>NC_039507.1:16236870-16859416 GCF_003672135.1 Ooceraea biroi | reverse complement strand
TATTATATCTTTAAAATATATGTATATATTATTGATTTATATCATCTTATTGAATAATTTTATCTTTTTGGATTTGCATGGTTTTTAATTCAAACACCATCGAAAAGGATGATATTTCAAATTCGCGAGGCAAAATCGCGAGCTAATTTACTGTCATATGATTTTATGAATATTTGCTCACGTTGTGATGCAATTATATTTGTTTCTCATTAATTATATTTATATATACATATTCGCGATTATTCGTGATTAGAGACACGCAGTCAAAAAGAAATTAGAGATTAGAATTTTTTAAGAATTATTTTATTCACGTTTATTCATTAGAGCAAATTGTGTAATTATAATTATAATTAATTATTCAATTTTACTGCATAATCTTTTATCTTGATATTCCATTTACTGCATTGATAGGCGCGATTATATTTTGTTCGCCTACATACCTATTAAACAATTTCGAAATCGCGTTATAAATTATTATACATTTCGAGTAGAAAGACGTAAAACACGTTCAATTAAACTTAAATTATTTAATTATTATAAATAAATATATAAATTATAAATTTAATTATTTAAAATTTAAATTACGTTTCAAATAAGCCGCGCAATCTTCGCATAGACATTGCGAAGTAGTCTTCGCAAATATTGTGCGAAGCAATGTTCGCAATATATTGTTCGGAAATGAACTTCGCCATCATAATATGGAGCAGTTCGTCGTGGGATCATCGCACTCCGCCAGTAAAGTGAAGTGACTTTTGTGCCGACATAAATATTCTTTAAATATCGTTAACAATAGTATCGCGTCGCGAATAAACTCGTATGTGCGAAGTATAAAGTGTAAAGAACAAAGTGAAAAGTGCAAAGTACAAAAAGAAGTGAAAACTGAAGAGCAACCGATGAGAGATTCCCAGCTGAAGAGATTACAGATGGTCGGTCAATTTCATCAGTGGCTGTGATGGATTCTATAGGATTTCATCGCTCATTGGTGAGTGCTCAATTTTACCACTTGTAGAATAGTAATAACGCATGCAGTAATTTGTAAATCACACTGAGAGATTCACGATGAAAGAACTAAATATTTTACACTTTTACACTTGTATTTCGAAAAGACAAAAGTCCTATATGCTTTATATAGTTTTCCTCATAAACATGCAGTCGATTAATCTTTATATTTTATTGAACCTCTGTTACACGCTTGTATTCGCACCTATAGATGAAAACAGTTATTTATCTTTATAGATTCGTATATCTAACGCGCGCATATATGTACGATTATTTCAAGCAGGGTATGCATTCTCGAACTGAATCGCACAATTCTATTCGGTTAATCAAATTTTCTCAGAAGCGCGTGTTAAATTTTCCATCAAGCCAAGTCTCGAAGTATATTATCGGATTATATACAGGGTGTCCCGGGTTTTAACCGACAAACTGCGGGAGCATATTCTACTAGTGGAAATAAGAAAAAATTCTTATATCGAGTTTGCTTAGAAATGCTTTATTACAAAGTTATAAACCAATATTGAAAAGAAATATGAGATAAGTAACAACGGAACATAGTGTAGAATTTGGAAGGTCGAAGATGTTTATGTTATGTGTATTCACATGTATTCATGTTCACTATGTTGAAACGATTCAGTATGATTGTTACTTTCACAACAGTAGCTGTTAGATTTCAATCGTCGTGTCAACTAGCAATTACTATCAGAATGCCAAAAGTGTTTTCAAACGAGGAATACACCGATATTCATTTCGTGTACGGATTCTGTGACGGAAATGCACGAGCTGCCGTACGAGAGTATCAACGTAGATTTCCTAACAGGAGAGTACCAGATAGATTTAAAGCAACGAATTACTAATTCAGTTACTGAGATGCAACAAAATTTTCAGGAATGTCGTACTGTAACAAATTCTGTACTACGTCGATGTCTAGCTTGTATCGATGTGCAAGGACAACATTTTGAAATGCGTCACTAAATCATTGCGTAGATAATTTTTATTTTTGTGAAAAAATCCGTTGTTACGTATCTCATATTTCTTTTCAATATTGGTTTATAACTTTGTAATAAAGCATTTCTAAGCAAACTCGATATAAGAATTTTTTCTTATTTCCACTAGTAGAATATGCTCCCGCAGTTTGTCGGTTAAAACCCGGGACACCCTGTATAGCCCAAATCAAGCTCAAATATCATTTGCCTGCAAGTTTTCATTTACGTGACAAATACTATAATATTTATACATGTACTATAATATTATCGCAATTGCATCGCTATCGCGTGTAGGTATTCCTGTTTTATTCGCAGTAACCATCGTGAACTGTGATATTCGGGCGAATGGTTGCGGACCATGGCTTACAAAACCATGGCCGGCAAGGCAGCTCTCTCTCGAAATCTCTCTTGAGACATAGTTATCTGGTTCAGATAAACCCGCGCGTATATCACACGAGTTTGCAGCCGAGAACGTATGAAATATGGCGCATGCTGCCTTCTAACAGAGTTATTTGGTGAAAGTAAAATTTATGAAGAAACTTTTACACTCTGTTACTTAAAAGGCTAATATCGATTGCAAGATGACTTCATCGCGATCGCAAAGTCGTAGCGTAACGCAGAGTCGGATGAAACGATTTGTAACGAGAACTGTACAGTCGATTGGTTCTAACCGAAGATTTCTATGGTTCCTCAATATATAATGTCAAATATGGCGACGTAATTTTATAGAATTCTAATCGCTTTTAAAAAGTGGGGAACGTTGGTGGCAGCGTGATAAGTTTTCGATTTCTGCTAGCGACAGGATGATAGCAAATCTCTGTCTCTTTTTGTACGCATATCTTTACACCCGCGAATGGTGGGAAGGTTTTTCTAGCGCGGGTTCTTGGCCCCCTTTCTTTCTAGAACAGGCGATGCCTCTGACAGGAGGTTCGAATTTATTCACACGATAACGAAGAGCCCGTTTGGGACCCTCGAACGATACGATCATCCCTTGAGTACAAAAAATCATTGCACGCGGATATCTTCGATATTAATGAAATATCGATATTAAAGTTTCTTATATAAATTCATTAAATATACAGTTAGTGCATAAACATATGCTATATATATAATAAATCAAGCTCTCAATGATATTATTATCTCTGTTCACCGATTTTTGGTATTTTATATTAAATAGCTCATAAAATTTTTATAACAATCTTGAAACCTATTATTGCTTAGGTTTCTCATATTTTCATGTATATTTATATTTTAAAATGCATCTGCAAATAATTTGCTATGCAAGAAATACATTGCGTTATAACATTTAATTCTTCGTGTAAACCTTATGTAAAAATATATTCAATTGTCAATTCTTTTTTATCGCGATGAATAGCTCATGTGGGATTTACAAGAGATGCCACTCTTCATCAGAAATGTATCGCGAGTGATTTTATTATACGCACGTAGTTCATAAGTACATGCAAAGCTCGTATTCTATCTTGTGCCGGGACAAGTATCACGTAAGGATCGTAATCGACTTGTTGCGCTCACGCTTCTTGAGTAGATGTTTCATTGCCAAGTGTTCTAGTCACGTTTCGACTTTACTCCCACACGTTCCAGTATTGCAAAAATATCTTTTCGCACTGTTTCACAAGTTACAATCATTATATCTGATCATGAGGTCATAGTAATTGTTCACATATTCCATTTTTTAAATTAGTATCCTGCAAATGTTTGAACTGAAAACTTTCTCTAAAACTAGTAAATTTAATAATGAGATTAATTGTATGAGGACGAACGCGATAATTGAATTTTATCAGAGAACGCAATGAAGTAAATGTTCAATTTTATACGAAAACTCACTTCTTTGCTGTCGATAGAAAATTAGATCCTCGTACGTGCCTGCAATATTGCAATATCGATCGAAATAAGAAGACACGCTATGTTTGTCGTTCTTGGCAGGTTTCCTCGATACAATACTCGAAGAACCAACTTACGAAGTCAATTAAGTTTTTAAGATCTATCCCATTTATTAAAACTTTTTTATGTCGCATAACATTAAAATACGCGACTAAAATTTTTGTGATATAAATGCGAAATGGGATTCCCAGAAGAAAGATATGTATCTTCAGATCTAAAACAAGTCCGGTATTATATATCGTGTCATCTGATATCTTCTCACTCTTGAATGATTCGTTAAATTCTTCCGGTGACACCCTTCGAAGTGTCACTCAAAACCGATAAAAGCTTTAATAGCTTTTCTCCTCTTTCACTTTCTCTTTCCTTCTTTCTTGCTTAACACCCACGAACAATTTATTTTAAACGCACTTCGAGCAAATCCATAGAAGATATTCATAGAAGAAATCGACCTCTCAGCAACGTCGATTCATAACACTGACGATTATATTTCTGGGTGTCCAATAAATCCTCATTAGTTCCGCGCGAAAACAGATCGAGATGAATGATGCGTTAGATCCATTATTGCAGTGCTTAATGCATAATTATCAGAAGGAAGATGAGAATGTAAATGCAGAAAATATGTAGGATTGAATCACAATATTTGAAAAACAGGAATACATTACATAACAAAGGCATATAAGGCACAATACTGATATTGGTACCGCAGCAATAACAAGCACTGATGGTAAAACACTAACGGATTATCACTGGCGATATGTGTAAAGAAATTAAATTGCGTTTGCAAATGCAATTAAATTGCACGGGATGGTTGCGCGCGTATATAATTAGTTTAAAATCAATTACGTGATAATTGCAGTGGCGCTCGGGACCGCCGGAGTTAAGTGTGGGCGTAATTATGGCGTTACTATAAATAAGAACGAGTTAAGAAATGTTGTATCTCTTTTCACGTTTCACGTTTTCACGATATGCACGATATGTAAGATTACGTTCTAAAAGTGCCTACTATTTAGCAAAATAATACATAATAATGATTAAACCTTTTTTTTAGTGTATATTTTACATTCATAATAATGATTAAACCTTTTTTTAGTGTATATTTTACGGATTGTTAAATAGTTAAATTTTGATTGTTTAATAACATGCTACTACTTAGACTATTATTTCAGTCTGTTTTATGAATTTATGGTGCGCGCGTTTGCTCGTTACGTTCCATTCACGTTGACGACGGCTCATATTTTTTCTACTTGATCGTAAAATCGTATCAATCCGTCTTTGATCGCCGAGAGATTGCTTGACAATTCGCATCTTCGTGAATGTAAAGCTATACGTCCATTTAATAGTCTTTTCTGCGCTATTTCACGATAAGATTGATAATAATAATTAATAAAAAAAGTAATTTTATTAAACCAGTAATTTTCATTGGTGGAACTTCGAATACACTTAACAACTGTAGAAATTGAAGAATCATTAATAATGATTTCGTTTGTAACTTACGTAAAATGTCATATAAACGTGACGAATGATTTGACGTTGACATTCATGATGAATAAATTCGTCTGGAAAAATTATTTTTTGACGAGCAACGTGCAAGTCGTTAAACGCGTTGCGAAGGATTTACGAATGCGATTTCCGCGCGCGATACGTGTCTGGCACGCATTTTCAGTAACAGGAATATTCGCGACAGACACATGGACGGACGTACGTACAGAGAAAGCGAAAGACGAAACGAAAAGTACCAAAGGGTCGACGTCTTTTTTACGGGGCTCGCCGTGAGCCGCAGTGGACAATTTCGGACGACGTTCCATGGGAAGCGCGAAGCGTTTCTCGATTACAATTGCGGTAACGAGGCGCACCGAGAAAGCGATCTCCAGAGATAACCGGATCCTGTTAGACGTCGGAGCGGTCTTCCGTTTTCGTATCGTAGATCGTCTGGATTATATTCCGAGGCTAATCCTCTCGAGAGAACGAAGCTCGCAGTAATTTAGATTGTCGTTTTGATCTCGACCGAGAAATTTTCGTCACTATCATTGCCATTTCGGTGATACATAACATGCCAAGTAAACAATAATTAATTTTATAAATTTTGCTTATTCTCTCAAATTTGCTGATATCTGTTAATATCTTTTATCATCCGCTTTGATAGAAACTGAGATTTTACACGCGATAATAAAATCAATTATTTATATACGCGCAGTGTAGTAATACTCATTTTATTTTAAGAGAGTCTTCTTTTCATGATGTACATGTGCTACACGTAAGCGATGGATTACATCAGCGATGCAATCTGTTTATTTACAATAGTGTTCGTGCGCAATCTATCTTTGAACAGCAAAGGGATATGAGCGCATCAAATATGTTTGCGATCCGGTGCACTTTATCGACAACGAGATACAAGTCTTTGGATGCAAACGTGCGCGTTGCATAATATGGAAAAGATTGATGGCATGTCAGTTCAGTTTTTCAGTGGCTATAGTATATTCGTAATATACTGGGTATAACTTTCATAACATAACACACTGTTAGTATTATTACCAGTTTAATTAAATACTCAAATTTTATTTCCTCTTATATATAAGATTTATATTTATCGATGTAAATTACATTTATTAATAATAAAAGATAAATTTTAACTTATATCTTCTCTCGTAATCCAGTATTCTCTATTTTTCAAAAATTTATAATAATGACGGTTCAAGCTATTAGATAGATTTTCTTTTATATTTTGGTATGGAAAATATTGTGATACTTCCCGTATGCAATGCTAAGAACGCATGTTTTCGTGTGTGGTTCGCTTACGTGCGACGGTATTTTTGCGTTGCTCGTATTCTCATTATTTTATGAGACACAATCTGCGTGTTAAAAAGCGACCTGCGACGGAAATTTCAACGCTCTCCGTTGACACAAATTATCTATTCACTTCTCGCACATGTTTTATATGTTCGTTATTTATGCATTCATTATCACGTAGGCATACATACACACAACTGCAACTTTGAGTATTTAGAATAGTTTATTATTATAATAATACACATTATAATATTATCGTAACGTAGTTACGATTACATCGTAGGTTGAATCCAGAGCTCGCGGAACTACACGGCGAGAACAGTGAGTGTAATATTTAATAGCCAATTTTAGGAACAAAGTCGTGAAAATACATTCAATTAGCCAAGTATTTAAATAAGTATTTAAATATTAAACTTACTATATACTCGGTATACGTTAGATCTATCAAATATTCGGTTTACTCCGGGCTGTTTTATTATTAAAATTAATAATAATAATTAATGAAAAAGAGTAAGTTTATTAAACCAGGAATTTTTATTGGTAGAACTTTGAATGCACTGAACAACAGAAAATCAAGAATCATTTTTGCATATGCCATCAGGAGAGAAAAAAATTCTGATTGATTCTTAAGAGACTCTTATAAAAAATCAAATCTTTTATCCATTCTCTCTCACAATTTTACATAACTTCTAGTTCTCACCGTCTCTAGAACCATCTATTCTCTTACAATTATTATATATGGCATTCCTCGCCCAACGAATCATTAAAAAAAATAATCTTTGAAATTAGAAAAGAAAATTAGATTTAGCGCGAAATGGGGAGAAATGGTAAGCCGGAATCGTTGTCTTAAGAGAAACAGAGAGAGAGATGTCTCGGCGACAATAGGCATTCCAGACTTTATCTTGATGGACTTACGCGTCGGCTCGGCGCGTTGAAAGCGCCCGCCGCGGGGGGGCCAAAAAAAACTTTTTAAGCCTGGCAATTTTTATCGTACCTCTTTCATCTGCGCTGTCGCTGTCTCACAATTGAACACGGTGGCGATTTTGCCCGGAGGGGATGCCCGCATGCCTCGCTTATACTTACATTAACGTGTACGTACGACAATTCCGCGCCGCGCCGGCACGACACATATTTCACGTTCCTTATCGGAAGCTCCGGCCAGCTCAGACGCCAGACGCCGCGAGAAAATGCGGCCGGCTTCGGATTTTAATCCGATGGAATTTTAATCTGCGGACTTTTCCTTCGCTCCCGAGCGAATCGATGAGGGGAAAGAATCCAATGTAATTGACTCAAGTTTAGACGAGTGGAAATCTTTGCGAACTTCTTCGGCGTGGCACAATCTCAAAAACGTTTTGCACGCGTTGCGTGCATATAATACGATTATTTTTCGGCGGAATCGGCATACAATAAAAAACATAATAAAAATAATATAATATACTGTTTATTTATTACGGACGCAAGTATATTAATCGTGTAAATGTATGCATGAATATGCATAATCTGGTTTGAATATAAATATTTGTCATCAATTATATAAAAGAAATAATTATTTATCATAAAACTAATCTTTTCGTATGTTTTACATATTAAATTTTTGTGTAATAACTATTGGTAGTTTTTAAAATGTTATTATTCGAGATATATAATCTTAAATAAATAGTTTAAATAATTTAAATTCTATTATTTCTAGAAATAAAAAAACATTCTCTAAAATCTTAGAGTTAACTTGAGAATCGTACTTTAGATTGATAAACTTGTGCGTCACGAAGCTCTCATAAGTCCTTCGAAGAGATTTTATATCAGAGAGACATATGTATCACATCTTATATCTGTACTATACATATCGTCGTTTTATATTTCATTTCGCACTTTCATTTCTTACATTTTATTTCGTTTTTCAGTTTTTACGTGCGTTATAAAAGGAACATAATTTACATGAAAAATTACAGAGAAACGTTGATGTATTTGTACATATTTTAAGTAATAACAGAATTTATAGTTTTGCTTGCATTGTGACACGCGTTCAAGAATTTTGAAGTAATATAACGAGAAATTGAACCGAGATCGTATCGCTCATGTATTCATGCGTAATACACACGATAAAGAAGATTTGATTTATGATTCCCTATAAATCTGAAATTGTTTTGCACTTAATGCAAAATGTCAATGTATGTAAAACTGTCCGAAAGGAAGGATTAAATTTATTTTACGTGTTCACACTATATGTCTGTAACAAATGTATAAATTGAATAGCGTGCAATGAGTGCCGCAATATCGAATCAAATTAAAGTGCAATTAAAGTGCAATGAGAATCTCTCTCCGCCAGCCGCTGCCGATGATGAAATTTCGATATCCCAGATTAATGTTTTCTTATTTTGATACTTAAATTTATTGATAAAAGGTTCGAAATTAAAAGTGGTTTTTTGATATGTAAATGCATTTTTATATAATTTGGAATTACAGATTAAGGTGATTAAATATTACACTAAATTTATTTGTATCAATTTTTACACAGGAACACAAAGAATCGTTTATATTAAACATTAAATATATCATATATATATCTCTCTCTCTCTTTTTCTCTCATGAATTATATTATCACATTTACGCATTTACTTTTCTACAAAAAATAAAAATTATGATTGAAAGTAAGTGCGCATCATCATAAAATGTTTCCATAAAAGCATAATGTGCAGAATAAACATTAATTATAAATGAAAAAACCATGCAGATTAATCACACAGAAGGCAGGTGCGTTTTTAACGATGACGGAACTTCATTGCCCTAGGCCAGCATCTCTTCGCGAGATGTCTGAAGCAGGTATTTAAATGTGCCAACAAAAAATTGATCTGTCGCTTTCTTGACGCATTTCCAAATTTTTTGCTCGCATTTGGATCCGTGGATCTTATCATATGTGCCAGTTCGTCACCTGCTTGACGTTCTCTCTCAGGGCCGCAATGCCTTCAAGACATTTATTTGTGATTTACTCTGCTTTATCTCTATTATGCTTCGTCTAGAATGTTGCTATTGCCCTTTTGTTCTAAACTCTTTATATTATTAACGCGTTTGATGAAAGCGACATTTATGTAATGGATGTAAATAGGTTTTAAATTATTGCATACCTTTTTCATAAATCATACTTCTTATCCGTATAACATTGGCTTCATCGGCCCTGTTTTTGTTCTTTGGGATTTGAACTCATGGGATTAGCTCGAAGGGTAATTAAGCAGACGAATAATTAAATAAGAAAGTGACTGAAAGCTATCTAAAGAGAGAACCAAGGTCTGGCATATATCCAGACGTGCAAAGACACTTTCTCGCAGCTTGATCTTAGGAATAGGATCAACGTTCTAATATCATATATATCCGTTTCGATGACATCATTCTTTTCTAGCTCAATCACATGAGCTATAAAGAAAAAAAGAAAAACTGCTTTTACATTTAATAAATCTCATATCTCACTCATTTCTCAATGTATTTCAAGATAATATTTTAATTCTTACATCTGCAGAAGAATGCAGATAAAGAATTTAAAGAACATTTCTTTAAGTTCTTTTATAACGTGTTTATAATGTGTCAAAATAAAAAGTGGTCCTGCATATGTCGCCTGCAGATACTCTCAGGCAATTTCTCTGCCAAGACATTCTCTTCATGTCTGTTTAATTGCTTTGCGCGTCGAGCGCATGAACTTCCATTTCTTCTCGTTGTATAGTTACGATTGCGCGTTTGTCAAATTCGTTTAAGTTCTCCCGCAACAAGGAGTTCCTTTGGCGCGACCATAAAGCGGCAGGTTAGCACACCAGTTTTTGTAACCATCGTCGTTCGTGATACCGCAATTTCGCCCCTTATGTCGCGACACAAGAGCTTCCGTCTCGCGAGATATCTGGGCCAACGTAAACGCGGAGGAGAGACCATGTGCCGTCATCTCGATGCGCGAAATGCCTTATAAGGTAGCATTATTACAGCCGACACGAGCCGTAGCCGTTGATACAAATGCCGTCGTTCTCGCTGGATTACTTTTGCCGCGCCTCCCCTCCCTCCTCTCTCGCAAAAGCCAGGAATATCTCGATAGTCATCATTGATCAGTTGAGATCATCAATTCGTGATTTCTATTTCTTTTCGTTCTATTTCTTGATTACATAAGCATCCGTAATTTTGGACAAAATCTGGAAACAGTCTCATGTACGTTTCCGTTTCGAGCGTATGTTACCAAATTATTGCTGGAAATCAATACAAGAATAATATAAAGTGCATGTTAAACTATCCTAAATTTTTTTATATTAATAATATTTTATCGTCTAGCAGATTTGATTCTATCATTTTGCGGCATATGAGTAGCCACATAATGCGGAGTACCTTACATATGGGTACAATGGCACACGTCCAAGTGTGCGATAACTTTCCAGTTTCGCTGTTTCCAGACGAGCGATTCTAAACGCGACAAAAACACGGCTTATTAAACGCAGCTGCAAGAACGTGTCGCGATTTTCCGCTTTTGGTCGTCTGCCAGTGATATGTGCACGCGTGCGATTCCTACGGGGGAAATGTCGCAAAGTGTTCGAAGTTAAATGCGGTAATGTTAAAAATGTACCGCGGTTTTCCTGCAGCAGTTGTAATATCAGCTGATACGTTCCCACATTGCGTGACCGATTCCGGTAAGTGTGCGACTTTTTTCTTTAGAATCTATATTTAGAATATATATGAATATTAGTAAAAATTCTTCGCACACAGAAATTACGTTAATAAATTAGAATTTTCTCCTTTGCGTGTTGTCATTTTTATCTTTTCTCCTGTTATCGAAAATCTTATTCATCGCATCTCTCGTTTTGCGTGAGCAAGATTTAAATTGGGGAAATTGGAGTCAATCAGTGTTTTCGTTCGAGAACATCGACTGGTTCGTTACGCAAACACGGGACTGATCAAATTTGATGACCGTCAATCAATATCGTGTAACTGTTCACTAACAAATAAAAGTATTCGTGCGCCACTGTTTATTTTGCTTGGCATAAAACGATTTTAAAATTTTACCTTTTACATGTATAATACATTTGTAAGTTATTCAACACAATACAACATTAATGAAGATCAATAAAATAATAATCTGTTATGTATAATCTCTATTTTTATAGATAAATATAAATATAATGTTCATATTATAATTAAAAAATTTTAGATCCAGAGCTAATTTAGTTAGAAGACAAAGACAGATAACAGCAAAGTGGACTGCACGGTTTAATCAGGCAAGACGTATTACGACAACATGAGAGTATCCGCCGAAAGTTTCTGGACGGTTGATTGTCCGTAGACTAACGGTGATTGATAGTCAGGTAATCTCGATTCTCCCAAGATCGACTAACCTGCCTGCAGGCGCACGTGGGGGCCGAACTTGACCGTCACCTGCTCGAGGAAGACGCCGACGGATCCGTGCGCGCCGTGTGACAGGATCTGTACGAGCAGACCCACGAGGAGCACCACCCAGCCCCAACCACCCTCCGGGTAGTAGTGTTGCTTCAGCGTGAGTAGCTGCCTGAGATCAGCGACCAGCTGACGAGATGCCGCGTGCGTCTGCTCCGCCGGCGCCGCCGGTGCGTGATCGCTGCAAGCGACTCCGCTGTCATGGACCGACAATCGTGGCAGCGATCGGCTGCGATAGAGCACCGCCGTGGCAGCGATCGGCGCCGCCGGCTTCCCCAAATCGGTTCCTTGATCGGCGGCGATCCCGGTCTCCGCGTCTCGGGTCGCCTCTTGGTCGGCGACGTCCCGATTCAGACAACCCGAATACTTCCACGGATGAGAGTGTCGACCATAAGGGAAGTGCGGCTCTCCGCAGTTCTCGCATCTTCGCGTTGCGTTAGCGCAACCCTTCCTTTCTACGACGCACTGGACGACGGTATCCTGACGATCCGTTTCAGGAGTTCTCGAGGAGTCCGCTTGATCTGCGATGGCGATCCTCCTCGTGGACGCGGATCGTCGCGTTTTTCCGGGCGATCGCGCGTAGGTGTCTTTGCCGGGGGTGCGAACGATCTTGCGACTCGCTTCACTCCGAAGCGCTTCTCGATGCGCGTCTGTGCCCGGCGTGGTAGCGCATACAACGACGTCGTTCCCGCGAGGGTACGCGCGACTTCGCGGCGAACTGATTTCCATCGATTCTGCCTCGTCCTCGTCGCAGTCATCTTTACGGTTCTCGATATCCCCTTCCCCGCGTTTATCCGAGCCGCCGATCGCTTTATCGACACCCTGGGAGGCGTATGCTGATTTGGATGGATTTTTTATGCGATTGTTCGCCGGTGCAATCGGGACTTTTATTGCGCGAGCAGCGCGTGTCTCCCGTTCGTCACAGTACTCGTTATCGAGGACAGTCTCACTCGTATAATTGCGTTTAAGTACCTTTTTATATTCCCCGATCTTGTCTTGATTTGACAGTGCACTTTCGCATGTGTCTTCTCGCTCACTGCGGTTCTCATTGTCTTTCCTGCACACAGTTATCTTGCGATCGCTGATGACATTGTTGCAAATTTTACTGTCCATCGTATCGTGATTCACGTTGATATTCGGATTGTCGACAATATGAATTTCCCTTTCGGAAAATAATTTTTCTTCTTGCTGTGACCATTCTCTATCATTTTGTGTATAATGGTTGATATTATTGTCACTGTCCGAATACTTGGTCAGGCGATCACGTCTCCTCGGTTGGTCGAGAAGTTCCTCGGGGTAATTGACGCGGTGATCATGGTCGATCCAAGATTTGACAACTTCGTCAGTTTCGCTCGCAGATCGTGATAGTCCTGCAGCTGCTACCACTTGGTATTCGCCAACTTTGGGGTCTATGCAGGCTGTCATTATCCAGAATTCCCTTTCTCTAACTTCAAGGTGTCACACGGATTCTCGTCCTCGTCGTCGCCGTCTTCGTCGTCGTCGTTGTTTCCCTTCTTCCGCCTCTTCCATCTCCCTCCTGATTAGGAATTCAAAGCTCGAGAAATGCTTGTTTCGGGATTTGAATTTTGCAATTCAAATGAAAGATTAAATCGCGATAAACGATTCTTGATTTATTATTTTTATCGTGCCAACGGACCATTCTTTATCGATAATTTAATATTATTATTATTTGTTGTAGACATAATTAATATTTATGATCTATTTTATTTAAAAAAAAACAAATATTTACGTAGCATTATGGAAAATTGTTATCTATTAAATGTAATTTGTATTAAATAAAATCCGTTGATTTTTTCATTTTTTAGTATGTATTATCAATGAGCAATAAAATTAAAAATTTAAGAATTGCATCTTAGTTTTAACTTCAGCAATATAAATTGAAACTAATGCCGCTGTGCGCGTTGACTGTGAGTTCTTGCTCCTGAAAGGTGACGACGTCTTCATCAGTACAATCGTAATTTTTACTCTGTGCGGTGACCAGCATTTAATTGAAAATCTTGCAAAACTTCGAGAAACAATTTCTAGAGGTAAAAAAAGAACTCGTCTCGGGAGACCGAGAAGGCCGCGTCGAGATCGTCATAACGTACCCGCGATCGTGTCAGTGGCGAAACTTTCGGAAAGTCATCTCGCGCCGGCCGATTTCGAAGGAGGGAAACGTCACGGAGTATCCTTGTTGTTCTCGCGATTAAGTGGAGTCGGGCTCTTATTCTCTTCTGAGATACGGTGGCGGAATGCTGGCAGGATATCGTGCATCGCACGAGAGAAACAGAACCGCGCGTCGACCGAGCGCGACACGCTCAGCGCGCGAACTGAACGTTCGGCTCGCCGCGCGAGTGCCGTCCCTCCGCGGCTGCGACTCCGCCGGCGACGTCTCTCCGCTTCAGGAGTGGAGCCGCCGGTCGGTCGTTGGACGTGGTGGTCGTTGTCGTCGTTGCTCCTTCTTCCTCCACCTCTGTCTTTGTGCCCTTGTGTGTTCCACCTTGGATCTGTTCTATGTTACTCCACTTTTCCCCCACCGTGACATTGCGCGATCGTTCATCAGCGCCCGAAGACACGTCCTGCCGATGGTTGTTTCTAGTTCTTGCGCCGGTGATCTCCTCCTTACTCCTTATGATTCTTCTTCGGCGGAGCGGACTTTCCTTGCCCTTCTCCGAACCTCCCCAGTGCCGATTCGTCGGCTCGACCGATTCACTCATCGGGAACGTCATTGCTCTCTCTTTCTCTCTCTCTCTTTCTCTCTCTCTCTTTCTCGCTTCTGGTTTGCTTTTCTCATGTTGATCAATGCGGCTATTACTCACTGGACTTGGCGAGATGATCTTCAGTATTTATCTTGGTTCATAATGGATCGTACTATCTGTGTTACATATCTATGCGTATTTCTATGAGAATGACCGGTATCGCGGAAGCAATCCGCTGAAATGCGCTGCTCCGTTCCATTTCTTTGAGGATATCGCGCGGATCCATGATCGTGCATACGATGAAAGATCTTTAGATATCTTATGATGTTGATTACTTTTTTTTCAACATCTTTTATATTTTAGGAGAATTGTCGGATAAAGTGCTACAATAAAATGAGATTTTTCGTTTCACTATTAGCTGAACAATAATGTTATTTGGAAGAAGATGGAAGAATATATTGCATAGAAACATATGTTTGCGCGATTCTATCAATTCTAACTTTGACTTAATAAAGTCAACAGCATTTGGTTGCATTTATACAATGACCTGACGATATTAGATTTTTCTTCGCAGATTTGAACAGAGGGCGGAACGACTCGAATAAAACTGCGGGTTCATGAAACTTTAATCCCGGCTTGAAATTTTTCGTTCGATCGTTAAATGATGAATGGAGAAATACTCTCGCCACTTCGCGGCACACCACGCGGAACAGTTCGCATAAAGGAAACACTTTGTCTTCCCTTGTCAAAGATAAACGTCCGAGCGGCTCTTGAGCGTTGCCCTCGAGTAATTAGTTGGCTACTCGAAATCACACTTGTCCCGCATAAAACGCGTGCGAGGAGCAAGGCTGTATACTCTGCGCATTACGCAATAGCACACCATAATTTACCGTTCCTTTTTGACGGCTTGGCTCATGATGGTTAAAATGTCATCGGCGCGAAAGCTTCCACGTGCGAGCGAGAGCGAGTGAACCTTCGGAAGTATCGCACAATCAGTTTTAATCTTCGCAGTACTTCGGTTCATCTCTGATTTCAGACAGTTGAAGCCTGATGCTCGTCTGTACATCAACGGTGTTTATGGTAGGCCGAGTCATTTTATTACGCGAGGAATAAAAAGCTAAATTGCCGCGATAATCTCAACCTTTCCATTCTTGCACCACGGAAGATCCCTTCGCAAGTCCTGCGCCTTTGACGGTCCTCTCTTCGTAAATCCCGGTCGGTTTTATTTCTCTCCTTTTTGCGGACATTATTCTCTCGTTGCCCGGAATATATGAATTGAGGAGCGCGCAGCTGCCATTGTGCTTATATATCTGTGGATTAAGCGGATATTTTATTACGGCGAGATCGATAAACATCCGCTGCGAAAGTAGATTATGGGAGCTTCGATTTAGCTTTGAAAGAGGTGCCTCAGCGTGAAACTCCCAGATTGTTTATTCGCTGCGTTTAACCGCGGAAACGTTACGTACAGTTTGGGCTCGCGCAATTTTTATTTTTTAATTCATAATGCAACAGAGATGTGCAATGTATACGCGAGGCACTATTCACGTGTGTTTCCAACATTTATAAAACTATATTTGAACCAGAAAGAGAAGTTGGAGTAATTCTGTGTCATTTATCAGAAAATTTATTAGACGCAAGACGTCAGAGATAATCATTATTAAACTTGATCAGTTTGAGATAAAATTATACCTCACGAGAGTGATTCGCAGTTTGCTGAGGTTGAGGGTTAAATCGTTAAAGACTTTGATCTGCTTTTGACCGAATACTCATGCCGACGTCGTATGCCAACGTGCGTGCTGTTTCGTTAGGACTTCGTCAACACTTTTTCCGCGTGTCATGTTTCAACCCGTTATTACATATCGATTCGATACGGCTTCTTATGGAAGACACCGAACGCTACAATATGGTTGACGGGGAGTAGTGTTCTCCAGTGGTGGACGAACAAAGGAACTGTCGAGCAGCTATTACTCGGGCAGGACGTCACGTTTGACGGGACGCAGTCCCAGTATAACAATAAGAGACGATACTTACGACTTGAAGTACCCAGGCTGTTATAGGACCGATATAGACTTTCACCTTCAGTAATATTATCGCCCTTCGACTTTTAATATCATCATTATTTAATCTACACGATTAGACGAAATTGCATTTTTATAGCAAAAGATATCAATATGCTTCACACTTTACATTATATATTTTATAAAAACCAAATATATTTATGAAATTTGAGCGATGATTAATTGTTTTGGAAATAATTACTCTTTTAAGCATAAATCAAATTGAAATTAAATAAATTAATTAAATTAATATTATTAATTATAAAAAAGTACAAAATGTTATTTTATTACGTTAATATTATTTTTCAAATTGTGCTCTATATATTGTTTGCAAGGCTTAAGAAAGAAGAAAGCACTTTGCACGAAGATATGATTACACTATCGAACTGGAAAGTTGAGTAAGACTAATGCGTCCTACAAATTGCCTCATCATGACGTTCGGTAAGCCTTCATCAGTCGTTCCTTCCTAATTACCCTACACCTACTCATTGCGATTCGTCGTCGACACTTGCAAACTTGCGAGGTGGATTTCTTGTACGTTGCGTGTTTCTTATTCAATGTTCATTGCTTGGAAGCGATGATATGTAGTACCTCCCGCATTTCTTGTGTATTGCTAACTTGGAAAACGTTATAAAGTTATAAATTCTACGTTTTTATTTATTCAAACAATTTTCATATAGAACAAATATAAAAATATTATTTTAGAAATAACTTTTGATTCTAATAAATATTTCGATGTGCGAGAATAAAATAAGCATACTGGAAGACATTGGAAAAATGGAAATCTTGAGAAACTGCAGAAAACCATATGCAGGGAATATTGAGAAGTTCTCTTTTCTTTTCGGTATCCAACAGTTGAAAGCCACTCTCAGAGAACCTCCTAGATTATTGTTAGAGGACAATGAACATAAGTAAGTTTGTCGCGGATTTTTGCATTGAAGTCATTTCGTTGCTCCTTGTGCTCGAACGACTCCCGTTGCGACCATCGCAAGAAACATCGAGATAATTGAATTGGACATTTTTGTTCTTTATTTTTGCAGTCTCAGACACCCATCTAAATGTTACAAATTTGCTTGAATGTTAATCTATATACACTTGTTTTTGTCAGCAAATTTGTCTCTAATTAATCATGGTAATGAAAAATTAGAAAATACTATTTCTTTGGTTTACAAATTATGCTTCTAAAATAAGACTTCTAGTTACATTAAAATATTGTTAAATAGTATTGGTAATAAAATATGTGTATTACATCTTATATATATTTCAGTTTAGGAAATAACAGTGGGAAATTATTATTGTTATTACTATTATTCAAGTTCGCAGATGCACAAATTCTATTCCTGTTGACAATCTTCCATGCTTTTTCTATATCTTTTATCTTGGTATACTAATTTCTTACAGATATGTTATAAACAATGAGTATTGAATATTTATATTGAAATTTTGTCGTGCCTGACACATAGGAATTTCACATCATTTTATTTGTTCTCTCAGAATATTCACACTTTTCCACAAATTATCGCAAACAGATCTTGTTTTATAGTATAATAGAATACATGATTCTCGATCATATTTTTGCTTTGAATATCGAGCTGAATGGTTCGCAATTTCTGAATACGCGCTTGCAGAAATAGGATTCGCGATCCGTATGTATTATCACTATATTTATCGTTCTCCTAATAATCTCTATTATGTATCTCGTTATATTTCATGATATAAAAAATAAAAAATATAAAACGTTTAACATATATAAGTTTCGTTACAATTTTCAAAATAAAAATTGATGATTTTACATTATCATCTTTTACGTGATGATTTACCTTGCCATTATATTGTAACAACTTGCTGTGTACCTAAAAATATTAAATAATGATGACTATTGATCGTGCTCTAAATTAATGATACATTGAACATAATATTCTTTATTATTGAATTTCTATTGTAAGTGATTTATTATGATTTTTCTATAAAATTTACGGTCTCGCTCGGCATTCTTGCTGTGCTCACTTACAGTTCGTTGGTAGTATTTATTCGCGAAACAGAACACTGCGTTATCTTCTCAAGGTCGGTAAGTCAGTAAATAGCGATTTATTAATTTTTTTTATTTATTTAACGTGAACTTAGCATCCCATTTTTAATAAATTAAATTTTTAGTACATAAAATGTTAGCATTTCATTTGTAGTTGTCTATAATGACAATTTCGTTTGTAGTTTAACGCAAAAAGAATAGTTATAATTATATTATAATTGGAATTTCATTAAAAAACGAAGAATTTTTGTTGCAACCCGGTATATTTAATTCGGGTGCAAATCAATTCATCGATAATTTCTGTTTGCAGCGTTTATCTTGATTATTCGTTTTACAGTTAATTTCATATAATTGTGGTCTTCAGCTGTGGCACGCTGTAGCCTGTAGCTTTCAGTATGTCCGGTAAACGAGAGTTTACTTCACTTTGGACCGTCCGCTAAATAAGAGCTAATAGAGCTAAGATAAAGCTTTGCCTTTATCCATTAGCACTTGAATAGGAAGCTTATGTGATTGGTTGTGTCGAGAGAGAGAGATTTAGTCAATCTTTCATTCTCATCTTTCGAAATAGAAAAGATAAGATAAATAATACCGGGAATTTTTCTATGCCAGAAATTAAATTTTATAATTATTGAGAGATTCAGCAGAATATCATTTCTACAGTACTCTGTAATAAAATACGTTTTGACTTAACTAAATACGTTCAATATCACCGTGTGGTGTGAGAACCGTCCACCATCAATAGACCATATTTTTATATTTTTGATATTAATAAGATAGATGTTTTTATAAACTTTTCTGGAAATAAAATAAAGGAATTGTTGTCATAATCTGTTCCACAAGAAAGTGTACGGCAACTTGTCGAAAATATACAATCTAGAAAAAAAGGGTCATAGTACATGTATTTCAAATTACCTAGTAATGATTCCAATCTTTGCTTAGATTTTCATGAGCCCATGCCAATCATTTTGTGACATGTTTTTGTGTGAAAAGGGATTTTGGATTGTACAGCGATATTTTACCTTCGATTCATGTAAACGACGTCTGATGATGTTTATTCGAACGTTTATATCCTTCTCACGAAGCTGATCCCGAGCTTGGCGCAATGTTAGCGTAGGATTTCGTTCAAACAGATGAGTAATCGTTTTGTCTTCTCTCGACGTCGTCGTAGGGTTAAACCCTTCTCTGGTAGGCCATTACATTCCCTTTTTTTGTACTGTTTTCCTCACTTCTGAATGAATGACTTTGATTTTCTAATCAATCTTGCAACCTAAGCATATATTAATTTTGGTCCTTTTGCATGCGAGACTAAAAAAACACTGCCTCGTGACGCTTGAAGATACTTTGCACACTTTGTAACAAAAATCATTTTCGGAATGAGAACAAAGCATGTAAAAACGTTTCAAGCTTTCTATAAATGTCATAAAGCGGATGACACGCTACGGGTCAATCGTCTTGAATTAAGGCCATACGGCGTACGCTTTCTTATGGAACAGACTGTATGTGTGACACACGCGGTGCGTGATAGTGAACGTATTATAGAGAAATATTGATTTTTCCTCCATAATTTTAATTTGTTACTCTCTAAACTTTTTATTGCTTTTAATCGCAAATTACTGGATTAGTTTTTATAATTTACTTGTCTAATGAATCGTTTACTATAGAAAGATAAACAATATCGAAATTTTATAGAAATAACAGGCTTTGCTTGGCTACTTTAACATTGGATCTACTACTTCACACATGAAGTCGATATATATAAGCGTTCTTCCACCCCTCGTTAATAATTTATCCCCCATCTTCCTGTTTGCCGTCTTATATTCCTCGTTTCTCGAGCACGCGTCGCAGCATGTGTGAAGCAAGTTTCTCGCGCGATGAAAGTTGCCGCGGAATCCTCAACGCTTATGAAGGACATATATTAGAGTTTCCTGAACTTGTCACTCTGCTATATCGAAACGTGATATTCTCAATCGATCGATTACATGCCCAAGATAGATGAGTAAATGATGCTTTCAGTGTTCCTGTTTCTCTCATATTTGTTTTACTATCATCAAACATAGATTCAATTGGAAAAAATGGATTTCTCGATATATGCGTCGCATTAAATGTGCCCACGAAATCGGCGATCTCGACTCACCAGCTGTGTGCAACGGGTGGTGGTAGAATTTGACCTTAGCTGGTAACGCGATGGCGGCCGGAACCGAGAACTGCAGACCCGGTCCCAGAAGGTGTACGAGAGTCCCAACGACGGCGATCACCCATCCCCATCCCCCCTCAGGGTAGTAATGCCTGCAGAGCAGTCGTCTCGCCTGTACCTGGGGGCTGCCGTCAGGTTGGACAGCCGCGGCATTGTTCTTGTCAGCGCTATCGCCGGTTTCCGTCGCGCGATTCTTCTCTTTAAGAGACGAGCCGTCGAAAGCGGCGCGGCTTCCCATGCCAGTCGTATCCAGCAGCGGCCAGGACCGCGCGCGGGATATCGACATCACGGGAGACAGGAAGGTCCTCCTCGTGGCTACGTGCCGGTGTCGTTGTCGTTGGTATACGTGGCGATCTCTGTCACGCACATCGACATTGCGTGCAACCGCGGTCTCGCACGAATCGTCGCCACCATGCTGCCCTCGTCCTCGATCGTCCGGATGGCAACGTGCGTTCTTCTTGGGCGTTTCTTCCTCGCGACAGCTGCACGCCAACGTTCGCCAATGACTCGACGTCGTACGGAGCGCACTTGTTCACGCGCTCTTGATATCCGTTTGGTGCATCGCGCGGAGCGGAAGGAGTTACGTGGATTTCTACGTTGTATGGGACTTTTTGTGGCGGACTAACGTTGCAGTGGTTGTTTCTGATTCTACTAGGACGTAACTACTAGGAAATGATCAGACATCAGAAAATCTCTTACCGGTAATTATGCCTATTAGTGCCCGCAAAGAATTTGTATAGGCGCGCTTACGTGATTTACAAAAGTAGATTTAGTACGAAGTATTCTTGTCGTAATAATTTATTGTTCGTTAATAAAACTGTTATTATATCAGTAGATTATAAATATTGGACTGGAAATTAAAGATGTAAATGCTACTATGAAAATGGATACAAAATGCTTCAGAGTTTTGTAAGTCCTGTATCATTTTAGTAGTATCACTTTATGATTTGTTACGGTGTAATATTCGCTAATGAACAGATTCTTGAATACATTACATATTTAGCTCGTTGCTTTGGTACAGAATATCGATCACGGATGACAGGATGATTAAGACTTTTTTGTCGTCAGGTTCCACATAGGTCAGCGTTTTGAGTTCTATTTAATAATGAAACTTTCTTTCAGGTTTCTTTTGTTCACATATCAGATTTGATCATTACCGAAATGAAGAATAATGACGAGCGGATCGCCTCGCGGACAATGCCATCGTCGATTTCGGGAGTTTGGCAGTCAAGATTGATCGCGCAGTTTTTGTTCGCGATACGTCCGGGCGCTGTGTGTAAAATATGACTGAGATACTTTCCCCATGGGTTGTTACGATGAATTAATTTGCCGGGCCTGCCGAATCAGCTGTTATAAATTACCGGAATGTTACGGGCCTTTGTATCGCGAGATCGATCCATCGACGGCTTCGCCGTTCCCGTTAATGCGCGCGAACGAGACCGGGCTCTCCGAACGCTCGATTTTAATAAATTTCCAGCGCGGACTTCTCTCATTGTGCGGCGTCGCGATTTATTACGTCTATAAATGCATCTCTTGGCGATTCCCGCGCGCGTACACGTTTTGCTGCTGTTCTCTAAAAGCCTCCGTCGTTTACCGAATGGAGAACGAATTATCGAGCTAAACTTTCTGACAAAAACAATGTCGCCTACGCTCGGTTACGCGTGAAATTACATCGTTTCCTTTTTTACACCGAGTATTGCAGTAATTTAACAAACAGTATTATTGAAATGAATGACTGCAATATAAATGAATCAACTGAACGTGAATTAATTGCACCCGTGAAATTGTAACTTTATGCTTCGTAATAAGATATTAATACCGCGTAGTGAAAGCTAAGAACTAATTAAAAGATAAGGAGAAAAGTTTTTTAGATTTCTGGCAGTTAAAGTTTTTTTAAACACATTTGAGCGTTATTGAGATCAGCTCTAGCCATTTTTCAGAATGATCTTTTTTTGAAATCTCTTTGACATATTTTTGGATACATAATAATTAGTTTATGATTTTAACAATTCGTTCAAGTTAATGAAAATTTGTTATCTGAGATACATTAAGATAGAACGAGTGCTAATTAGTAATACGATTTTATACTTAATTCCAAAGCATACTTGCAGTATGCAGAAATAAAGAAAGCATAATTTTATTTATTAATGACTGAGTACAAACTTTATTTATAATAGTTATGAAGTATATATCACTGCAAAAACGAAAAGAGAATACACATTTGAATTACTCGACGTCAATAATGTCGTTATAATTAATAATATGAATCTTAACTGATATTAATTTTTATTTATATATCTATTCACAAATGACACAAGTACTTGTAAAGAATTGAGTTAAACAAATATCTCGCATGGAACAAGTTTTATGCCTCATTTTACTCACGTAATTATGTTCAAAAATTAAGAATTTTCGAAGTGCGCGAAGTGAAGTAACATCGTTCCCGTTAATCATCTCTTTTGCAATCATAAATTGTAACCGATACAGAATTCCACGCGATCGGAAGAGTATCCGAAGATAACTTTGCCGAGATAATAGCCAAGCGGATGATGAACGAATATTGCTTATATCGGATAACGTTTAATCAGTCGCGTTCGATTCAGAGCGAGTAACGAGTGCGCCATAAAATGATTACCAGAGTCAGTTAACGGATTTGTCTCTCGCGTCTCCGATTTACGGTATTGCACGCTCGCGTAAATCCACGATGGAAATGCGCAAGTTACATCCAATTGGGCGAGCTCAGAGCGATTGCAAAGAGACAGAGAGAAAGAAGCTGCGAGATATCCGTGGAAAGGGTCGCCGAATCGGAACGCGTTTTTACGCGAAATCGATTTGGAACACGCGTAAACGAGGTCTAAGGGTCGACGCGCGTATCGGATTACGTGTAGCCCTTCGATCAGTGTGGGATAACGAACTAAGCGGTGGATGGAGACCGTTGCTGAAGTAAGGCCGGCGGATTTCTGGAGCGTAAGGTTTCGCGCGGTATCGCCGACTGATGCCGCGCTCCGACGAGAGACAGGCTCTTTCCCCTTATTCCCTCTGTCCCCTTCTGCTCCCTCGTGTCGTCGGGTCCGCTGCCACCACCACTGAACCAAGACAGCATCGACGTTGTCGACGTCGTTGCATCGTCTTGCAGATCTCATTGCACCTGTACTTAAGGACTCTTTGAAGGGAAGGATATATATATGACGATATATCGATAATTGATGATAAGATTATATAACAAAATTATTATTTCTTCAGAAGAGCAAATGTCTTTCAGGTGTTTTTTTCATGATAGATTTTAATTTTATACCGTTTCTCTCTTGTGTCACACATCTTTTCTGTTGCGCATAAGTATTTAAAATTAGTTTTATTGTTTTCGTAGATAATACTTCGAATTTTATTCGAACTATAATTCTTAGTAGCACTATAGAAATCTTAGTATAATAAAAAACTTTGCGTCACTTTTGCTATCGTCTTCCTTGATTTTTTAATTACTTGTTGTCATGCGAGATATTTATCGAATGTAGGACTTACGTAATTACGTAAACTTCATGCGTGCAGAAAGCAATTGGCACTTGGCAGATGCATATAAATTCCTCGCAGTTGACGTACATACACAGCTGCAACGTGACGAGGACCATGATAGACATACGACTTGAAAGTATTTTTCTGAAATTCTTATCATTCCGCAAGAGACGCGAGAACGAGAGACACGTGCTCGTAATAGTGACGCTGACTCGCGACTTCCGCTGCTGAGAGGCGGATGCTTTGAGTAGGATCATATTCACGATGTGGTGGACCATCATCGCGGATATAAAAATTGCACAAATGGAAACAATTAACGTTTAAATAGGCAACATGATAAAAACGTTGAAAAATTAATTAATTAGATTAAATTTTATATTTTTTACAGAATTATTTAAAATGCATTAATTAGACTAAATTTTATATCTTATACAGAATTATTTGTATTAGTTTCTCATATACTGATATAGATGTCACATCACAATGTAAAACATGGCCGCATTTCTATCCATTTCATTGAGCACTATATTCTTCACACAAAATAGACCTACAATTAAAGATTTAATTAAACTTCGCAATCTCAGAATGCTTTGATATTTCTTTGCACTATTTCCGTTTCCGTGATTTCGACGGCAAACTGCCGTCTAGATGTGAAAAAGCGTGAGAAGGCGCAGCGCAAGAAACGCGTCCGTCACGTGTCACTGGCGCCGTACGTCCGCAAGTTTAGGACGACAGATTCGAGGGACGCTCCGCTCCTCCGTGGCAATTCGGGTCTTAGACTTGAGGATTTACGGACGCCCGGAACGACTCCGAGAAGCGAAAGTACAAATGGAAAAAGCGGAGCTGTGAACCCTCCGAAAGGTTCATCCGTATATCGTGCGTTCTTTTTTCACCATAGGCGCGTGTATCGTGAACACGCGCTGCGAACGGCGTGTATAAATTACGGGACGTAATTATACCTTCGCCTATATACCGGGCAATATACTCGTTTTCGTCGTCCTCGTGCGCGGCGGTCCGTTCGCCCAGTACAACAGTATAAACGTACATCACTGCCGGTGAGCGTCTCCCTCGTAAAGTATTCCGTTTCGTTCTTAAAGTGCCACCGACATGCACTCTGACTCATCCCGCGATCAAACGCACGTGCGATCGGCGAGTCAATCGTCGCCGAAACTCGAATATGTTCCGCTGATCGATCGCTTAGTGAAATTTACTGTCAGCCGTTTAGATTCTCCATCGTAAAGTAGAGACGGCAAGTCGGTCTGTATTTCGTGGATTATGTATATAAGATTGTTACTAATTTTATTTAGTTGAACGTCTATTTAAACGTCAATTATGCAGTAATTATATATTATTTTGTAGTAATATTTCATGGATTATATAATGTATAAGTATGATCTTTAAAACAATAGATTATATTTTTGAAGTGTCTGAATATTTAATCAAATATTTGTGTTTTTGATGATTACTCTAATTACTATAATTAGGCAAGGCGACAGTGTGGTCCAATGATGGAACGCCTTCTTCATTATGTAATTTAGTATGAACTTGCGAAGGGTTTATCTGTCTTAAAATTAAACTATTACTAAAACCGATACAGAGCTCAGCTGGCGAGGTTTTGTAGAGGTTCCGTAGGAGTTACAGAAACTATATTACAATACACTACTATTGCAATTAGGTAAATATTAATTTACATAAAATTTCTCGACGAAAATCATATTTTTTTGTAATCATCAATCAGAACTTAAATATTCTTCTTTTGTGAAAATGCGTATGTTTTGTCTCTGAAATTTGTCTTGCTGATAATCCTAGACAGGCTGCACGAGGACATACTGAAACGTCGACGTACAAGTGTCATTTTCTCTTATCGCGCGTATGTTCTCGAGCGAGATGCTAGAATAATCTGGATGCTGCTTCGTGGATGCGATTTATGAACCAACGTAAAGAAAGTCGTGCATGAATTTTGCAAGGATACAAATAAATGCCTTCTGTGCCCAGTATATATTTTCATAAATTAGATGAACATGATTTTACTATAAAGAATTTCTCTCACAGAATGAAATTGTCGAAACTCGAAAGGATAAATATATGAAGGATCGCTTTCAGGCAATGATATAATTATAGAAAATTCTACAATTCCGAGCACAATATTGAAATATTATCTCCGAATGCATAAAATATTTCATTAAATGTATGTCATAATTAAACTTTATATCTGCCTGTGACTTAAATGAAAATTGCATTGTGTTATTGCAAAATATCATCGACTTTATTGAACCGGTAATGATGGAAATGCAGATTATTTGATTGAAGCTGAAAATCTGAAGTCATCGTTCTCATATGGATCTCTGTTTATCGGCAAGTTTCATCAGGAACTCGCTCTCAAAGAGCGAAAGCAAAATGCTCTCGAGTGTTCGGAACAGCGAAGATTTGTATTCGCGTACGCGAGCGCTGATCCGTTGGCGAAACTTTTTCCAGATCGGTGAAAATGCGTACGAGAGATGCGAGTATCGTCGATGTGCGTGTGGGCAAGTATGGAGGCAGTTGGATAGAATGGAGTTACCCTCGGAGGAATTCGTCGGGTTCATCTAAAATCAAATGAGACCGGGATTAAACGCAGCGCTCGCGTTGCGAGACAATAGTAGAGTCCTACGTGTATGTCCTACATGTACGTACCGCGAAATCGCCGGTTTGCACGGTTTACATTGTTTGCGTTCTGCTTCCTCGTCTCGCATAATGGTTCCAATTACGTCGATGGAAAAGAAAGAAAGCACTCCACCGAACGCTTTGCTTTTTCTTGCGTCAGTAGTTATCCTATCCAAACGCATTTCGATAAACGTAGAATCTATGATCATAATTGTGATGCAGTTCTTACGCACGTTATCGTCGGTTTGATACAAATGGGAGTTAAATTTGATGAGAGATTTATAATTTTGGCCTCCACGATTGTACGATTGGTTGACTTGTGCGATAATAAATTAAAATATTTAATTTTAAAGCAATTAAATATTTACTGTGAGCAAATTTTAATACAATACAAATTTCAATTTAATGAAGTAAATTATACTCTAAGGATCAATTTAGAATATTAATTAGAATTAGATTTATGATGTCTCAATTGTGTTACAATAATGGTTAATAAAATAAAACTTTGTGTATTATTAATTGATAAAACTTAATTTAATTATAATTATATACGATTGGGAATCTAATATAGATTGCATGATAAAATCAACTTATAAGTTCTACATATGTAAGAAAATCATGTTATATAATTAACAAAATTACATTATATTATATTAGATACTTAATAATTGCGATTGAGATATCATAAAATGGAGAATAACCAGTACTAAATGCCGAGGACTTGGCAAAAAGTTATAGGAATCGGTGTGGCGCCAGAGTGTTGCTCGGTAGTAGGAGACAACCATAGGAACAGACGATATTGTTCCGGGAGAACACCGAGAGAGGAACGTTTATTACTCGGTGGGCACTACATCGCGATGGTAGAGGAAGAAGGGGACGGGAGAAAAAGTGCATGTGCGTCCGATAAACTCGTTGCGAGTGCGGGGGCCAAGTCTGGCCAAAGGGGGTACCACTTTCACCGAATGAAAGTAAAACTTGATTCGGCAGGCGCGGTCGGGCAAGCATCGTGGCGACGTCATCGCGAACATGCTTTCGGATGTCATTAACCGACCTCGCCGATTCCATCTCATTTGTCGTCATACGACCGGCATATTCGCGAACTATAAACTTCTGTGCGTGTACGGGAGAGCCGCTAGCTTCAATAAAGTTTTATGAGAACGGGAAGACGGAACTCGCCCCTGTTCAAGAGCAGGAAGGAATACAGCCGCGCTAGAATGAATCAATAGTGCAGGCTGTGTTCGTTATTTTAGGGGTTTGCATTGCCGTCTTGCGAGATACCAAAATTTACGACGACGAAGTAAGCAACGCGACATTTGTCCACAATCGTCCTGATCGACATGACGATGCGCACGTATGCAAGCGCGCTCATGCGATTGCGAGCGTTCGTCTAGTTTAGTAGATTTTTGCAATCGCAAAATTAATCATCAATAATCGAATGATGGTCGCGAATTCGCATTTAGTGCTCATGAAAAGGATCCAGTAATTTAAGTATTTTTGATATTGTCTCTTTTGTGGAAATTTGTAGTTTGAGCGAATCTTAAAGCATAATTCATAAATATATTTTGTGATGTACACGCGCATTTTTTACCCCTTTTTAGTTAACTCTAAAGTCGATGTGTGCATCAAAAACGTGAACGCGATAGATATTGTCCAACTGTTCTCTAACCATTGCTATTATATTTTATATTTAAATTATTTTATTGATTACATAATATGTACCAAATAAGTATTGTACTAGGCAGGCACTCTTCAACTTCAGCTGGTTACTCTTTTTCGTTTCGTTGAATTTTTGTAGCTACATTGTTAGCATATTTCTATCTTGCGCTATTGCGTTCACGGTCTTGCAGTAGCTGGTTGCACGCTCACGTGCACTTTATATCATCTCGATACAGGTGTATCCGGTTTTACGGTTCTTATCGGCGTACACCGTCTATGAACCGTTTTGGACACCTTACTTGAGGCTCCCTTTCCTCTTGCTTGATGTAGCACGGCTCACGTAATTATACGCCGCATAATTATGCAAATGCTTGACGTTAGAATATGTATCGACGCAATTAGCAATTCAATGACGTGGTTATGATGATGAATTAATCATTTTGCTAATGCGCATCAAGCGTTGCTGCGATTTATTTGCCATTTATATATTTGGACGCATCTCGCGTGTAATGTAACGATGAATGAACGTCGATTGGTCACGCAATAATTAAATGAATGGAGAGAGTAATAGCGCGCAATGGACTATTCTTCAAAAAACGATCGTCTCTTTCAATCAAAGTTAATTAAGTGATATGTTCGGGAATTGCTCGATCAAAACAGTTAGTTTTAAAAAATCATAATATGAAATTTCGGAACAAATGTTTTCTGTTATTTGTATAATGTGAGTAAACTTTTCTTTTATCGACTTTAAGCATCTATTTTATTAAAAGCTTGAACTTAGATCTTATCATGTCTTAGATTTTACCATGTTCCCACTGTGAGTAGTCGAAGTGATTTTAAAAGGTAGACGTAGGCGTGATTGCAGACAGGTAAAGTTATCTGCTAATCTGGAGTACTTTGCATTCACGACGGCCGAGACACATTTGTCACTGCTCGCTCGTGCGATTCGGCAGAGTGAAACGACTGTGTATATCGATTTGTTCGACGGTCATGTCTCTTAGATCATTAGTCACTCTCGCAACAGGCTTCTCGCTTATTCTCGCGATTTCGTTTCGTTGTTCGTTGAAAAGTGCTCGAGTCAGACATCGTTAAACATGATAAATTCGAAACATCGACAGACGTCACGAAGTAATATATTCCTTTTATACGCTCTATTGTGAATTGCTTTTCCCGCCTTTTTATCCAAGACGACTTTTTAATATTCAAGTGTATTCAAAAATTTAACAAAATACAATGACTGAATAATACAATAAACAATTTTTAAATGTTATACATTATATTCTTCAAAGAGACGTAAAGAGGTATTTCTACAAATACTCATAAAATATTTTCCCATATATGTACATATATCGATTTACGATCAAGCTTTCCTCGAGTATGTGTGTCTTCTCTTTTTATTACCTAAGTGCGTGTAGATAGTGAAGGAATTTCGCTTATTCAAGCATTAAACTGCAATCCTTACAAACCCTTGTATCGTGATAATGATCCAGATTACTAATTTTAATGGCAAAGAGTATTTCCAATTTTTCTGTAGCTTGGTAGTCGAGTATGATGCTGTCAGCACTCCAGAGACCATAACCATTTGAGAAGCTGTGTACCATTACCACGTAATAATACGAGAAACAAACGTATTTCGTGTCCGTACGAGAGACTTTCGTTCTTACGTGAAATTACTTTTACTCCCCAAACGCAAATTTAAAAACAGTACGGAGGATGTAATGTTACCGCTGGTATCTCTTTACTGCTCGTTCGGATTAGAGCGCACGATGCCAAATTCCCTAACGACGTGATGTGAAATTCCATAAGCAAGTCAAGCTTGAGTAAAACAAGAAAATCGCTCTCCAGATTGCTGGTAGTTAAAAGTTTATCGCGAATATAAAAGACAAGTATTCAGTGCAGATTCTGCATCGACCGGTAGCTTTTTTATGAGACCTGACGAGAGACAGTAAAATTTAATGACTTTGGTTGGCGGTTGTCATAAAAACAGGAAACCAAACATTATTGTTGGGTAGACGATGATCAGGCACTTATTTGCACTTCCAGATGCAGTTTCACGCTTGACTGATAATTGAACGATACAAAATGTAATATAAACTCAACTAAATTATATATATATTTATATGTAAAAAGCACGTGGGCGTGTACAAACGTTATCTCGTTGAAGGAAAGAGAAGAGCGGAAAAGAAACCATCTGAATCAGATGTCATAATAATTTTATTAATGTATTTCAATGTTGGGAAACGAGAGAGAGCCAAGATTGAATCTCATTTTATTAATTATTAATTGTTTAACAATTATTACTCGTTCGTAATGTTTAGTAATTGTTATTTCATGGAAATAATAGCCATTATATGAATATTTTTACGAAAATGTTGATATAAATTTTTATTAATATTTATGTTATTAATCTAACAAAATCTTATAATTTATTATGTTTGCACATACTAGTATGTTGTATATCACATGAACAGATATAATATCTCATAGGATAATCGTAGTATGCTTTTAATCTATATCTTTCATATAAATAAATTTATAATTTGAAAGCAAGATAAATAATTATGTAATTTATAACATGTTTTACTAAAGTAATATCTTAGGGAACAGATCAACTCTCGGTAAGCATACGTGGATCACGTTTACTTACGCGGATGGGTTGCCGGTAAGTTAGTTCAAGCTGGTAAAAACGACCGATGTGATCAAACAAAGTATATGTTATCTACCTTATCAGAAAATGGTTGATAAATTATCAAGCAATTTTTTGTAACTTATTTTACTTTGTATTACGTTACATTATGTGAATTGAACGCATGTCTCATTGCATATTCATTTATAATAAAACTGATAATACTGATACTTTGGTAACAATTTATCGTATTTGTATCATTGAGAGAGATATTAAAAGAGATATTATAAAGGGAGTTTATTCGCGCGTGTGCGCAAGAGAATTATTACATTAATCAGATTATATCTATATCTGTATTTTGATCTATAAACTTATCTGAATTGCAATCTAGAATTATTTATATATACATATATGTATATATATCATCGCAAATAGTGGTCGAGCATAATAACCGTACTCTTGCGTGAAGATAGATTAAAAGTTTGGATTGCCAGGAAACCAGGATTAATCCGTTCAGATTTATTTAACGGCGCTAGATTTGTTGTAGTCGATTGAGCATTTATCAAGCAGGACGTACATCCAGCAATTTCCTTAGGATCCCGTAAGAGGTTTTTATGTGCGACCAAACTTGCCGGTTTTCTCAGTGGATTTCGTAGGCAGAGGAAGATTCATCATCTCTCATGCTTGCGAGATTATTCACCTCACTGTAATAACTGGCATAAATGCAATATATTTATAAAATTTACAGAGAGAAGGAAAAAATAATCCAGCGCAATAAATTAATTAGAGAATTTAATTTATTTAACAATTAATCAATTAGAGAATTTAATTTATGTAACGGAAGGATGATCATCAATAATTGATCAAAATGACAACTAAACAGTAATATAAAAACGTTTTATATCGATTAGCAGAACGAGCTGAAATGGATAATTTATTGAAAAGAAAAAGAAGAATGAAACATGAGAATGGAGAATCTATTCGGTGAAAGTTTATTCAAAGAAATGTTGACCCGATTCTAGCCAGAAACGGTTGTGAATAAAATCAGGTCAGGTCAAACAAAGTTTTTCATAAAACAGTTTTCAATCCGAAAAAAATTTTTATTTAAATGATTTTCTCTTTGACGAATTTTTAATTTTATGAATTCTTTTCTATGAAATATTTTCGAGTTATTCATCGTTCCATTAAATGCTCATTGATAAATGCTCTTTGATAAATTACCTTTTCATTTCGCTCTTCATTATTTTATTCAGATATTTGATTTAAATCTGATTTAATTTTTCATTCTAAAACATTTTTATATTTTATTGATTATAATTCGAACATTTATCATCGATTAGTACGTACATTAACAAAATTTATGATAAATATGTGTATAATTCAATTTATTTTTTGCATTAAAAATTGAAATTTTATGCATCATGTTAATTTAGGTTGAATGAAATATTATTAAGTATTCAGTAAGAAATTTCAATAAATATCAATTTCACAAAAGAATAAGCATTATTTAATTAAATAACGTACGTATTGCTCAAAGCAATAGTAGATTTTTATGAATAAATAAGGTATTGAGAATGCCAATAATGCGGATTGCAAAGAGAGAACTTTCTACGGGTACGAAAATAAAATTTCAATTTTATGATCGAGACAAAAGAGGAGACAAGAGAGACCGAGTACTCGAGATTTAATGGAAGAGAAAATTGAGTGTGTGCAGCCAACTATAAAATTAGTGAGCAAAGCAAATGTGACAACGGTATGCAAAGAGATATAGGAGAAAAACGGTTTCGGGATAAGTTTTGGAAGATTTGTGGGACGAGAAGGAAATACGGAAGAGATAAACGGAAATTTGTACGCTGCTGCACTAGTGCAATTTACGATAGGCGATTGCCGTCCGGACAACAGTTGCTGCAGGTGCATCGAATCAGTTACATGCCGCGCGTCTTGGCCCGAGGCATCCTTCCGCAAGATCGCTGAAAGTTTTGCCGGAACACGAGCAGCGCGTTGTCTCCGGCCGAATATCACTTGACGTGGGTGGCGGATATTTCACGAATATTTGCACATTAACAAGTACCATGACGCGACGCGTATGTCCGCCGTGTCTCGATTACTCACTCGAGTGTGATCGATTAGTTCCTGTAGGGAAGAGGTCAGTTCTCTCTCGACTTCGCGTGCGGACGCACGCCAGCTTGATTAGATTTACTAATTACGACACGGAACGAAATATGGTTGAGATGTTGTTGTCTTATTGTATTATTTGTGACTTATGGACATCGTAAATTTCCTAGGTCTACGCATCGTTAGGTTGCCAGGTCAAGCTGCCGTTATCAATTTTTCGCGTTGAGGGAAGAGGGAGAGGCACGTAGGACACGAGAATTAACTCTTATATGTATGGTTTTCGTTCTCTCACATTTGATGCTAAATCTAGCGATCCGATTCTGAGTATTGTTTTCTTAATGTATTTAATGACACTGTAAGATGAAAAACGAACATGTTTAATAATAAGTGCAAATAACGATGAAAAGAAATATGCAGATAGAAAATGTATGTATTGAGAGATAACAATTTAGTATGACAAGAAAATAAAAATTTACAAATTATTAGAGAATTAATTTTATTATAAAATGTTAAAAATCTTTCTATAAATTTATTATTTTCACGTTCAGCTTTAAACAACTTTTAATGATTTTAATTATGTATTGTACGTTTACTTCTTTTTTTAGCATAAGAATTTATAATAAGATTAATAAGATTAATCTTTTAATAATAAGATTTTAATAAGATTTTTTTGTTATGATATGCATATACGCACACAAATTGATTTCGTTGCTATGGAAACTTCGCTGACTTTCTGGTTCATTTTTGATATTGATTGCTTTTGATTTAGTATTTTATGTCGGTTGTCATTTCGAACAGGATTGAAAGACAAGATAGAGATCAGATATTTGATTCCATGCATACACAATTCGTCCAGTATTACTACTTTTGCGAAATCCGTTTTCCGATAATTCTTTTAAATTTGTACATCTGTTATTCTGAATTATTAAATATTTTCCAATGATATAATATACGTCACGTGCATCCATTACGATAATTAATTTTTAAATAAGTTTGAAGCACTGATGTTTTGTACGTTGTACCTGCATCTTCAATCGTCCGCTTGTACTGCATCACGGCTGAACTCATCAGTAATCCAGACGCCAGTTGCAATCCGTGAGAAATTAAATGTACGAGGATCGTCGTTACAACAATAACATATCCCCAGCCACCTTCTGGATAGTAGTGCTTGTTGAGCGTGATTTTCTTCCGCGCATTTATCGCGGTTAAAGATTCCTCCTCGTTCTCCGCTTGCTCCGGCTGGCCGACCAGATTCTCGAATTCACTCGCGCTAGCGAGGCCTCCCTCGAGAATTAGCTGCTCGGAGAATCGCCTTCTCATCATCTTAGGCGTGATCGGAATAGCGCTGTTTTTACGACCGGTAAAAGAGTTAGCGTTCGCCTCGGAATTCTTTCCGCAGGAATCCGTAAGAATCCGCGCGCCGAGGGACTCCTCGACGATCCGGGATTCGTTATCCTTCGTCCGTTTAATATCTCGAGCGGAACTTTCCCGATGAAATGAGGCGACTGATTGCGTCGCGCGGGCTGTTGCCTTCGGAAATCCTCGCGGAAACCGGGTTCTGCTACCGGCGATGATTGGCTCCGCGACACTCGCTGCACCGGCGACGCTCTCGCGGTTTCCGATCGCATCTGCGACGAGCGGTTGCTCGGAGAGTCTGCGATTATCTGCGCGGCCGATCTTGTAGCCGCGTAGCAGCGGATGCGTTTGATTGTCCGACGAGTACCGGCGATGGAGGACCGGACCGGCAGCGATCGAGTGCCGGCGCTGAGTCGTCGTCGTCGTCCCTGCGTTGTCTCCCGCGTTATCGGTGCAACAATAGAGGCTGCCGACCGAGTTCCTGCCGGAGGACGGCGGCAGGAAGCTCTGGCAGGTCGAAACCGAGTTCCCGGAGTCCTTCCGCTTCGCGCCGCTCTCCCTGGCTAGGCAGGAGGATGTGGACGAGATCTTCCGACGTTGATGCTGGCACTGGCACGCCGAGAATTGCGCGACGAAGCAACGACACCGCATCATACGCGATAGGATCTCAGGATGCGCCAGCAGCAACTCCGGGATCTCGATCTCGCTCCATGACTTCGCGGTGTCGCCGGAAGACTCTCTCGTCAGCGCCCGTTTCGAAACGAGGCTCTCGATCGAGCAGCAGGTCTCGGATTCCAGACTGGATATTTTCCGCGTGCTGCACTCGTGTCGCCGGCAGCAGCGCGCTCGCGCTGCACCATCATGATGAGGGTAGGCTTCCTCTTCCTTCGCTCCATCGTCGTCATCATCGTCGTCCTCGTCGTCGTCTTCGTCCTCATCGTCGTCATCGAGCGAATTCTCGTCGCTCATAGCCGCGCTGTAAGAGCGACGACGTCTGCGATAAGCTTCCTCGCACGGCGAGCCTGCCGAGTCAGCTCGTCCGTCCATTTCGCGGTTCGTTTCTCAAACTTGTATAATCAAAGCGGGTGTCCCTGAGGCCGGATCTTCATACTACGAGAATGATGTCTGAGACGATCTCATATTCCCGCATCGCCGCGTTATTCGAGTGAATTACGAATAATGTGATATTTATGCACGTAAATCACCCTTCTTCCAACAAGTTAGAATACGCGTTAGGTACGTTTCTGTTCTGGCTTGCAGAAAATCAGATTGTCCTGTTTATTGTATAAATGCACCTAACAATAGCACAGTAACAACGGTACTCTTATGTTGTTAAAAGCTTGGAACGCTTTCTCAATTTAACAGTTCAACAGATTTTTATTCACGTTTTTTAATCCCATTTTAACTCTAATTGGATAAACTGCGTAAGAGCACGCCAGGCAAAAAATTAAACCGGATATTAAATTACACAAACCGGCACCGGTGGATTTACAACGAGGACTGTTGTCCTCACGTGAAATCCAGCGATACTGTATTGATACATCGTGATGCTCCGCACGCGTAAAGCCGAACGTGAGTCGCGTCGACGCGTCCCGACTGTCGATTCATATTGTCCTGATTTTTCTCGCACGTACGTTTTACGACGTTACATGGCCGACACTCGTCTTTCGTATGCATTAATCCCAAAACAAAAATTGAATACAAATTACCTAGTTTTTAAAAAATTGTTGCGGAATAACAGTTGCCAAAGCTTCTGTCTAGGATGAATAGAGACTAAAATGTTTTCCTGTTAAATGAGATATATCGATTATAGCATCAAGTTGACGAAAGTTTGCTATCTATTTTATTTCAGGATTTATGCTTTTCTTGCTTAATATCGTAGTTTATTTAAAGAACTGAGTTTACAAAATCTTTACACTGAGAAAAATATCCGATTAAATATAATCGGATAATCCAATTTCATAGTAACAAACGGATACATCCGATTAAATTGTGTAAAAGACAAAGAAAATGATCGGACATGTCCGATGAAGGTAATCGGACATATCCATTATTTAATCGGAAAACAAACTTAACAATCGAAAAACTATTTAATTCGTTTATCCGATGAAAATTTTTCTCAGTGTAAAATTGAAAGAAACATGTAAACGCGCAGTTTGTAAAAATTCGCATCTCCTACATAACAAAGCAGACCAATTGCGCTCAATTTGTAAGAAGTTGGCTTGTGGGAAACCCGACAAGAAAGTCAATGTATGTCACAAGTGCGAAGTTGAAAATAACTTCGGATCCAACTGTGATTACAGTTACCGAGTTTCTTTAGAAATGGTAAGCATTATTTCCCTCTGACGTAAGTTAATAGCACATTTTATTTGAGACCTCATGATTGTATTATTGCTAACAGGGTTTCACAAACTTGTATTTTAGAATATAAACCGCAATGCAAACTGTAATTTCGGAACATAAACTGTAATTTCAGGACATAAACGATTCGGAATATGAATTGCAGAATATAAATTATGTTAAGAGTATAAATTTATCTTAAAAGCTATTTAACTATAAATAAGGTTTTGATATTATACAAATTTTTGTATACAAGATAATTCCACGATAGATCCAGGCCAACGCGGGAGAGATGACCAGTCGCTCTACTTTCGCTACTGGCTGCATAGCTGTGGTATCACTCGGTCTGTGTTGAACTTTAATTTACAACTATGAGCTGTGTTTGCAACAAGAAATTTAGCGTTTTGTAGAAAAACATTATATTACAATTGCAGAAATATTTCTGTTTTAAACTTTACTGTCTGCTGAAAAGTTTTTCCTACGTTTCCGCATAAGTATTTGAAATATCTGGCTTGAAGTTTTTATTATTTTATTATTACATGGTTTATGATGCTCATTTATATAATAATTGTTATTATGCAACATAATCAGTAATTTTATTTTAACGCAACACCGCGTGTCCTCTTTCATTAAAATTTATAAAGCCCATAGCTGAAGGAGATATGATAGACAGAATTTGAAGGACGCACGCCAATCGAAGCGCTGGATTTTTCGATGTCGTTTCTTTGATGACTGTCCTACCTCTGAATATCAGAAGCACATAATTTATGATACGACCAGATTCGAGAAGGGTTGACTGTAGATATACTTACATAAAACGTGATCGAAATACCATTCGTACCAGTAGACATATCCAGGTCAGAATTAGGATACTATCATCGCTGAGATTTATCTCGTACAGTGATAAATAGCTATTACTTTTCAAAGAAACATTACGTGAGAAGAATAATAATCCTGCTTGTACAGAAAAATGTAGCCAGTTTTGCCCAATAACATATAATATATAATACAGGCGTTTGAAAAAAAATCAAACTGCAATTTATAGTTTAAAAAACTTTGCATTACTCAAAATACTGTATATAAACCAAATTTAACATTTGCGTTTCATTTACAGGTTACAATTAGCTTAAATGTCGCAATGATCACCACAGTACATAGTGCGTTATTGGCGTGGAAGTACATGTGCCGCCAATACGGCAAGCCAATTAAACAAATTTCACGCACAATTGGAGACCTGATCAGATTTACCCAAATTAAATGTAAACGAGAGAAATGCAGGTGAGAAAATGTCAGGACGCGCCCGACTAAAACCAGGACACATTTACCACTCAGTGTATCAGGAACTGCATTTATTTATTAAGCAAACATTCATTCAATTAAACAATTACGCAACGAACGCATTAGGAGCGCATCGACGATCTCTTACCCGCGCTGTGCAGCGGAGGATGTTTGAACTGTCGCTCTGCGGTGGTGTGCCAGCATCCGGGCGCAGCGAGCTGCAGACCCACCCCGAGGAAGTGCACCAGCATCGAGCACGTGACGACGACGTATCCCCAGCCACCCTCGGGATAATAATGTCGCCTGAGAGTAGCCTCCTTCCTGAAATCCAGCGGCGGTCGCGACGAGCTGTTCCGCCTTTGCTGTTCCGATCTTTTCTCCGCGTTTCTCGCCTCTCCGATTAGACGGTTCCCGTGCCAGGTGTCCTTGCTTTGGCGCTCGTCGGCGCGAGCCTCGTGTGCTTTCTTTTTCTCGCGTTTGATCGAATCGTCGTATCGGCCGGCGCGCGCGTTCGCCGTCGTCGTCGCGACCTCGTCGTCGTTTTTCTTGCCCGGCGAGGGGGAACGAAAGGGATCGATCTGCGAGCGAAGGACACCTTCGGACGTGCACTTCGGACAGGCGTGACGACCAGTCCTCGACGGGAATGAAACGGATGTCACGTAGTCGTCGTAGTCGACCACCTTGATGTGCGGCGGCAATGATGCGGCATGTCTCGCTGAGGACGCGGACGAAACGACGGTCTGACACTTCTTCGTCGCTTCTTCTCCGTCCGTTTCCCGCGTTTCCCGCGAGTCGTTCGTTTGCGCGGTGCTGGCCATGTGCAGTCTCTCGTCTCTCGCAACATTAGTCCCCGTGTCCGAGGGAGATTCGTTGTTTGTTAGTCGCGCGGATGCGTCTGCAGATTCTTCTTCCCCGAGGACGCACCGGTCTTTCGGAAGTAACTTGAAGACGTCCGTATCCGACGTGGTTCTCGGTACGAGCGAGTCTCTCATACCTCGCGTTTCCTTCGCGTCATCGGTTTTCACGAGGGAGTCCGATTTACATCTCGATTGATCTCGGAAAAAGTTCTCCTGGAACAGGATGATCGCGTTCTGACGAATCGCGGTTGTCTCGATCGAGGGGAGACTGCGCGCCATGAAGTATCGGCTTGAGCTTCGCGTGTTCTTCGTCTCGTTGCTCGTGTCGGACGAATTCTCGGGGAAATTCGCGGGTTTCTCGATGCTCGCGTCCACTAATCTTCGTTTTACCGCCACGGACGTGACTCCTCCAGCGGCGCATCGATCTAGGAGTACGACTTCTTCCAGGCAATTGGATCGCGGCGCAGTTTGCTCCAATCGATACACCGTTTCGCGACACGTTGGGATGATAGTGAAGGCACGAGATAAGGGATCGACGCGCACCCTCACCGTTTGCGGTGTTCGATCGGGCCACGAGCTGCTGTGTCTCATCTTATCTCGTCTGTGTATCGTCATTTTCCGCTGGAAACTTTTGCGGGATCTACGGTCCGCCCAAGTCAGCGCATTGGTCGATAGAATTCTTTTCTGTCCCTTTCAGTGAACGATCAACTCTTGTTCTCAGGGGTGACAAGAGTTCCGCGATCCCTTTTACCGGAACGGCAGTTTGAATCCACGCGGAAGTATCTATCATAGCCGATAGAAGGATACGTCGGCAGTGCTTAAATGTAATTTTCACGTGAATCACGTTCTTGGTGCAACATACTTGGCGCGAAACACGCGCGCACATGTACTTTCCGCATGTCTCATAGGTGTCACCGAACGTTTGCGATGATCACTGTATTTCCACTGAAATGTTTTATAATCAACTAAAATATATGCAAGCTATTAATCGATACTTTTCTCTTTACTTTCTTTTTTTTGTGCCACCGCAGATATCTCGGTCTTTAATTACTCGTTTGCTTTTTCTTACTTTGATTAAGACAAATGTGAATTAAAAACGGTTTCATATTTACGACGAAAAATATAACGTAAATGTGTTATCGTAACCGCTAATTAAAAGTTTTCTGCGAGCGATTTGAGCGTGACGTGTGATCATTGATATAGTTGCAAATGCTTGTTGCGCGAGATGATGGTCTACATCGGATAACGGTAACATTCGATCTAGTAACATCCGGTATGAGGGAAAGATAACTTCCGAAATGCAAGCGGTCCTGGCGAATGCGCCAGGATGACTGCTACGCACGTGCTGCTTACTCGCGATCAACCCTCTCTCTGTATTCTCTCTCTGTTTCTCTCTCCCTCTCGCTTTGGTGGATGGCAGGCGCATGCTTGCAGATCTCCGACGAATCGCGAAAGCTGTGTTTTTCAGTTTTTTACGCTTACAATGTGAGCATTCGTGTCGCGCGCTCATATGCTGGTGGCTCTTATTAAGTTTATAGCACACGCATAACTTAGCGGAACACTTCCTACGAGTTTGCAGATTTAGGCCTCGATCAAGCTGAGTTCGTAACATCTGTATTTTACGTCAAGCTGCGGTAGTGCACCTAGATCTTCTAAAATCTTTATGTAAAGAACGAAATTAGTAATGAGTAACACAATACATGTTATTTTCTACGTATAATATATACATAAAAATTCTCAAATCAAATTTATAAAAATATTTAAAAATAGAAATAATTATCTCGCGAAAGAAACTGATCTTGATGATTTTTTTATATTTAAAAAAATATATTGGAGTCGTTTAAAGTTTTTCTTTAGTTTAGTTAAATAAAAAGCTTGAACAAGTATCAGCTTATTTTACCTCTTTCATATGTCTGCATTGTAATATTGTATGGAAAAAGTTTATTACTTTTTTACATCTTATGTAGGATTGGACTTAGATGTCATTCATTCGATAAATGTACATTTTTTAAAGAAATGATCAGATCGTGTCTTTCGTTGCAACTGCAGCTCCGCTTTCAAATCGCGTTATCTCAAAATAGCGTGCATTATACTGTTTTGATGTTGAGCGTTCCAATTTGTCTGGCGACGGGAAATAGTGTTCTCGGATAATTCAAGCTCGTTTCTACAAATAGAGCTGTCCCTGTGATACCATTGTGTCCCATCTATCCCTCGACATGCAGGAACTGACCTACCTTTACCACGCGTGCGATCAGCTGCTCGCAACAATCCGCAGGAAGTGTAGCATTGTCTAGACAATGAGATACAATTCGGGGTGGCATCCAAGGCGAAGGGTGAGTTCTTTAACGGGGAACCGGTGAGTGATGTAGACCGTAGAGCCAGGCAGGCGTGGGAGACCCGGCGCAAAGCGACCTAGATTTTTCGAGGAGAAGGAAGAGAGTCGTAAAAATTCATTCGCTCGAGAGATTATCCGTAACGATGTCGACGCTCATATACGCTTGTTCGATAGTGCGTGTTTGTAATAATACGACTTCTTCGTGCTTTCTCAGGAATAACTTCTGACAGTGAAGTTGGCGCCTAGTCGACCGAGGGTGTCGCGCTTGGCAAAGCAGGTGCGCGCGACTGGCGGAGACATTATTGCCGATGATATATGCGAATTCCATGCCGGGTTTGCGAGGAGGAGAGATAAAGCTTCCGTCGTGGCGTCGTAGCTGTCGTCGTCGTCGTCGTTGCGACAGGAAGGAGACAGAGGGATGCCAGCGTTAGGCGCGCGGTGGTATACCGATAAATTTAGTCGGGCGATGAGCGCGTGCTGCTCTTCTTCTCTCTTAAAGTTTGCGTGATTTATCGCCGCATTAATTCGGGATTGGTCTCAGCTACGACATCCGCCAGCAAGCGGCGAATGTAAGTGACACCGCGAATTTTATCACGTGTTGTCAGACGGACGCCTCTTCGCGAATACTTTGTTAAAGTAGAGCACGGCTCCTCGTCGTCGTCGTCATCATGTCGCTCAAAAATATTTCGCGATCGAATTAAGGCCGCCCGCGCCGGGCGTTCAATGGAACCCCTCAAGCGTGACTTAGCAAGATTACTTTGTCAGCTTGGAAAAAAGGTTGTAATTCAAACGTCGCGGATATAAATCAGTAAAGAGATATGCGCGAGAGCTGCACAGGTTGAAGGCTATAATGAGATTCATGACGGATTGGACGCTCCGCAGCTGAAATTTTAATTCCCAAGATTATGCACGCTGCGAGGGTGTTAACTCATTTATATCCAACCATTCCGGTCCCGCGACGTGTTGCATTGATCGTAAAACTTGCATGATGCAATTGGGTCTAAACATGCATACACAGTGGCTACCTGTAATTGGACGTCAATGCACTTCGTCATGCAATCGTAATTGTGTAACTAATTATAAAACCACATTCTATTATTTTATATCCCTAATTTGTCAAAATGTAGGATAATCCGCAAAATTTAGTAATACACGAAAATTTATGCATAGAAAGTAAAAAATGCATCCATCAAAAATCCATCCTGCTTGCACGACGTTATGCGACATTGGAACGACGTGCGCGTAATTCTCGGTGCCTCGCTCGTGATTTGTTGGTTTAAAGAGCCACAGTAAACGTCGGCAGATCGATAGGTACGCCCCGGAGAGTACGATTTGGAAAAGTTTTCCGCGTCCGCCGTGCGATCGTCACGTCTCCGCAAAAGTTTGTGAGTTCGGTTACTCCATTCCGATCTCGTTTGAGGAATCGACGAAGCGGCACTTCGAGGACTGCCCGGAACGCCGCGAATGTCCGCGTTCATAATTTCAGCGTTCCGTGAACTTACTTATCTCTCTCTTTCAAGCGAAATAGCATTCCGCTTTTATCTTTGTGTCACGTAACGAGTTTCAGGGAATGCGGATGCGACGGCGTCCTTATGATCTATTAAATCTAGTTACGACCTTGCGCTCGCGACTCGCGCTCGATACGCGCTCATAAAACTTATCTAAGGGAATCGCACTGGTGTTTCGAACGATCGTACCTTTGTTTGCTTCCGCCGCCGCCGTTGCGGGATTTATTTTCTGTCTGGGAATTCTCTCGTGGCCATGCGAGCGGGAACGTCGCCGCACCGTTCCGCGATCTTATCCGTGAAAAATGTGTACGCTCGATGGCGGTCGCGCGTAACGCCGCTCCGCGATCGCTCTGCGATCCGATCTGATGTCTAATCAGTCGATAAGGGCCATAGAAATCCCCTCGAGGGGCTTTTCGAGGCGCGAGGCATTTGACCCGCGTGTAGAATGAGGTCTTGAGCGTTAATGGATGACCGAACCGCCACTTTAGCGAGATTGAAACTGTCGTTCGTAGGTACCGAACATGATGGATGCAGCGTTTTATAAAGTCATTCGTTCCTCATACGTACTTACTCGTTAACTCAAAAGATCCTTACCTTTTCTATGCTCCCCTGCGTATAAATAGCGTGTTCGTTTCATGTCACCTGATAAGCGCATAAAATGATTGCGGCGAACGTGCCGTTGAAAAAAAAACAGTTCGAACTGTAGGTGTTTGAATGCACTTTGGAAACGAGTTACGGCGCATTACACACCTTGAAAAGCCATCAGCCTTGCTTTTGTCGTCTTGAGATGCTTTCCAATTATTGCGCGTGGCCATTACAATCTCGAACATCAATCTCGCAGGCCCATCAGCCGCATCTTTGTCGTTTTAAATGCTTTCCAATTATTGAACCCGACCGCAGTAATTTCAAGTATTAAGCCTGACAAGCGTCAAGCGTGCTTTTGTGGTTTTACACATTTTTTTGTGGTTTTCCCCATTTATTGCGTAGTCGGAATGATTCTACTTATCAAGCCAGAAAAGTGTCAAGTTTGCTCCTGTCGTTTTGTACGTTTTCCAATTATTGTGCCTGACCGCAATAATTTTAAGTGCTACGCTCGAAAAATGTGACCATTATTTTTGTCGTTTCCACCACTGGTTTCTCGGTGCTGTATCGTTTTCCAGATGACCTGTTTTATCTTGAAAAGGACAGTGCGAATGATCGGGGTTGTTCAGATTATTTTTATGTGTCGGATTCTGCATATAGAATAATTCATATCTTACATTCATATACATGTGAATTCTTCTGTCTTAAGAAAACTATGTTAGATTATACATTTTTGTAATATGAAGATGTGTTTACGTTTTACCAATAGAAAATGCCACTGTTAAAATTAATACCGAATGTATCGGTCATCACTAAACTAATTCAAATTATTAATGTATTAATGTAGAGGAGAATCCCCTATTATGAGATATGCTCTTAATATGAGATAATGGGGTTTCTGCTAAACTATTGAGCACCATCTGTTAGTTCCATCATGAATTTATTACTCTTGGTGTAAAATGTATTTAGTGAAAAATTCATTGTTCGTTATTGCGTTTAGCCTTTGGAAGAAAAGGTTTGTGAAATTGTGAACATGTCAAAGGAACTTGAGGTAAGTCTTTAAACCTTGTTTATTACATAATAAAGAAATGGTTGGCAATAAATTCAGTATGCAATGATAGAGTAGAATCGTAGTAACAGGAAAATACGCAATTTGTTGAATTGCTTAATTGTAGAGGTTAGATTTCATGATCGCGGAACCGCTAGGCGTGTGGCTCGTATAATGAGACATTCAGGGTACTCTTAATATGAGATCATTATTGCTCGAATATGAGGATTATGTAGTGTAATAAAAAGAAAGAAAATACTACTTAAGGTTAAAGAAAAGTTAATACGAATTTATATTACGAATTTTTGTGTATTTAATTTTTATAGAATCTGACTATGGAGGTCAGAGAAACGAGGAAGCGTCGACAGTGGAATCGTGAAGATTTGGCGAAGGCTGTGGCAGCAGTATTTTTATAAAACTATCTAATAAAGTTTTTTACTTGCAATACTGATGTATTTTGCACTTTTAACACCGATTTCTCGAGGTATCTTATATTAGGAGCACACTTTCTCGATCCTGCGTAAAGCTCTTTTTTCAAATTTTTTTAATTTTCAGAAAAAATATTTAAATTAGATTTTTCATTTCACCAACTTAAAGCTTATTAAATTCCCTTCAAGATAACGTATTAAATTTTAAAATTCTGCCTATAGATTTCCTTACATTCGGCAAAATCGATATGGTATCTCATAATCGGGGACTTTCCTCTATTAATTACAGTATGTCATTTAATTTTAGAGAGAGAATGTTTCAGACCTTAAAGATAGATTAAAATATTCATGAATCAATATAATTTTCAATTATTTGACCGCAATCATCTATCATCATTATATCGTTTTAACGTAAAGGAGACAGAATGTACTTTCGATGATTTAAAATGAAAGCTTTGAGATAGATATCTTATGGTTCGTCGCAGGGAATTGATATAAGGGTAACTTAAGGATTGTGAGAGACGACAGTTTCAGAAAGACACTTTATTATTTACAACATCACTGTGTTTTATGGCAGAGCGTCGAGATCGGCCAAGGCAATCTTCATCCTCGTCTTGAGCTCGTCCGCGTAGCGCAGAGCGGACTCATCGATCTTAACGTCCTCCATCAAGAGATCGCAGTCGAGATGTCGGCTGTCGCACGCCCGGTGATGATGCTTGAGCACGTCGTTCGAATCCAGATGATGTGCTCGCCTGGTGGACGGGTTCAGCGTGGTCAAGGCATAGTGATTGTGCACCGTTAGCGCGCGTCTCGTGGAGACGAAGCTCTTCACCGAGTCACCCTCGGGCGAGATACTGGCCGTTCTCATGGTGTCCAGGTAATCCGGGTGCTCGACCGAAGAACGACGTAGCTCTTCCTCATCGAGCGATCCAGCCGGCCGATCGGTCTGACTCTTGTTCTGCAGCTCGGGGAAGAAGTAGGCGTTTCGCACGGAGTACGAGGCGAAGTCCTTGAAGCTCTTGCCGAGCTTCGCACGCTCATCCATCAACAGCTCGTGCCAGGTCCTCCGACGCGTGGGAACGATCGCTTCGTCGATGTCGATCGGCACCACGAATTCCGAACGATGGAGGTTCTCGTAGAAGCAATGGTTGTACGGGATCAGTTCCATTCGTCTCTTCGTCCAGATGTCCTCGCTGAAGAAACTCCGCCGGGCCGTCTTCTCGTTTGGCAAGTCGCCTGGTAGGTCGAGCGCGAACCACCGCACCACGTTCGATCGCTCGTACAGACGCAGTACTTTCAGTACGTTTTCGTGTACGTTGAAGACGTAAAAGTAGAACAACTGGGCGCCCAGGATGCGATGCAGCTCGACGAACGCTATGAGCTTGTGCGATATATCGTCGTCGAAGTCCAATCCTTTGATGCACAGGGTGAACTGACGGCGCGTCATCCGGCCGACCGGTGACTCGTCGTTGAATTCCGAGCGGGTCGTTAAACTATGACTAGCATTCTCATAGCAGGGACTTGTGCCCACGTAAACTCGTAGTGGATAGCGCATCGCGCCGTCCAACGGCAATTGGCAATTGACGAGAATCCCGGTGTAGCTATCCGCCGTGCCGCCCCATTCGTCCAACCAGATCCTCGAGATGAGCGCCTCCACGCTCAATGATCGTGTCCTCCCGTGCTCCCTGTACCTGGAACGTAACGAGACCAAAACGCTTGATCCACTCGTTCCGATTGAAGCTGGTTAATGTCGAGTATCGTAGCGGAAAACACCTGCACGCGTTATGGAAGACATTTATATCCTCCTGCCATGCATTTTAAACGAATGTTGCTCCGTTTCGCGCCGCTGCTAACATTTGCATTCGAAGCAACCAGCTTCTAAGCAAAGTGGAAGTTCAAATAACGGGCTAGCGAAGTTTAATCTCGCCGAAATTAAAATTTCATGGGACGGGAATTAAAAACGGTTGTCACCTCCGTTACGCTTGCTTTTAATGCGCTTGCACGTGTCCCGCGTCATAAATTCTCGTTATAAGTTTGCTGCAAGCAAACAAACGTTCCACCATTTCCCTTGAACATCGAAGCGGAAGATATAAATACGTAGACGGACACGCGAGCCAGTTTTAAATTCTAATTGATAACGCGGCGAGTTGGCCATTATTCTCAATTACTAAACCGTTGGAAAATTCTAGCGGTTATATTTCTAACACCATTTATCAACAGTTTTAAATTATGATTCACCAATTAAAAGCATAGACAAACACAAGATTTGCGATATGTTCCTGCACAGCGAATTTACGACTTCAATTAATTATAATGCAATTTCAACTAGACAGAACGATAATTTTTAGATTAATTAAAAAACGATATAGATATGAGCAATATGAATTCAATTACGCGTCTATTAGAAGTCTCATATTATTATAAAAGATCGCTCATTTACTGGATCAATTTGTCATCGCGGTTCGCGGGAGGCGAGATGTGACTAGCGCGCTTTTATGTGAACGTCTCTTAGCGTGATTCTCCTTTTTCATGTTTAACGTTCGTCAGAGATAGACGAGTAACGGGATACGTTACTCGCGACATGAAAAATAGCTTACCATATAGTGCAGAAGAGAGTAGAGGGCGGCAAGGTGCCTCGTTTAACGCCAATCACCCTGATGCTTGGGTAACCAGCAACTCTGAGGTCCAAGTGGGCGCTGTACAGGAAGAGCTGTCCCGGGATTGTCTCGAGCCATTTCGTGCCGGGTGGCTCGTACGCGTTTAACGCCATTCCGCGCGTTCCATTATCGTCGCATTGCTTGGTGGGCCTGTAATCGAGTGCCAATCTTCGCGCCCACGAATAAGCGACGATGCTTCTTGTGCCTGGTGGCTCGCCCCCTGGAAAGAATGACGCTAAGAAGTCGTTTGTATCGGAACGAATGGAGGAGAAACGGCCGATAAGACGGCCGGAGGAGTTAATTGAGCCTGGGCAAGAGAATAGCGCTAACTCATGTTTTTGTTAAGCGAGAGTAATACACGTACTGCTAGCTATTGCACATGCTACTAGACATTTTGGCGTCGACGCTTTGACTCGTAACAGCTACCTTGGGGAGATATGTAATTACCGTAGCTCCTCATTTTCATTCCTAAGTAATTAAAGCTCGTCTCGTCGACGTCGGAATAAAGCGTTTGTACGTTGCAAGTATACATACCCCGTATGTTGTCAAAACACGTAGGATTTATCGTTTATATGCAGCAACAAAATATCGAAATCTAACGTTTTTCTCTTTCGCGATACTTTGATTATTTGAAGTCTTTCAGGAATAACGTACGGCTTTGTTACGAAGAACGTATCGTTATAAATTTCGGATATGTCTCGGTAAAATCGATTCCAAATCCGATAAGCCTCTTATAACTAATAGCTTATATAACTAACAGAGAGAAACCGATTTGGGGCTCATAAATTTGGATAAAATTTTCTGCGAACGTACATACATCGTAACTCGAGGTATTGATAATGCGGTCTTGATACGCTTCGTTCTTGCGCTCAAACATCTCCAGAACGACCGCTTTAGTCGGATGATACTGTCTCATTCTAGCACGTGAGTTTAACACATATGGAGAAAGCATTTTGAATAAAAATTTCTGTGAAAGATTAAGCGCTATAAAGTTGAGAAAAATATCAGAGAAGTCAGCTTGCATTATATTACACGTACATAAATTCTGTCTGTCCAGGCTAGTGCGACTAGTAAAAAAAACAAGACGCTATATTTTGCTTTTATCTTTTTCATTCAAGAGTCTACCTTTTTTTTTTAAAAAAAGACGATTTTTACTAAATATATTTAACTAAGTAAATTCAAAGGTGAGTAATGCATATTCATGTGGCTTAAGTCATTCTACACACACAAAGTTTCATCCGAGTTAACGAGTTTTGGTTGACTGTGTTTTCTTGTGAGCGCCAAGTGCCTGGTGCTGGCCCTGATACACGCTGCACAGCTAACTCCGTCCGTAGCTTATCAGAACTTTCCGACTGATAGTATCGTTTGCATTCTGCTCTTCCTAGCATATCATCGTACAGTTTCTACGAGTGTGTGACGTCACACACTCGTTGTATTAAACTGTTCGTTTTATTAAATATCAGCTTACTGTTTAAGTTGATCGATTTCCGATACTATCTGCCGCGCCGATCGTCCGTCAATACGACGATATCGGCACTTTACGGCCGGACGGAAATGACGTGTCATGCGTTATAAAATGGACGCAACGCTGTACTATGAATACACTTATAGTTTGCTCAGCCTATACAACTGGAAACGTCCGCCTTTAGCATCCTGCTCGCGCTTATCAGCGGCGCGCGTTGGTTCTCCTAATTGCGATTTCCATACATTCCCCTGCGACGTTTTAGCAATATTTAGACAGGCGCAGACGGAGGTAGAGAAAATTAACCAGACGGAATTTCAATCGACACGATCGCTAATTGGACTCCCTAATGTTGGAGACCGCCGCCGCGCCGTCCGTCCGCTGCATTCCGCGAGGGAACTCGTTACCCGTGCAGTCATGTGTACAATCCCAGTCACGAGCCGAAGCGGATGCGGACTGAGATCTTCATTCTTTTTTCTGCTCATTAATGCATTTAATAAATGTATTTATAGGATCCGCCGATGGAGTTCACAAACGCGGCCGAGCGGGGGCCGGCGCTCTTCGGCGCCGGTAATAAATCCACGTCGCTGATAGGTTTAAGGACTCTCGTTACGTCTCGTTTATAATTATTTCTGCGAGACAGCGGTAAGAGCAACGGCGGTGGTAGTGGCTGCGGGATGACGTAAAAAAAAAACAACCCTCGTGCACGCCGTGTCGACGTTCGCGGGGCAAATTTATAGCACTATATAGGTTTCGTGACTGATCTCGTTTGCAATTACTCGCCTTTGACGTATATGGATCGTGAACGTTATTGACGGGACGCCCGGGACCATTTCCCCGACGATCCCGCCGTCGAGAGCGTAGGTAACGAGACTTGCTCGATCCCACTGATCCACCGCGGATTCGCCTCCGCGGCCGGCCGGATGGATGATAATCCGTGCCGGCGTGTGTCGTTAAAAGTCGGCACTTGACCCAACGGGGCCGACGGCGGCGGTATTACGTGTTTGCGTGCCGCGAGTATTCTTCGTGACTCCGTGCCCTTTTACTTGGCCCGTCCGTCCCCGCGTCCGTCCGTCGCGGCCACGCTTCGCGAGGTTTACGAGAGGGTAAACGCGGCCCCACGAGAGAGAGGAGGCGTTTGTACCATGCTAGAAATACGCTAATGCACGCCGACGTTCTCATGGAAATCGCAGTGTCACGCCGGGGAGTGGATCTGTAGGTGCGTAGATAAGTTCGCCGTGCGCGAGAGACGAGTAAATCGATTCCGCGGGATTCACTAATTGAAATTACTCCTGACGAAAGGATTCTTATCTGCGATGAAGCGGGGGAAGGAGAGCGATTTTACAACTTGCCTCGTTCATACGTAGGCGTAAGAATGATGAAAATAAAAATGAGAATCATTCACGTAAGAATAAGATAGGAATCGTCAATTAGTAGCTCTTTATTCTTGTTTCTCGTCTAATTAATTCACCGTATGTACGCTTCTACGTCGTGAAGGCACTCACGAATGTGTATTTGTAATCTATATTTAGCACTGAATACGTGGCCGCGCTTGATTCTCTCCTTATGGCGTAATAGCTCGGACCTCATCCGAGACGAACTTCGAAGGCTTGTCGGGCTCCGATAGGTGCGCATTGAGCAGCGCGTGTAGTTCTCGATCCATCGCGATCGGCTGTCATAATTCCCGCGAAATGTTTGCCCATGCGAGTAGCAGCAAAGGTGAATTACGCGAAAGTGTACGAGTCGACGGGCGGTCGGTCACTCGATGAATCACGTCATAAATTATGCCGACTAATGAAGTCGCTACTTGCAAAGAACAGCGTTGAGATTTACGTCCTTGAGTAAGCTTCGCGCGAAAGCTCGCTGGTTTATTTATAACTTCGTATCGTGTTCCTTTTGCGCGCGCGTGTACACGCACCTCGATGCATTATCTGCGTATCTTTTTAACTTCTCTCGGGGAAGTACGTATACGCACGCTGCGTGCAGAGCCCTATTGAATTTCTGCGGTGCGTAGAGCGGCTCCGATCGGTATCGTAGCTGCGAGCGGCTCGTTTACGTAGTCATATTCTTTGTTAGCACAAGAAACCGTAGCATTCGTGCAATTACGCGGGATGAACGTGCGTTTAAAAAGAACAGAGAGCGGCCCCCTGGTTCTCCCGGCACGACCGGATAGCATTTTAATGCTGAGAAACTCCGTGCAACTAGGAAATAGCGCGTACCGAGTAACAAATCGCTTGTGAGTAATTCTAACAAGTGTATTGCGGATTTCTCTTTATATCGTCTCTTGAAAGCATTTCAGTTTACACGCCAGCTCGCCAGCACAATTCTCATGAATTGTCCATTTAATGAAATTATGATTCCAATTCACTTCACAATCACGAAGGATCGCATAACTTTGGGGCAAAATAATTACTTCTATACATTATTTGTTGGAAGATTGATCGCAAACATTGTTTTCATTGGTTTTCAAGGAAATCTGCTAGAATAACAAAGACGTAAATTTCGATAGATGGCCTTTATTGCGAAATTGCTCGAGTTTGAGAGATTAACGAGCGTTTGCTACCAGCGCCATACATGTGTGACGCACCAATCTCACTTTTAAAAAGTCAACGTTATAGTATGACAAAGATTTCCCATTTTATTTGGATAAAGACAAAGAATATGTTTTCATCACATTTTGAACCAAGTATCTAAAATTGCAAGAACTTTCGATAAGATTGCAGTAAATCTTTGTAAAGCTCGTATCAGACTATGTAGTGGAGATTGGAGACTGCAAATTGGAGATTGGAATTTTATCAATTAGAACAAAGCAGATCAAGATTACTTTGTCCTGATTGGTCAAATTCCAATCTTCAATTCGCAATCTCCAATCTTCCAATATGTAATCAGGTTTGAAGACGTGTTCTATTTTCACGAATTTGTTCCTAGATTCATTAAGAGCATACTTAACGAATAACAGATCATCTGATAAAGTAAAAAAAATTACAAGGAATCCTCGAATCATAAAATCCTCGGTTTTAACGTTTTCGTCAAAATCTATCTGCACACTGAAAAAAAATTTTGTTCAACGATCTAAACACATTTAGTTGTTTGAAGATTTAGTTAATGCAACAACTTTCTAATCAACCGAACTTAACTGTAGTCTACTTAACAAACTGTTCAATGTTGAAAAAAATGGTTCAACCATTTCATTTAGTTGACGAAACTATCATCATTTGGTTACCTTTAAGAAAAATCAGTTACCAGCATCATTATATTTATTTCGACAGTCTCACGAAGTTAACTAAATGCGTTTATATCAGACATACAAATATTTCATTGTTTTAAATGGGAGAATTTGTTTGAATGGACTGTGTCTTTATTATATGAGATAATGACGTTTTCATAAATTACATATATTCAAGACAACCAAATGTTTTGTTAAGTAAGTATACATTCTGCATTGTATAGACAAATTCTTAGGTAAGACTGACCCAATCAATCATTACTTGAAGTTTATGATAAGCTTAAATATTTACTTACTTTAACTGAATGTACATTTTGAAAGGTAATATATTTCAGACAATACAACTTAATTGTTTGTTGGAAAATAAGGTTGTTAATATTTTGAGTTAACAAAATTTGGGACTGGTAATGTTAAACGTATTAACAACGTTAAATCAACATTTATTTAGTTAAAGTGAGCTACTCAATTTTCCAAAAGTACTAAGTAATTCTGACCATATACAGGGTGTCCCGGGTTTTAACCGACAAACTGCGGGAGCATATTCTACTAGTGAAAATAAGAAAAAATTCTTATATCGAGTTTGCTTAGAAATGCTTTATTACAAAGTTATAAACCAATATTGAAAAGAAATATGAGATAAGTAACAACGGATTTTTTCACAAAAATAAAAATTATCTACGCAATGATTTAGTGACGCATTTCAAAATGTTGTCCTTGCACATCGATACAAGCTAGACATCGACGTAGTACAGAATTTGTTACAGTACGACATTCCTGAAAATTTTGTTGCATCTCAGTAACTGAATTAGTAATTCGTTGCTTTAAATCTTTAAGCGAGATTACTTCTGTACTGTAAACTTTATTTTTTAAAGTTCCCCATAAATAAAAATCAAGAGGCGTTAAATCGGGCGATCTTGGAGGCCAGAAAACCGGTCCTCCTCGACCAATCCACCTATGAGCATAATGTTCATCTAACCTACACTTTGTGTAGGAGTATTATCAAAAAGATTTAAGATTCTTTCCGAGCGTCGTCAGTGTCTTAGAGCTGAACGAACATCATCATATTCATTCATAGGTCGAAATGAACCCAAATTACGTAATTGCAAATGGGTATTACTAAACACAGAACTATCTGGTACTCTCCTGTTAGGAAATCTACGTTGATACTCTCGTACGGCAGCTCGTGCATTTCCGTCACAGAATCCGTACACGAAATGAATATCGGTGTATTCCTCGTTTGAAAACACTTTTGACATTCTGATAGTAATTGCTAGTTCACACGACGATTAAAATCTAACAGCTACTGTTGTGAAAGTAACAATCATACTGAATTGTTTCAACATAGTGAACATGAATACATGTGAATACACGTAACATAAACATCTTCGACCTTCCAAATTCTACACTATGTTCCGTTGTTACTTATCTCATATTTCTTTTCAATATTGGTTTATAACTTTGTAACAAAGCATTTCTAAGCAAACTCGATATAAGAATTTTTTCTTATTTCCACTAGTAGAATATGCTCCCGCAGTTTGTCGGTTAAAACCCGGGACACCCTGTATAGTGTTTATTTAATTCTAACTCATCTTTAAAATAAAACCAAATTTGTTTGGTTTAACATTGTAATATTCAGTTCTTTGAGAATATATATAGTTAAAGGCTTGAGATCTAATTTACATAGAACATAGTTAACTGCCCAGTCAGCATCGACCGATAGATGGCCAGGCCAGGCGTGACGTTCTCGCAAGAAACATTGCGTTATCACCTTACAAATAACCATCCGGAAAACCGTGCACGCGAAAATAATATAAAGTCAATAATAATATAAAGTCGTGGTCGAAACGTTGTGCTTCACTATACGTGTGTGTAACCAACTTGGTCGTAATAAATTAAAGATTATATAAAGTATAAAGTCATTCGAATCAAATATTTGGTTACCGTATTTTAATAGCTAGTTATTCCAAAAAAATGTTAATTCCAATTAACTAAATATTTTTTCTTGTTACCTTTCATTTGATCATAGGAAGTAAACTTTGATATCATGAAATGCCTAAATGGTTAATCGAATAAATTCGTTAGCTTTCGACAATACTTTTTATGTTACATGAACAAATGACTTTTCTGAAGAAACAAATATTTTGTCGAACTAAGACGTCTTCACATTTAATATAACTCGTGAATGGTTTGGACTAGCAAGAACGATAGTTCATTCAATTTAATTTATTACAAAATAAACAAAATATTTCACTTCATTAAAAGGATATTGTGTTATGTTAAATAAACATAAAGTTCGTCCTACTCTACGTTTTGTCACTATGACTATATCCTTGGTTAAATGAAAAAATATAACGTTCGCGGTAATATTGATTTATATAGGTTTCAACTATAATGAAGTCGAACGAAAAAACTACATCCTTATTTTAAACATAGATTTTGTTGTTCTTTCATTATTTTTTGTTTGACACATACATCTTTTTGTTATCTCAATTAATGCTATTTTATGAGTCATCAAAACATCAAAACAACAATTTCTCTTCAATTAAATATACTGTAGAATCAAATAAATATTTTGCCTGCAATAACTAAATTTGGTTGGACCAAATTTAAAAATATCGTAACCATTAAACAAAATATTTAGGTCTTATTACATTGACATTTATTTGAACGTATCCGACCGCAGCATTTTGTTAAGTCAAATAATTATTTTTCATTGAACAAATTTTTTTCAGTGCAGACACACATGGCTCATAAGAGATCTATAATAAACTCTATAATAAGCGACACGCGCATGCTGCATGAAAAATAAAAACATGAAATGTGGAGGACGGTTTTCCAACCACGGTCGGTTTTAGTTGGTAGCAAACATATTAATCAAATTCGCGAGATACCTCGTTGCACGAAACGAGGTCAATTGGCTCCTCATCTTGATCCATGCTCACGATCGATCGCGCATCGCGCGCAAAGGTCTCGCCTCGGATGTCGAGACGCGCGCGACATTACCGCCTTCGGATCGCGGCAGCGAGTCGGTGACGGTGAACCGTTCGCCGATAACGAAAGGGCAGGGGTCACGGCGTTCGCACCCTTCGCGGTAGTGGCCGTGGAGGAAAATTGCTTACCAGGCGTGGGAGGAGGATCGGTCGGCGGGTCCGGGAGTCGTGCTGGCGGCGAGTCCAGCAAAGTCAGGACGCACAGCGCGGTGACCAGGATCGCGGCGAGTCCCGCTCTCCGTAATCTCCTCGTGGCTGGCATGCTTCTCTTCTTTCCCTATAGCTCTGTTGCTCTCGCCGAGACTGGCGAGACTCCTCATTCGTCGCGCGTTTGTCACGACGGCAATGATGGCGACGGTACGTGTGCGTGCAGTTTATTACACGGGGCGCCTCCGCGAGCGGAGCTCGCCAGTAATGCACCGTGACCGCGATTGCATCCCCGACGTTAACGTAAATCGACAGCGCGCGTCTTACGCGGCTCGCTCGCTCCGCTCGTGACGATCCTGCGATGCGTCCTCGCGAGCAATTTGTAGACGGCTCGCAACCCGCGCCTTTTCATTTTACTTTCTTCCCTCTTCCTTGCTGCCCTCCCCGTTTCTTCTCTCTTGCTTTCTCTCGTGGTTTTCGATTTCGTTTACTCGCGACGACTCGACTCGCGCGGAGATTTCGCCCGGATTTGCTAACGAACTAGTTGCAGATAATTATGCGAGCTGCGCTGGCCGCTTGACGGCACGAACTCGCTTCAAATCAGGTTTTCCTCGTCTCTCGCCGGTGATCTCATCCGGATCGATCGTCTTCGCATCGGCACGCGTTCTCGCGAGAGAAGAAGATGGTCGGTCACGTCATTCCTGGAAGATTCGTTCGTCGCAAAATCACTGCCTACTCGTAGGCTCGTAGGCAGCAGGGAGCAAGGTCCGCGGCTTAAACAATCGCTCTGTATGCGCGCGGGCTTCAAAGCGAGCGCACGAATCTGTCTCCTCGCTTCGCTTCGCGTAAAAAGCACCGCGCACGATAGCTCGACCTCCCACGCGACGGCGCGCTCCCGCTTCTTCAGCTTCGTAGGCGGACGATGACCATGTATGGCCGTCCTGGAGGACCCTCCCGCCGTCCTCCGGACTTTTGACAATTCAAGTATTCTGACTTGATCGATCTCCGCGATCCGCAGCTCTTCTCGCTTTCTGCTTCGCTGACGCGCATCAAAGCGCGACGATTTTTCGCTCCTTGATTATCGCATCGCGATTACGCTCTTGCCGTTGCAAGAAGCGATGAGGCACACGCGCGCCGCGCGCTGGCGTGACCATTTCGAATCCATTTTCGCGTCGGCACGAAGGTTTCACGCACGGTCACCAAAAGTGGAACGCTCGGTTAGGAGCGACGGCGCGCCTTTTACAAACGTCGCGCAAACGTTCCGCGCGCGCAGTCGGGTCGATTTCACAGGCGTGAGAAACTCGCTCGCCGGGGAATGAAATTCGCCGGCTCCGTCACGGTGTAATACTCTCACGCGGCGCAAACTGCTCGCGGTCGAATCCGAGAGCGCGATCGGAATCTCGCACGAATTTCATTTACGACATCCGTTTTAATTTGCGCTCCCATAGGTCGAGCACCGTCACTTCCCCGCGGATTATCCTCCCGCGCACACTATCCTGACAGATGGAATTCTCATGACGCGAGAACGCACGACGCAAATCGATCTAGACATGGAATCTGACGTTCATTGTTAATCCGCACTGACGTGAGCGTCGCTGATCTGCGCCGATCGTGGCAATCGCCCGGAGGATCGATCGATCGATCAGGCGCGTTTCACAGCGCGACACGTTGCATCGTCCATCGCAGAGGTCTTCCTCTTTGGAAAAAAATTCTCCTCTATCGTCCTGCGATGATCAATCGTCGAGACATCACACCGCTCTCCGCATTGGCGAAATCGTCGCGATCGGCGCGCGAGGAGCACGTGCGCGCGATCGGATCTCGGGCGGTTTCCTCTCGCGGTTACTCGGCTGACGGCGGGATGCAGCACGTGGCCGACGGATCGACCGGCGGGATTGGTACAACCTGGCCTGCACGAGAGTCGAGAGCGTACTGCGTTCGAGCGGGAGGTTAACGCGCCACCGGGGCCTCGCACCGAGGCACGACGGCGACTTGGACCCGTTGCCTTAGCATGCCTCGCCAATGCGCCTTGCCTTACCCCGTCCCTACTCGCTTTTACCTTGCCTCGCCACGACCTAGCTCTTCTCGACTTGCTTTGACTCGCCTCTTAGCTTAGCTTTATCCCGCTCTCCGGTTGCTTGGCTGGTTGGTCGGTTGTCGGTTGTGGTCCTCGTCCATCCTGACAACGTTAGAGTTTACCTTGTCGCAACCTTGTGAATCGCGTCGCATTTCACGTGCTCTTCTCTCTTTTCGCGTCCCCCTGATTCCTTCGTTCTCGTCGTTTTGCGTTTCCGTTTTGTCGCTTCTGTATGCTGACCACGGTATCGTCCGCGTTCGTTACACGGTACTGATTAGTTCCTGTGGTTTTTCGTTCTGACGATAACCAGGATAATAATTGAATTTATGTTTCTTTGAATATAGAAGTTTAATTAGTACATGGTTATTTTATGAAGCGAGTAGAAAGATCACGATAATGATAATTATTATACATTTTGCATTATACATGATTATATGCATTATATGTGATTTCTCTATTCAATGGTTTATAAACCTGTATTTTTTCACGGCAGATGAAGCGGATAAACGGTCGTTTATAAAATTTTAAAGAAAATCTTAAAATTTTTCTTTTTATAAAATTTGATTTAAAATATGTATACTATTAATATACTTGAAATACAGGGTGTTTCAGAGATTTTTCATTATGTTAATTTTGAAGTAATTCTAAATCTTTGTCTTCAACTCTTGTAAGTTAAATTTATTTTAATTGTCAGAATATTAACAGTTGTTGTTCGTGTTGATAAATTATATTCCAGAAGATTGATATAATTTCCACAATAATATTCCTAGGTTTTATGGGAGCCGCGTTTATTTCCGTCAAACTGGTTACTGCAGCTTTTTAACTTTACCATGATGTGGGTAGAAACGTATTGTAAATTCGCCGCACACTCTTATTAGCTACATATGTTTTCCTCAGGAATACATACAGCTTTTCTTGGACCATCTTAATGTCGTTATCCTCCGGGAATCGTATAGCTCTGGTAATAAAACGCTTTTCCCCTTCCTCTTGGCTTCCTCTTCTCATACCGGCTATGTACTTTTATATGCGACTTTATCTCATTTTATCTCCACACATTGCCTGACCTTTCCTCGCCATCTCACTGTTTTCGCTTGTCCACCCGCGCATACTATTTTTCTTTCTCTTTTTCTCTCTTTATTATTTCTCAATTGATTTATTTGTTTGTTTATTCACTACTTTATATTTTTAGTATTAAAGAATGTTTCATCTAGATATTTTGAAGGCACTTCTATTCTATTAAAAAAATCAATCGTTATATAATACTATTTAAATTGTATTGGAGAACAGAAAATTGTTATTTAAAATTTAAATTTTATTTAAATTTAAATAAATTTAAATAACAATTTTCTATAAAAATAAAGCATTTATGCGAAACGTTTGGACTTTATATATGAAGACTGTGTATGTAATATTATGATAGGTACGATGCCGCAATACTTCTTTCCACGAAAAATCAAAACTTTTATTTGCTTCGTCGCATTAGAGTACCATGAGCAGAATGCTGAATTAATCAGTCAACATATGAAGAACTTAACATTTAAATTTGAATGCTGAAAAGAATCAATTAAATCTACTTTTACGCTCCAACCGAAGAAAATGTACAGACAAGAATTACCAATGGAAAGAAGTTCGCAAAAAGGAAGGAAAAGAAGAAGAAGATCACCAAACAAAAGAAGCGCAAATTCCAAAAAATCTGATTCTGCTGTTTTCTTTTTATCTTATCGCACGACGAATATATAAAAAAAAGTTTATTCTAAAAAGTATAATTTGGAATCATCACAATTTATTTGTCAGAAAAGAACTATCCAGCATTCAGTAAGCCGGAACATCTGTCGGAAAGAATGGATTGATAAATTCGCCAATTACTTCTTCGAAACCATATTTTCTATCTCCCTTATTCTCCCCCTTTCTGGCAGTTTATCTTCTACGGATTCTCTCACGTGCGTCCTTCTTCATTCTTGTCTCTTCTTTTCTTTCCTTTATTTTAACCACCATGAAGCGTGAGTTACTTACTCGCGTCAGAGCTGATCGCGCGATGTCGAGACTATATGCGTACTATCGGGGCACTCCGGTAGCCTACATTTAAATTATCCTGACGTGGCTGTCGTTACCGAGCAATCGTAACAGCAAGCCTTTTTGCGGAAATTACGATAAACGCGGTTTTGTCCGCGGTACGTGCCGCATGGAATGAGAGAAGAGAGAAACCAGGATTCGACGAGAGAATGTGAACGCTTCTTCTTCCATTTCCATTCTCGTGTCAACATCATGACTTGTGTGTCACACGATTTCCACGAATCGCAGCGCCTGTGGATCGTCTTCTGCAACGACCGTGGTGAAGACTAATGCGGTGAAACGTATTGAGAAACGTGATTGTTCGACTCGACAAGTCTCCATCGATGTCAGTTGCGATGGACCGTCGTGTATGCTGACACGCGCGTTGAACGCTCGAATGTCACAATTGGCGAAGTGACAAGTTGCCACGTAGACTCATCGAAAATATCAATTCATCTTGCGATAAAAGATTCTGATCACTGGCAGAAGAAATGTAAGATGTTTAGGAAAGTCATTTCTTGGAATTAAATTAATAAGCCTGAAAGATTAATAGAATTTGATATTTTTCTGTTTCCTTTTGATTTTCTGTTTCTTTTCTTTATCTCTTTTCTTTTTTTTTAAGGAAATAAAAATATTCAAAATTAGCTGAATTTAATAATAGATTTTTCGAATTACCGAGAAACAAATTTCTGGCTAAATTCTTGGATTCGAATTGTATGTTCAAGAATTATTTAAAGGAAAGAAAGATTGGAGAACGTTTGATACCTCTTGTTCAAGACTAACAAATTGAAGACTGATAACAAAGATACTAATCTTTATTTTCGCTGCTTCTTATTAAAGTTATTAAAGTTATTTGCCAAGCTACCACTCGACTGCCAATTGTTGATACTTATACCGGATTCTATAAGAGTACTTTGTTGTACCCTATGATACTTTGTTTCTTCATATTTCTTGACAAGAAATTGGAGAATTTATCTTCGAGAGACAAGAAAGAGGATACATGTAAGCTTATTAAACATACTAAAACTTGGTGGAGCGACAAGGCAAAGGAAATTCCGTCGTACTAGTATTGTGTCCCTGAAGGGATGGATATCCATTGAGGGAACAAAAAGAGAAGGAAAAAGGAAAGAGGAACGATCGCTCATTACCAACGGGTCGAGCCTTCAAGCCCTTACGAGCAGGCAGTAGGTGAGGTCGGTCGGGGTCAGACGGCGCGGAATACGTCGGTGTTCGGCTTCGCTTAACGAATCTCGTAAAACGACCGGAACGTTAATACCGGGTGACCAGCGAGAAAGAAGGTGCACGTGACCTATGGTATTACGGTTTCCCCGGTGCACGCGCACGGCACTCGTCCATTCCAAGAAGTTGTCCACTGGTTAGAGGAAGAAGAACGAGCGCGGTACACCTCGTGCAGTGATACGAACAGCAATCGCTCGAAACTTATTATCGCCGGCAAGAAACTCATAAATGCTTATGACTTGCTTGCCGGTTTTTGCCGTGGCGTTCGGACGATCCAGTTAAAGCGACGTTTCGCCGGATTGTCCCGACTGCGACCAGCTGGAGATAGACCTGAGCGCGGAGGAGTCGGAGAGGAGACATCGATTGCACCTCCTCTGCTGTACGCTTGCGAGAAGAGCGAGAGGAAGAGAAAGGGAGGATAATAAGAGGGATAAGAGAGAGAGAGACAGAGCAGCAGGCAGGAGGGCAAGGGCGATGGTACAAAGAAAAGGTGGAGGAGCCTGGGGAGTCCCTTCAACGTCATTTGTAATATCGGATGGCCTAATGATGCGACTGGTCGTGACAGGACGGGAATAAGAGTGGAGGCGCGTGAGTCTGGCGAAGATTCACCGCGGGTATCCTCCTCGTTGCGTATCAGAGCAAGGTAAGAGGGTATATAGAGCGGGCATACAGAAGAGGAGGCGGTTATACACATCCACGTGTCTCGGTCACTCGGTTGTTAAGGACGCGCAGAAAGCCTCGGGGACGTATCCCGCCCCGTGATGCGCGACGCGGCGATTTGCTTCGCCATGGCTGTAGATCACAGGCAAAGGGGGATCTATCTATCCGCACCGCGTGCACCACCACTACCACCGGTAATGTATACGAGCGTGGCTTTTTGCGTGCGGCTCGCACGCGGGGAAAAGTACGCGCGCGCGCGTTGGAATTAATCTCCCGGCGGCCGCCTTCGGGGGCACGGATAATTTACCCGCGAAGGAGGGCGATTGCGCCCATTGCGTGCCTCGAATCTGGCGACACGCGTGCGACCGGCAAAAAGCTGATTGTTCGTGGAAAGAGTTTCGGCAGTCATTCGATCGCGTGGCTTTTCGTCCACGGCGCCGTCCACTCCGTCATCGCCGATTGGAATGTCAGCGGCAAATTCTTTGATGAATAATTGCCTGAGTGAACACGTGTGTGTGTGTATAGATTTATTTATCGCGCGGTTTATTCTTCTCACGGCACTTTGTACACATAAATCTGTGATTTTATAGTGTAAAAAGAGGAATTTACGACGCATAATGTATGGAGGGATTTAAGCGTATAAAAGCAGCGAGAAGGGTATAATATAATACATAGGTAAGAGAGATCAATCCAGCTCACACACCTGTTGCTAAAAGCGCGTTTCATTGGACTTCCGCGCGAATAGCCTTGCCGTGACGGTAAGAAGATGAGTGGAAAATTCACGTCGCGCTATAATTCATCCTAAGTACTTAAGAAATAGTGATATAAGTCTCGTCGGATTATAGCATTAAATAGTGAATCAACAGCGCGGTAAAGCACAAAAGAGGAAAAGCTACGGTGATTCTCGTGTGTACTTAAGATTAAGACGCCTTTGCACAAAATGAAGATTTAATCTGAAATCTAGTCGTCAATTAATTCTAAACTTTAGGAACGAGTAAAGACTCGTCATCAATCTCACTAAGAGAAAGTTCATCGCAAATTCAAAGAAAATGTTCATAACGAGAAATCAAGATAAAGATGTAAAAATGTACTTGAGAGATGATCTTTCAAAACATTACCGTTTACTTTGTTTGATGGCGGTCGTTCTGCATAATAATGTGCTGTATTTAATTAAGTCTTGATACAAAGTTTCGTGTTTAAACTTTGCTAAAAAAAAAATTTCGCACAGACTTTCCGGTGCCGCAAGACTTTGTGTCAAGAATTAATATAAAGTTTTACGCTTGGATTTTGTTAGGAAGATCCTCACGGACTTTCCGGTCGACCCGATAGTTATCAGAAACACATCGGGAAGATAGATATAAACGCAAGTACCGTAAAGTCATGATGCAAAAAGCACGACGTATGCACTCGGTGCACTCGAAGCGAGATTCACGTTGCACGCAATGATTCCCCCGCAAATCATGACGATCTGCAACGCGACACGCTTTTCTTTCCCGCGTCACTATAGGCACGACGGTGCGCCTCGAAGCACGGCGTAGCTAATGATGCAGAACGTGCAGCAGTGTTTTCTTGCGGGCAACTAAGTAGCGGGATTTAAAAAATCGACAACCCGCCGTAAGTTACGTCGGCATAGTCGTCGTACCGACGTTAAGAAGTCGACGCGGACGCGCTATAAATTATAGGCTGAGGATGATTTACGAAACTCCGGTTTGTTAGCTTTATTTAACGCAACGGGTGTCGTAGAATTATTGGCTCCGCATGCATATATCTCGCTGCGCTGATTTGTTATTCATCTGGTAATATAATATATGGTGCATGGATGGGGTTGGACGTAAAAGAGAAAAAGAGAAAGAGAATTGCATTATGGAAGCTTGAGCGTAGCGAAGGCTTTTAGAGACTATGCTTTGCCAGGAGGACGCTTGAACTGATCGAAGCAGGATGATTTAGTGAACCAGTTTTTAGATTGTGGAGTAAAAAAAATAATGCAGTCACATGTAATAAAATTTTAGCCTTGTAGAGTTAAAAAAGAGAAAACGACACGAAGGAGAATCAGAGTATCAAGAGATGTCAAAAGAACGAAGTCACAGAGCTATAAGAGAGACAGAAAACAAAATGAAAAGAAAATGAAAGGAAAGGAAAGAGGAAGAGTACAATAATTTACGCATAAAATTTGTTCCTATTGCGACAATTTACATGTAATTCGATCTAGTAGCGCCTAGTTTTTCCAAAAAATTACCTTTTTGCACAAATATGCTAAGCACACATAGCACAAATCTTTAACGGTTTCTTCACAATAATTTATTTATAGTTTAATGCATTTGTTTGATCCTTACTAACATAAGTTATATCAAATCATCGATACTTTGACCATATCTCACCATAAATAGTAATACAATATTTATTTGCAATCCTGACGTCTTGAACGAGATTGACTTGACAGTGCATAATTCAGTCTTTCCTATCCAACAGAGAAAGACTTGATATCAGCGGCTTAAGATTGTTCTTGCATTCTTTTTATTCGTATACCGATTTAGATATCTACGTATTGATTCACCATGCGAGACTTTGGCATGGTGTTTACTTCTGTTCTGGTCGGTCAGTTCCATTGGCGTGGATGTGGTCATCGAGGCCGAGCGATCAAGCTGTCGCGATACGATATCGATCATGACTCGAATCTTCTTTTCTTCTCGACCCGGTCGACAACGGCAATCGGCAGAATTGGGCCGACAATGAAACTGTGCGCCGCTTGAACCGAACCCGAGATTAATCGGCGGCGTAGCTAGATTTATCTCAGACTATAACGGCGTGGCATGCCGATTACGCTTCGCACACGCGCGAATGCGCGTTCATTGCAGTAAATGATCTTTCAATGCAGATTTTTCATTTTATGACAAGTTATATCGCATTTCTATCTCTAAAAATAGCTTTTGGTAAAAGAACAATCAAAGTCTTCATAAAAACGCTGAGGAAATACAAAACTTGTAAGACGGACGTGCATGTATTTTTGTAATTTTTCATGAGCGAGTAATTAAATGATTCATATGGAGGACAAATTTTGTAGGACGCACACAGAACATGCTTTTGAAACAGGAACAGTTTATTCCAACGAAATTCAACACTACTTACAATTCTTTGATTTAAAAGAAACATATAGTTAACTTATGTTTTCCCCGATTTCGAACAGTAACTAATACTCATTTCTTGCCGTACCATACAAAAAGTAAAAAATTTCTACATTTAAGACTCTGTTCGATTCACACAACTTGCGCCCATATAAAGCTGTTATATATTTTATACGCTTGTAGACAAAAATTCTCGGGCACTTCCGAATGTAGTATCCGGTTCTGGAGCTCATTATCGATCCCATCACCTGGACTTGATTGGATGAACAAGAAAGTAGGAAAGGAAATAGGAGACGCGACGCATCCGCAATTTCCACGTGGCGGCTTAAGTAGGCGTTACCGCGCGCGAGGAATCGCGCGGACCTTTCCGGCGTATGAGCCTGGTTCCAGTGCTAATTAAGTAGTTGAGGGTCGGGGCAGAATACCCGCAATTATCCGGAATTATATCCCGATAATCCCGCTGACGCTTCCTGCTTTGCCGCCGGAACGCGCAAAACGCGCCAGCTCATACGTGACACGACTTGCGGCTCGCGAAATTACGAGCGACTCTCGGCGACGTTACTCCTCGTGCCGTTATGCCTCCACGCCGTGGGGCTTCCAATCGGCGGATTTATGCATCGGTAATTGCTTTCCTATCCAGCAAGCTAATGGGTATAGGCAAAGCCGGAGGGGAACCGATCGTTTCCTAGTTGCGAGACCTTGAGACGACGGCGGCTACTCACTGCCGATCTTCTTCTTGCCGATCTTATAGGCTGCTGCGTTGGTAGCGAGACCGCCGGACCGCCCATCGCGAGCCTCTATCCACATCGTGTCCGATAAAATGGTCGGTGCACCTGATAATCTCGGCTGCGATTAATCGACGCAGATACCCGCCGTTCTTTTTACGAGGGAACGTTACGCGTTCTCAGGTACCCCGATGAACTTGATATTTCATCGACATTGCTTTCGAGGCCTTTCGATGTTTGATTGTGCCCTTTTGTCACTTTAACTTTCGGCAATCGAGATTGCGGCGTACTTGTCGAGTCCAAACGATTCCTTTGAGTTGTGTCGTTATTCTCGTCAGAAGAAACTCTTCATTTTCTGTAATCGGCAAATTAAATAGAAATATTTTTTGCTTTATTGGTGAAGAATTAAATTTGTAGATAGTTATAGATTCTGTCATTAATTATATAAACAATAAATTGCTGCAATAAAGACATTTTCTGAGTGTTTTAATCAAGATGTTTGGTAGTTATAATTTGTATCACGATTCTTTTTTGCCGCTCTAATTACTATTTTTCGCGAATAATATATATGAACAAATTGTGCTGTATTCTTATTATTATAATAATATAATTTTTGAATCACGACTCTATCTGATAAAAGCATCATTTTTCCAATGTTTCCGAAAATGGAAACGTTATACACCGACGCCGTTATGAGGCAGCAATCTCTGCGAGATTCTTCTCACAGTTCGATTCTCGCTGCATTCGGATGATGGAGGTAGAAAGCCATAAGGAAGGTACGACGGGAAACGGTTCGTCGATCCTTCGTCGAGTCACGACCTTTCTCTATGGACGCCTCCTCATCGATCTGCCATCTCGTGTTGTTTGCGGTTCGGTTTATGCTTGCGGGAACTTCTCTCCCCTGCGTTGTTACAAGAAGAGAAGCGTAACAACCCCCTGAAAGCCTCTCTCGGTTTACAAGCAGCGAGGTTTACAAGCTTGAACTTTTGTTACTCGGTTCCCGAATCGACAACGATCTCGCCCTTTCAATCTTCCTGATTACATGCACGAGATGGGAAGTGGTGCATAAAAAGGTGGCTTTAATAACAGAAGTCGGCGTAGTTGCTTCCGCGTTTATCGCTTCTCTCCGTCGTGGACGTCGACGCGTCGGGCCCCGGAGATGGAATAGGACGTGAGGTAATTAAATGGACTGGCCGTCCGGTCGCGAGGGTCCATCGTTCTTGTGCGCGTGTATTCCATTAACCGAGAGGAGAGCTCGTAAGTCTTGCTGGCGGGCTTGTGAATCGCGCGCTCGCTCGCTTGCTGGCTGGCTGGCTTGCTCGCTCGCTCGTTCGCGTTAACGCAAGGAGTAAGGAATGGATGGCACACAGACAGTCGAGGGAGAATAGGCAAGAAATTTAAGAGGGTATTCTGTCGAGGTGCGCGCGCGCCATGAAACGAGGCGTTACACGCGTGGGAGAGCGCACTGCCGTGTAAGAACAATGCCCACGATGCCCGTTCAAGTGTTACCGGTATGAGATGACGTCAAGCATCACCGATCTCTGTGCTACCAAACGACGAACGGTTCTTCCTTGCGTTATGAGACGCATAACCCGCGAAAAATTTTTCATCAAAGGAAAACGACAGAAGAGTGACGAACTTCTTGAAAGAAAATAGGGAAAAGCTTGTTGATTTGACAAACAATATTATGCTTCATTTGAAATCAACATTTTTCTCGATCTCGTGTTTTGATAAGTTATTCTTTTTCAGAGAAAACTTCAGTAATTAAATTCCGACTAATAGTCTTCGTTGAAGTCATCAGAGCAAACTTCAGTAATTGTAATTAAATTCGGACTAATAATCTTCGTTGAAGTCATCAGGGAAAACTTCAGTAATTGTAATTAAATCCCGACTAAAATCTTCGTTGAAGTCATCTTGAATCCAAGACAATTTCATCAGCGAATGCATGTTTTTTATAAGTTACAAATAAGTTTCTGTCGCTAATTTTATATAGTGACTAGAAAACACTGTAGTGAATTATTTCAAGCAATATTTTGTATTTTAGTAATGCCAATCAATGAAAAGATGCATATTCGACACTGTGTGCTTTTTTTATTTCATCAGCGTAAAACCGCTGCTGAAGCGATGAAAATTATTTGTGATACTTATGGCAAATATATTCTACTCGGAAGTACATTGTACACTGTACTCGCCGTTGATTTCGTAACCTTAAAAGCGGTTTGATGATTTCAACGTGAACGACAAGTCACGCTCGAGACGGCCTCAAAAGGTGCACAATGAAGATTTCGAAGTGTTATTGAATGAAGATTCCAGTCAAGCGCAATAACAGCTTGTGCAGCAGCTAAGAGTGACTCAACAAGCAGTTTTCAATCGATTAAAAGCGGTTGGAAAGATACTGAAGGAAGGAAGATGGGTTCCGCATAAGTTGCCCGATGCAGTTGGTAACCGATTAAACTTCTGTCTTTCGTTAATCGCTAAAAAAGAAAAAGAAACAAAAGAAAAAGAGTTTTCTGTGGAAAATTGTTATGGAAGATGAAAAGTGGATACACAGTAAAAAATAAAATGTTAATTTTAACATTTTTTGCATGTCCCAGAAAGTCCACTCTAAATTTTAAGTTAAAGCAACTCATTCGTCATATGTTACTTCTTGACAAACTAGAAATGTTAAGTAATTAACACAATACTTTACATTTATTTTTGTTATTGTAACTTTAAGTGTGATGTAAAAATAACATACAAAGTAATTGAAAACTACATGGAAGAGAAGTTACAATGACTCATCAGAAAAGTTGATAGAACATTTTCGTTCATACAATATGAACATTTACTTTTTATGTTATATTAACACATGATAGTAATTATTTCAACTTAAATTATTTTTGATAGAAACATTTAATTTTAGTAAATTTGATTATTTTATACGTCAAAGTTCATGATTATTTGAAGATTTACTTTAACTTCTTTTAGAATGTTAAACTGACTTTGTGACATGTTGATTGTTTAAAATTATTGTGTTAAAAGCATTTCAAATAATATTCCATTTCTAAGAGACATACACAAAATGTTAAGTTATGAAGTTAACATTAATGTAACATATAAAATTGTTATAAAAATAATAACATATCAGTTGTATGTTAATTTTACATTGAAGTAGTAATCAAAACATGGCAACGCAAGAAAATTTTAACATATGGACGCACAATTTTTAACGGTGTATATTGTGACAATACCAAACGCAAAAAACATTTGATGGACCTTAGCCAACCGACTCCTCGACGCCGCAATTCACGGCCACATAGTCTTCTTTATAGTGGACTATGGGAATACTTCCGAATCAAGATGAAACAATCACAGTGGAACGCTACAGTTGGCAATTAAACCATTTGGACCGTAAGTTAGATGAAACGAGACCACTTACTGGCCGCGGATGTCGTAAAGTCATCCTTCTTCATGACAATGTTCGGCTACGTGTTGCTGCCGCAATCCGGCAAACTTTAATGGAGTTCGAATGGGAAATTCTGCCGTATCCAATGTATTCTCTAGACATTACGCCTTCCGACTACCATTTGTTCCGGTCGATGCAGCATGGCCTCTTTGGCACACGTTTTCGAAATCCAACTGAGATCCGAAAATGGGTTGATGGCTTTATCGCCTCAAAAGGCAACTCGTTCTTCCATCGGAGAATCTCCATCTCTTGCCCGAAACAGCAAAAGGTCGTAGATGCAGAGGGAAAATATTTTAATTAATAATGTTGCTTAATAATCTTACATTAATGAGTTAATAATCTTACATATTTGTTATAATAATCAAACAAATTTTCATTAAAATGATGGAAACTTATTTGTACACCTATATAAGGAGATCAAAACAACTCGCTTGCGAATACGTTTACTGCCAAAAATGATAATATAGAACATGTCATACGTTAGTGATGGATTCGTTTTCTAAAATCTACGCTGAATGGTGACTTTGAAGAAGGAAGGTGTTGATTATCACTCAACACTGCTAACAAGAGGAGCCATACGAGAAGCCACTTACAGCGGGAGATCTAAAGATAAGTTAAGTTCTCAGCATCGGCTGCCATTCACAGCTTACGTTATTACTATCACTGTTCCTTTTTTATTCGACAGAATGATACCCGAATCCAATACCGAAACAAGACGGACTTGATGGCTAATAGTGCACTCGATAAAATTCACTGACATGATGAGTTAAAAGCAAAAGGCGCCCGCGAGATAAACTAGCGCGATGTTCAAATCTACCCACGGGGTAAGAGGGTGTGATATTGGCAAAGATTGCTTCAAATGGACAAATTATAGGACATCAAAAAGGAAAGGCGTAATTAACAACGTTTACAAGTAATCTTTTTTAACATTGGAAAAATATTACGATATTAAGGAAACTAAGATATAAAATATATATTGTGTTTGTATTTAATATATAAAATTAAAAAATTAATATAAAGATATTTAATATATAAAATATATATTATATTTATATTATAATATATAGTATATTTTTGTGCAGGTTGACGAAAAGTCGGAAACAATATAGCCAGAAATGGCAGAAATACAACAAATGTCGGAGAAGAAAGTCGTTACACCGCGACAGCTGTGTATAATTTCTCGCTTGCTCATATTGCTGTGAAATTTCCTTTAGCGTAAGAAAACTCGTGATTAAACTTGTTTAAACTCGTTATACAAGTGTGACGAGAGGATTCGACAAAAAAGATGCGGCCGGTTTCGATGCAGCCGGCCAATCGATCGGCACACGAAGCGAATCGATCGGGAGCATTTCATCCGGCATTACCGGCGATTCAAGATACCGCCTTTCAAGATATTGCGGGAGATCCGCAATGCCCCGCGCGCGTGCAACTCGCAGATCGCGATTCACGTTCGTTTCTTTAACCAATCTTTCGACGCAACGGGATCGGCCCCTCCTCTTTTGGCGCCCCTTAACGCATCGCATCCCTTGCATCTGCCGTTACTCGTAAGTGCTGCAATAAGCGTCTCATCCGGATATATGGAACCGCGATCGCGGACGCGCGACTACATAATGGCGATCGTGCAAAACCGTGAATGAGAAATCGTGACGCGCTGCTTCGGGCGATTTTGTTGCAGCCATTAATTCCCCGCGAGGCGCGGACGCTTAATAGATATTCTTGTCGGAGCCGTGAAGATTACTCGTTCTCCTCTATTTTTCCTGACGTTTATGCAACGGGTTCTTGCGCGCCGGAACAAAAGTCCCTCCCGGCCGGCTGACCGGCGCGGCGCGAGGCGGCAACCTGGCGTCGTTAGTATTTCCGAGAGGAGAGATCGTGCGGTGATGCGCGGAAACTCTACAGTCTATAGTACGGCGAAAGAAGAGGCACTCTTTGTATAATCGTTGCGCTTCGGGACGAAGAAGAAGTATATCCCGTTCCGTCGAATGCCGCCGCTACAAAGGCCGAGCGAAGAAGGGAGGGCGTCGCGAGGACCGCGCGAAAGAAGCGTAGAAATCGAAACCGAGCGAGGCAAAACCGCTGCGGTGATGCGGTTGCAGGCTGCAGTGGCGGCTGCAGTCGGGGTGAGAGAGAAAGAAAGAGAGAGCAAGAAGGAAAGAGAGAAAGAGAGGGATGGAGGGAGGGAAGGAGAGCGAGAGAAGAGGGTCCCGGTCCGCGTACGGTGGCTTTAATGCATGTAAAACGCGAAGAGTGCGCCGGTGAACGCGGCACTACCCTAGAAATAACAAAACCGCTAAATTATCGGCTTGTCCCAGAGCCGAGCTGGGTCGACTGCAACCGCGAGCGAGCGAGTGAGTCTAAATACCTCGTCAGTATTCGAGGGAATATGAGTGAAACTGATGCACCTAAAGGATTCAACGTGATAGACGTGAGTCATAATACGTGAAATCACGTACCCGTTGATCAGACTATTTTTTCCTCCCATCATCGTTCCCGATGATGAAGGTAGTAGCGTCCGATATCGCCGGTACGTAGCAATTATGTACACCGTGTGACGTCTTTCAGAACCAGAATTTCGAATTCTGACGTCCTGCTCCTCTTTCATCGTCCTCCATCGTCGTAGAACGCGAAACCTCTGATCTGCCATCGTATCAAGGGACTTTCCGCTCATCATCGTGTGCGACGTAATGTTCACGCTCGCCGCGAGTTGTTCTGCAGATTTTCTGTAATCCCTTTTCAGTTCTTACGATTTATATCTGCTTCGTGTGGTGGTTTTCTAGTAAAACGCGAGGTTTGCCGCCTTCACCCCGACGTTGAATGCGCAACATTGCGATCGCGATAATACCCGCAGAGGGACGCAAGTAGGTACGCCAGCACTATGATGGCACTTGCAGAGAATCGTGACGGTCCTCGCGTGATCTTGGCTGCAGTCACGACTTATTCTCTCAGTCCCATCGAAACGTGCCTCTTGATCGGGGTGACGTGAGATCCTAGACTGCGAGTAACAGAAATCCCGCGTTCCTGGCTTTAACTGAGCGATATCGTATTGTTGTAACAATGGTCGTAACGTGATGAAATTCCAAAAGTGAACTGAACGACTGTTCGGAGAGTTATTGGAATATCGGATATCGAAAAGTACGCCAGAGCTGTCTCACGTTAAATGAGATTGATATATTGTATTATAAACAGTATACAGGCACATGGACAGTTCCCGTTTTTTGTTTGCGAATTTCTCAGTCTGTTCTTCCTTTTTATTTTTTGAGATGTATTGAGATATATTTGTTCCGTTTGTTTAATGTTTTCAATAACGAACATATGTTACAAGCCAATACATAGATGCATACACAGTAAAAAATAAAACGTTAATTTTAACATTTTTTGCATGTCCCAGAAAGTCCACTCTAAATTTTAAGTTAAAGTAACTCATTCGTCATGTGTTACTTCTTGACAAACTAGAAATGTTAAGTAATTAACACAATACTTTACATTTATTTTTGTTATTGTAACTTTAAGTGTGATGTAAAAATAACATACAAAGTAATTGAAAACTACATGGAAGAGAAGTTACAATGACTCATCAGAAAAGTTGATAGAACATTTTCGTTCATACAATATGAACATTTACTTTTTATGTTATATTAACACATGATAGTAATTATTTCAACTTAAATTATTTTTGATAGAAACATTTAATTTTAGTAAATTTGATTATTTTATACGTCAAAGTTCATGATTATTTGAAGATTTACTTTAACTTCTTTTAGAATGTTAAACTGACTTTGTGACATGTTGATTGTTTAAAATTATTGTGTTAAAAGCATTTCAAATAATATTCCATTTCTAAGAGACATACACAAAATGTTAAGTTATGAAGTTAACATTAATGTAACATATAAAATTGTTATAAAAATAATAACATATCAGTTGTATGTTAATTTTACATTGAAGTAGTAATCAAAACATGGCAACGCAAGAAAATTTTAACATATGGAAGCACAATTTTTAACGGTGTATATACGCTTAGCGATTAATCATAAAATTGAGTTAAAAAGTTCGCTTTAAGGAATGCAAAGTCTGTTATTAACAAAGTAATCAATTAAATATTAAAATTAAGAAATAAGAGAAACTAGACGTCTGTTTATCACTTTCCATCTGCTTAAATTAAAGAACTTAAAATTAATATCGCTGTCGCATTACAACCTTACCTCGTGTTGTGCGACCGTCATCAATTTTTCTTTCTCGTATAACATTCTTGCACCAACGCTCGCACATAGTTGGCACCTGCCGGTGTTCCTGAGATCCTCATCCCGTCCGGAGACTCTCGAAAATGAGCGTAATCGCAGAAACGCGGGCACTCGATTTGCATATCTTGCAGGTAAAGAGGCAAGGCGAGGCAAGAGATGATGCACGTTAATAATTACGGAGATGCAACGTCTAGAGAAGTAATTTCGCACCTCGACGTGTATCGAGGGGCAAGCGACTGACGGTGTACACGGCGGTACCTCGATTAATTGGAGGATAAACTTCTTTCCTTGGCGATCAGAGTGTCATTTGCATGAGGCCGGCCGTTCTGTGTGTTGCCGTGCGCTCGGCCGAGTTTCTTTCGATACGCGTCCTGGAGCTCTGCTCAAGGGAACGTAAGAAAGGGAGAGCAAGAGATCAGGACGCAGGAAGGGCGACGGTGAAAAGCGAGAGAAATCAGGCAGGAAGGATGCCAAGTGCCGGAGAATGAGAGTGGGACGAAACGCGAGCCCATTAAAGTTCATGTACATTCGGAGCACCGGGATGTCGGGACGTCACCCGTGGACACGTTTATGCGGTCTTCTCTCGCCGGGTTAATAATATATGTAAGTTCGCTCGCGGACTTTATAGGCGGCATCACGGATCGGGGAGCAGTCTCCCAGATCTCGACTTGGAGCTTGTCCAGCCCCGTACGTAGACAATAACCGCGAGGGAAGATCGTGTTTGCTATTGCGCCGCTCGGACCGATCTTTTCTCTAAACGCCGGGGCCCTGGAAAACGAGCGCCCCGAGATGCATCGTCGAAATGACTCCGTAGATTACGCTCTTCCCAGAAAATGCATGCCGCAAAGTAATAGATAGCCGCACGGTGAGTTAACCTGTTGGTCGCTGTGATGGGCGGGTAATGATCCCCTTGAGAGTTATACGCTTCTCCGTTGGATTCATATGATTTGGTGAGTGTGCGTGTATGCGTGTGTACATATGCGTGAATTCAGAGATGTACTGATGTTTCCAGTAGAAATAACGTGACTTTTTGATCTAATACTAAATGAATCTAACGACACTAAATGAACATTTGCCAACAGAAGCGAGGAGAGATATAGTATTAGTCGACGATATTGCAGGCTTTACAGATAAAATAAAATAGAATAACTTTTACATGCCCTGAAGGAAAAGAACTTTTGCTGGGAGAAAACAAGCGTTTTAGCAAGTTATTTTAAAACCTATTGTCATAATAATTTTTATTCTGAGTTATCACTGAAAGCTGGTTACAATTTGATCATTTTAATTAAAGTAATTAAATAATACAATTTTGTCGTGCAATCTGCATGAGACAAGTCTAGTATGCAATATAATATTTCTCCTATAATATAATATAATATAATATAATATATATATAATATATATTTCTATAATATAATATTTCTCCTATGCAAAAAAATTCGAGCAATCTTAATAATAAATCGTGGCCGTGTAGGCGGATACAGTCGAGAGACTGAGATTATAGATTTGGTGCGAGGATTGACATGGGTATGCGATAGACACAGGTAGGTGCCGGTTCTCTTATTCCTAGATGGAATAGGTCAGCGTCCATGACAGAAGTAGGAGTGTATCTCGCAGATGGTGAGCACACGTTCGCACTTGCAACATCAATACAGTGACGGTGCTTCAGGCTGAAAAATATTTGGAGAATTTTTAGCAGCCGAAGCTGGGCCCCTTCACCGCGGCAAGGTGATTCTCCTCGAAGGGGAATAATCCACTGGTGCTTTGAAAAAGCCACAGCGAAGAATCGCGATCCTGGCGGGGGATCCTCGAATCTGAGACCCTGACATTACGAGTCAAGCTCTCAGCGGTCGGCTGCCATACGTTATCACTGTCACTGCATAGCCTGATCAGCAGGCAAGTGAGCTGCGACTCTAGATAATGAATTTATTCTCTCGCGATTTAATAGACCGACTATGAATGCTGAGCGGCCACACCCCCCAGGAACCCTCCAGTAAATACAGGCCAGGACAACCCGCTTCCTAATCAGTGCGAGGCCTCGAGCTTCCGCCTTCATGCAGAGGAGTTAGGTCAGCCTCTATGATAGAAGTAGGCGTTCGATCAAATCTGCTACTCGATAATTATCATTTTGCCTCGTAGCCCGGAAAGATTCTCCGTGGCAGGAAAGGTTGCAACGCACCTCAGATTATCTGCGCGGGGAAAGGGAGAGAGGAAGGATCATGCGTGATAGCCGTTGGCGCTAATTAAATCCGAGGCCTCTTAGCGTTACGAAGCGCGATGCGTTATACACGTGCGATATGCGACTTTGTTATTCAGCTGCATCGTCAGCATACCGGCGCTCATCGTGCACGACCAGAAAATCGATGCCTCGGGGCGATGATCGTTTTTATCATTCCCGACCAGACCGACCGATCTCTTCCTGCGCGGATCATAAGACTGATGCGTTCATATATCATCGTCATGAAACGCATGTTTTGAGTCTTCTCAGGAAAATACATGCCATATGGCGGGATTAGATTACCTCGGCGAGATTACCTTCGCGATACAGCAAGGGGCAGTGGAATTTTTTCGCGCGTACTAGCTGCGTAGTAGAATTTGATGTTGCAGAGAGACTCCGGCAAACTTTTCTAGTAAATTTTCAGATTTGTTCTGGATCATAAACATTGGCTAAAAGTGAATTTCGAAATGGCTATCCATGTGACTACTCGTGCGAGTTTAATTGGAAATGGAATATTGCAAAACGTTTGGATATATTACTTCTGACAACTGTTAAAAATGTGAAATCTGCAAAATATAACATTTTGACTAATAAAACAATAAAATATTTACAGTCCGTACTTATATTAAGATCTTAACTATCATCTTAAGATATTTGTTAGCCAATTTAGATAACAGTAATATCTAAAAGGTATACTTAGATCTATCTCATTATTAAGAATGATCTTTGAATACTGCTCTATCTCTCGCGCGAAGCTAGTGCATCTCTTTATCTTAAACATTTATATAGTCGATATTGTTCCTTTGATAAAATTTTCAAATAAAATTTTGCTACAGAATGGCATTTGGCGGAAATTACAATGAAGAACGTCATGTCACATCACAATGCGAAGTTAATACTTTTATAATGAGCTTTGTATTATCTTTTCTCGATTACATTATGTGGCAAACATGCATTGTTTTTCATGAATCTCACTGTTAATTCGTTGAATGCCTCGCTATATTGATCGGCGTGCGCGATCGCGATTACCTTACCGTCATCGTGATTTGCAAGTAATGCGAAGACAGACGATGATAATTAAATTCATCAAAGAACCGTAAATCACTCTGCTGTGTAAAATAAGCAATCTGATCAGCAGATAAATCGATTTCAACCGTTCCAAAACGAATAAGAGAACATTACTTTTTAAGGAATAAATTAACTTAATTAAATGAATGAAAAATTTGCATTATGCGTGCAAAATTGTTTTCACAACGAGTGAGTCGGGTTTTCGCGTAAGTACCGTTAAAGAAAAATGAGCATTTCCGGAAATACTGGTTATATAACGTCGGTGATATAGACGTGCCATTTTACATTATATTACTAAAAATTACTGTTCCGCACATATATTATAGAATAGCTACTTAAGTATATAATGTATATACATGGCACGTCTACACCACCGACTTATATGTGTGAATATTTTTAATAGTTTTATGTATATATAAAACTATTAAAAATATTTATATATTTTGAATACTCTGGAAAATTACAATTCTCTTATGCAGGAAATATTAACTAGCAGAGGAACTATTAATCAAGCATTTACATACTCGTCACGCAGGTTTTTAAAGGGTTAATGGCGATTTAATATGCATTTGAACGTAGTTTGGATAAACCTGAAGTAGTCGATAAAAATACGTGGCACGCTTACGCGGCTTGTTAAAGAGAATCCGTTTATCCGCCGGATATGAGAGAGATGAAACTGATAGCCCGTCGCGAATGATTCGCATAATTGTCGAACGCTCGCTCGCGTTCTAACGTTCGTAAAAGAGTCTGGAAAAATCAGTGCACCGTAACATAAATTCTGTCGATAATGAGATGGGTAAATATCGGTTGCCACGCACGTTTAACCGGAATGCCTTGGAACGACCTGGAGGGAATGCTTGCGATGGAAGAGTTATTAAATCTGTCCGATCGCGTTTAAATCGATACATGATGCGTAATCCGCTCGTTTCATTGTGCAAGAGAAGCAAAGTTTCCGATTCTTGTTAGTCATGAGATTCGCAGGTATGCAGTTTAGTTAGGAAAAGTTATTGTTCCTAATAGAGTACAACTCATCTGATGAAAAACGTTCATAATATAATTAATCATATTACAAAATATAAATATATAATATTATTAATAAATGTTTTCATATAAAATTATATTAAAATTACAAAAATTATTAAAATGCAATGTAAGCGTTGTAATGAAAAAATAACATTTGATAACGTTTTCTAGCATTATACTCAACTTCAAGAAAGTTTTATATCTTGTAATAATTTGTAATACACCTGGCAATCAATTGTTAATTACTAATTTGTATTATCAGCAATTAAATCGAATTTTCTTCGAAATTTTAAGTTAAATATTCTGGTCGACGATATTATACATATTCACACCAATATACACTAACGACAGTTTGATTTCTGTATTTTTTATATTTTTAGCGATTATACCTATTTATATAATTTTAGAGATTACCGCTGAAAAGAGAAATTACCTCATCCCTCTTCGTTTGTGTTCGCATAGCGTTAAGAGTCCCGTTGGTTTCTAACTCCGAGTCTCATCTACGCGGTATCGTACTGCTCGGAGCAAACCGACGATACAGCTTACGGCTGTACCTCGTAACGCATGCGGGCGTACGTTTCATTACTCAATTAACGGCCCACGCGCCGTACGCACTCCGGAGAAGGACGACGTGCGTGTCGTTCGGTCCCTGTACAGGCAAATCGAGTGGCAGCGTACCGTGCGTGCACGGTACTCCGTAAACATGGTGGACGTCGTCATCTGGCGATACGCGGGTATCTCTGGCCAGTAATCAACGAGTCGCGTCGCGCGAGATACACGCCGGGTTTTTGATGAGCGGCCGAGGGCTCGGGAGCAGCTGGATCGTTGATAATAAACAAGCCGTCGTTATTATTATTGTTGTTATTATTTTGTGGCCGCTGCCGGCGATCTTAATTAAGCAGCCTTGAGACGTGAAAGACATACCAGCAGCAATAGCCGTCTCCTTTCGTTAACGCGACATCGGATGCGCATCGCGCAAACAAATCGCGCGTTTCTTGGGCGATCAGCTTATTTATGCTTGCGATGCAAAACTCTGGCATGACAAGACGGCATGTGTGACAATCACATTTGCTTTGCGAGTACTGTAAAGGGAAGTAGAAGTATATTTGGTTTTCTTTATTCTTTTCTTTTTCTTAACAAAATCTGTAAAATCTTGGGTAAGCTCTCCAGGAAATAATGACTTTTGCGTTCTTCAGTAACCACACACGATGTGATTTATTACGTGTTTTATTTATTACAGACAGATGCGGGAAATTGCATCGAGATGAGACGCGATGAAATGGCTGGAAATCCAAATTCAATTATAGAGCAATAAAATATTATTTCAAGATATTAACAGGAAGCACCAAGAAGTAACATCCTAATTTACCAGAAAAAATCCTAGGATCGGATATCATTGCAATACCAATCCATGTGTTAAACGTGTACGACTTAAAACTTTTCCGCCAAGTCCATCTTTCAGCCAATGCAATGCTGGCATCGATCCGAGCCGATACGTCGTCTGGATTACTTCTGAATGCGTCGGACTATTTTTATTGAGACGGACATAAAGGAGAAAATCAAGATGAATAGTTGCAGTTATATTTTTTGTTTCTTTTCTTGCTCAATCCGTTGCTCTGATTTGTCTTCTTTTCTACAACGAGTTTATCAATTATGATGTACTTACTCTAAGAATTGCTCAGGCTGAAACGTTAAAGAACATTTCGTCGGAAAACAGCATTATTCGCAATAAAAGGAATCTTTTTCCTCTTTGAGACTTATCATGAAAGCTCGCTTTTGTCGCGAGCTTGCGCGACACAATCTTCTCAAATAGCAAAGAAATAAGGAAGAAAGTGTTACTATACATCGCTTTACATGATATAATATTATCCCTATATAAGAGTCAACGATGATAGCTTCGACACGCAAGGTTCGAGTGCGCAGAGACTAATGCTCTTTCATCTGGCTAGGTATCCTTGACGCAATATATAATTTTACACGCCTATAAAAATTTTCAAGCATGTTTTTCCTCGACTTCTGCGACGTTCTTATACATTTCAATTTTGGTCGCAGGGCATCTCCTCGACGTTTTGACGTCACCGCGTAATTGCGCGCATAAAGCCGGGAATAGCTAGTAATTTTCCGCGGTAGCCGATCTAGTTAGGCGAAAATAATAATAGAGTCCGTTAACTCTGCCATTATTTGTCGCAGCGTCATTAAGCGGCTTCGCTACACATAGATGAGCGTAGAAACTTACGTGCCGCAACGTCTCTCTTTTTCTTCCTCTCTCTCTCTCTCTCTCTCTTTCTTTCTCCTTGTCCATGTAGCTCGTCCCGTGACCGCGACAATTTACTCGTCGTTGCTCGTCGGTGCTCCGTGCCCCGTGACGCGAACGGGAACTTGACGAGGCTTAGGATTTTACGATGCCGTTTCCGCTAATTTTAACGAGAAACAGTTAAATGTCTCGGGCGTTAGAGTACAGACACGAATGTTAAGGAAGCGGTGCTTCACGGTTTCAGGTCACATACACGAGCGCTTGCATCGTGTTACTCGTTTAGGTAACTCATTGGCGTTATATCTGTTCCACGTTCGCGCAGGAACGGCTCGCCGATCGTGAAATCCGTTACCTGAATTCTCGAGTTTCCGATGCCATTTATCAGCCGTTATTTTCATTTTTCCAGCCGATTTAAAAAATTGCTGATCTCATTGATAAAGCAGTCGACCTGCTTAATCGATAGTTAAATATCTGGGATGACCGCAGTCGATGCTGAGACTTAATGATATTCCAAGTGTTCTTGACAAACGGTACACGCGAGTAGGCATAAAAAGAATGCGACGAAAGGGGGTCGCACATCAGGTAGATGGGTGAAGGTTGGCGGCGCGCACGTTAGCCGACTGTCATCGGTGATTACATCAATCCCGAGTCAAGGCAGCTGGCAGGCAATTGTACGGTACTACGTGAGGCAAGAAGATAGCACGGTGCTAACATTGTTCTCAAATTATGGCCTTGATGTAATCATGTTCACGTGTTGGTGGTTTCATTAGTCTCGTCCGTGGATGCACAAGGAAGCGGATGATGATGGAAACGTCCTGTTTTATTTTATTACCAAATTCTTTATTATTACCGATTTTTTATTACCAAATTCTTTCCCCAACCATTTTCGTCGAGCTGCGTCTTTCGTGGAACAACTCACGCAAACGAGTTCACGGTTTTATCGGCCGCGCAATAAGATGGAACGGATACTAACTTTCCTGGCGAATATCTTCCTCCAATATATCGCAATCCACGACAGATCATTTACCCAATACGTGGGTTTCTTCTAGAATGGGATGGGAACGGAGAAAGAGAGAGAGAGAGAGAACATGTTGGCCAATAGCCGCGCGAACGGTGTGCTAATGCATTTCCGATGTACATCCACTTTGCAATCGACATGCGAACCTTGGACAAGCCATTTCGAGACGGAGGTGTGCATCGTAAGACTGATCACTCTGTTTTGAAAGCACGATCTTGTCCTCTGAACAGCATCTTTAATGATGTACCACTTTCTCGGATATAATCTTTTGCGTCATCGAGTTTGCTTGACGAAGATTTCTTTCTTTTTTATTTTCTTGTCGTAATCTTCTTTCCTCTTTCTTGTTCTTATAAACTTCTTATTGCATACATTAATAATTTCATTGTTTCAGAAAATTAATATTTGTATGCTTTGCGGATAAGAAGTGTGCTGAAATAAGAACAAATAAATTGCAAGCGCGCGCCACTTTTCCACCGAGTGCATTTACTTCCCTTTAACTCTGTTTCTGAAGTTCGGTGAATCTTACCATGAAGCTTAGTTTAAAAAATTACGCGGAAGTTCTTGTCCCAAATTTCATGCTCCCACGAAGAAAGTTAGGAAGAATAAAACCCAAACTTTTTTATCGCAACTCAGTTTTGCTTCAATTTTCTTCGTATCTGAAAACCAAAACCGAGAAGCACCAGTTTACTACAGATAATCAATCGAGATTTACCCATCTTCTCATAAAACAATTCTTCAGTAAAAAGTAATAGAAGAAAACTCTGTGCATCACATCAAAACATTTACAAGAGAATAAAATCGTGCAATATACTTCTCCAAAAATCGATGCAAGAACAGAAATCAATTTTAACATCAAAGAGCAGTTTCCGACTTGAGAAGCTTGATTGCGAGACTATTAAAGCAAGCGTCAGAGAAGCAGCGGCGACCAGGGTCGCCGAATGGAGGATCGGTTGCGGAGGATTGCCGATCGATCGAAGAGAACGTGGCCAAGGACAGACATGAGACGTGGGCGGATAAAAATGGACCTGATGGACAAAGTATCTCTCTCGGAGATACGGTGACGCGCATGCAGCATGAGTGGCAAAAATCGGAAACACGATATTCCACTCGGCGTCTTATGGAGTCTTACGTGTTTAACGTGCGGCGAGGGGGTTGCAGGATTGGCCGGTTAAGAAATTGAAATCGATTCGGTGGATCCCTCGCGTGCGATGGACCGCAAATCGCGCCGATGCCGAGCGATTTGATAGCCGTTAATTGCGATTAATGTCGGTCGCGGATTCCTCGTGAGTTCCTAAACGGAAAGTCCCGCGTGGATGGAATAATTGCAGCGATAGATATCCGGTGCAACGGTCCATGCTGTTACAAGACCGGTGCGTATTTAGCCGCTCCTCCGGACGAGACGAGTACTGATAATCGTCACTGCGAACGTGCTGTGCGTGCTGAGACGTATATATGTACCTGTCCATTTGCATCTCTCAGAGAATCGCCCGGGTGGAATCTCCTTTATCGCGGAAGCTGCGCACTCGCTCTTGTCGATTTTGAATTCACTTTACGCGACGATTCTTTCTCCCTTCTCGCTGAACGGCGAAACGTATCGCGACACGGAGATTGTTAATCGAAACTCTTATTGCCAGCGGAAGTGTGAAGCAACGCGCGCAACATTATTCTGTGCATGGCCGCACGATAGATGCCAGCGATTGGCTCCGCTCCGGCTAGGAGGACCGCTGATAAAACTTCGTGCTCACGTAATTGAATTTCTTCGCGAAACACTGTTACGTCGTGCAGGCGATCGATAAGGCTGCGGTTATAGTGGACGCATACATCAGCGAAAATTGGATCACCCTGACGAATTCGGGACGAATGGTGGAATCAATTGAATACATTGAAGAAAGTCCGAATGGAAGAAGAAGTGGGAGCAGAACACAATAGAACAGTGCAAAGCGGAGCTGCGTTGAGAAGATAAAAAGTTTCTGAAAGTTTTCAAAGTTTTAAAAGAAAATACACAAGAAAGAAATGCCGGAAGGATTAACAAGATATGTGAATATCTATAGGTGAATGTGCGAGATTGCACATTATACATACGTAAAACGATCGCAAATATCAAATTATATATAAAATAAAAACAGAAAATTTTAATAACTATAAAGCTATTTTGACAAATCGAAGACCAATTCTCATTTCTGAAAAGAAATCAGCTTTATAGCATAATTATAATAAAATTATGTTATCTCTATATTATTGGATTGGCCAAAAAGTAATTACGTTTTTTTTTTATATAAATAAAAGGCGAATTTTTCATGGGAAACAAAAACTTTATTAAACAATATATTGTCCATTTTGTTTGATTATCTTTTGCTATTTTTCAGGCAACTTCATGATTCCGCGCTCAAAAAAGTTCTTATCTTTTTTAGCAAAAAACAATTCCAACAACGATTTGATATCCTCATCAGCAGTAAAGGTTTTACCATTCAAGGCGTTTTGCAAAGAACGAAACAAATGGTAATCTGATGGTGCCAGGTCTGGCGAATATGGTGGATGTGGTAACACATCCCATCCAAGCTGCAACAATTTTTCACGAGTGACCAAACTTGTACGTGGTCTAGCGTTATCATGGTGAAACACAACACTTTTGCGATTCACCACTTCTGGACGTTTCTGTTTGATGGCATCATTTAATTTATCCAGTTGACGACAGTATACGTCTGAATTAATGGTTTGATTCCTTGCAAGCAGCTCAAAATACACAATACCTTTAAAGTCCCACCAGACTGACAGCATAATCTTTCTTTGGTGAATATCTGCTTTTCAAGTGCTTTGAGCAGGTTCATCACGCTTGCTCCACGATCTTTTTCGTTTGACGTTGTTGTAGACGATCCATTTTTCGTCGCCTGTTATCATACATTTAAAAAATGGATCATTTTCCTCACGTTTCAAAAGAGAATCGCAGATGTCAATACGCTTAGTGAGATGAATTTCTTTCAGCTTATGTGGTACCCAAATATCGAGCTTACTAATGTATCCAAGTCGTTTTAAATGGTTTTCAACACTCGATTTCGATATGTTAAGATTCTCAGCAATCTCTCGTGTCGTTAAACGCCGATTGGAATCGATCAGTGCCTTTATTTTGTCATCATCAATTTCGATTGGCCTTCCTGAGCGTGGCGCATCTTTCACATTAAAATCTCCAGATCGAAATTTAGTAAACCAATTGACACTGCCGCAGTTTTAAAGCATCTTCGCCATATACATGACATAACTTTTGATGAGCTTGCACAGCGTTTTTCCCTTTTCGGAAGTAATAAAACAAAATATGACAAAAATGTTCTTTTTGATTTTCCATTTTGAAATCGACGGCAAACAAACAATTGTTAACGAAATCGTGTACTTTCTTTTTCTAAAACAAGTTTGAACTGTGAGTTGGTTAACCTACATAATGAATTTGCGGTTTAGAATGAAGTTAGTTACATTTCAAGACATGTATGTCCATCTATTGGAAAAAAACGCAATTACTTTTTGGCCAACCCAATATTATATATCTGCAATATAAGAAATTTTTAATCTTTAATTTTTAATTTTATGTAAATTCATTCTTAATTAAAAGATATGCTCGAAACATTTGGTGAGATTACATTTGTTCCTTGTTCCATTTTAATTTCCATAATTAGATAAGAGAAATATAATATAGGAATTTTTATTTTTGCAACATTTTCGAAACACTATGAAAAAAGCTAAATCTCAAGCAAAAATAATATATTCACGCTTACTTATCTTGACGGAAAAGAAGCTATCAAGCATGACAAAATTACGGACACTTTCGACGTAGGATATGGATTCTGGATCAGATACGACGATAGTGAAGAGTTAAGAAGACTTGAGAAGATTTAATCGATGTCTTATCGTGTTCGTGATACTCTTTCTCTTCTCTCTCTCTCTCTCGCTCTTTCTTTTCCTTCCTTTTTCTTCCTCCAGATCTGTCTCGGTTCTCGGCTTGCTAACCACGCGGCGCCGTCGGCGAAAATAGTTCAATCATCGTGATTAATAATAATTACCCCGGCTTTATCATCCGCTTTTTCGTTCTGTTTTTGCAACCGACGACAGCGAACCGCTGCGGACGAAAGGGGAGGAATACGACGTATTATGACCTTGGTAACTTCCGCGGCATCTAATTAATCCGGCTGGCTGTGCACGCGGTATCTGCAACGACGGTGACGGTGACGGTGACGGCGATGGCGTCGACGACGTCGACCGCGACGCGCACTAACAGCCATCGCGTTTCAGTTAGCCGGCGGTCTTCTCTATGGTAATGAGCGTATAACCGCGGCGGCGAGTGCCCCGGCAAAAACTGCTTTATTAATATGAGTAACACGTTCGAGGTAATTTACGGTGTCCCTGCCTCTTCGCCATGACGCCGCCGTCGTCATCGTCACGGGTTTGTCCAGGTCTCTTTCCCTCCGCTCTCTTCTCTTTGAGAAGATGAGGGAGGAGGACGTGAGAAACGCCGAAGAAATCATTCTGCGGATTTCTCAGACTTTTTCTTGCACGGACACGACTGACTGCAAATCGATCGACCATTGATCGATCGATTTGATCATCTCAAAATACTTCGACATGCTCTGATAGACGGTACCGCGTTGTGCCGATTAACGGATTGATCATTATGTTTTTCCTTGTGATCTGACGGATCCGATTGAGGACGATATGTGGACTGGAAAAGCACATCGATCGTTTTCGTCGGATGCTGATGACGATGTTGAAATCCGAGCTACACGGTCTCCTCCACTTTTTGCAATTTTTAATCGTGGCCAACTTTAATGGACAAATAATCTGTGCTAATCCAATTTACAAGAAATGTGCACGTAAAAGTTTACTTCCTCAAGCCAACCCCATTACTTTGTCGATGAGCTGTCCTATAAAGAATATATTAATACGCGCATTCTAGAGAAGAGCCTTCCCGAGTTACTTTGAGTTACTCATCTGATAAAGATCCGATAAAGATAATTATCTTAATCACGATCTTAATCTTAACCTTATAAAATCATTTAATGATCATTTTCGATAATATATTCCAAACATGCTATGGCTTTTTCGCATCTCAAAGTGGTTCTTTCTTATTTGCCGATAAAATATGTTCCAGGAAAATCTCTGAAAAGTACATATTATAAACTATATTTATAAGACATGTACATCGAGTACTTAAACATACAACGTAAACATTTTGTGTTTTGTACACAATGTATTTTAGAAAAATTATATATAATTTTGAATATTTTATGTGCACGCTGTTCTTTATGTTTGTTTTTGCATTTAAATTTAAATACTTTATACTTTATAGTTTTATTTCAATTTCTGATATCAATTTAAGATTATGTCTTTAAGATTTTGTCAAGGTTAGCGTTAAGAATATGGAGATATTTCTTTAGATAATGTCGATTAAGTCGTAAAAGCGATTGACGCTCTACGCTACTACACGTCTTGTATGTAAATGCTATAAGGCACAGATAGCAATTCCTGAATCGGAGACTGCAATCCATACAATTGGCAATATACAAATTTTTTGCGCCTTGGGATGGAATTAAAAGCGTATATATTAATGCGTCTCTGACCAATCCGCGCATCACCACGTTAAATAAAATTATATGTGCAGAGCAGCTGAGGAACTCGTCGTTTCCTTAATAAGTCCAATTATAGCGAATTACGCTAGCATCCTGTTATGGTAATATCCTTTATAGCGCAGGAAAGCGCTATTTTTCTTTTGCAGCAAATTAGGGCAGGAAGTAATTAGAAAAGTGCTTATTGAAAAATGTGTAACACATTCCAAAAAGATCAATTTCAATGCTTCAATTAGATAACAGAAAACCATCAATCGTTAAACTCTTATTCTCTCGAGAGATAAAATGTTATGGTCGACATCTCTCTACAGTCTACAGCAACAGAGTAACGTTTCTATTTCAAGCGTCTGGGTAGTAGATCCGATCCTGACCATAGATTATGTTGCCATGTAGTAGCATGATAGTTCAATAACGAGAAATCATCCGGCGGCGTGATCGGGCTTTTAATATACCCGGTCGATTCTCGATCGGGACAGGTGCGTATGAGGCCGAGAAGACGCGCAAAAGTAATAAGGAAAGCCGGCGCGTTTCTGATAAGCGCGGACCTACTTCTGGAACCGGCTAGCGCCGGTTGTTGCCGACGTCGCAGCTGTAAGAGCAACTTCCAACCTGGGTGCTCGCACGCCAACAAACGCTTTTAGCGGCAATACGCGATCGATTGGTCTTCCACGATCGGCCGATTTTCCTCTTCTTGCCTGGTGAAACAGCGTTAATGCGAAACCGAACGGGTCGGGCCCTCGATCGCGGCATTCTTGGCTCTTTGTTCGCGGAAGCGGCGCGCCATAGTCAAGAAAAAGGTATTCCCGAGCGAGCGATGCTGCACGGCACCGACCATGGAACAATATTTGCAAAGCTAATTGTAATACCGGGCGAGACTATCGTCGTTCTCTTTTGTTCGGCCGACGTTTTTCTGGCGCACTTTAGCAAGTTACACGCGAAGGAAGCCTCGATATTTTGCGGATCAGCCGGCTTGTACGAGGCATAAGTAGATCGCGGATGTTTATGCAAGAATGCATATTTCATGTATGAGGCAAGTAAAGAACTGGGATTAGAAATTTATTTCTCTCTCATTCCTGAAGGTGTTTCACGTGTAAATATTCAGGTTTGTTACAATCGAATAATTATGAATCCGTCATAGATCGATCTATTACTTTTATCGTGGAATATCTGATTTGCAGGAGAAGTGTTCCGATTACCACACGTCGATTACATTCAATGAAAATCAAATAAGGTTTCTTCGCGTTACATGCCCCAATACATTTCAACTCGTTCCAACGTGCTCCAATACGTTCGTGTCACCGGAAATACTGTGGTGACTAGGAGTTTGTGTCACTTTGAAGCGTGATCCAAGGAGATAATTTGGAGCATATCCTCTCTCTATGCGCACGGTCTTCTAATAAATGTAAAATATTTTGATGTGGAATAAATAAAGAATTGTGGCATAAATTTTTGCGCGTGTGCATGCATTGTAAATATTTAAATATTCAATGTAATATGTTCTGAAAGTAATATAAATAACTCAATAAAATTTATATTGTATTGTATAACGTACCTAATAATAACATAATACGATAAGTTCAAATTTTTAACATTTTAAAAAATTTATTGGCCTTATGTATAATTATATATCGAAATTAATAAAAAGTCGATATGTTTGAATAAATTATGGATAAGCTAAATAATTCTATGACTTGAAAGCAAAAAACGATATGTACACACAGCTTGTGAGTGGGAAATCGTGGAAGAGAATGCTCAAATCCGTTCGTGTTGCAAGCAATTGCAGCAAGTGAACCCATTTGCTCTATTTTACCCATGACCTAAGTAAACTCTGACGTGTGTACATTAGGGCATGTAACGCAAACAAACTTATAGAACTCTAGATAGAAAGGTGGATATATATATATATATATATATATTTAACCCTAGATAGAAAGGTATATATATGTTAAAAGCTAAAAATTGTGTTTAGTTTTTGCTATCCATTACTTAATTACCGTTTTACGCAATTAGCAATTTTTGCGATACGCAGTCTCTAATTATCTGATTCAATATCATTAGTTGCAAACTCGTTATTGCTTGATTATCGGTTGCGCGGCGATTAACGAAGAACTTGCTTATTTCGTGGCGCTCTGAAATATTAGCCCGCGTTATTTTTCCGCGTGCCATTTGAATATAAATTGTCCTTTATGGCGATAATGGCAGGTGCAGGCCCACCGTGTGGCCGCGAGAGCTATCTTCGATTCCCTTTTCTTCTGTTTTCCCGATCTCCGCAAATCAGGTGCTCGATCTCTCCACTCCGTCTCTTCGTCTTTCTTTACCGTCTTTCCTACGATTTGTTCTTTTAATCCGCTTGCCCGCGAACGCGGCAGAGTCGTTTTATCGTTCAGGCCGGAAATTAAACGGATACACGCACGGAACGAACCCGTACGCGATAATCGTAGAGTGCCTCAATTCGCTCGTAGCAAAAACGTCGACAATCGGAAGCGGATGACGAGGCAGGTAGATGCTCGGCGTCTGGACGAGTTTACCAGCGGACCTAAAAGGTAACGCCGCAAGATAGACGTCTTCGTCGCAATGTCGATGACTTGGTCCAGAACACGGACAGCATCCAGGGACTGTATCATGACAGTGGGGTTTTTTACAACCTCCCCGCGTATCCCCGCGTCCCTCAGAAAATCAGGACCGTTATTTACACCGTGCGCGCGCGCCTCATTAACTTCTTTCTTCCCGCAGACATTATTTCTATACGTATTTATCCTGTTGTACTGCCGTTCTCGTTTCCCCGCATTTCACTTGCACTTAGCGTACTCTCATTTGCATTCATACCAGATTCGTCCAGATCGTGCACACGTTCGTAAAGCTTTTCAGCGTAAAGTCGGACGTTCTCCAGTTTTATTCGTTTCTCTTTCTTTTGTGGCGATTTGTATTCGGAGCACGTTATGCAGTTTTTCATTTGATCTGTCGCCGCGTGACGGCAAATTAAAAGTCTTGCGGTCGATGGATGCGGCACAGCGATTACGTCTTTCTTCAAAAACCTATAAATTCATACTGACTATAATGATAATCATAACATAACAAGTAGGAAAAGATTTCATATTACAAGTGCACGTGGAAAAAAAATTATACATTAATATTATATTTCCGAGAAAAATGTGCAATATTTCATATAACAGAAATGAAAAATGAATGTAACTTTCAAACGAAACTAGAAGCGAGGATTTATATGTAACGCCTAATAAAAAGTACAAGAGTTACCACTAAGGAACGAAAGCAGCTCGACCGATGTAGATGAAAAGAAGAATCGATGTTTTTTGAAAGCGAAGAAATACGGCGCGAGGAACACGCGCAACCTTGCCTTCGAGCTCGAATTTACGATTCCTCGCTGGCGCAGATAAGCGGAGATAAAGTGTACCGGATTGTGCGCGGCGCGGCGGAATTATGAACGGAGCGGAGGCGAGTCAGCGGTGGGACGGTGCGCGCGAACTCGTGCACGTGCACGCGTGCACGTGTGCGTCCCGCGGTGCACCAAGGTGGCGAGCATTCGTGCTCGAGCGCGTAGGTAGGTAGCTGGGTCGCTAGGTAGGTGGGTTCGGGTTCGTGATGGAATTACCTCCGTTCGTATTCCTCGGACCGAAGGCTTACGGTCTCTCCCAAGTGTGCATGCATGCCGTGCACGCAGTAAAACCCGAATCCCGTCAATCGCCCGTAAAAATAGCGGACGAGTCGCGTCAGAGAATCTACCTTGCATACCTACGGTATACTTGCACAAATGCATCGAAGGTAAAGCATTAATTAGAGATAGTTGAAAGCCGGGGTTGAGGCGAGTCTGACGTGGTATTGACCAGAAAGTCCGATATTTTGCGAAAGCAAAATTCAGAGGCTAAACCTTGTACAAGAATTAATGCAAAGTTTTGCGTTCAAATCGTGTTAGAAAAATTCATACAGACCTGGTAATGCAAAATTATTATTAAAAATTAATATAAAGTTCATATTTCGATTTTATTTAAAAAATTCGCACGGACACACCTTTCGGTAACGTAAAACTTTGTATTATATTAATTCTTAATACCAAGTTTTGCGTTCGAAGTTTGCTAAAAAAAATCCGCATAGATTTGCCGGTCAATCCAGTGGATAACGCATTGATCTACAAAGCTAGAAATTCCGAGTTCGATTCCTGGCAGAACCGAAAATTGTATACGCTTGCTTTTTTCTCGGAAGGCAAACCATCGAGAGTATCCTGCCAAGAAAATTTCTCTAATATAGCCGTTCGAACCTAGCGTTAAGCTATGAGTCTCGTGTACTACTATAACTTACGTGCGCAAGACATGTATACAAGAGAGAAGTGAGCTATGGCCCTGTAAGGAATGTGGAGCCAAAGATAATAATAAGATCCAGCATCACTGCCAAAATACATTGGAACAGCTGAAACTGTACGAGTTTATCAAGCAAAGAAAAGAAAAGAATAGAAGAATAGCCACGTTCTCTCGTGCATTCTCGTGGTAGTGGCAGCTTACGAATGCCTCAAGCTTCGTGTACATTGCGTGAGATGCATAGATTCCACGCGAGAGCTAGACAAATACAAATTCGAGATAATGACGGTTTGCCGTTACATTAGCGATACGTCGAGGGGCATCATCAGGTATGTTCTACATCGCCATGGACGGCTGATCGGCGGGAATGATAGAGGGCAAGAGTGCTTCCTCAAAATGCGTTATTGCCGCCTCCCGATCCTATCTCTCTGTCGGGGCTCAGAGTAATAGAGAGGAGCCTCTTGCAGTCGGCGGGAGCCCGACCCCGGATCAGAACTTACAAATAACAGTGAGTACGAGAGAAGGATCATCTATCCCCGGGGATGCATCGATCTTGTGTTTGCTATTCTCCCTCTTTCTCTGATTGGCGCGCATCCTTATAAGTCGCATGCCAATATCCCACAGTCCAGGAACTCATTAGCTTGCGCTCAAATCGCCCACGTCCGAAATGCATTACGTCCAACGCGTCCATGGCGTGGCGTCGTGCGAAAAGGTCGGAGGCCAGAGACAAAGTTCTTATCGAGATCGCGCGTACACGAGCCTTCCCGTACGAGCCGCTTTCCCATATCGTTTCCGTACTTCTCGCGTCTTCACCTTTCCTATAAGTTTGATTTACACAGTGTCGTCCGTGAAAATAAACATGTTCCTTTCCGGATCTCTTGCCGCGCGTATCCCATTCGTGCACCGTTCCCTGAAATTATACGCGTGGTATATACGCTTCATAATCTACGCTCGCGCGTAATTTGAGAGGGATGAGAGAAAGGGGATACTGAATTCTAGCACCTAGATATATATGTTACTATAAAACCAGTTGTTATTTAATAGGGGAGACCGGTGTCGATTGTAACAAAAATTCAATAACATTTTTTTTTCAGTAAACCGTTCGCAATTTTTGTTTCACATTTGTTTGGAACAAACCTTCAAGTTTGGTGCTACTTATCAGATTTTTATAATATAGCTATCGGGAATCGTCTCGAAATATATTCCATTTTTATCATAGTGCGACGAGCGTTACTATCGACACCTCTCTGGTGTCAATTGTAACAGGGCTGGTGTCAATTGTAACAAATACTTTTATTATAAATAATATCGAGTAAACATTGAAATAATGAAACGAGAAGTAAAGCAATAAGAACCAAACAAAACGAAATTCTAAAAACCAAGTGAAACATAAACAAAAATATTAATCAGAGAAACAATTAATACATATAAAAGAAACATTTTTATCAGTGCAGCTGAGATGTTTGGCAGATTATTCCCCTTTCGGTTTTTCTTGGTCTTGGTTTCACCATTTTTCACCCGGTAGCTAAATAATTACCAAAAAATGTATATTAAAACATACGAAGTAAATGTATAGATGTCAATTGTAACATCCCAGGATGTTACAAACGACACCTCTATGCCATTTCCGAAATTATCCTGTTATTTTCTTATATGTTTCTTTACCTAAAATATCTAACCTACACAATAAGATAGTTCAGGCAACATATAATAATGGGCTGTTATCGAATTTTGAATAAATACAGTAACCTAAGTTGTGCACCAAAAAAGATTTGTGAGAGAATATTTACTTTTGGTCGCAATTTCCGTAAATTTGGGGATAACGTGGACAACAAGAACGTTACGATGACCACATTCGGGACGGTAATGCGAAAAGTTGTCTCTTATTACTTAATGAAGGCTACTTCGTGTTTTTATATAAGGTGGCTCTAAAATAAGCTCTGTTACATTTGACACCTGTTACAATTGACACCGGTCTCCCCTACTTGAATTTGCATCGTTCTTGATGTTAGTGTACGTATTTGTTCAGATATCTGTGCGGAGACCAAGAAACTGTCTCGTACCAGGTACACGCGCGTATACTTTGCGCACTTTTCTATTCCATTCTTTAAAGGGTACGACGTGACGACATCTGGACGTCGACATTGTACCGGTTCTTCGAAACTCGCTACGTTTGCCTGTTTCGTGGAAATTGCATTCTGGTCACGGAATAAAAGAAGGGAATCGCGAGTGAAGAGCTTGCAGGAGACGGACGGTCTTACGAAAGCATTTCGAGCTTGTCCAACGGAATTTTTTTACGAGCTGCGAACAGCGACAAGTAAGGTTCACAATAGATTTCTATACCTCCTCTCGTCGTGCAATTTCGTTCTGACAGGAAGCATTTACTGCCCGCGGAATCACAGAACCTTGGGGTTCTGAGGGGGGTATTATGTGGAATCATCGTTAAAGCTTTATCATTCTACGAAGCACAATCTCAAAGGTTCGCGGATAGACTTCTTTCTTTATCAAGGCAGTGATCGATCTTATTTTCTCTCAATTTCGCGTCCCAGGTTGGTAATACACTCGTATACACGTACTCGCAGCGTGATGCTATTATCTTTCAATGAGATTGCCACACAGATGTCTAGGTGAGGTCGATCCAGTAAAACTAATCTTTTTTGTATTGCGCTTATTTATCGGAGAAAGGATTGTGAGACCCATGCTTTTTTTTATTGCACGTCGTAAAGAATAGGATTGCTTTTTGATGTCTAATAAACATTAAAAAATAACACAACGTAATTCGTTTTCTTACTTTATGCATTTTATATTAAAAAAAGGTATATGCAATATATATCCCGATGGAAATGGAGTTGTATCTCGAATATATCTGGGCACACATTCGTACGTCCACAATATTGATAATAGGCTACCTGAAAAATAGATCGAGAATTCTTGACAGCCGAAGCTTCAGTGCGGCAAGGTAATTCTCTTTGAAGAGAAAAAGGTAATTATGTACTTTAACGGACCCAGCCCCGATGACCTTGACCTTGACATATGTTGTCAAGGTCACCCTCCTGAGTGACCTTGAAGAAGTTTTAGCCGTCGCTCGTTGTTTGTTAAAAAGTTATAAACAAAGAAAGTTTAATGATTTCGCACGAATTTTTAGCTGTCCACGTGAAGCAAGAACATGATACTGACATATATTACAAAGGTTACCTTCCCGAATAACCCGTACTAGGTTTTAGTCGTCGATCGTTGTTTATGAAAAAGTTATTAACAAAAGAAATTTCGAAAATATAGTAGTTATTTTGAAAGAATATTGAATATTGAAAGATATAAACGACGAATGTGTATATGAGCGAAGAAAGGAAAGTCATTTAAAGCAGTGAATTGTTAATATATAGAATAGTTTCTTTTAATATAAGTACAAAGTATTCTTCACTTTAACCAAAAGCACAAACAGTTAAATACAAAGTATTCTCTGCTTTAACTTAACCTAACCTAACCTAACTTAAACTAAAATTCCATCAAATATACTCTTTCGTAAACGTATATGGTATCGTAAAATTATGCTTTATTCATTAAACATTTTTGTTAATAACTTTTTAACAAACAACGAGCGAAGGGTGAAACCTAGTGCGGGTTATTCAGGAAGGTGACCTTTGTAATATATGTCAAACTCAAGTCCTTGCTTCGCGTGGACAGCTGAAAAGTCGTGCAAACTTATTAAACTTCTTTTGTTAATAACTTTTTAATAAACAACGAGCGACGGCTAAAACCTCTTCAAGGTCACTCAGGAGGGTGACCTTGACAACATATGTCAAGGTCAAGGTCATCGGGGCTGGGTCCGTTAAAGTACATAATTACCCATATATAATCTAATACATACTAATCAGGCTTTCAGGGTGTTTCTCTATTTGCGTTCTCTGTTTTATGCTCTTCTCTTCTTTGTATTCTTCTCTCATTTTATGCTCCGACTTTCTACCCTGTTCTCTGAGTCTCAATCTCATCGCGGCGCAAATATGTGTATCCTGATACCATCGTTGTGCGCGTTTACACACTTACATACACGCAGTTGCTGGTTGCACGTATACGTTGGCGTATCTCCTCCGGTATGCTCTTTCGAACGTTTTTTCGAAATAACGTACCGCATTAGTAATATGTTGTTGGACATTCTGTCTCCCTTGCGCCATGTCCGCAGCTGGAGGTAGCATTATCGTTGTCACAACCCTGATCTGGTCACTTCTTTCACTTTTTGATCGTACCTGCTTGTTCAATAATACGATTGCATATATTTTTCTTTTAATCAAGCTTCGAGCTTCAAGCATAATATTCGAATTCTTTTCACATTTGATATTGATATTATATCTTATCATTATTAATAATAAGATATTACATTATATTGTTATTACCATTATTACCATTATACTGTTATTAATCTGCGAGTGATGTTGATATAAATATGGATGATTTGACTTTGTTGTATTGCCTGTTTCTTTGTATTTATAGTGTTTAATGTTATAGCTACATTCTAACTTTCCAAGATAAGTCGTAATCTACATTGAACAAATTAACAACAAGCAAATTAATAACAAGTTTCTCACTTAAAAAAATCTAAATTATACTCATGTGCTCGCCGCTCTTACGCCAACAACGATAATAATCAGTAAAATTCCTCTCGAATTCCACCGAGCCTAAAGGGATCGGTTCCAGTCTTGATCCGCGGCCGGGAAAGATCATTGGCAGATCTGGAAGAGGATGGCCAGGTAGCGTGGAACGCGATCGAATGGAATTTCGCGATTTTACGCTCCGCCGCGGAATCGCGGTCGTTACGCGTCTCCGCTTGAATAATACCTACGAGTGGATATCGCGCTCGCCGAGCACTTAGTTCGGTCGTGGCTGGCGAATAAAGAGCACAGTTACGCGCAATGAATGTCTCGGCCGGGGATGATATACACCCGGCTATATCTGACTCGCGCGAATCTCCCCCCCCCCTCTCTTTCTCTCGCTTTTCCTTTTTCTCTCTTCTCCTCTTTCTCTGTTCACCTTTCCCTGCGCGAACGCGAGAGCAAAGTTGCGAGGTGTGTGTATACTTGACGCGGCCGATAGTTTCCTCACGAGATCGCGCGCCGCGTTGGCACTTCTCCTCCACGTCGCGATGATATTCCGCGTTTTACTCTCGTTCAGCCGGAACGACGCGACGGGATCGTTTGATCACCGGCTGCAGCGCGCTGCCTATAAATATAGTTCTTTACTGCCGGTTTTAGTCACGCTCCGTTCCCTTCGTAGCGGAGTCCCGCGTCGTTCAGACTCACGGATGCGTATTGTATAGGAATTTTGTTAAATCCCATTATCCCACATAGACATTATCCCCGTTACGAGAGACTTGAGCGAAAACCGATCCCAAGCCCATTGAACGATTCTGCGACTGGGAGAAGATGATGCTTGTACGATGCTCCGTGCAAGCGGATGCACCATGGACGGAGGGAAAGAGTCTTCCTCGATTGACGAAATGAAACAACGTTAATTCCGCGTTAATTCCGCAGGCGCAGCTGGTAGCGGCTCTATCGTATATTCCGGCGTATACTCCGGCTCCCGCGGTGTAATGCAAGCTTGTTGCATTGAACAACTACGGGATCCCGTACGTGCACGGCGAACCGAAACGCGTCGTCGCGTCGCTTGTAGCCATATATTCGCCTCACGGCGTCGCCCCGCGGCATAATCCTGACAGGCGCACAAATTTCCTCCGCGCCGCGCTGCGAGCCTAACTTTTCCGTTCTCCGAAGCGGATTCTGTACGCCTGGGCGCAATTGCGTTCCTGACCCTAGCGGGATCAAGGATGGAGTCCTGCGGAACGTCCGACGCGTTTCTAAGCGCGTTTAATAACGCCCGTAACGAAGTTCAAGATTACGCGCGGGCCGATCTCTCGCGGAGCGTTCATTTCTTCTTGCCCCGTCGAAAAAAAGGAGAAACGTGAATCGCGGCGTGATCGCGGAACAATCTTGCATGCGCGATAAACTAAGGTCGTAAGTTTAGTCATCGGGAGGGGGGAGGAAGGAAGAGCAAATGATGGGGACGCCTAGCAAGCAGTTATGCAGTTTCCTAGCACTTGAAATGTTGTTGTACGTGACAAGAGTGCTTAGGATGAGAGGAGTTCTACTAACTATGATATTAGCGAGACACAAGCGTTATATTCTGTTAAAGAAGTTTTTAAAGCACCAATGAAGTTTATTCGTGGCGGATACAAAACGGCGGCAGAGGCTTAGACATACACCGTTAAAAATTGCGCGTCCATATGTTAAACTTTTCTTGCGTTGCCATGTTTTGATTACTACTTCAATGTAAAATTAACATACAACTGATGTTATTATTTTTATAACAATTTTATATGTTACATTAATGTTAACTTCATAACTTAATTTTGTGTATGTCTCTTAGAAATGGAATATTATTTGAAATGCTTTTAACACAATAATTTTAAACAATCAACATGTCACAAAGTCAGTTTAACATTCTAAAAGAAGTTAAAGTAAATCTTCAAATAATCATGAACTTTGACGTATAAAATAATCAAATTTACTAAAATTAAATGTTTCTATCAAAAATAATTTAAGTTGAAATAATTACTATCATGTGTTAATATAACATAAAAAGTAAATGTTCATATTGTATGAACGAAAATGTTCTATCAACTTTTCTGATGAGTCATTGTAACTTCTCTTCCATGTAGTTTTCAATTACTTTGTATGTTATTTTTACATCACACTTAAAGTTACAATAACAAAAATAAATGTCAAGTATTGTGTTAATTACTTAACATTTCTAGTTTGTCAAGAAGTAACACATGACGAATGAGTTACTTTAACTTAAAATTTAGAGTGGACTTTCTGGGACATGCAAAAAATGTTAAAATTAACGTTTTATTTTTTACTGTGTACACACGAGTCCCTGGATACATACTCTTCTGCCTTTTGTGCTATGGAAGTGCTCCGGCGAATTAATACTGATATTGCGCTTTGGATACGGTAAGCGCCGGAGTCACGCGTACGGCGAACAGCAATCTAAGTTCGAAATGGAAATTGGAATGGTGTTTGCCTTTTCCCGTGGTCACAGTTCGTGCACCGAGCACGGAATTGCAGCGTTTGTGCAGGAGGATTTATTTTGTAGCGCAACCGTACAAGATATATTCTTAAATCAGTTGTATAATAGAGTATCGATGCTACCAGGTAATTCATACATTTCTCCTTAAGAAATCTTCTCCGTTAGCTTCTTTATATTCTGTTTTTTATGTTTTATGTTTTATATTATACTTCGTTAGTATTTATAATTTCTAATAGGCTACATTAAACCTCTCGAGGTAAGCCATAATCTGCACTGAACAAATCAATGCGAGAGTCGTTCGATAAATCCTTACGAAATAAAAAAAGGATGGTAGATGTCAACTATCGGGTCAGTTTGATATTAGTGCCGCCATCTTATATATTTTCTAAGGATATTTTCTAACTTATCGAACGAATCCTTGTAACAAATAAATCAATAACAAGTCTCTCACTTAAAAAAGATCTGAATTATACTAAGCAGATTTTACGCGCTACATTCGATTGCACGGCGCAGTATCAATTCTTGTCGAACGTGGCGCAGTGATTTTGTCTCCAACAATGAAATGATCTTCTTGGTGCTCAGCCACGAAAGATAAAGAATCCGCGGCACCTTCTCTGTCTGTACTGTAAGAAATGTGTTAATGGCAATCGTGAATTACAACGGGAACTTACACGCTTGTCGAACCGGTAGCCAGCGCCTTAATGGCGCAAGTTGCAGCGATCACATGCGGGGAGACCGACTTATAGCGCCAATAAAGATACGGCAGGATACCGATTTGTGATGTGTGTCATTACGGAGGATGCAGCAATGTTGCACCGCGGCATCAGTATATCGGAGGATAATAGCATTCGGATTTTCTCGTGAAACGTGTAATTTCATTACAATATATGCACGCGCCTAAGCCGTCAATTCTAGCAATACTAATAAGGGATTGGCTGGAGTGTCGAGTCAGAAAAAATTAGGAATGAGAAAAACAAAAGAGAAAATTAAAGTATATCTAGCAGATGCAATCTCACCACAGAACTAATTGACATTTATCGTAGAAAAATGAATGAAAGGTTTAATTGTTCCGAGGAATCGTTTCTCATCATACCTTTTTTCCTGACATAATAAATGTAGGTATATTATATGTACATGCAAGATTCGCTCTTGCGTAATATATCGTCTGTGCCAGTAGTAGTTAAAACGTATGATGCTGTCACGGTGCAACGCTTCGAACGTAGATACTTCTTACGCGTTCTCTCGCTGGCGGCTCGGCTTTCTCATTAGAGTCTTAATTATCCGGCGTGGTAATATTAAGTTTTCGAACTGTTTCGCACGGCGCTCGACTGCGGTATGTAACGAGTCCATGATACTTGCCCGATCTCGCGTTATTAAGTTACAGAAAAATCCAAGCGAAAAAAAATACGCTAATGGACGCTGTGACTTACAAGCTGCACTTACTGAAGGAGGCCAGTTGTGGCTTAATTGCACGACTAGCAGCATCTTCTATGTATAATGCAAGGCGCGATATTGTATGTACGCAGCATCTTTCAATTCCAGTGCGGACGTTCTTACTCAGGCCCTGTGCAATTGATTCCGTGGATAGCACTTGAGTGGCTTTTTAAATTGTTTCGTCCTGTCCATCCTGGCTGTTTATTAGCTTCTTAGAAACACTGATATGACACTGTCCGCTATTTTTCCTGTTCCTACAAAAAGAAATAACGAGTTCGTCGTATATACACCAAGCATTCTCAAGTGAAGCACGTCACATCCGGTATCATGTGAGAAAAGTACTTAGTTTGCTGAAGTGTTACAAAAACAGTATAAAAAAGAAATTATATCAACGGCTAAACTTTTAAAAGGGAAAAAACTTGACGTTGCTGGATTAACTCTTTTTATTTCATATTCCTAAACCAGCGGCCAAGTTTTTTTCCCTTTAAACAGTTAGAGCTGCATTATGTTTTCCTTAAATATGACTGAAATTATGCAACTTCCTAATATTACAATAATGCTTTTTGGAACCTCGATAACTGAATTCTTGTCTTATGTTTTAAAGAATTTAAAGGGTAATTTATATTCTTAGTTGGCGGAATTGTTGGATATTATTACTTTTATTTTCGAACTATTATACTCGAAACATGTTATATTTTTTCTATCGCGTGAACTTGGTGTTTTTTTGTACCTTTTATAAGAAAAGGTAAATTTTTTACAGATTTTTATTCTACTTTTACATTAATATTATTATTAATATTCTATTTAATAAACAAATGCACAGATTGCAATGAAAAAAATGAAGCACGATGCTAACTCTGAAAAGGGGGTACTAGGACGAATTTCGATCCCTCTTATGAACGTTTTTCTGTGAAATATTCGTCGGCTTATGTGTCATATCGATCGTTTAACAGTCCACATTTCCCTAAGCGAATTGTGAGCAAATTGTGTTGATCGCATTGGTACTTTGTATTGTACAACATTCATGCTAATTACACAATGTCCTACATTAAAATATATAAGTTAAATAAAGAATATTCAAAAGTATTCTATCTATTCTTTAAAAAAATGCATTTTACTCCTTATTATAAAGTACAGTAAATATTTCAGTCAGTTTTTGCACGTTTTCGTTTTAAGTGCATATTATATGCAATACAATTCAGGCATTAAAATATTTGATCTTTTTAGGTTTTTTACGATTTTCTCTCCGATAGAAATTTTAAATTTCTTTACAAAAAAAGTGTTTTCGTATTTCAATCATATCTTGAAAGTATTATGCAGTTAAAAAGTATTGTATTCATTGGAATAAGTGGTAATCTGAAGGCGCCAAGTTGAATGACTGTGCGTGCGGAAAAACGTTCCAGCCCAAATCCAAACTAGTTTGTTAAAAATAAAAAGCATATAGTCTAGCTTTTCATTGCCTATCGCTCACTATTATTTTGCGAAGTTATGTTTATCGTTAAATTATGACATATGAAATGTTACAAAGTACGATACCAACTCTTCAAAACTCTAAAAAAGCGAAAATTTAAATTTGAAATTTAAATAATATCAGAACGATGAAAAAGACTTAACATATACTTCATAATAGTTCACAAACAGATGTCAAACATTATATTATTCAATAATTATATCGTAAGTATAATATAAAAGACATAAACTATGAAAAGCGTGATCGTCCGAATATATTAAATATTTATAATCATATTACGCGTGGAATTATGTATATATTCAGAACCAAGAAAGTCATCATTAGAATATCATTAAAAAATGATCTCATCGGAATATATTTCACATAACAGGATATTTCGTGCGCTGAGACGGTAGGCATAATTCTAGCCATAATAGTGATCTATTAAAAAATATTACAAAAGATTGACTTTAGCGAGATGTCCTTTTTCACATAATATGTGTTTGCTATGTGCCGTTGCTATGTCATCCAGCTATTGACAATGTCGAGTGAACTCCGCCTATCTTGAAATATATTGTATTATACATATAACATGGTGAGATATAACAGGTGTGGCTGTTCATAATGCACAAACACCTATTACTATAACAATACTATAAGTATCTTTCAAATAACGAAAGTCGGAGATCCAATTGCATATTTTATTAAACGTAATAAATTGCAGATAATAATGTATTATGTATTCTATAATTACCATCATAACAAAACTGACCTGTATAGAAAATCAATTAAGAAACACTTCTTTCAGAAGTATACCTTGGAGTATACATGTATACCTTACGAATGCCTGGACTAAAATGAATGTGAAGACTGTTTGGAAAGATCAATTGCGCTTGCGCGAACTTCGATCAAGATATCATGACATGACTATTTTTTTGTGAGAAATAAAATTCCTTTGTACTTTTGTTACGGCGCCAAATCGATCGGGTAATCGCCCACTTTTTTCTACCGCGCAAATTGCGAGCAAATTATTTCTATAGCACCTTAAATTACATCTTGATATTTTATGTTATTTTCGTCAGTATATTTATGTTAAATTAAGGAATTTTATCTTGGAAAATACGCTAGAAGAAAAATATTAGATAATATTCTTTATTCGAAGAAGGAGATAGGCGAAGTCATTTTGATATATCGCTCCCAAATGTGTGTGAAAGCTCGAACAAGAGTGACCTGTATTGATACTCAATTTCTTTACATTTGTCGACTTTCTCTGGTCGCAATTGGGTTATGGCCTTACAATCGAACAATGCTTGTTCAACTTCAGTCTTGTGTGTTTTCTCTTACCATGATTAGCTTTATTATATTTCAGGTATATAAATATATATTAATAGACGTATATTTTGTATATATATTATATATAAAATATAGTTGTTTATATTTTATCTATAAAATATATACATATTATATATACAGGGTGTCTGACATAAAGCGAAAAACGTTTTGCCCACAGGTAGATCTCGTCAAATTGAAGTAAAAAGTCCAGTACCACTTTGCAAAGAACTACATACAATTTTGAGATGTTAATAAAAGAAGATTAGCGATCAGTACGCGCGTTAGCGCATTGACATACGCCGCAGCGAGGTCATCGGTAGGAGAACCGCGCGCTCGTTGTTGGTTACGGTGCAATGAGGCGCGATGGAGGCAGCGATGCCAGAAATCTTCAAAAGAAAAAAAAGCGATGTAGAAAGAATTTCAACAATAAAGTCAATAGTACATTCTGTAGTTAGAAATGTTGTAAGCTGCAATTAATATATTTATTTAAAATATTCGAAAATTGCATTTTCACTTGATTAGCATAAAATGCAAATGTTGCTTGTTAAATAAACCTTAATGTATCCATTGGTGAAATTTGTTATTACTAATTTAACTCTTTTTTGGTTATTGCGAATACTAATATTGTTAAGCAAAGATATTTATAGCGTCGTAATAAATCCGAACAGATTTCATCAGAAACAGTTACTAAAGTCTAAAAGAAAGGAGAAAGATGAAGCTAATTATAAAGTTAATGCAACGTTTGCCGATTATTTAATCTTTCCTTAAAACAGCTTATTCTTCATATTGTGGATAAATTACGATTTACATTACTATTATTACTAATTACAAATTAAAAATTACTAATTATGTGAATCACAAGTTAATACAAATTATGACGAACTCTTTTTCTGTTCACAATAGTGTTGTCGAACACTTTTAATTCTTGCATGAAACTGAAAATATGTTTAGCATCTAAAATAATAACATGTGTAATAAAAGTAAGAAAAAAAATAACTATAAAAATATAAACAACTCATATACAGTGTCTGACATAAGGCGAAAAACCTTTCGCCCACATGTAGATCTCGCCAACTTGAATTAAAAAGTCCTGTACCACTTTGCAAACAATCACGCACAATTTCGAGTTATTACTTTTTAGTAATACAACATTTCTAACTACAGAATGTACTATTGACTTTATTGTTGAAATTCTTTCTACATCGCTTTTTTTTCTTTTATGCGCAATTCAATATACTTCTTTTTGGATTAATACGCATGTTGTAAGTTGAAGTTTTACAGTGTACTTCTAAACATAAATGTGTTACATAAATCTCTTTATGCACTATAACTGTTTGTAAAATTTATCCGAGAAATAGAGAATTATCTGATGTATTGTTGATACGATAGGTGAAGCGTCTATTTGAAAATCTTCTGTACATCGGTAGTGAATTAAAGGACGAAAACAAAATTGCTATAATAAAAAGATATGGACACATTGCAAAATGTGCTGCAATTGTATTCACATGTAAGAACACCTCAATTATTATTTATTATATCTTAGCGCACGCTTTTCAATATAAAATATCATATCAAAAGTTTGCGAACATAAAAAGAAATAAGAAAGAAAAGTAGATAGAGTTAGGAACCTACCAAATTGTTACAGAAAAATGAAAAGTTGGAAAAATAATGAGATAATAAAATGATCAAAACTTTGAAACATATATTTATGCTTTATTTCGATATGTAAAGAAGAAATATATGATATATGATCATTTCACTAGTTGTTTTTTACGTCTTCAGTGTTGACGATATGTATTTTAATCATCTTCATTCTTTTGCCATTTCTGCCACGGATTTTCGGCATCTTTTTCCTCGTAAATAAATCCGAGCTATATCACAATGTGTATATCACTAAATATTTTATCGACGAAGAAAAATATTTTTATTTTATTTTCCTGCATCTTTGCTCAACCCATTACATAACAGGAGGTACATTATTAGTAGCAGGAATAATAGTGGCAGGAGGTCCTATATATGTTTGTGGATTCTTTAACATTTCTAGGTAAGAGAGAGAAAGTAATTGATAAATCTTTACTATAGCGGACACCTCTCTGATGACCTTGATATATATATTTCATATATATTATTTAGTGGTCACGCTTCTGAGTGAACTTCAGAAGAGTGTACCCAGTGGTCATTGTTTATTAAAAAGTTATTAACAAAAAAAAAGTTTAATAATTAGTACATGATTCTGCATGGGTTTGACGAGGTCCATGTCCTTAACAATATATGTCAAGATCAAGGTCATCGGCGAGGTGTCCGCTACAGTAAAGAGTTACCAAGTTTTAACAACAGTAAAAGCAAAACAGTATGGAGTATTGTGATTCCACATCAAATCTTTATTAGAACAAAGTTGGGAAAAAATATTTGTAATTTATTTGTAGCTACCGTATCGAACAAGCAATACGGAGAAATAGTAACAAAGTAACTAATTGGAAGACCAAGAGAGAAATCGACAAGAAGATAGGTCATGCAGTGGACATTCATCGTAAAGCTCTTGAGTATGTTCTATTTCAAGCATGCAGGCACGCATGCACAAGTTTAGGATATTTATATTACATATAAAATGAAATACCTATATATATGTATATATATATGTATATATATATATATATATATATATGTATATATATTTTTCATAGGTTTAGTGAATTCTTTCAACAGAACTTCGAGGGAACATACTTTCTCCTAATAATGCTTATTGTAATTTGTTTGAGCCTTCATCTGTTTGGAGTAAGAATTTAAGCAAAAACCTAAATCTTATAATTATTAAAGTTTTTTATTCAGCAGTGCAACAAGACCTTTAAATTGATAGGATTTGGAGCTGCAAAAAAATATATGTAAGCGATCCAAAAAGTAATGCGACTGGGCTTGCTAGAGAAATTACAGGGCTAAAGAACGAAAAGTGGCAATACATACATGTACCTGAACATTTTTTCTATTAACTTTGAAAATTCCGTTCTTATCGGTTCAGTTAGTAACCCTTAGGCCCATTTCCACAAAATTGCACTTAAATCGAGCTTAACTGAACGACTATTATATTTAACGCCATGGTTAAGCTTTTATTGCGGTCCACATCGTGATTTTAACTATAGTTTAGCTAAACCTAGTCTGTAGAAACTGTCAAAGATTTCTATTTCTTTGAAACATTTTGAGGCTGAAATCGGTGGCACTATAGTTAAACTTCATGTATATTCAAATTAATAAGTTAGTATCGCCAGGATGAATCAATGAAAGTATTCCTTTTTTTTCCTTTCGACCGAACTAGCAAGTTTATTACTATATATCACACGACGTTTCGACCAAGCTTCTATTATATTACAGAAAATGACTTGTTAAATTGACATGTACACTTGAAAAGGACCAGAAGCTTGGTCGAAACGCCGTGTGATATATAGTAATAAACTCGCCAGTTCTGTCGAAAGGAAAAAAAGGAATACTTTCATGTATATTCATTAAACGCCCAAAATTTGGCGTTTAACTTTAACGAAAATCGACTTTAACCATGGTTTATAGTTGTAAAACGTAACAGTTCTTTAAAATTAAATTTAATGATTTAAACTACTGTTAAAGTGAATTGTGGCCTAAATTTCGTCTTCCAAAAAATAACGCAATGGGAAAAGTGCGTTGCATTCAGTGGGGACTATTTTGAAAAGGAACATGTGACTTTAGATTAAAAATACAGTTTTGTATTTGTAGGGTTTGTCTCATTACTTTTTAGACCGCCCTCGTAATTAGAATGATATAAAAAGAATAGTGTATATATTGAATTTATATTATTAGTAGAAGCCAGGGACGGATTAAAGGAAATTGTCGCTGTGAGCCTAATGTTATTTCTACCTCTTCATTAATTCATATTATCCCTTAGTAATTCATAAAATTTTCTTAGTGATCTCCCAATTTGCTCATATCTTTCCTTTGGTTTGTCTTCGTATCAAAGGTTCTTTTCTATACAGCTCTCACTATAATCTTCTCTAAAATTCTAAACCGTCACTTTCCAGCGACTCATGCGACTGTTGTCGGCGCTACCTTATTGTCCTCTCACGCGCTTAACGCTCCCTCGCTATCACGCTACACCGTTTATCGCCTGTTGGTTTGTGACTCATTTTGCCGTCCCTCAAATTTTGCTGCTGTAGACCCGAGTCCATTCTGGCCTATTATATTAATCTTATATTAATCCTACCCTTATATTAATCCTACACTGGTAGAATCATTAAAAATATAAGATATTTGATATGAGAAGCATTTTGCTAATTGACAATTTAAGAGATATGCGTGTATTTAAAATATGTATATACATGTACATATATAAATTCTTTAATCATATCTATTACAAAAAACTGTATATATAACATTTCAGATCTGTCAAGCTGTTCGTTTATATAGGATGCAAGCTTTTCTATTACATTGTGCTTTTACAGTTAGCATTTTAATATGTTCATTAGGAGCCAACTACATAGGTCAAGTAGTTACAGATCACTATAATTATATATTTTCAACCGCGTAAGATATTTTGTTATAATAGACTAAGTTGTTAATATTACCTTTTTACGACTATATTAACATATATATATACGTAAATAACAATCAATCAGTGATATTGCAAATATAATATTTGCCAAAATCATCTGTAAAACATGTATTTCTATCCTAAGTTTTTTACCATCAATATTTTTGATATTTTAAATTATCATTTTCAAATGCTAATTTTATTATTTACCTATTACTTCGCAGATATAACATTCGATGGTACATTGCACCCGTACGCGTGCAAAGATTAATATTGTTTCTTTTGCAAAGAGGCGTTAAGCCTTATAGTGTGAAATTCGGTGGCCTTTATATACTATGTTTAGAAACCTTTGCCACGGTAAAACTATTATACATTATGTATCAATATGTCAAGTATACATAATATATGTATACACTGAACTAAACTGACGTTTTCGTTACAGCTGTCAACTGCATCAATATCATATTTTACTGTTATATATTCTATATAAAAGTGATATTAATATGAATCAGCTAATATTATGGAAAAACTAACTAGTACACTAGTGGGGAACTTTCCGTTCTTAAATGACTGGTGCCTGAAATTGTCAGAAAATGAATAAAGAAAATGAAACATCTCCATTATTTTTAAATTGTATTGCGCTTCATGCACATCAAGATGAAAACAAAGACTAAAACGGATTGAATTTATATCTAGTAGCCATCGATAATAAGGTTTCTTCTATTCACACTAATTTGCTAGTAATATCAATTTGTATTATAAATAAAGTTTTATAAAATTACAGTCATAAAGTATAACAAACGATCAGAATGTTGCTATATATAAGATATCATGTACAAATAGTATGAAATATATCGCAAATATGTTACAAATACTTTCATCCATGTGTAACATTATTTTTGTTCTCACTTGTTCAATATCTTACTAACTGATATTATTTTTTGTTTTCTAAGGAATATTATATCACAAAAATAAGTAGTATAAATCATGAAGAGCTTATAGTCATGGGACTGTATCACACAGCCACAATAATTTTATCCAGTTAGCATTCACATTAGAATTTTTATCGATATCATTGAATAAAAAAGTTATTATTAGGATCTCATTCGGTTACTTTAATCGTTTAATAACTCGGTTATTATTGCGAAAATCGCAAAAAGGACTTTTCAATTCAGCTAAGTCCAAACTATACTTCATTAACGGGGAGGTAAGGAGTTATGAGACACTCTGTACACACACACACACTTAGCATTTTTTGTTATAAAGTGTTATGATAAATTTTAAGAAACGTTGTCTAGTCACTTTTCAGAGAAGAAGGTAAATTGTCTGAATTACATAATGTACCGCAAGTAATTTACCTTATGCTAAAAGAAAAATATTTTGAAATATTCGACGTATTGTCGGATAAAATACGTAACTTTTATCAACATATCATTCTCAAATGCAGTTGAATGCTCCAAGAAGAATGATCTATATAGTTCAACAATTTAGACTCCATCGAAATTTGTTATGCGTCATTGAGTGATGGCCTTACAACCAATCAAAATTTGTTCAGTTATCATTCTTCTTTGTTGTTCTTTGTTGTAACTAGCTTTATTATATTTCAGGTTCGCACGAATTTGTCTTATTATTTAATGAAACGCTAATTTATATTATTGTAACAGTTCTTCAATTCTAAGCAAGATCTAAAGTCTAGTTATATTATCCTTATTATTTAGAATATAATACATTAATATAATTTATATAATTGCAATTGTTATATCAGGATTAGCATTTGCAAATATAGAAATAAACATTTGATTATTATTAAAACTATGTAAAACAATAATTAAAGTTTGGTTAGTTTTGCCTATTAACAACATTTGCAATTTCATAATTAAATAGTATGTATGAAAATTTCTTAATATCTCATATTTATAAATTTATTAAGTACAGCTTACGTTATTCATAACTGTGGAATGTACTATTGACTTTATCATCAAAATTCTGTCTTCAATATCATTTTTCCTTATGTGCATAGCTTCTTTCTTAATTAACTCATTAAGTTGAGTTTTTGCTTGAATATACTCGTAAATATCTCTAAGGTAAATGAAGTTTTTTTCACTATAAGTTGTCCGAAATTTCATCATAAATAGAAATTGTCTGATATTAATATGATAGGTGAAGCGTTTTGTGGAGCGTCTCCAGGATGTCTGTAATGATTTAAATTTTGAAAGATGAAAACGAAATCGTTATAATAAAAAAATGTGAAAATAGCACATAACGTACTACAATAGTAATTACATGTAAGAAAATATTGAATGATACCTACTATGCCGCTGCGCTCGCGTGTGCTCAAGCTGTTTATTATATAAATATTATATTAGAAATATAGAAACATGTATAAATCGAAGGAGAAGTCAGCTTCAGTCGGAAGTCGGCTCCTATACAACCACAGAAATTGATATTATTTCTGCTGCAAAGAAGCTGTAAGAATTATGGCCTCAACATAACCGGGCTTTTTAAAGCATCTCTAAAATACTTTGTTTCGGTAAAATTGTGTTATATAGTAATATACATGTATAAAATGGCACATATATATTTTTTGAAAAGCCCGATCTAAAAGTTCGCCTCACCCACTCCACTCACATCAGTGAGGCCAGAAAGCGTGCGATAATTCGCGAGACCATTCCCACCCCATCCCCACCGCACGCTACAAAACACGCTTTCCGGCACCGCTGCCTCACTGCGCCGTAACCAACCACGAGCGCGCAGCCTTTCTACCAACGGCTCGCTGTACGAACCGCGCTGTCATTAGGTTACGGTTACATTAATCGTGTAATAACTCGGTTATTATTGCGAAAATTGCAAAATGGTACAGGACTTTTCGACTCAGCTGAGTCCAAACTAAACGCCATTAACCGGCGCTAACAGAGTTATGAGACACCCTGTATAATGGTCATCCTTCTGAGTGAACTTCAGAAGATTTTACTCGGAGGTTGTTTATTACAAACTTATTAACAAAAGAAATTTAATAGTTTCGCATACATTTTCAACATTTTACTGACCACTCGAAGTGAGGACTTGTCCCTGACATATATTATAAAAGTCATCCTCACGAATAATTTGCACAGAATTTAGTCGTCGCTCATTTATTAAAAAGTTATTAACAAAAAACATTTAATGACTTTGCACGAATTTTCAACTGTCCACGCGAAAGGAAGTGTTATGAGTTAAATTAGAGTTAGATTAGAGTTTTGCAGATCTATGTAAATAATAATTTTCATTATTATCATTTTCATTGTTTACCTTTCCTTGTGGACTTTTCAGTTGCTATGTAAAAGATTGGCTGTGTTGTAACCTATTGAACATAATTCGTGCAAAATGTTTAACTTTCTTGGTTAATAACTTTTTAATAACTTATCTTTTTTGTTAATAACGTTTTAAGTTTTAATTAACAACGAGCGACGGATAAAACCTTTTGCAGATTACTCGAAAGGATGACCTCTATAATATATGTCACAGTCAAAGTTATCCGCGCTGTGTTATCTTTAATCTAAATAATTACCCTTAACTTTTTACCACAATATATTATGCATTATAATGATCATCTTATTGACTAATTATTATTTTGTAGATACAACGTTCGGTGGTATACGGCTCCTGTACGCATACAGAAATTGATATTATTTTTGTTGCAAAGAAGGTATAAGGCTTACGGACTCAAAATAGCCAGCCTTTTTTTAGCATCTCTAGAGTGCTTTTCTTCGGTACAATTGTACTATACATAAATATACATATATAATATATTAAACACATATATTAAAGCCCATGTTTACGTTTTCCATTATAGTTATCTACTGCATCGTTATCTTACTTTACTGTTATATATTCTACACAGAAATGACATGAATATCGATCTAATTGTATATAGAGGATAAGAGGGTAAGTTTAAAAATAAGTAACAGAAACTGTCCCATTTCCAAACACTTGTATCATAATAATATTATCAAATAATATTACTTACTATTAATATCAATTAATAGTATAATGGAATTGATATAAACTTATGGAAAGCAATCAGAATAACATTTAGCGAATAAAAGATTATGTAACAGCATATTAAAATCGAGAGAGAATATACAAGCGCGCACGGGCATGCATATTGGTATATGGACATCCATGTGCACATACATGCATACAAGTGTGATTGCTTGTGGATTATATGTTTCTATATTTTTTAAACTATTTTTTAATTTATAGTTTTTTAATATCTTTATACAAGTTCAGATCTTTTCGCGAAATCTATTATATATCTATAATGGTTATGAAAATTATAATTAGCATTACCAGCGATTATTGAATATAAAAAGTCATTTTTAGGATATGATTAGAAAATTGTCTTATTGTAACAAAATGATATCATAGAAGTCAGCAGTTAAATATATATATATTTAAAAAAGTGCATGTTTTATAGTAAACCGAAATTCTGGAATACAATTTTATATAATGTGACAAAAATATAATAAAACTTACAGACAGATCATTTATGCAATTGTTCAACGCAAGATCATAAAGGCAAAAGGCTCCTTTTAAAGAAACAAGTATACGGTACAAATGCGTTGGTTAAACTGAAGAAAGTGTAGATATATTGCTTGGAGAAATCAATTGTGCTTGCGTGAACGTCGGTCAAGACATCATGTCATGACTATTTCTCTGTGAGAAATAAAAAATATTCGTAGTACTTCTATTACGGAATCAAATCGATTAATAGCCCACTTTTCTCTCCCTCGCAAATTGCAAGCAAATTATTTCTATAGCACTTTACATTACATCCCGGTATTTTATGTTTTATGTAATTTAGTATATTTAGATTAAATTAGGGTAGTTCTTCTACAGACATTTCACTAGGTGAAGAATATTGTAAAATATTTTATTTTATTCGGAAGAAGTAGCAAAATCTCATTGAAATATCATTCTTAAATGCGTATGGATACTCGAACGAGAGTGACCTGTATTGATACTCAATTTCTTTACATCCATCGAATTTCTCTGATCGCAGTTGGCTTATGGCCTTACGATCGAACAATGCTTGTTCAACTTCAATCTTCTCTGTTTTTTCTCATTACGACTAGTATTATTATATTTCAGGTATGTACATATATATATATATTAAGAGGCGGATATTTTATATGTAATATAATTACGTATTATTGTTGTTTTTTACTTTTATTATTTACATTTTTTATATACTAAACATCTTTTCAGTTTTATGCACGATTTAAAAATATAATTATCTGACATACATTTAGTAACAATATAAAGGAATAAAACGCTTATATAATAATTATAAACAGACAACAATATTATAAATAAAAAACCATTGGTCATGCTTTTGCATTAACTTATGATTAATGAAACTAGTGATCATTAAATCGTGATGATATGAAGCTTGTTTAGACAAATATTATATATAATTGTGAAAAGCCGCATGCTCGACCGCAGAATTAGTGTAACTATTTTTTCTTTCCATTTTCTAGTAACTGTTATTTTTCAAATTCCTTATGATTAATTATGGCGTTATAAAGATTTCTGTTTAAATATATTAGAATATGCAAACAAAAAAAACAAAGATTAAATTATTATTAACAGATTAGATAAAAGAATATATTAAAGTCTATTCTGCAAAATGTAATTAATACCTGCATTTTGCGTTAATCATATGAGTATGCAATTTCTTTATGTTTTCCATAAATGTATTGATTGCAGCTTACAACATTTCTAACTACAGAATGTACTATTGACTTCATCATTAAGATCCTTTCTACAACACTTTTTCTGCTTGTGTGCGTAATTCAATACAATTGTTTCTGGATTAACACGCGTGCCGTAAGTTCAGCTTTTACAATATGCTTCTATACATACGTGTTATGTACATGAATCTTTTTATACTACCACTTTTTACAAAATTTGTCAGAGAAATAGAGACTTGTCTGTATTATGTAAATGTATTATTGATACGACAGGTAAAACATGTATTGGAAAACCTTCTGTACATCTGCAGCAAATTACACGACAGAAACGAAATTGCTATAATAAAAAAATATGGATACATTGCAAAATGTGTTGCCATTGGATTTATATGTAAGAATATATCAATTATTTACTATATTACTCTAGCGCACAATTTTCAATATAAAATAATCATATTAAAAGTGTGCATACATGGGAATAAATAAGAAATCGAGTATTATAAGTAAAATGAGCAACCTACAAGATTATTCTAAAAAAATGAAAAAGTTAAAAGAATAAGAAATAGTAAAATGGTCAATAATTTTGAAATATCTACTTACACTATAGTATGACATATTTGAAAATATGAATATGTTGAATGTATTGATTATTTTTTAAAAATATGTTTAGTTTTGGCGATATGCGGTATAATCACCTTTTCCCTTTTGCCAATACTGCCGCAAATTTTTGGCATCTTTTATCTCGTAAATAAATCTGAGCCATATCGCAATATTTATATCACGACTGAATATTTTGTCGATCAAGAAAAAAATTTTTATTTTATTTTGCTGCATCTGTATTTATCCCATTACATAGCAGTGGGTACGTTAGTAGGAACAGGAATATTGATCACAGGATACTTTATACATTTTTGTGGATTATTTAACGTTGCTAGGTAAGAGTATAATATAAAAACTGACATGCAAATTGTGATTATAAACAAAATCTTCTTTAGTTTCTATAACATATTGAGGAAAAAAATCTGCTTCTAATTTGTAGTTACCGTATGCAGCAGGTAATGCGAAGGAACAGTCACGAATTAATTTATCGGAAACACAAGAGCGAGATCGAGAAGAAGATAAGTCATGCAGTCGACATCCATCGCGCTACTATTAAGTACGTTCCTTTTTTATTCATGTATGTGTGTGTGTGTTTTACATACACACACACACACACACGCAGAGGATGTTTAGAATATTTATATTACATGTAAAATGAAACATTTATGTTTCCGTAGTATCATTGAATTCTTTCTATACAACTTCGAGGGGACATTCATTCTTGTAACGGCGATTATTGTAATTTGCTTGAGCCTTCATCTGTTTGGAGTAAGAGTTTTCATACTAAAGCTTACGATTCCTCAAGGTTTTTTTCATTGAAGTGTGTAATGGGATATTTAAATTTATTGGATTTGAAAATGCAGAAAAATATAAGTGGACTGATCCAAAAATTATTATATATATGAATGCTAAATTCATATCATTACTAAAATCTCATTAGGAATATAAGATATTTCATATGAGGGACTTTTTGCACATTTTGCATTATCTGGTGTTTGAAATGTATAACGTAGTTGAGGAATTAATAATTAATTTAGAAGATGTACATATATATATTAAACATTGCAAGTGTGTTACATACACACAAATACACATACGCACATATGCCCGTACACAACACTTGCAATATATCAAATTATTAGTTGCATTATAATATTATAATATTATATAATATATAATATTATAATACATAATATTGTAGTAAATTATTAATTAACACGATAAGCGAGCAGATTTTGTTGATCTTTCCGTTTACGCCGCGCGATGCCGGAAACTGAAGAGATACGATCATCCTTGCGATAAGATTATACGGCAGGGATACGGCAACTAGATTTTTTGGCGGGCCGAATGTAAAATTTGAGGTTATACCGCGGGCCGCAGTAGCTAGATGTTTTCTCTTTAATATTTTACATTGCATTAACAAGTAAATATTTATTCTATTATATATATTTTTTAAGAGAAATATATACTTTAAGAGAGAAAATTAAGTTTAATTGTTAGTCGGCGGTAATTCAGTTTATTTTTCATATTTTCTGTGGGTCAAGCTTGGACGTCACGGGCCGGATCCGGTCCGCGGGCCGCCAGTTGCGTATCCCTGTTATACGGTGACCGACACGGCGTTTTACTTGTTGCCATATGATTATAGTAGTATTTATTAAAGTTTGTATTGTCGGTCATCGGTTACGGACGCAGGCTGAACGGAAAGTTTATCGTCAGTCACCAGTAACTGACACGGCGCTTAATATTTTAATAATATTGTAGTAAACGATTAATTATTATAGTAAATTAATATAATTTACTACAATATTATGTATTAGAAAAAATTGTAATATATAATATATTATTTCAGATTTATCAAGCCGCTATGTTTGAGAAAAGCATAGAAGAATTTTTATTACACTTTGGTTTTATGTCTGCTATTTTTTTATATTCATTTGCAGGCAATTATGTTGGTCAAGCAATTACAGATCATTATAATAACATATTTTCTAATGCGTAAGATATTTTACGCATTAATTACATAACATTGAACGTAATGTTATAAATATAATATTTGTAAACATAGTCCGTAAAACATATATTTCTATCCTAAGCGTTGTAGCATATTCAGTTTTGATATTTCAAATTATTACTTTGGCTATCTATGCGTTCGCAGATATAACGTTAAATGGTACACCGCATCTGTACGCGTACAAAGACTGATACTGATTCTTTTGCAAATATGCGCTAAACCTTATGGCCTAAAATTCGGTGGTCTTTTTATAACATCTTTAGAAAACTTTGCCTCGGTAAAATTGTATCATGTGTCAATAGCTACATATAACATACATAATATATGTATATTCTAAAATGACGCCTCCATTGCAGCTATCAACTGCGTCAATGTCGTATTTCACTATTTTATATTCCATACAAAAGTGATATTAGTCAAATGTCCGATAGTATAATGATTAAATAACTGGCGGAAACTGTCAGCAAAGAAATAAATAGAATGTGATAACTTCATTATTTTTTAAATCTAATAGCGTTACATGTAACTTCAAGATGTATCCAGAAATACACAATAAAATTGGTCCAATTTACATATAGAATTTACACATGCTATTACCTTTAATCAATCATAACTCTGCTTTAAATTCAAATATCTTCCCTTTGTTTAGTGGATTTTGAAGTGCCAACCTAAGGACCTTTAAAATGCGCTATAGTAGCTTGGCAAAGCTGACTACATAATTTCACAAAAGTAATAGTAATAGTCAAACATGATGGCGTCTGACAAACATCATATCATACACTGCATTTTTTGTGCTTCCCAATTGAAAAACGATGCTACCGAGGCTACAAATATGATTTGCTCGGCCTTGGAAGAAGCTGTAACGCATAAGAGCTGTAAAAGAGGTACCAAAAGTTTCGGAGTGACTTTTATTTCATCGATGAAGAAAGTAGGCCGATGGATTCCGCACGAGCTCAGCCCGGAAATTAAACAGAGGAGGTTCGACACGGCGCTGTCCTTGCTAATAAGATACAAAATGAAAGATTTTTGCAATATTATTGATTTGTACAAAATCCTGGCGATGGAAAGTGGGTTTTCTACAATACCTCTAAAAGAAGAAAATCATTCGTTGACTCTTATTAACCATCGACATTGACCGCGAAATTGAATATTCGCAAAAAAGAGTTTTATTGTCTATTGGCTAGGATATGCAGGACTTGATATTATGAGCTGCAACCTGATCAAATTCGTTAATGCTGAGTATTATCAATTCTGAGTATTATTATCGATTTATTCGCTTGAGCGATGAAATAGAGGAAAAAAGACCGTTTATTGGCCGTGGAACACGGTAAGTCTTGCAGAACGATAATAATCGGTCGCACGTCGCAAAAGGGGTAGAGGATACTATTTATTCGTTGAGCTGTGAAGTTTCCCCTCATGCAAATTATTCACCAAACCTAGCCTCTTCAAATCACCATGTATTCCGCTCTCTCCACCAATACCATTATATTATACAAGTATATTATTATGACTGATACACACTTTAATGATACAAAGCGTGGAAGAAGGCCGGAAATCGGCGATTTCATTGACTTAATGTCGTCGCCATCTTTTTTCAGAAGAAATTTGTCAACTGCCCGACAGATGGAGAAAAGTAGTTAGAAAATAATGGCGAATATTTTGAAGTTTTACATGCTTATTATTTTTTTCGTACTTGATATGATTTCTGTAGCATACAAATTACGACTCAAAGTATCCAGCCTTTTTTTAGCATCTCTAGAGTACTGTTCTTCGGTACAATTGTATTATACATAAATATACATCATTAAAAAAACCTTATAAAGGTGAAAAAAGTACGCCAAGTACATACAAAATCTCACCTTGTACGCAACAAAAAGTTTAAAATGCTTTTTATAAAAATCAAAACTAAATATGAAATCAATAGTTAACTAGCCAAGCACCTCGAAGCAATTCAGTTTGAGTATTTTATCCAAATGTTTTCCATGCATACTCTCTTATCGCATGACGACATTGAAGTACTTGGTGTGCCTGTGTCGCAGTGGTCATGTCAATTGATATGCAATATGAAATAATTTAAAAGTTTTCAATCAGATTACATAGAGACACGGGCACACCAAGTACTTCAATGTCGTCATGTGATAAGAGAGTATGCATGGAAAACATTTGGATAAAATACTCAAACTGAATTGCTTCGAGATGCTTAGCTAGTTAACTATTGATTTCATATTTAGTTTTGATTTTTATAAAAAGCATTTTAAACTTTTTGTTGCGTACAAGGTGAGATTTTGTATGTACTTGGCGTACTTTTTTCACCTTTATAAGGTTTGTTTAATGATCTCATTGCTTTTTGTAATTATCTTTTATAAAAATGTAGTAGTATTATTGATGTATTTTTATCTTATACTATCTTACCGGTTTGCATTAATGCTGCAATACTGTATCCGATACATAATGTACTAAGGCCCAATTTCTTCACCTCTCGATAACTTTATCCAAAATATATCTCGTAGAATCAGTTTTCTTCACCTTTGTAACCTGACAGAATATGGTAATTTATAATAACATTCTAGACACTTTGTGTCAAAAGTGAGTAGTATGAAGAATAGCTATCCGTTAAATACGTAATCAGAGGTTTCAATGAAGAAATAAATTTTTAGTTATCTGGAAGATAGCTATTGAGAGGTATGAAGAAACCGGCCATAAGTGGAGAATGATAAAGGAAGAGAGATATCAGTCTGTTAGTTATCTCTGAAAGAGTTTTTTATTTTCTATGGATATTGCGGATACAAGTGTTGTATACCGATACTTTTGTTTTGTTCGCTACCGCGTCGCCTGAATGAACTTATTGGATTGGATATTGTCGTGCAACGTCGTCGTCGTCGACGTGGTGCAACGTCGTCCCCGTCGCCGTCCGGCGCCGTCCTCTGAAAAGCTGGCGCCTCTGAAACGCCGACGCTTCTGCTGCGCCGCGCGTCTGAAACGCTGGCGCAGCTACGCTGGCGCCTCTGAAACGCTAGCGCGTCTGAAACGCTGGCGCCTCTGTAACGCTGGCGCCTCTGAAACGATAGCGCGTCTGAAACGCTGGCGCCTCTGAAACGCTGGCGCCTCTGAAACGCTGGCGCCTCTGAAACGCTGGCGCCTCTGAAACGCTAGCGCGTCTGAAACGCTGGCGCCTCTGAAACGCTGGCGCCTCTGAAAAGCTTGCGCAGCTGCGCCGGTGCCTCTGAAACGCAGGCGCCTCTGCTGCGCCGGCGTCTCTTACGCCGTCGCCGTCCGGCGACGTGAACCTATCGTACGTATGTGTACGCGCCTTTAGGGACAAACTCGCTTTGTTTGTGTGCGTGCGAGCGTACGTACGTGAGTCTGAACCTGAATCTGGAGAAGAATGAAACGTCACAGGTGTTGCATACGATTACGGTATCTGAGAATGGAGTGCACCAATTTTTTTCGAAGTGGTCGCAATCGAAAGCTTGCATCTACATTATGTTATAAAAGTATCGTTAGAGTTTTCAGTACGTCTTTAGTTCCTGAAATATTGTAATCAAAAGTTTATTTGACATGAATTTAACGTAAAATTCCGGATAAGCTACTTGGTAGCGCGCGATGTCTATGCAGTGACTCTCATTGCTCGGAACCTTGTTCTTTATGTACTTGGCGTCGCGACGCTACCGCGTCGCTTGATATATAATATGGCACATATTTTAAAGCCCATGTTTACGTTTTCCATTATAGTTAACTACTGCATCGTTATCTTACTTCACTGTTATATATTCTACACAGAAGTGACATGAATATCGATCTAATTGTGTATAGAGGATAAGAGGGTAAGTTTAAAAATAAGTAACAGAAACTGTCCCATTTCCAAACACTTGTATCATAATAATATTATTAACTAATATTACTTACTATTAATATCAATTAATAGTATAATGGAATTGATATAAACTTATGGAAAGCAATCAGAATAACATTAGCGAATAAAAGATTATATAACAGCATATTAAAATCGAGAGAGAATATACAAGCGCGCACGGGCATGCATATTGGTATATGGACATCCATGTGCACATACATGCATACAAGTGTGATTGCTTGTGGATTATATGTTTCTATATTTTTTAAACTATTTTTTAATTTATAGTTTTTTAATATCTTTATACAAGTTCAGATCTTTTCGCGAAATCTATTATATATCTATAATCGTTATGAAAATTATAATTAGCATTACCAGCGATTATTGAATATAAAAAGTCAGTTTTAGGATATGATTAGAAAATTGTCTTATTGTAACAAAATGATATCATAGAAGTCAGCAGTTAAATATATATATATATTTAAAAAAGTGCATGTTTTATAGTAAACCGAAATTCTGGAATACAATTTTATATAATGTGACAAAAATATAATAAAACTTACAGACAGATCATTTATGCAATTGTTCAACGCAAGATCATAAAGGCAAAAGGCTCCTTTTAAAGAAACAAGTATACGGTACAAATGCGTTGGTTAAACTGAAGAAAGTGTAGATATATTGCTTGGAGAAATCAATTGCGCTTGCGCGAACTTCGGTCGAGACATCATGTCATGACTATTTTTCTGTGAGAAATAAAAAATATTCGTAGTACTTCTATTAAGGCATCAAATTGATTAATCGCCCACTTTTCTCTCCCTCGCAAATTGCAAGCAAAGTATTTCTATAGCACTATACATTACGTCCCGGTATTTTATGTTTTATGTAATTTAGTATAGTTAGGCTAAATTAGGGTAGTTCTTCTACAGAAATTTCGCTAGGAGAAGAATATTATAAAATATTTCATTTTATTCGGAAGAAGTGGCAACATTTCATTGAAATATTCTCAAATGCGTATGGATACTCGAACGAGAGTGACCTGTATTGATACTCAATTTCTTTACATCCATCGAATTTGTCTGATCGCAGTTGGCTTATGGCCTTACGATCGAACAATACTTGTTCAACTTCAATCTTCTCTGTTTTTTCTTATTACGACTAGTATTATTATATTTCAGGTATGTACATATATATATATATTAAGAGGCGGATATTTTATATGTAATATAATTACGTATTATTGTTGTTTTTTACTTTTATTATTTACATTTTTTATATACTAAACATCTTTTCAGTTTTATGCACGATTTAAAAATATAATTATCTGACATACATTTAGTAACAATATAAAGGAATAAAACGCTTATATAATAATTATAAACAGACAACAATATTATAAATAAAAAACCATTGGTCATGCTTTTGCATTAACTTATGATTAATGAAACTAGTGATCATTAAATCGTGATGATATGAAGCTTGTTTAGACAAATATTATATATAATTGTGAAAAGCCGCATGCGCGACCGCAGAATTAGTGTAACTATTTTTTCTTTCCATTTTCTAGTAACTGTTATTTTTCAAATTCCTTATGATTAATTATGGCGTTATAAAGATTTCTGTTTAAATATATTAGAATATGCAAACAAAAAAACAAAGATTAAATTATTATTAACAGATTAGATAAAAGAATATATTAAAGTCTATTCTGCAAAATGTAATTAATACCTGCATTTTGCGTTAATCATATGAGTATGCAATTTCTTTATGTTTTCCATAAATGTATTGATTGCAGCTTACAACATTTCTAACTACAGAATGTACTATTGACTTCATCATTAAGATCCTTTCTACAACACTTTTTCTGCTTGTGTGCGTAATTCAATACAATTGTTTCTGGATTAACACGCGTGCCGTAAGTTCAGCTTTTACAATATGCTTCTACACACACGTGTTATGTACATGAATCTTCTTATACTACCACTTTTTACAAAATTTGTCAGAGAAATAGAGTTGTCTGTATTATGTAAATGTATTATTGATACGACAGGTAAGACATGTATTGGAAAACCTTCTGTACATCTGCAGCAAATTACACGACAAAAACGAAATTGCTATAATAAAAAAATATGGATACATTGCAAAATGTGTTGCCATTGGATTTATATGTAAGAATATATCAATTATTTACTATATTACTCTAGCGCACAATTTTCAATATAAAATAATCATATCAAAAGTGTGCATATATGGGAATAAATAAGAAATCGAATATTATAGGTAAAATGAGCAACCTACAAGATCATTATAAAAAAATGAAAAAGTTAAAAGAATAAGAAATAGTAAAATGGTCAATAATTGTGAAATACCTACTTACACTATATTATGACATATTTGAAAATATGAATATGTTGAATGTATTGATTATTTTTTAAAAATATGTTTAGTTTTGGCGATATGCGGTATAATCACCTTTTCCCTTTTGCCAATACTGCCGCAAATTTTTGGCATCTTTTATCTCGTAAATAAATCTGAGCCATATCGCAATATTTATATCACGACTGAATATTTTGTCGATCAAGAAAAAAATTTTTATTTTATTTTTCTGCATCTGTATTTATCCCATTACATAGCAGTGAGTACGTTAGTAGGAACAGGAATATTGATCACAGGATACTTTATACATTTTTGTGGATTATTTAACGTTGCTAGGTAAGAGTATAATATAAAAACTGACATGCAAATTGTGATTATAAACAAAATCTTCTTTAGTTTCTATAACATATTGAGGAAAAAAATCTGCTTCTAATTTGTAGTTACCGTATGCAGCAGGTAATGCGAAGGAACAGTCACGAATTAATTTATCGGAAACACAAGAGCGAGATCGAGAAGAAGATAAGTCATGCAGTCGACATCCATCGCGCTACTATTAAGTACGTTCCTTTTTTATTCATGTATGTGTGTGTGTGTTTTACATACACACACACACACACACGCAGAGGATGTTTAGAATATTTATATTACATGTAAAATGAAACATTTATGTTTCCGTAGTATCATTGAATTCTTTCTATACAACTTCGAGGGGACATTCATTCTTGTAACGGCGATTATTGTAATTTGCTTGAGCCTTCATCTGTTTGGAGTAAGAGTTTTCATACTAAAGCTTACGATTCCTCAAGGTTTTTTTCATTGAAGTGTGTAATGGGATATTTTAATTTATTGGACTTGAAAATGCAGTAAACTATAAGTGGACTGACCCAAAAGTTATTATATGAATGTTAATTCATATCATTACTAAAATCTCATTAGGAATATAAGATATTTCATATGAGGGACTTTTTGCACATTTTGCATTATCTGGTGTTTGAAATGTATAACGTAGTTGAGGAATTAATAATTAATTTAGAAGATGTACATATATATATTAAACATTGCAAGTGTGTTACATACACACAACTACACATACGCACATATGCCCGTACACAACACTTGCAATATATCAAATTATTAGTTGCATTATAATATTATAATACATAATAATGTAGTAAATTATTAATTAACACGATAAGCGAGCAGATTTTGATGATCTTTCCGTTTACGCCGCGCGATGCCGGAAACTGAAGAGATACGATCATCCTTGCGATAAGATTATACGGCAGGGATACGGTAACTAGATTTTTTAGCGGGCCGCAGTAGCTAGATGTTTTCTCTTTAATATTTTACATTGCATTAACAAGTAAATATTTATTCTATTATATATATATTTTTAAGAGAAATATATAGTTTAAGAGAGAAAATTAAGTTTAATTGTTAGTCGGCGGTAATTCAGTTTATTTTTCATATTTTCTGTGGGTCAAGCTTGGACGTCGCGGGCCGGATCCGGTCCGCGGGCCGCCAGTTGCGTATCCCTGTTATACGGTGACCGACACGGCGTTTTACTTGTTGCCATATGATTATAGTATTATTTATTAAAGTTTGTATTGTCGGTCATCGGTTACGGACGCAGGCTGAACGGAAAGTTTATCGTCAGTCACCAGTAACTGACACGGCGCTTAATATTTTAATAATATTGTAGTAAATGATTAATTATTATAGTAAATTAATATAATTTACTACAATATTATGTATTAGAAAAAATTGTAATATATAATATATTATTTCAGATTTATCAAGCCGCTATATTTGAGAAAAGCATAGAAGAATTTTTATTACACTTTGGTTTTACGTCTGCTATTTTGTTACATTCATTTGCAGCCAATTATGTTGGTCAAGCAATTACAGATCATTATAATAACATATTTTCTAATGCGTAAGATATTTTACGCATTAATTACATAACATTGAACGTAATGTTATAAATATAATATTTGTAAACATAGTCCGTAAAACATATATTTCTATCCTAAGCGTTGTAGCATATTCTGTTTTGATATTTCAAATTATTACTTTGGCTATCTATGCGTTCGCAGATATAACGTTAAATGGTACACCGCATCTGTACGCGTACAAAGACTGATACTGATTCTTTTGCAAATATCTGCTAAACCTTATGGCCTAAACGTCAGTGGTCTTTTTATAACATCTTTAGAAAACTTTGCCTCGGTAAAATTGTATCATGTGTCAGTAGCTACATATAACATACATAATATATGTATATTCTAAAATGACGCCTCCATTGCAGCTATCAAGTGTGTCAATGTCGTATTTCACTATTTTATATTCCATACAAAAGTGATATTAGTCAAATGTCCGATAGTATAATGATTAAATAACTGGCGGAAACTGTCAGCAAATAAATAAATAGAATGTGATAGCTTCACTATTTTTTAAATCTAATAGCGTTGCATGTAACTTCAAGATGTATCCAGAAATACACAATAAAATTGGTTCAATTTACATATAGAATTTACACATGCTATTACCTTTAATCAATCATAACTCTGCTTTAAATTCAAATATCTTCCCTTTGTTTAGTGGATTTTGAAGTGCCAACCTAAGGACCTTTAAAATGCGCTATAGTAGCTTGGCAAAGCTGACTACATAATTTCACAAAAGTAATAGTAATAGTCAAACATGATGGCGTCTGACAAACATCATATCATACACTGCATTTTTTGTGCTTCCCAATTGAAAAAGATGCTACCGAGGCTACAAATATGATTTGCTCGGCCTTGGAAGAAGCTGTAACGCATAAGAGCTGTAAAAGAGGTACCAAAAGTTTCGGAGTGACTTTTATTTCATCGATGAAGAAAGTAGGCCGATGGATTCCGCACGAGCTCAGCCCGGAAATTAAACAGAGGAGGTTCGACACGGCGCTGTCCTTGCTAATAAGATACAAAATGAAAGATTTTTGCAATATTATTGATTTGTACAAAATCCTGGCGATGGAAAGTGGGTTTTCTACAATACCTCTAAAAGAAGAAAATCATTCGTTGACTCTTATTAACCATCGACATTGACCGCGAAATTGAATATTCGCAAAAAAGAGTTTTATTGTCTATTGGCTAGGATATGCAGGACTTGATATTATGAGCTGCAACCTGATCAAATTCGTTAATGCTGAGTATTATCAATTCTGAGTATTATTATCGATTTATTCGCTTGAGCGATGAAATAGAGGAGAAAAGACCGTTTATTGGCCGTGGAACACGGTAAGTCTTGCAGAACGGTAATAATCGGTCGCACGTCGCAAAAGGGGTAAAGGATACTATTTATTCGTTGAGCTGTGAAGTTTCCCCTCATGCAAATTATTCACCAAACCTAGCCTCTTCAAATCACCATGTATTCCGCTCTCTCCACCAATACCATTATATTATACAAGTATATTATTATGGCTGATACACACTTTAATGATACAAAGCGTGGAAGAAGGCCGGAAATCGGCGATTTCATTGACTTAATGTCGTCGCCATCTTTTTTCAGAAGAAATTTGTCAACTGCCCGACAGATGGAGAAAAGTAGTTAGAAAATAATGGCGAATATTTTGAAGTTTTACATGCTTATTATTTTTTTCGCACTTGATAAGATTTCTGTAGGATATAGCATACAAATTGATCGTATAGGATCTTATCTAGTAAGATAGTTATTATTTTTAGTTTAAACAGACTAAATAGTGAGTTGATACGAAAGATGCTGTACGACTCACACAGAAGATTAGGGAAGACTTGCTCGGTGAAGAATATTGTATATTATGTCATTTTATATTACAATTTTAGTTGTAATCTTCTGTTCCTTTCTCTTTGACCTTACACTTTCTTTGTGATGTATGAGCCGCTCATTTGCCAAATCGATGAACTCCACAAAACAAAAAGTAGAAAAATTGATAAAATAATATACATTCTTTTTTGAAATTCCTTTTAAAATTTAAATTCAATTAAACATTGTAGAATGTTAAGTCTAATTATAAAGGAAATTTATTTTAAATATAAAAATTGAGCATTAATTAAGTGCTTTGGCACTAAAATTTCAAAAAATTCAAACAATGGAGTTAATCACTTTGGCCTGTGAACGGCTCGTATATAGCACCTTTCAATTCGAACGAACTTTCTTACTTACAATTAGGCACACTGTAATTGATTCCGCGGATAGCGAACGAGTTACTACTTAAATGGCTTCAGCATGCCCATTTATTATCTTCTTACAAATATGCATATAAGATTGTTCAGTATTATCCCTATTGAAAAAATGTAACGAGATTACGAAAATCGCTATATTTAGGCCCAACATTAATTGAAGCACGTCATGTTGGGTATCACGTGAGAAAAGTATTTAGTTTGCTGAAATGTTACAAAAACAGTATAAAGAGAAATTCTATCAACGGCTAAACTTTTGTGTTAGAGAGAGAGAAAGAGGGGGGGGGGGGTGAGAGAGAAGCGAGTGAACAGGAATATTAATACTTCAACGTACTAGTTGCTGCTCTCATCTCTCTCTCTCTCTCTCTCGGAAGATATGCTATCTTCAAATAGAACATATCTGTTTGTACTGTAATTCAATACAAATATCTTTCTTTAATAACATACATACTTCCTTAAAACACCAAAAGTTTAGTATCCAATTTTACATTTATTACAAACGTATAAATTGCAGACACCAATATATGATATATGTATAATTATCATATCCAAATTAACTTATATGTAAGATCAACCATATCAATCAAATCCTTTTAAGAAACATGTATATATTACGAATGCATGGATTAAAATATAAGACGTAAAGATATAGTGCTTGGAAACATCAATTGCGGTTGCGCCAGCTCCGGTCAAGATATTTTGTTGTGACTACTTTTGAATGAGAAATAAATATCCATTGTCCTTTCGTCCACTTCTAATCATTTACTTATATTACTATACTTCTACTCGTTTGGATATGATTAGAATTTTCTATTGTCCTATTGTAACAACATGACAGAATACAACGGTTAAACATAGAGGAGAATCCCCTATTATGAGATATGCTCCTAATATGAGATAATGGGGTTTCTGCTAAACTATTGAGCACCATCTGTTAGTTCCACCATGAACTTATTACTCTTGGTGTAAAATGTATTTAGTGAAAAATTCATTGTTCGTTATTGCGTTTAGCCTTTGCAAGAAAAGGTTTGTGAAATTGTGAACATGTCAAAGGAACTTGAGGTAAGTCTTTAAACCTTGTTTATTATATAATAAAGAAATGGTTGACAATAAATTCAGTATGCAATGATAGAGTAGAATCGTAGTAACAGGAAAATACGCAATTTGTTGAATTGCTTAATTGTAGAGGTTAGATTTCATGATCGCGGAACCGCTAGGCGTGTGGCTCGTATAATGAGACATTCAGGGTACTCTTAATATGAGATCATTATTGCTCGAATATGAGGATTATGTAGTGTAATAAAAAGAAAGAAAATACTACTTAAGGTTAAAGAAAAGTTAATACGAATTTATATTACGAATTTTTGTGTATTTAATTTTTATAGAATCTGACTATGGAGGTTAGAGGAACGAGGAAGCATCGACAGTGGAATCATGAAGATTTGGCGAAGGCTGTGGCAGCAGTATTTTTATAAAACTATCTAATAAAGTTTTTTAATTGCAATACTGATGTATTTTGCACTTTTAACACCGATTTCTCGAGGTATCTTATATTAGGAGCACACTTTCTCGATCCTGCGTAAAGCTCTTTTTTCAAATTTTTTTAATTTTCAGAAAAAATAATATTTTAATTCAATTTTTCATTTCACCAACCTAAAGCTTATTAAATTCTCTTCAAGATAACGTATTAAATTTTAAAATTCTGCCTATAGATTTCCTTACATTCGGCAAAATCGATATGGTATCTCATAATCGGGGACTTTCCTCTATATATTTAAAAATATGCATGTTTTATGGTAAACTAAAATTGTTGAATTCAATTGTATATAATATGACAAACATGTATAATAAAAATTGCAGAGGCAGACCATTTGTGCAATTGTACACAAGATCAACAAGGCAAAAGGCTTGTTTATAAAACAAGTATATGTTACGAATGCGTGGACTAAAGGGAAGAAGGTGAAGACGTGCTACTTGGAAAAATTAATTGCGCGAAATTCGGTCAAGATATCATGACATGACTGTTTTTCTGTGAGAAATAAATATCCGTAGTACTTGGGTTACGGCGTCAAATCGATTAATCGCCCATTTTTCTCTCCCTCGCAAATTGTGCGAATATTATTTCTATAGCATTCTTATTTCTGTAGCATTGCAATAGCATAGATAGAATGTTCTGCAGCAATTCTATTATAGCATATTCATTGTATCGTAGTTAATATTTGATGTTGCTACTATGAGTAATACGTTTATGATAACTTGTAAAAAAAATTGTCTAATTTTCATAAATTAAGGTAAATTGTTCAAATTAGGTAATGTTCCTCGTAAGTAATGTATCTTATGCTTAGAGAGAAATATTCTAAAATATTCCACGTATTCTTCCGAAGAAGATGTATGCAAATTCCAGTCACACATTCTCAAATGCAGTCGAATGCTCGAAGAAGAATGATCTCTATAGTTGAACATTTTCGACTCCATCGAACATTGCTATTGGCCATTGGCTTATGGCCCTACAACCAATCAAAATTTGTTGAATTACAATTCTTACTGTTCTTTGCTGTTCCAAACAGTTTTATTATATTTCAGGTACGTACAGATTTTTTGAATAATTTTATTGTTTATATGGTTTAAAGAAATAACATGTATCTTTATTATTGTGATAAAACTGAATAATTCATATTTCTCAGCTGATAATCATAATAATAACTAATTTTTATAATTGTTGAGCAACAAATAATGTAAATTGAGTTAGTGCAAATTATAATATAAAGTTTGAACGTTTATTAAGCGCAGAGTTATGTCACAAGCATAATTTGTTTTGTTTCTTTCTTTTTTTCATTGATGAATGTAATTTTCTTAACTTTTGCTATAAAAGTTTTTCTATAAAATATATGAACATTCGCAAACACACACTGAGAAAAATATCATGGTCTATCTAATCGGATAATCCAATTACATAGTAACAAACGGATATATCCGATTAAATTGTATGTTAGACGAAGAAAATGATCGGACATATCTGATGAAGGTAATCGGACATATCCATCATTTAATGGGAAAAGAGAAGTAACAATAGGAAACACTATTGTTACTTCTATAGGAAACACTATTTAATCGGTTTAACAGATGGAAATTTTTCTCAGTACACAAGTAAAAAATAAATTAACATAAAAATAAATTTGATTTTAGATTTTCGTACTAATGAAACCTGCAGTTTTATAATTAGATACGTATGCAGCTATTTTTCATTATAGCGCTGTGATAAATTTATTAATTGCAGCTTATATCGTTTATAACTTCTGAATATACTGTTGATCTTCTTATTAAAATTCTGTCTACAATATTCTTTTTTCTTTTCTGCGAAGTTCATCATACTTCGTTTTGGTTTAATGCATATACTGTAAGTTGAACTTTTTACTTGAAGATACTCCTAAAAACATCTTCCAATAAATGATTCTTTATACATCATAAGTTTTTTCCAAATTTTATCATATTAAGTGAAACGTGCGCGATATATTCTAATACTATAGGTGCAGTGTTTCGTGGAGCGTCTTCAGCATGTCTCTTGTGAATTAAAAGATGAAAACGAGATCGCAATAATAAAAAAATATGGAAAGAGCGGAGAACACATTACAATTATACTTACATGTAAGAAAATATTGAATGACTTCTTCCATGCTCCTGTGCGCGCACTCAAGTTATTATTAAGTTATTATTATCATATAATATATAATAAGTATAATTAAATATATAAACATGTAGGTTAATTAAATATATAACCATAAGGAAAACCACAACTTGTAAGCAAAGTCCAGTTTAATAATATGAAAATAAGTAATTTAAAAGTATGAAAAAATGGGCAATTAGAGTTAATGCTGATTTAGTGCGTATGTTGTCACAAGACAATATATAATTTCAATAGAAATACATTAAAGTACGTTTTGGCTCAAATTCGTAGCCATCTTTAGCAATATAAAACCAAAATATTCTCACATTCCTCCGTACTTATGGTGACAGCTTGGAAATTCCTTAATCAACAAGCCTTGTCATAGTCAACCTTGACCACTATCTGTAATGTGATCCAAACCAGATAAATTAACTGCTTAAAGAACAATTTAATTTAAACACTCACCCATAAGTCGAAAGAACGAAGAATTACAACATAATGAGTACAAAAAACATCTCCATCGATACAATGTTCCATCACTGACTTAACCAATTAATCAAATGTCTGTCTCATTTTTAAGAAATCTGCCAGCTCACGGAACGACGTCTTAGAATGTACTGAGTCAATATTTGCCAAACCATACCTATGTCTAGGTCACGCACGCAAACACGGTAGACATCACGAAACAAATTCAATTCCAAAACAGAATGACAAGTGTTTAGTTTAATATTTCTTTACCAAACTTGTTTTACAATTTATTCAGAACGGAAACATAAGCATGGTGCAAGAATTTCGTGTCCGCCTGCAAATTGAGGCTGTTATTCTGTAATTTAATGTGAATCATTTCTGACACCAATCTCTTCGATAAAAATTTTTCTTTGTCTAAAATATGGACATTTTCCCAATCAAATTCATGGTTAAGATTCAGCCTATGTTCCGTGATGACACAATGTGTATTAGTATTTCTTCGAATGTGATATATGTTCCGATGTTCTCGTTTTAAGCTGTCTTGAAGTTTGTCCAACATAAGTCGCATCACAGTCCTTGCATGTAATCCTGTAGACTACATCTTTGTTAGAACTGACCGGGAGCGCATCCTTATGAACTTTTACAAATCTTTGCAATTTATTAAGACTCGAATATGCCATTCTCACATTTACATCTCTAACAACATTTTTTAATTTATCAGAGATCATATCTACATACGGTATCTTGAACCATGATTGCTTCTCCACAATTTCATTCTCTTTGTTACTTATTTTATTTGTTTTCCCATGTAACAGGAATCTAATTCTATTATTGATTGTACTAAAGATGAGATTCAACGAATAATCGTTATTTATTAAAGTGTTTATTATAAATCTGAAGTTCTTTTCATGAGATCTGGGTTAATGTATTTCTATTGAAATTATATATTGTCTTGTGACAACATACGCACTAATATCAACGTTCACTCTAATTGCCCATTTATTCATACTTTTGACATTTAAGAGTGATAATTTCTTTTTATAAGTAATTTAATACTAATTAGGTGTTGCACAATGGGAGAATATCATGAACAGGGCAACAGAGCTCCTAATTTTTAACTTTCATTTACTTCTAATTTCTAATTGTTTTAAGTCCCGAATCATGAGGTTAAATAAAACCAACTTGTTTGTTTCCATAGAGAATGCCGTACAACGTTATAATTATGTTCAACTTGTTTTCTGTTTTATTATTGAGATTACATTATTATTATTACTTATTGTTCCGTCTGAGAAATTAGTGTTTATTCAATTTCTTGTTTGGTGTATTTATACAATTATTATTATTTGATGTAGTTACATAGGTAATAATGTCTAGACACATAGAAAATTCACACATGTTATCTATTTTCTGTCATAATTGTGACTCTGTTCAAGTAAAAGATATCCGCGGGAGTCAATTAAACGTTAAAGTTGCTGCGAGATAGTAGAGAACATCAGTTTAATTGCTTAAGCTACTTGATCAATTATTTTAAAACCTTACAGTGTTTGCGGTGTGCTGCGGAATAATTATGATATCTTTTGCCATTTTGCCGTGGATTCTTGGCACCTTTCTATTCGGAAATGAATCTCGACCACTTCACAATATGCCAATTGTAACTGAATATTTTGTTGACAAAGAAAAAAATTTTTATTTAATTATTCTGCACACATACGCATCTATTTACATAGGAGTGACTGCGATGGTGGGAGGAGGAATGATGCTAATGGCATACCTAAAACACATTTGCGGACTATTTAGCATTGCAAGGTAAGAAAAAAGTGTACAAATAATAAATATGATTATAAACGTAATTGTTTTTTTCTTCCAGTGTATGTTGGGATTTTGCATAATATAACTAATACATTTATTTGTAGTTACCGTATGGAACAAACTATAATGTTAAATACTCACGAAGAAGCTAATCGAAGGAACGAGATGGAGATGAACAAGAAGTTACGACATGCAGTGGATGTACATCGTACAGCTATTGAGTATGTCTCTATTATACATATTTGGTGATCTGAGACTCTTGATAATAATTTTAAAGACGGATTCTATGACAAAACATTCTAAGACAAAACTTTTATTACGCAAATGTCGAGGATATAATATGTATAGTTTCTAACTGCGAAGCGACTAAAGTTTTCTGAGAACAAAGCTAAAATTTGGCGCGCTGAGATATATAGGAATGTCATAATTGTTATAGGTAATTTAGGACATCTATGCATTTCTTATTTGTTTAATACTTGTTTTTTAAATACTTGTGGTACATGTGAAATAAAATGTTCTAATGGTTTTTAAGGTTGTCTGAATTCTTTACATCTAGTTTCAATGGAACATATTTTTGTCTAATAGTGGTAGGCGTTATTTGTTTAGTCCTTAATCTCTATCAAGTAAGTTCATTAACTTTTGTATTTCTTTAATGCATTCTTAGATGAATAGTACTACAAATCATGTAATTTGAATGGACCCGAGGATGCAGAAAAATGTAAATACAATAGAAATAGAGAAAGCATAAAAATAATTTGACCTGTTTATCCAAAATATAATTTATATTATTATATTTCCAAAGCTCACGTTTTTAAAAAATCAGGATTATTTAATTTGTGAAATATTTCACACATTTTCCAGTTTATGTATATCTATATCTATTATAAAATGTAATATAACGAAAAAGTAATTTGAGATACACACTCCGATGTACTCAATCCGTCCACTCTTTCCTTTCCCTTTCCACATGTAATGCGTAGTGTAAGAATTATATTATTTTAGGTATTTCGATCTGCAGTGCTTCTAGGTAACATAGAAGAGATTTTATTACACCTTATCTTCGCAGTATCAATGCTTCTATATGGTTCATTGGCCAATTATATCGGTGAAGAAATTATAGAACACTATAACGACATGTTTTCTATGGCGTAAGATATTTGATATACACATTCATATAGTTACAATTTTCTTATATTCTAATGATGACCTATTTAATTAATAACATTCGTGAGAATGATATTAATTATCATACAGACATTCATAACTTCTGGAATATTAATAGTTTGATGGACATATTAACATATTAAAAGGAATAACCATCATATGTTATAAATTAATAATTAAGTACATAGGCTTTAAAGAATATAGTTGTTCCTGAACTTTTGGATACAATCATGTACTACTTACAATTAGTAATTATTATATTTACTGAATATAACATTACAGATACATCATTGAGTGGTATACAGCTCCTATATGCATACAAAGATTGATATTATTTCTGTTGCAAAGAAGTTGTAAAGCTTATGGCCTCAAAATAGCTGGACTTTTTATAGCATCTCTAGAGTGCTTTGCCTCGGTAAAATTGTTATACATTATACATCAATATACATGTATAATATGCCACATTGTTCCTAGCCTAACATAAAGTTGTTTATTATAGTTATTTGCTGCAGCGATATCTTATTTTACTGTTATATATTCTACACAGACGTGATACGACTATCAATCATCTAATAGTATATTGAGAAGAAATGAATAAGTTTACAAATAAGTGATAGAAACCGTTTCCAAATAATTTGTTGCGTAAATTGATTAGTGGTTTAAACATATCACTTTTTTAATAATATCTTTTAATATAATAATAGAGTTGATATAAAATAAAAAACAAGTAGAATGACGTTTGGGCACCTAAAAAGTTATGTATTGGTTTAATGAAATCTAAAGAATATGCTCGTGCACGCATACGTGGTTGTGTTCGCGTTTGTACGTATGTGTATATTACGTGTTTCTATATTTTTAAAACTTTAAGTTTTCAATTTATAGATATTTAATATCTTACAAATTGAGGTCTGGTCGCAGATTTATTTAATTCAGAAGGATTACTTCTATGATCAGTACTCACTTCGCGTGGACAGTCGAAAACACATACGAATCTATTAAACTTCTTCTTTTCTAACTTTTTAATAAACAATGATCGCCGGTAAAACATTCCGATAGGTCACTCAAGAGGATGACCTCTATAGTACATGTCAAGATCAAGATCATCGACACTGTGTCTTCTAATCTAAATAATTACCGCGGAATCTAGTAAAAATTTATAGTCGTTATAGAACTAGCATTCTCACGAATGTTAATAATTAAGTAGGTCATCATTAGGATTCAAGAAAATTGTAACTATATGATATCCTATTTTAACAATATGATATGACAAAATGCAACAGTTAAATATATGTATTTAAAAACATTAATGTTTTATGATAAATCAAAATTCTCGAATGTAATTGTATATAATAAAATTGTACATAATATAATAAACATGTATAATAAAAATTGCGGACAGACCATTTGTACAATTATACGCAAGATCAAGGCTCCTTTTAAGAAACAAGTATACGTTGCGAATGCGTTCGTTAAACTGAAGAACGTCAAGACGTATTATTTGGGAAAGTCAATTGCGCTTGCGCGCACTTCGGTCAAGATATCATGACATGACTGTCTTTCTATGAGAAATAAATTTCTGTAGTACTTCTATTACGGCGTTCAATCGATTAATCGTCCACATTTCTCTCCCTCGCAAATTGTGCGAATATTATTTCTATAGCATTCTTATTTCGGTAGCATTGCAATAGCATTAGATAGAATAGTCTGTAGGAATTCTTTAGTAGTGTATGGTATAGTCATTATATTGTAGTTAATATTTGATGTTATTACTATGAAATAGTACGTTTATGATCAATTGTAAGAAAAATTGTGAAATTTTCATGAATTGATGTAAATTGTTTAAATTAGATAATTTTCCCCGTAATATTCTAAAATATTCCACATATTTTTCCGAAGAAGATGATGAAAATTTTTGTCGACACATCATTCTCAAATGCAGTGGAATGCAGTTCGAAGAAGAATGACCTCTATAGTTGAACATTTTCGACTCCATCGAACGTTGCTATTGGCCATTGGCTTATGGCCCTACAACCAATCAAAATTTGTTGAATTACAATTCTCACTGTTCTTTGCTATTCCAAACAGTTTCATTATATTTCAGGTACGTACAGAGTTTTGGATTATTTTATTGTTTATTGAAATAACATGTATCTTTATTATTGTAATAAAACTTATTACTTGTACATTTTGCTTCCATATTTTTATTTTTTTTAATTCCATGGTATCAGTTGTTCTTAATAGCAATTAATAGTCTAAGTGTTATTATATTATATTTATTTATTAAAATACAGTACAACGGAAGTGTTACGCGTCGTGATTATATATATTTATGATACCATTATACATATACAGAAAATGACTGAATAATTCATATTTCTTATCTGATAATCATAATAATGACTACTTTTTATAATTGTTGAGCAACAAATACTGTAAATTGAATTCCTGCAAATTATAAGTTAAAGTTTGAACGTTTAGTAATTGCAGAGTTATGTCACAAGCATAATTTGTTTTGTGTTTCTTTCTTTTTTCATTGGTGAATATAATAACTTTTGTATAAATGTTTTTCTATAAAGTATATGAACATTCGCAAACATACAAGGAATAATTAAATTAATATGAAAATAAGTTTGATTGTAGATTTTCGCACTAATAAAACCTGCAGTTTTGTAATTAGATACGTAGGCAGCTTCTTTCACTAGCGGTCTGATAAATTTATTAATTGCAGCTTATATCGTTTATAACTTCTGAATATACTTTTGATCTTCTTATTAAAATTCTGTCTACAATATTCTTTTTTCTTTTATGCGAAGTTCATCATTTTTCGTTTTGGATTAATGCTTATACTGTAAGTTGAACTTTCTACTTGAAGATACTCCTAAAAACATCTTCCAATAAATGATTCTTTATACATCATAAGTTTTTTCCAAATGTTATCATTTTAAGTGAAACGTGCGCGATATATTCTGATACCATAGGTGCAGTGTTTCGTGAAGCGTCTTCAGCATGTCTCTTGTGAATTAAAAGATGAAAACGAGACCGCAATAATAAAAAAATATGGAAAGAGCGGAGAACACTTTACAAGTATAATTATATGTAAGAAAATATTGAATGACATCTTCCATGCTCCTGTGCGCGCACTCAAGTTATTATCAAGTTATTATTATCACATAATATATAATAGTTATAATTAAAAATCTTAACATGTTTTTAATTAAATATACAAATATACAACACATTGCAAGGAAAACCAAAACTTTAAAGCAAAGTTAGCATTCATCAAGTACATTACAGATATAACGAAAAGTTGAATCGTTTCTCTGGAAACGGGCACAATCGAATTACACCTTGTCGTCTCGGTTATTAAAAGTGTAATGACGCAAGCGACTGACCCTTGCTCAATTACAGATTCGTAGTCAAAAGAAATGTATCATTATACTATCGAGCAAGTAATTTTATTTGTGGATTTTCTGCAATTCCACGTGAACACTAAGTTTTAATAATATGAAAATAAGTAATTTAATACTAATTAGATGTTGCAAAATGGGAGAATATATCGTGAACATGACAACAGAGATCCTAATTTGTAACTTTCATTTAATTATAATTTTTTTAAATCCCGAATCATGACGTTAAAGAAAAACAACTTGTTTGTTTCCGTAGAGAATACCGTACAACGTCGTAATTATGTTCAACTTGTTTTCTGTTTTATTGTTATAGAGATTACATTATTATTATTACTTATTTTTTCGCCTGAAGAATAAGTGTTTATTGTCATAATTGCGATTCTGTTCAAGTAAAAGATATCCGCAGAGTCAACTAAACGTTTAAGCTTCGAGATAGTAGAGAACATCAGTTTAATTGATTAAGGTATCTGATAAATTAGTTTAAAACCTTACAGTGTTTGCAGTGTGCTGCGTAATTATTATGACTCTTTTGCCATTTTTGCCGTGGATTCTTGACATCTCTCTACTCGCAAATGAATCTCGACCACTTCACAATATGCTAATTGTAACTGAATATTTTGTTGACAAAGAAAAAAATTTTTATTTAATTATTCTGCACACATACGCATCTATTTACATAGGAGTGACTGCGTTGGTGGGAGGAGGAATGATGCTAGTAGCTTACCTAAAACACATTTGCGGACTGTTTAGCATTGCAAGGTAAGAAAAAAATGTATAAATAAATGTAAGAAGTATGATTACAAACGAAATCGTTTTTTTCTTCCAGTATATGTTGGGATTCTGCATAATATATATACTAAATTTATTCGTAGTTACCGTATGGGGCAAACTATAATGTTAAATATTCCCGAAGAAGCTAATCGGAAGAACGAAATGGAGATGAACAAGAAGGTACGACATGCAGTGGATGTTCATCGTACAGCTATTGAGTATGTCTTTATTATACATATTTAGTAATCTGAGACTGTTGATAATAATTTTAAAGACAGTTCTATGACAAAATATTCTAAGACAAAACTTTTTTACACAAATGTCGAGGATATAATATGTATAGTTTCTAACTGTGAAGCGATTAAAGTTTTCTGAGGACAAATCTAAGATTTTGCGCGCTGAGATATATAGGAATGCCATAATTGTTATAGGTAATTTAGGACATCTATGCATTTCTTATTTTTTATACTTGTTTTTTAAATACTTATTGTACATGTGAAATAAATTGTTCTCATGGGTTTTAAGGTTGTCTGAATTCTTTACATCTACTTTCAATGGAACATATGTGTGTTTAATAGTTGTAGCCATTATTTGTTTTGTCCTTAATCTCTGTCAAGTAAGTTCATTAACTTTTGTATTTCTTTGTTCTTGGACTGTGTTCTTGAATGAAGAAAACAGTTCTACAAATACGTAATTTGAATGGACCCACAGATGCAGAAAAATGTAAATGGAATGGAAATAGTGAAAAATATAAACATATTTTGACCTATTTAACCAAAATAATAATATAATGTATATTATTATATTTCCAAAGCAAACGTTATTAAAAAAATCAGGATTATTTAATTTGTGACATATTTCACACATTTTCCAGTTTATGTATATCTATTATAAAATGTAATATAACGAAAATGTAATTTGAGATACACACTTCGATGTACTCACACCTTTCTCTCTATCCTTTCCCCTACCACATGTAAGACGCAGTGTAAGAATTAATATTATTTTAGATATTTCGATCTGCATTGCATCTATTTAACATAGAAGAGATTTTATTACACCTTATTTTCGCAGTAGCAATGCTTCTATATGGTTCATTGGCCAATTATATCGGTGAAGAAATTATAGAACACTATAACGACATGTTTGCTATAGCGTAAGATATTTGATATAGACATACACTCATATAGACATTCATAACTTCTGGAATAGTAATAGTTTGATGAACATATTAACATATTAAAAGAAATAACCATCATATGTTATAAATTAATAATTATGTATATTGCCTTTAAAGTATATAGTTGTTCCTGAACTTTTTGATACAATCATGTATTTACAAATAGTAATCATCTTATTTACTGAATATAACATTTCAGATACAACATTGAGTGGTATACGGCTCCTATATGCATACAAAGGTTGATATTATTTCTGTTGCAAAGAAGTTGTAAAGCTTATGGCCTCAAAATAGCTGGTCTTTTCATAGCATCGCTAGAAGGTTTTGCCTCGGTAAAATAGTTATACATTATACATCAATATCCCTGTATAACGTGCCACATATTTTGAAGCCTAACCTAAAGTTATGTATTATAGTTACTTGCTGCAGCGATATCTTATTTTACTGTTATATATTCTACACAGAAGTGATACGACTATCAATCATCTACAGTATAGTGAGGAGAAATAAATAAGTTTACAGATAAGTGATAGAAACCGTTTCCAAATAATTTGTTGCGTAAATTGATTAGTGGTTTAAACATATCACTTTCTTAATAATATCTTTTAATATAATAATATAGTTGATATAAAATAAAAAACAAGTAGAATGACGTTTGGGCACCTAAAAAGTTATGTATTAGCTTAATGAATTCTAAAGAATAAGCTCGTGCACGCATACGTGGTTGTGTTCGCGCGTGTACGTGTATATTACGTGTTTCTGTATTTTTAAAACTTTAATTGTTTAATTTATAGATATTTAATATCTTACAAATTGAGGTCTGGTCGCAGATTTATTTAATTCAGAAGGATTACTTCTATGATCAGTACTCACTTCGCGTGGACAGTCGAAAACACATACGAATCTATTAAACTTCTTCTTTTCTAACTTTTTAATAAACAATGATCGCCGGTAAAATATTCCGATAGGTTACTCAAGAGGATGACCTCTATAGTACATGTCAAGATCAAGATCATCGACACTGTGCCTTCGAATCTAAATACTTACCGCGGAATCTATTAAAAATTTATAGTCGTTATAGAATTAGCATTCTCACGAATGTTATTAATTAAATAGGTCATCATTAGGATATGATTAGAAAATTGTAACTATATGATATCCTATTTTAACAATATGATATGACAAAATGCAACAGTTAAATATACGTATGTAAAAACATTAATTTTTTCTGATAAATCAGAATTCTTGAATGCAATTGTATATAATTGTATATAATATGGCAAAAATATAAATAAAAATTGCGAACAAACCATTTGTACAATTATACGCAAGAACAAAGCTCCTTTTAAGAAACAAGTATACGTTAGGAATGCGTTCGTTAAACTGAAGAACGTCAAGACGTATTATTTGGGAAAGTCAATTGCGCTTGCGCGCACTTCGGTCATGATATCATGCCATGACTGTTTTTCTATGAGAAATAAATTTCTGTAGTACTTGGGTTACGGCGTCAAATCGATTAATCGCCCACTTTTCTCTCCCTCGCAAATTGTGCGAATATTATTTCTATAGCATTCTTATTTCGGTATAGCATTGCAATAGCATTAGATAGAATATTCTGTAGGAATTCTATAGTATTGTAACATATTTAATATGGCCTAGTTAATATTTGATGTTAATATTATGGGTTAGTACATTTATGAGAAATTTTAAGAAAAATTGTGTAATTTTCATAAATTGAGGTAAATTGTTTAAATTAGATAATTTTCCCCGTAATATTCTAAAATATTCCACATATTCTTACGAAGAACATGACGCAAATTTTTGTCGACACATCATTCTCAAATGCAGTGGAATGCAGTTCGAAGAAGAATGACTTCTATAGTTGAACATTTTCGACTCCATCGAACGTTGCTATTGGCCATTGGCTTATGGCCCTACAATCAATCAAAATTTATTGAATTACAATTCTCACTGTTCTTTGCTGTTCCAAACAGTTTTGTTATATTTCAGGTACGTACAGATTATTTGAATTGTGTTATGGTTTATATTGTTTAATAAAATAACTTGTATCTGTATTATTGTAATAAAACTTATTACTTATATATTCTACTTCCACATTTTTATCATGACAGCAGTTGTTCTGAATAGCAACTAATAGTCAAAGTGTAATTATATTCTATTTATTTATTAAAATATAGTACAGCGGAAGTGTTACGCGTCGGGATTATATATATTTATAATATCATTATACCTATATAGAAAATAACTGAATAATTCATATTTCTTATCTGTTAATCATAATAATGACTACTTTTTATAATTGTTGAGCAACAAATAATGTAAATTGAATTCCTGCAAATTATAAGTTAAAGTTTGAACGTTTAGTAATTGCAGAGTTATGTCACAAGCATAATTTGTTTTGTGTTTCTTTCTTTTTTCATTGGTGAATGTAATAACTTTTGTATAAATGTTTTTCTATAAAATATATGAACATTCGCAAACATACAAGGAATAATGAAATTAATATGAAAATAAATTTGATTTTAGATTTTTGCACTAACGAAACCTGCAGTTTTATAATTAGATACGTAGGCAGCTTTTTTCCCTTCCGGTCTGATACATTTATTAATTGCAGCTTATATCGTTTATAACTTCTGGCTATACTCTTGATCTTGTTATTAAAATTCTGTCTACAATATTCTTTTTTCTTTTTTGCGAAGTTCATCATATATCGTTTTGGATTAATGCATATACTGTAAGTTGAGCTTTGTACTTGAAGATACTCCTAAAAACATCTTCCAATAAATGATTCTTTATACATTATAAGTTTTTTCCAAATTTTATCATTTTAAGTGAAACGTGCCCGATATATTATTATCATAGGTGAAGTGTTTCGTGGAGCGTCTTCAGTATATCTCTTGTGAATTAAAAGATGAAAACGAGATCGCTATAATAAAAAAATATGGAAACAGAGGAGAATACATTACAATTATAATTACATGTAAGAAAATATTGAATGACATTTTCCATGCACCTATGCGCGCACTCAAGTTATTATCAAGTTATTATATAATAGTTATAATTAAAAATCGTAACATGTTTTTAATTAAATATACAAATATACAACACATTGCAAGGAAAACCAAACTTTAAAGCAAAGTTAGCATTCATCAAGTACATTACAGAAATAACGAAAAGTTGAATCGTTTCTCTGGAAACGGGCACAATCGAATTACACCTTGTCGTCTCGGTTATTAAAAGTGTAATGACGCAAGCGACTGACCCTTGCTCAATTACAGATTCGTAGTCAAAAGAAATGTATCATTATACTATCGAGCAAGTAATTTTATTTGTGGATTTTCTGCAATTCCACATGAACACTAAGTTTTAATAATATGAAAATAAGTAATTTAATACTAATTAGTTGGTGCAAAATGGGAGAATATATCGTGAACATGACAACAGAGATCCTAATTTGTAACTTTCATTTAATCATAATTTTTTAAGTCCCGAATCATGACGTTAAAGAAAAACAACTTGTTTGTTACCGTAGAGAATGCCGTACAACGTCGTAATTATGTTCAACTTGTTTTCTGTTTTATTGTTATAGAGATTACATTATTATTAGTACTTATTTTTCCGCCTGAGAAATTAGTGTTGATTCAATTTCTTGTTTGGTGTATATATACAACTAGTATTATTTGATGTAGTTACATAGGTAATAATGTCTAGATACATAGAAAATTCACAAATTTTATCTATTTTCTGTCATAATTGTGACTCTGTCAAGTAAAAGATATTCGCAGAGTCAACTAAACGTTTAAGCTTCGAGATAGTAGAGAACATCAGTTTAATTGAGTAAGGTATCTGATAAATTAGTTTAAAACCTTACAGTGTTTGCAGTGTGCTGCGTAATTATTATGACTCTTTTGCCATTTTTGCCGTGGATTCTTGGCACCTTTCTACTCGGAAATGAATCTCGACCACTTCACAATACGCTAATTGTAACTGAATATTTTGTTAACAAAGAAAAAAATTTTTATTTAATTATTCTGCACACATACGCATCTATTTACATAGGAGTGACTGCGTTGGTGGGAGGAGGAATGATGCTAATAGCATACCTAAAACACATTTGCGGACTATTTAGCATTGCAAGGTAAGAAAAAAGTGTACAAATAATAAATATGATTATAAACGAAACTGTTTTTTTCTTCCAGTATATGTTGGGATTTTTCATAATATAACTAATACATTTATTTGTAGTTACCGTATGGAACAAACTATAATGTTAAATGTTCACGAAGAAGCTAATCGAAGGAACGAGATGGAGATGAACAAGAAGTTACGACATGCAGTGGATGTTCATCGTACAGCTATTGAGTATGTCTCTATTATACATATTTGGTGATCTGAGACTGTTGATAATAATTTTAAAGACGGATTCTATGACAAAATATTCTAAGACAAAACTTTTATTACGCAAATGTCGAGGATATAATATGTATAGTTTCTAACTGCGAAGCGACTAAAGTTTTCTGAGAACAAAGCTAAAATTTGGCGCGCTGAGATATATAGGAATGCCATAATTGTTATAGGTAATTTAGGACATCTATGCATTTCTTATTTGTTTAATACTTGTTTTTTAAATACTTGTGGTACATGTGAAATAAAATGTTCTAATGGTTTTTAAGGTTGTCTGAATTCTTTACATCTAGTTTCAATGGAACATATTTTTGTCTAATAGTCGTAGGCATTAGTTGTTTTGTCCTTAATCTCTATCAAGTAAGTCTATTAACTTTTGTATTTCTTTAATGCATTCTTAGATGAATAGTGCTACAAATCATGTAATTTGAATGGACCCGAGGATGCAGAAAAATGTAAATAGAATAGAAATAGAGAAAGCATAAAAATAATTTGACCTGTTTATCCAAAATATAATTTATATTATTATATTTCCAAAGCTCACATTTTTAAAAAATCAGGATTATTTAATTTGTGAAATATTTCACACATTTTCCAGTTTATGTATATCTATATCTATTATAAAATGTAATATAACGAAAAAGTAATCGAGATATACATTCCGATGTAGTCAATCTGTCCTCTCCTTCCTTTCCCTTTTCACATGTAATGCGCAGTATAAGAATTATATTATTTTAGGTATTTCGATCTGCAGTGCTTCTAGGTAACATAGGAGAGATTTTATTACACCTTATCTTCGCAGTATCAATGCTTCTATATGGTTCATTGGCCAATTATATCGGTGAAGAAATTATAGAACACTATAACGACATGTTTTCTATGGCGTAAGATATTTGATATACACATTCATACAGACATTCATAACTTCTGGAATAGTAATAGGTTGATGGACATATTAACATATTAAAAGGAATAACCAACATAATTTATAAATTAATAATTATGTACATAGCCTGTAATGCATATAGTTGTTCCTGAACTTTTGGATACAATCATGTACTTACAATTAGGAATCATCTTATTTACTGAATATAACATTACAGATACAACATTGAATGGTATACGGCTCCTATATGCATACAAAGATTGATATTATTTCTGTTACAAAGAAGTTGTAAAGCTTATGGCCTCAAAATAGCTGGACTTTTTATAGCATCTCTAGAGTGCTTTGCCTCGGTAAAATTGTTATACATTATATTAGGAGTGTGATTTAGGTTTGAGGGTTTTGCAACAGATGGCTGTAGTGTCAGTTTGTTCCAATAGCTCTTTCCGATAACTGTTGTTTCTTACAGTGTTGACATTATCCATGACATTTAGCATTATAGCAATAGATGCAATAACAGTCGTGTTTATATCATCGTAAAAATGCAACTTCCAAAAGAGCGTTTTCGACATGCGTTGCTTTTGTTTTGTAATCAAAAGAAAACTGCGGCTGACGGTTATAGAATTCTTGTGGAAACTTATGGTGATTCTGCCCCATCAATTAAGACATGTGAATACTGGTTTAGACGCTTTAAAAGTGGTGATACTGTTGTGAAGGACAAAGAACGCTCGGGACAATCAAGAAAGCTTGAAAATGCAGATTTGCAAGCATTATTGGACGACAATCCAACACAATCCACTTCAGAACTTGCCAGAGCATTAAATGTTGATCGTACAACAGTTACCAAACATTTACATGAAATGGGAAAAATTCAGAAAGAAGGGAAATGGGTTCGACATCAATTATCGGAAAGTGCCATTGCGAACCGGTTGAACATTTGTATTTCGTTGATCGCCAGGCAAAAAAAGAAGAGTCTTTTGTCTCGGATTGTTACTGGGGATGAAAAGTGGATCTATTTTGATAATCCGAAATGCAGAAAATCATGGGTGGATCCAGGCGAACCATCAACATCCACTCCGAGACGCAATATTCACGGTTCAAAAGTAATGCTCTGTATTTGGTGGGATCAAGAAGGTATAGTGTACTATGAGCTGTTAACTCCGCATGAGGCTGTCACGGCTGATCGTTATCGACACCAATTGTACAAGTTGAAGGAAGCATTGGACCAAAAACGACCACCAATTGCGAGTAAACGACGGAAAGTGATTCTTCTTCGTGACAACGCTCGACCTCACGTTGCGTTATCAGTGAAACAAACACTATTAGAGCTTGAATGGAAGTCTTACCGCACCCCGCGTATTCTCCGGACATTGCTCCATGCGATTATTATTTGTTCCGGTCGATGCAACACGCTATAGAGGATACATACTTTCATAATTTCGAAGAAGTGCGAAAATTCGTCGACGAATGGATGAACTGAAAAGAAGAGCGATTTTATCGTGGTGGAATCCATCTCTTGCCAGAAAGATGGGAAAAAGTTATAGAAAACGAAGAAAAATATTTTGATTAAGGTATTCATTCATTATCATATTTAAATACATGCGTTTTTGAGCAAAAAAACCCTCAAAACTAAATCACACCCCTAATACATCAATAGCAGGGTTGGGAAAGTTACTTTAAAAAAGTATCTAGTTACATGTAGAGTTTTTTGGCTAAACATTTAACTAGTTACAGTTACAAGGTACAGATTCTGAAAGTAATCGCAAGTAAACTGTAACAATTATAGTTATTCACAAAGTAACGAATCGTTACTTTGCATTTACTTTCTCGCAATGAAAATAAGAATATCACCTCTACACAGTGATAAAAATTCAATAACTATCTTGTAGAGATGAAAGAAGTAAATCATATAAATATGCTCTCTAAACACATTGATAAATTTATTATTTAAATGATTACGTATTTTACATTTATATAATGTTATATTATACTTTATATTATAAAGTAACTATTAATGTAGCTATTAAATCAGTTACTAGTTACAGAGTATATATCTAAGATAAAGTACAGTTACAGTTGGAGAGAAAGGAACGAAAATAAAGTTAGAATGACCGAAAAAAGTAACTGTAATTGTAACTTCGATTGAAATAACGAGTTACTTCCCAACTCTGATTAAGTGGCATGCATAACATGCTACATATGTTCAAGCCTAACCCGAAGTGTTTTATTATAGTTATTTGCTGCAGCGATATCTTATTTTACTGTTATATATTCTACACAGAAGTGATACGACTATCAATTATCTACAGTATAGTGAAGAGAAATGAAGAAGTTTACAGATAAGTGATAGAAACCGTTTCCAAATAATTTGTTGCGTAAATTGATTAGTGATTTAAAATTATCACTTTCTTAATAATATCTTTTAATATAATAATAGAGTTGATATAAAATAAAAAACAAGTAGGATGACGTTTGGGCACCTAAAAAGTTATGTATTAGCTTAATAAATTCTAAAGAATATGCTCGTGCACGCATACGTGGTTGTGTTCGCGCGTGTACGTGTATATTACGTGTTTCTATATTTTTAACACTTTAAGTTTTCAATTTATAGATATTTAATATCTTACAAATTGAGGTCTGGTCGCAGATTTATTTAATTCAGAAGGATTACTTCTATGATCAGTACTCACTTCGCGTGGACAGTCGAAAACACATACGAATCTATTAAACTTCTTCTTTTCTAACTTTTTAATAAACAATGATCGTCGGTAAAACATTCCGATAGGTCACTCAAGAGGATGACCTCTATAGTACATGTCAAGATCAAGATCATCGACACTGTGTCTTCTAATCTAAATAATTACCGCGGAATCTAGTAAAAATTTATAGTCGTTATAGAATTAGCATTCTCACGAATGTTATTAATTAAATAGGTCATCATTAGGATATGATTAGAAAATTGTAACTATATGATATCCTATTTTAACAATATGATATCAGAAAATGCAACAGTTAAATATATGTATGTAAAAACATTAATGTTTTCTGATAAATCAGAATTCTTGAATGCAATTGTATATAATTGTATATAATATGACAAAAATATAAATAAAAATTGCGAACAGACCATTTGTACAATTATACGCAAGAACAAGGCTCCTTTTAAGAAACAAGTATACGTTACGAATGCGTTCGTTAAACTGAAGAACGTCAAGACGTATTATTTGGGAAAGTCAATTGCGCTTGCGCGAACGTCGGTCAAGATATCATGACATGACTGTTTTTCTATGAGAAATAAATTTCTGTAGTACTTCTATTACGGCGTTCAATCGATTAATCGCCCACATTTCTCTCCCTCGCAAATTGTGCGAATATTATATCTATAGCATTCTTATTTCGGTATAGCATTGCAATAGCATTAGATAGAATATTCTGTAGGAATTCTATAGTATTGTAACATAGGTAATATGGCCTAGTTAATATTTGATGTTAATATTATGGGTTAGTACATTTATGAGAAATTTTAAGAAAAACTGTGAAATTTTCATAAAGTGAGGTAAATTGTTTAAATTAGATAATTTTCCCCGTAATATTCTACAATATTCCACGTATTCTTCCGAAGAAGATGTATACAAATTCTAGTCACTCATTGTCAAATACAGTCGAATGCTCGAAGAAGAATGACCTCTATAGTTGAACATTTTCGACTCCATCGAACGTTGCTATTGGCCATTGGCTTATGGCCCTACAATCAATCAAAATTTATTGAATTACAATTCTCACTGTTCTTTGCTGTTCCAAACAGTTTTGTTATATTTCAGGTACGTACAGATTATTTAAATTGTGTTATGGTTTATATTGTTTAATAAAATAACTTGTATCTGTATTATTGTAATAAAACTTATTACTTATATATTCTACTTCCACATTTTTATCATGACAGCAGTTGTTCTGAATAGCAACTAATAGTCAAAGTGTAATTATATTCTATTTATTTATTAAAATATAGTACAGCGGAAGTGTTACGCGTCGGGATTATATATATTTATAATATCATTATACATATATAGAAAATAACTGAATAATTCATATTTCTTATCTGATAATCATAATAATGACTACTTTTTATAATTGTTTAGCAACAAATACTGTAAATTGAATTCCTGCAAATTATAAGTTAAAGTTTGAACGTTTATTACTTGCAGAGTTATGTCACAAGCATAATTTGTTTTGTGTTCCTTTCTTTTTTTCATTGGTGAATGTAATAACTTTTGTAGAAATGTTTTTCTATAAAATATATGAACATTCGCAAACATATAAGGAATAATTAAATTAAGATGAAAATAAATTTGATTTTAGATTTTCGCACTAACGAAACCTGCAGTTTTATAATTAGATACGTAGGCAGCTTTTTTCCCTTCCGGTCTGATAAATTTATTAATTGCAGCTTATATCGTTTATAACTTCTGACTATACTCTTGATCTTGTTATTAAAATTCTGTCTACAATATTCTTTTTTCTTTTTTGCGAAGTTCATCATATATCGTTTTGGATTAATGCATATACTGTAAGTTGAGCTTTTTACTTGAAGATACTCCTAAAAACAACTTCCAATAAATGATTCTTTATACATTATAATTTTTTTCCAAATTTTATCACTTTAAGTGAAACGTGCCCGATATATTATTAATATCATAGGTGAAGTGTTTCGTGGAGCGTCTTCAGTATATCTCTTGTGAATTAAAAGATGAAAACGAGATCGCTATAATAAAAAAATATGGAAACAGGGGAGAATACATTACAATTATAATTACATGTAAGAAAATATTGAATGACATTTTCCATGCACCTATGCGCGCACTCAAGTTATTATCAAGTTATTATTATCACATAATATATAATAATTATAATTAAAAATCTTAACATGTTTTTAATTAAATATACAAATATACAACACATTACAAGGAAAACCAAAACTTTAAAGCAAAGTTAGCATTCATCAAGTACATTACAGAAATAACGAAAAGTTGAATCGTTTCTCTGGAAACGGGCACAATCGAATTACACTTTGTCGTCTCGGTTATTAAAAGTGTAATGACGCAAGCGACTGACCCTTGCTCAATTACAGATTCGTAGTCAAAAGAAATGTATCATTATACTATCGAGCAAGTAATTTTATTTGTGAATTTTCTGCAATTCCACGTGAACACTAAGTTTTAATATAAGACTAAGTTTTAATAATATGAAAATAAGTAATTTAATACTAATTAGTTGTTGCAAAATGGGAGAATATATCGTGAACATGACAACAGAGATCCTAATTTGTAACTTTCATTTAATTACAATTTTTTTAAATCCCGAATCATGACGTTAAAGAAAAACAACTTGTTTGTTTCCGTAGAGAATGCCGTACAACGTCGTAATCATGTTCAACTTGTTTTCTGTTTTATAGCTATAGAGATTACATTATTATTATTACTTATTTTTCCGCCTGAAAACTTAGTGTTTATTCAATTTCTTGTTTGGTGTATTTATGCAGTTATTAGTATATGATGTAGTTACATAGGTAATAATGTCTAGATACATAGAAAATTCACACATTTTATCTATTTTCTGTCATAATTGTGACTCTGTCAAGTAAAAGATATCCGCAGAGTCAACTAAACGTTTAAGTTGCTGCGAGATAGTAGAGAACATCAGGTTAATTGATTAAGCTATCTGCTCAATTATTTTAAAACCTTACAGTGCTTGTGGTGTGCTGCTTAATTATTATAACTATTTTGCCATTTTTGCCGTGGATTCTTGGCACCTTTCTACTCGCAAATGAATCTCGACCACTTCACAATACGCTAATTGTAACTGAATATTTTGTTGATAAAGAAACAAATTTTTATTTAATTATTCTGCACACATACGCATCTATGTACATAGGAACGACTGCGTTGGTGGGAGGAGGGTTGATGCTAATAGCATACCTAAAACACATTTGCGGACTGTTTAGCATTGCAAGGTGAGAAAAAATTGTATAAATAAATGTAAGAAGTATGATTACAAACAAAATCGTTTTTTTCTTCCAGTATATATTGGGATTCTGCATAATATAAATACTAAATTTATCCGTAGTTACCGTATGCGGCAAACTATAATGTTAAATATTCACGAAGAAGCTAATCGGAAGAACGAGATGGAGATGAACAAAAAGTTACGACATGCAGTGGATATTCACCGTACGGCTATTGAGTATGCCTCTATTATACGTATTTGGTAATCTGAGACTGGGATAATAATTTTAAAGACGGATTCTAAGACAAAACCTTTAATACGCAAATGTCGAGGATATAATATGTATAGTTTCTAACTGCGATGCGATTAACGTTTTCTGAGAACAAAGCTAAGATTTTGCGCAAAATCTTAGCTTTGTTCTCAGAAAATGGTAATCGCATCGCAGTTAGAATTTAGGACATCTATGCATTTCTTATGTTTTTAATCCTTGTTTTACATGTGAAATAAATTTTTCTCATGGATTTTAAGGTTGTCTGAATTCTTTACATCTAGTTTCAATACAACATATTTTTGTCTAATAGTGGTAGGCGTTATTTGTTTAGTCCTTAATCTCTGTCAAGTAAGTTCATTAACTTTCGTATTACTCTAATGTGTTCTTGGATAAACAGTTCTACAAGATATGTAATTTGAATGGACCCGCAGATGCAGAAAAATATAAATAGAATGCAAAATAGAGAAAAACGTAATAAAATTTGACCTGTTTATCCAAAATATAATTTATATTAGTATATTTCCAAAGCTCATGTTTGTAAAAAATCAGGATTATTTAAGTTGTGAAATATTTCACACATTTTCCAGTTTATGTATATCTATTATAAAATGTAACATGACGAAAAAGTAATTTGAAATAATACACACTCCGATGTATTTCACACCTTCCTCTCTTTCCTTTCCCTTTCCACATGTAATGCGCAATGTAAAGCCCATCACACACGACTTCCATAACGTAACATATCATAACATAACTTCGAATCAGCCAATCACGTTGCGCGGCTTTCTAATGGACTGCCGAACCGCGTACGTACGTGATTGGTTGAGTCGACGTTATGTTATGTTATGTTATGTTATGGAAGTTGTGTGTGATGGGATTAAGAATTATATTATTTTAGGTATTACGATCTGCAGTGCTTCTAGGTAACATAGAAGAGGTTATATTACACCTTATTTTTGCATTTGCAATGGTGCTATATGTTTTTTTGGCCAACTATATCGGTGAAGAAATTATAAAGCAGTATAACAACATGTTTTCTATAGCGTAAGATATTTGATAGAGACATTCATATAGACATTCATAACTTCTGGAATATTAATAGTTTGATGGATATATTAACATATTAAAAGGAATAACCATCATAAATTAATTTATAAATTAATAATTATGTACATTGCCTTTAAAGCATATAGTTGTTCCTGAACTTTTGGATACAATCATGTACTTACAATTAGGAATCATCTTATTTACTGAATATAACATTACAGATACAACATTGAATGGTATACGGCTCCTATATGCATACAAAGATTGATATTATTTCTGTTACAAAGAAGTTGTAAAGCTTATGGCCTCAAAATAGCTGGTCTTTTTATAGCATCTCTAGAGTGCTTTGCCTCGGTAAAATTGTTATACATTATACATTAATATACATGTATAACATGCCACATATTTCCTAGCCTAACCTAAAGTTGTTTATTATAGATAATTGCTGCATCGATATCTTATTTTACTGTTATATATTCTACACAGAAGTGATACGACTATCAATTATCTACAGTATAGTGAAGAGAAATGAATAGATTTACAGATAAGTGATAGAAACCGTTTCCAAATAATTTGTTGCGTAAATTGATTAGTGGTTTAAACATATCACTTTCTTAATAATATCTTTTAATATAATAATATAGTTGATATGAAATAAAAAACAAGTAGAATGACGTTTGGGCACCTAAAAAGTTATGTATTAGCTTAATGAATTCTAAAGAATATGCTCGTGCACGCATACGTGGTTGTGTTCGCGCGTGTACGTGTATATTACGTGTTTCTATATTTTTAAAACTTTAATTGTTTAATTTATAGATATTTAATATCTTACAAATTGAGGTCTGGTCGCAGATTTATTTAATTTAGAAGGATTACTTCTATGATCAGTACTCACTTCGCGTGGACAGTCGAAAACACATACGAATCTATTAAACTTCTTCTTTTCTAACTTTTTAATAAACAATGATCGCCGGTAAAATATTCCGATAGGTTACTCAAGAGGATGACCTCTATAGTACATGTCAAGATCAAGATCATCGACACTGTGCCTTCGAATCTAAATACTTACCGCGGAATCTATTAAAAATTTATAGTCGTTATAGAATTAGCATTCTCACGAATGTTATTAATTAAATAGGTCATCATTAGGATATGATTAGAAAATTGTAACTATATGATATCCTATTTTAACAATATGATATCACAAAATGCAACAGTTAAATATACGTATGTAAAAACATTAATTTTTTCTGATAAATCAGAATTCTTGAATGCAATTGTATATAATTGTATATAATATGGCAAAAATATAAATAAAAATTGCGAACAAACCATTTGTACAATTATACGCAAGAACAAAGCTCCTTTTAAGAAACAAGTATACGTTAGGAATGCGTTCGTTAAACTGAAGAACGTCAAGACGTATTATTTGGGAAAGTCAATTGCGCTTGCGCGCACTTCAGTCAAGATATCATGACATGACTGTTTTTCTATGAGAAATAAATTTCTGTAGTACTTCTATTACGGCGTTCAATCGATTAATCGCCCACATTTCTCTCCCTCGCAAATTGTGCGAATATTATTTCTATAGCATTCTTATTTCGGTATAGCATTGCAATAGCATTAGATAGAATATTCTGTAGGAATTCTATAGTATTGTAACATAGGTAATATGGCCTAGTTAATATTTGATGTTAATATTATGGGTTAGTACATTTATGAGAAATGTTAAGAAAAATTGTGAAATTTTCATAAATTGAGGTAAATTGTTTAAATTAGATAATTTTCACCGTAAGCAATGTATCTTATGCCAGAGAGAAATATTTTAAAATATTCCACCTATTCTTCCGAAGAAGATGTATACAAATTCTAGTCACTCATTGTCAAATGCAGTCGAATGCTCGAAGAAGAATGATCTCTATAGTTGAACATTTTCGACTTCATCGAACATTTCTATTGGTCATTGGCATATGGCCCTACAACCAATCAAAATTTGTTGAATTACAATTCTCACTGTTCTTTGCTGTTCCACACAGTTTTATTATATTTCAGGTACGTACGCATTTTGAATTATTGTATTGTTTAATGAAATAACATGTATCTCTGTTAGTGTAATAAAACTTATTAGTTGTGTATTTTGCCTGCATACTTTTATTATGTTAGCAGTTGTTCTCAATAGCAACCAATATTTAAAGTGTTAGTACATTTATTACATTTATCTATTTATTAAAATATAGTACAACGCAATTGTTACGCGTTGTGTGTTTGCATATTTACAATATCATTATATATAGAAAATGACTAAATAATTTATATTTCTTATCTGATCCTAATAATAATTAATGTTTATGATTATTGGGCAACAAATAATGCAAATTACAATATAAATTTTGAATGTTTATTAAGCGCACAGTTATGTCACAAGCGTAATTTGTTTTGAATCTTCCCGTTTTTCATTGTTGAGTGTAATTGTGTTAAATTTTGCTATAAATATTTGTGGTTTAAAATATATGGACGTTCGCAAAAATACAAGTAAAAAGTAAATTTAATATGAAATATAAATTTGATTTTAGATTTTCACAATAATGAAACCTGCAGGTTTAATTAATTAGATAAGATTTAATTACATACGTATGCAGCTTTTTTGAATATAGCGTTCTGATAAATTTATTAATTGCAGCTTACATCGTTTATAACTTCTGAATGTACTGTTGATCTTATTATTAAAATTCTGTCTACAATATCTTTTCTTCTTATGTGCACAGTTCATCACATTTCTTTTGGGATTAATGCATGTAGTGTAAGTTGAGCTTTTACTTGAAGATACTCCTAAAAACATCTTCCTATAAATGATTCTTTATATATCATAGGTTTTTCCAAATTTTATTATAAGTAAAACGTGCCGGATATATTATTAATATTATAGGTGAAGTGTTTCGTGGAGCGTCTCCAGCATGTCTGTAATGATATAAAAGATGAAAATGAAATCGCTATAATAGAAAAATATGGAAACAGCGCAGAATACATTACAATTATAATTACATGTAAGAAAATTGAATGACATCTTCCATGCTCCTGTGGGCGCGCTCAGGCTGTTTATCATATTATATATAATAATTATAATTAAATATATAAACATGTAAATCACAAGAAAAGTTAAAACTTGTAAGCAAAATTAGCAATTCCTCAAGTATAGTACAGAAATATCGAAAAGTTGAATCGTTTCACTGAAAACGGGCGCAATCGAATTTTTCCTTGTCGTCTGTTTGTTAAAAGTGCAATAACACAAGCGACTGACACCTTGCTCAATTACAGATTCGTAGTCAAAACAAATATATCATTATGTTATCGCAAAAGTAATTTTATTTGTGGTTTTTCTACAATATCATCTGAAAACTAAGTTTTTATATAAGACATTAATATCAGAATAAGTAATAATAAGTTGTTGCAAAATGGGAAAATATGGTGAATATGACAACAGAGATGCTAATTTGTAACTGTCAATTAATTAAAATTAATTTGGTCTCTTAATAATGAGGTTAGATAACATTTAATTTATTGAATGACCTGATAATATATATTGTATTTCATTAGATAATACACATTATATACGTTGTAATTATATACCTTCAATTTTTGTTTTATTATCATACATATTGTTATAATAATGTTATCTATTAGTTTGTTTTCTCCTACATAAAACAATTGTTCGTTCTACTTGTTGTTTAATGTATCATCTACATAGTTAATGATTTTACATTATTTACTTATTTTTTCCTGAAAAATAAGTGTTTGTACAACTTCTGGAGGGTATTTATATAATTATTATTATTTGATGTAGTTACATAGTTAATGATGTCCATATATTTAGAAAACTCACACATTTTATCTTTTTTCTGTCATAATTTTGACTCTGTTCAAGTAAAAGATATCCGCAGAGTCAACTAAAAGTTAAAGCAATGCTTCGTGATAGTAGAGAACATCAGTTTAATTGCTTAAACTACCTAATCAAATATTTTAAAACCTTACAGTGTTTGCGGTGTGCTGCGTAATTATTATAACTGTTTTGCCATTTTTGCCGTGGATTCTTGGCACCTTTCTACTCGCAAATGAATCTCGACCATTTCACAATATGCTAATTGTAACTGAATATTTTGTTGATAAAGAAAAACATTTTTATTTAATTATTCTGCACACATACGCATCTATTTACATAGGAGTGACTGCGATGGTGGGAGCAGGAATGATGCTAGCATCATACCTAAAACACATTTGCGGACTGTTTAGCATTGCAAGGTAAGAAAACAATGTATAAATAAATGTAAGAAGTATAATTACAAACGAAATCGTTTTTTTCTTTCACTATATGTTGGAATTCTGCATAATATCAATAATTACCTATAACAATTATGACATTCCTATATATCTCAGCGCGCAAAATTTTAGATTTGTTCTCAGAAAAATCGTTTTAATCGCTTCACAGTTAGAAACTATACATGTTATATCCTCGCCATTTGCGTAATAACATTTATTAACATGTATTAACATTTATTCGTAGTTACCGTATGGAGCAAACAATAATGTTAAATAGTCACGAAAAAGCTAATGGAAGGAACGAGATGGAGATGAACAAGAAGTTACGACATGCAGTGGATGTTCATCGTACAGCTATTGAGTATGTTTCTGTTATATATATTTGGTGATCTGAGACTGTTGATAATAATTGTAAAGACGGTTCTATGACAAAACATTCTATGACAAAACATTCTAAGACAAAACTTTTGTTACGCAAATGGTGAGGATACAACATGTATAGTTTCTAACTGTGAAGCGATTAAAACGATTTTTCTGAGAACAAATCTAAAATTTTGCGCGCTGAGATATATAGGAATGTCATAATTGTTATAGGTAATTTAGGTCATCTATGCATTTCCTATTTTTCAAGTACTTGTTATATATGTGAAATAAAATGTTCTCATATTTTTTAAGGTTGTCTGAATTCTTTATGTCTAATTTCAATGGAACATACATTTGTCTAATAGTGATAGCCGTAATTTGTTTATGCCTTAATCTATACGAAGTAAGTTCTTTAACCAATTTTTTCAATTTTTTGATGTGTTTACTGAGCAGTTCAACAAATTGAGCAGAATATGCAAATTGAGTGGATCCACAGATGGAGAAAAATAGAAATTGTAGAAAGAGTAGATACAGCAAAATGTAAAATAATTAAACATGCTTATCTGAAATATAATTCATATTATTGTTAAAACCCAAAATTTTAAAGAATCAAAATTATTTAATTTGTGAAATATTTCATTCATTTTCCGTTTTATATATGTATATATTATAATACTTATCTGAAAAATGGAATGAAATCACACGTAGACACACACACTCACACTCACACACACATATGTAATGTACAATGTAAGAATTATATCATTTTAGGTCTTTCAAACTACTTTGCTTCGAGGTAACGTAGAAGAAATTTTATTACACCTTATTTTCGCATCTGCTATAGTTCTATATACGTTCGTGGCCAACTATACCGGTGAAGAAATCATGCATCATTATAACGACATGTTTTCTATGGCGTAAGATATTTGATATAGATATTTGATACTTATATCTTCTGCAATAGGAGTAGCTTGATGAACGTATTAACATATGAAAGAATAACAAACATAATATATAATAAATTAATAATTAATTACATAGCCTGTAAATCATGTACTTGTTCTTTAATTTTTTAACACAATCATGTATTACGCATTAATGATCATGTATCATCATGTATTGACTGATTATTATTTTATAGATACAGCGTTCAGTGGTATACGGCTCCTATACGCATACAGAGATTGATATTATTTCTGTTGCAAAGAAGTTGTAAGGTTTACCGCCTCAAAATAGCTGGAATTTTTATAACATCTCTAGAAGGCTTTGCTTCGGTAAAATTGTATTAGACATCAATATACATGTATAATATGGCACATATTTTTAAGTTCTAATTAACGTTTTCCATTATAGTTATCTACTGCATCGTTATCTTACTTCACTGTTATATATTCTACACGGGAGTGATACGATATCATTCACCTAACTGTATATTGAAGGCAAAGGGGTAAGTTTAAAGATAAGTAACAGATACTCCCGTTTCCAAATAACTCGTAAATTTATTAGTTGTGCAAAATCATGAATTCTCTATCAATTAATATTATAATGCAGTTTATGTAAAATTACGGAAAGTAATCAAAATATTCTGTAGCTGAGTATTGAAGCTGATAATATGTATACGCGCGCTTGTGTCCGTACGCACGCGTGAGCTTGTGTAATACGTTTCTATATTTTCAAATCTAGTTTTTAATTTATACATATTTGATATCTTACAAGTTAAGGTTTTTGTGCGAAATTTATCCATTATCTATACTTGTTATGAACATTATGATTAGTATTCCCACAAATGTTATTAAATAAAAAAATGATTAGGATACGATTAGAAAATTATCTTATTGTATGATGTTACAGAATACAACAACTAAATATATATATATATATATATATATATATATATATTTAAAATCGTGTGTGTTTTGTAAAAAATCAAAATTCTTGTATCCAATTCTATATAATATAACAAAATATCAAAAAAGTTGCAGACAGACCATTTGTGCAATTGATACGTAAGACAACGAAATAAAACGCTCCTTTTATAAAACAAGTGCACGTTACGAATGCGAGTGGACTAAAATGAAGAAGGTGAAGACATATTGTTTGGAAAAATCAATTGCGCTTGCGGGAACTTTGGTCAAGATATTATGTTATAACTATTTTTCTGTGAGAAATAAATATCTATTTGTATTTGTGTTACGGCGTCGATTATTCGCCCACTATTCTCTCCCTTGCAAATTACGCGAAAATTATTTCTATAGCATTCTTGTTTCTGTAGCACTGCGATAACATTACATGTCATGTTCTGTATCCTTATAATATTATATTATGACTATCTCGTAGATAAAAAATTGTATGTTATCATAGATCAGTATGTTTATGACAAGTTTTAAGAACATTATGCAATTTTCTAAAATAAAGTAAATTGTTTAAATTATGTAATTTTTCCCGTAGATAATGTATCTTATGCTTTAAGAGAAATATTTTTATATATTTCATGTAGTTTTGCGAAGATAAAGTATATGACCCCTGATCGAGATATCATTCTCAAATGCAGTTCAATGCGCTGGAAATACTACGTATTTCTAATATTGTAATAAAACGTTACATACTTCTATTATTATAGCAGTTGTTCAATATCAAGCAATATTCATGGAATTGTTACATCACATTTATTTATTATAATATAGAACAATGGAATTTTTTTGGAACGTCATAATTATATGTATATGTTTATAATATCATTATACAATAAAATTGCTGCAAACAATCGGAATAATATTTGAAATAAAATATGACGCAATAGTATTATTGAATCGCTAACTTATTAATGTATTCGTGTATATATCGACAGCTGTGTGTGTACTGTGTGCGAGCGTATATATACGATTGTGTATTACATTTTAAGTATTTTTTTATTTTTATTTATTTAATATCTTCTAAGGTGAAATATGTTCACGAAATCTAATAAATATCAATAATCGTTATGGAACTAATTTCTCGCGGATTTCTTAAATCTAAGATGTTATTAAATTTAAAAAGTCATCATTAAGATATGATTAGAAAATTATCCTGTTGTAATAATATGATGTCACAGAATACAATATATATATATATATATATATATATATATATATATATGCTTCCATGCTTTATGAAAAAAATTAAAATTTTTTGTGCAATGCAACATTTATTTCAAAGATAATAAGTTGTACATAGAATGATGTAATGATGTATGATATGTTATACGATTACCATCAAAACTGACATGTATGTACGATCAACCAGGTAACGCTCCTTTTAAGAGATGTGTACGTTACAAATGCGCGGACTATACTGAAGAACGCAAAGTCTCCTACTACTTGGAAAAATCAATTGCGCTTGCGCGAACTTCGGTCAAGACATCATGACAGAACTATTTTTCTGTGAGAAATAACTATCCGTTATACTTTCGCTACGGTGCCAAATCGACCGGTTAATCGCCAACTTTTCTCTTCCGCGCAAATTGCGAGCAAATTATTTCTATAGCACCTTAAATTACATCTTGATATTTTATGTTACTTTTGTCGGTGAATTTATGTTAAATTAAGGAATTTTGCCTTGGAAAATATGCTAGAAGAAAAATATTATATAATTCTTTATTTGAAGAAGGAAATAGATAAAACCGCATTATCACGATACATCGCTCCCAAATGCGTATGGAAGCTCCAACAAGAGTGACCTGTATCGATACTCAATTTCTGTACATTCATCGAATGTCTCTGGTCGCAATCGGGTTATGGCCTTACCATCGAACAATGCTTGTTCAATTTCAGTCTTGTGTGTTTTCTCTTACTACGATTAGTTGTATTATATTTCAGGTAAATATACATATATTAATATGCGTAGAGTTTTTCTATACATATATAGTTATTTATTATCATTGTTTTCCTACTTTTATTACATATATTATCTATTATTTTATATGTTAAACATATTTTCAGTTTCATGCAAGATTTAAAATAAGACTAGTACAGAAAAATAGTTTGTCATGTTTTGGTATTAACTTATGATTGACATAATTAGTAATTTTTAATTTGTAATTAATAGTAATAGTATTATAATAATGTAAATTGTAAATAATCCACAATATGAAGAATAAGTTTTTTTAAGGAAAGATTAAATAATCAACAAAAACAGCATGCTCAAGTGCATAATGAGCGTCATCTTTTTCCTTTCTCATAACTTTACTATCTGTTTCTGTTGAAATCTGTTAGAATTTATTACGACGCCATGAACACTTTTGCTTAAAAATATTAGTATTCGTAATAACCAATAAAGAGTTAAATTATCAATAACAAATTACATCGATGGACACACATTGAGGTTTATTTAAGATGCAACATTTGCATTTTGTGCTAATCAACTGAGAGTGCAGTTTTCGAATTTTTTAAATAAATATGTTAATTGCAGCTTACAACATTTCTAACTACAGAATGGACTATTGACTTTATCGTTGAAGTTCTTTCTGTATCGCTTTTTACTCTTTTATGCGCAATTCAATATAATTCTCTTTGGATTAACATGCATGTTGTAAGTTGAGTTTTTTACAGTGTGCTTCTAACCATAAACGTGTTACATAAATCAGGCTTCATACACTATAAATTTTTGTAAAATTTATTAGAAAAATAGAGAATTGTCTGATATATTGTTGGTACGATAGGTGAAGCGTCTAATGGAACACCTTCAGTACATGTGTAGCGACTTAAAGGACGAAAACGAAATTGCTATAATAAAAAGATATGGACACATTGCAAAATGTGTTGCGATTGTATTAGCATGTAAGAATGTATCAATTATTATTTATTATACCTTAGCGCAGGCATTTTATTTTAAAATAATTATACCAAAAGTTTGCGAATATGAAAATAAATAAAAAAAAGAATGGATAGTGTTAGCAAGCTATCAGATTATTACAGAAAAATGAAAAAGTCGGAACAATAAGAAGATAATATAAAAATTTGAGACATATGTTTATGCTATATTTCGATATATAAAAGAAGAGGTTAATATGATCATTCACTGGTTATTTTTTTTAAATATCTTAAGTGTCGTCGATATGTGTTTTAATCATCTTCACTCTTTTGCCAATTTTGCCACGGATTTTGGGCATCTTTTTCCTCGTAAATAAATCCGAGCCATATCGCAATATGTATATCACTGAATATTTTGTCGATGAAGAAAAATATTTTTATTTTATTTTGCTGCATCTGTATGCAGCCCAGTACGTAGCAGGAGGTACATTACTAGGAACTGGAATATTGGTAGCAGGATATTCTTCATATTTTTGTGGATTCTGTAGCATTGCCAGGTAAGAGAGAGAAAGTAATTTAGTAACAGTAAAAGTAAAACAGAATGGAGCCTGGTGATTACATATAAAATCTTATTTATTCTCGAGAACAAATTTAAGAAGAAAAAATTTGTAATTTATTTGTAGTTACCGTATCGAACATGCAATGCGGATAAATAGTGACGAGGTAACTAAGTGGAAGAACAAGAGGGAAATCGACAAGAAGATAAGTCATGCAGTGGTCATTCATCGCACAGCTTTTGAGTATGTTCTATTCGATGTATGCAAGCACGCACGTACGCACAGCAATATTAGGATATTTATATTACATATAAAATGAAACATTATATGTTTTTCATAGATTTACTAATTTATTTATATATAACTTCGAGGGAACATACCTTCTTATAATAGCGATTATTGTAATTTGTTTGAGCCTTCATCTGTTTGGAGTAAGAATTTAAGCAAAATCCTAAATTTCACAATTGTTACATTTTTTTATTCTCCTGCAACAAAACATTTAAATTGATAGTATTGGAACTGCAGAAAAATATACGTAAGCGATCCAAAAAGTAATGAGACTGGTCCCGTTAGAGAAATTAAAATAACGCACAGTGGCAACAATGTATACCTACATGTACCTGAACACCTTTTCTACTTTGAAAATTCCCTTCCGATAAGTTCAGTCAGTAACCATTAGTGATCGATAGCGTAAACATTGGTGGCAGTTTGCTTCCGGAAAAGAATATGGAGAAAAATATTGACCAACGATATGCAATTTTGTATTTGGTTAAAGAAATCGGATACTTATTCGATTTTACAGCAAGCTTTTAAAGAACAATGTATATTACGTACAATGTTTTCGTTAGAACGCCGCGTTTCTAGCCGGTTGTGAAAGCGCAAAAGACAAGGGGCGTCCAAGCACCTTGATTAATGATGTAATGATGAATACAGCCAGCGCGATCAACGAGAAGACTAATGCATGTAAATCGATATATTAAAGTAAATGTTGCATCACTTCAGAAAAAAATGTCCGAATAAAAAGATATAAGAAATTCTATTGCGCCATTACAATACGCGGTCGCATGTCACGCAATCTGTGTCAATTAAAGGAGATAAGAAGATACAGTCTCATCCTTCGTACAGCATGGAAGTTTGGGTGTGATTTGTAATGTTCTCAGAAATCAAGAAGGAGCTCAGAGGATGAAAAATGTAGCGAGAAAAAAGAGATTGTAAAAGCAATGAAGGCGCAAGCGCAAACAGCTTTCCAAAGATGGTCTAGATTTCTTCATACAAAAATGGATAACGCGATGGGAAAAGTTCGTTGCATTCAATGGGGACTATTTTGAAGAGACTATTTGGAGGGACTATTTAGAGGGACTATTTATTTACAAGAGAGAACATGTGTATTTGAATTAAAAATACAATTTTGTTTTTTTATAGCATTTGTCTCATTACTTTTTGAACTGCCCTCATAAGTAGAATAACATAAAAGTAATTGTACATATGTTGAATTCACATATTATTAGTAGAACCATTAAAAATATAAGATATTTCATATGAGAAACAGTTTGCACATTTTGCTAATTGACAATTAAGTTAAGAGATATATATACGTGTATCTATCTATCTATAAATTCTTTAATAATATCTATTATAAAAAAGTGTATATGTAATATATTGTTTCAGATCTTTCAAGCTGTTTATTTTATATATAGTATGGAAAATTTTATATTACATTGTAGCTTTACAATTGGCATTTTAGGATGTTCATTAGGAGGCAACTTCCTTGGTCAAGCAATTACAGATCACTATAATTACATATTTTCAACCGCGTAAGATATTTTGCTATAATAGACTAAAGTCGTCAATATTAATTTTGTATGAACATATTAACATACGCAAATAACAATCAACGTGATAGTGCAAATATAATATTTATATATCAACATCATCTGAAAAACATGTATTTCTATCCTAAGGTTTTACTATCAACATTTTTAATATTTCACATTATCATTTTCAAAGATTCATTTTATTATTTTCCTATTACTCCGCAGATATAACGTTCGATGGTACGTTGCACCTGTACGTGTGCAAAGATTAATATTGTTCCTTTTGCAAAGAGGCGCTAAGCCGTATGATGTCAAATTCGGTGGTCTTTATACAACATCTTTAGAAAATTTTGCCACGGTAAAACTATTATACATTATGTGTCAGTACGTATATACATAATATATGTATATAATGAAAACTAAACTGACGTTTTCATTGCAGCTATCAACTGCATCAATATCGTATTTTACTGTTATGTGTTCTATACAAAAGTGATATTAATATGAATTAGCTAGTATTGCGTCAAAACCAGATAGTAAACTCGAAGATGGCTACTTTTTGTTCTTAAAAGTTCCGTTCTTAAATAACTGGTGTCTGTAATTGTCAGAAAATGAAGAGAATGAAACATCTCCATTATTTTTAATTCATTCATTATATCATTGCACTTTATGCATAGTAGATGTAGCCAAAAATTAAAACTGATTGAATTTATATCTAGGAGCCATCGATAATAAGTTTTCTTCTATTCACTACTATTCTATTCATATATTTCTTCTATTCTATTATTCTTCTATTCTATTATGTCCAAACGTTTTTGGTTGGATTAGCATCAAGCAAGTCTATGATGGGCACAGAATACATCACTGAATCGCAATGCATATGCGGTATTCATGGTAAAATTTGTCTTTCCATCATGAAGGTCGAAAGATAACTCAAGCTTTTTCTATAGAAACCATCTTAGAGAAACTATCTTAAGTCCTCCTACTGGACTTTTCCGTCTAACGGTTTCCAAGTAAAAGTTTCGTTGGACACTCTTATCAAACAGACGGTATATTTATTCAATTTTTTTAGTGGTTTTAATAACAAATATATGCTACAACATTTATCAAAAACCGGGACGAATATATGTTACAACTGAATTAATACATGTTTTCCAAAAAACGAAACTTGAAAACGCATTTCAACATTCGTTGCAAATGGAATAAGTTGTAGATATATGATATGCTATAATGATATATAGCGTTATATAATTATGTTATACGATTAAATACTTTTATTTTTCTCTTCACTTTTTAATTGTTTTTTGCAGATTAGTTAAACAATGATATGATTATTTTTAATACAAAATGTGTCAAATCCGCGAAAATATATATAAAAATTAGATTTTTGTGATAACTATATACAAAAAATGATTAAAGTTTGTTTAGGTTTGTCCACTAACAAAATCTATACTAACAGAAACTGCAGTTATATTGTTGTGTTCGGGATGGCTACGTATTTTGGAGTCACCCAGTACAACGATTCGATCGCTGTCAGCTGCGGAACAGCTGGACGCTCCGACGTTGCGCTCGCTTGGAGACGCAACGCCAGTTGCAGACTAAGCGACGGATAAACAATTTATAAACAGAGAGTTGTGATCGAGTCTCGGTGGTGTTGAAACGTGTATTTCTCAGCGACGTGTATCTTGTTTAATAAAGTCTCAGTTCAGTTCTTTATAATAAAAAAGTGTTCCCCTTTCTTCTGCGAGTGAGCCGTGAGAGTGCGCGAGTGCCATAGTACAAGTGGAAGTGTAGAAACAGTGTCCCGGGCGCAACAATATAATTACTATTAATATAATTAATAGAAATCCAGAAAAAAATCAACTAAATAATCAAGGAACATCTGACACTGATTACTGAGTGATGAAATAATTGAAAAATTTTTCGGTCTGATTACTGATTAATCAAGTAATTAAAATTATTACGTTCTGATTACTGATTAATCAAGTAACAAAAATATTTTATACTATAATTACTGATTAATCGAATAATTAAAAAATTTTTCACTTTGATTACTGATTACTGGAGTAATTGAAAAATTGTTTATTGTGATTACTGATTAATCGAGTAATTGAGAAATTGTTCTTTTTTATTACTGATTAACCGAGAAATTTAAAAATTGCTTATCTTGATTAGTGATTAATCAATTAATCGGGAATTATTTTTTCCTGTTAAATAAATAATTAAATACTCAAGTAATATTAATTTATTATTAATATTTTGCCGATCCCTGGTCAAAAAGTTATGGACCACTCTACTGATATGTTTTCATAGTGTAAGATATATGACATTTGATATGCATAATTTCTATAATATTAATAGTTAGGCGATGGTATTATAATAACACATATCAAGAAGAAATAACAAATATCATATATAAATCGTAATTGTTAATACAGTATGCAAAGCATGTGTAATTGTAGCTTAATATTTTGACATAATTATATATCACAGGTTTTAAATGATCATCTTATTGACTGATTATTAATGTGTAGATACAACGTTCGGTGGTATACAGCTCCTATACGCATACAGAAATTTATATTGTTTCTGTTGCAAAGAAGCTATAAGGGTTACGGGCTCAGAATAGGTGGACTTTTCATATCATCCCTAGAGTGCTTTGCTTTGGTCAAATTGCATTGTGCATCGATATACACATATATAAAATGTCATATATTTTGTAGTTTGTAATTAACGTTTTTCATTACAGTTATCTAGTGCATCATTATCTTACTTTACTGTTATATATTCTACACAAATATGATGCCAGTATCAATCATCTAATAGTATACTGAAAGTGGGAAAGGTTAAAGATAAGTGACAGCAACTGTCCTGTTTTCAAATAACTTGTTGCGTAAATTTATTTGTTGCGTGAAATTATAAATTCAGTCTCAATTCAATATTCATATATCAATTAATATCATGGTACAGTTTACATAAAATTACGGGAAACAATCGGAATAATGTTTGAACAAATAAAATATGATGTAACAGTATTATTAAATTGCTAATGTATGCGTGTATATGTGGACAGCTGTGCGTGTACATGCGTGCATATATATGTGAGTGTGTGTTACATATTTTTATATCTATAAAAGTATTTTTTAATTTTGATTTGATAGGCATTCGACGTTGCGGTGCTCAAATTCGAAATATTGTTTGTTACGATCACCTGTTTGTTGTCTTCTGTTTATATCTAACCATTTCATATGAGAATTAGTCGGATGTGATATTGTGAGATTGTGATGTGTTTATTGGTCATCTTCTGCCAATAGGTATTAATATAATATGTTAAGTATAGTTTTTAGCAATTTATTTCAAATTGTCGTGTTTTTATTTATAGAGGATGACTAATTTGAGTTAATCATATATTACACTTGAAGAGGACCAAAATTGATGGTCGAAACGTTGTGTATCTAGTTGTATGATTTTTGCCAGGTTCAACAGGTTCGGTCAACAATAAATTAGCTTTATGGTTACTTCCATATGAGTATAAATTCGCTTACTTTCTGAGACATTCCGGCACTTTCGATGTTTCAGTATTTCGGTATCATCGGCGAAGAGCAACCGTAACGAGAAGTCCTAAAAGCGATTTACACAATAGCGCGAGTGACCGTTCGGATCCAAATCGCGACTGTATTTCTTTTACAAATAAAGACTGATAACGATTTTAAATCAATTTTGCCCTACATATTTATTTAATATCTTACAAGGTGACGTACTTTCACGAAATCTCGTTTATCAATAATTGTTATATGGAATTAACTTCTCGCAGATTTATTAAATCTAAGATGTTATTAAATCTAAAAATCATCATTACGATATAATTAGAAAATTATCCTATTGCAACAATATGATGTCACAGAATACAATATAGGTAAATATAAATATATATTGCATGCTTTATAAAAAAATAAAATTTTTTGATGCAGTTAAACATTCATTTCAAACATAATAAGTTGTAGATATAATGATATATGATATGTTATAGAATTACCATCATATTAAAACCGACGTGTACGTACAATCAACCAGGTAGCGCTCCTTTTACTATAAAACATGTGTACATTACGAAGGCGCGGACTATACTGAAGAACGGGAAGACGTAATGTTTGGAAAAATCAATTGCGCTTGCGCGAACTTCGGTTAATATACTTTCGTTACGGCGCCAAATCGATCGCTTAATCACCCACTTTTCTCTCCCGAGCAAATTGCGAGCAAAGTATTTCTATAGCACCTTAAATAACATCACGATATTTTATGTTACTTTTGTCGGTTTTTTTCGTTATTTATGTTAAATTAAGGAATTTTATCTTGGAAATTACGCTAGGAGTAAAATATTATGTAATATTCTTTATTCGAAGAAGGAGATAGGAAGAATCATTTTGATATATCGCCAAAGCGTGTGGAAGTTCGAACGAGAGTGACCTGTATGGATACTCAATTTCTTTACATTCATCGAATTTCTCTGGTCGCAATTGGGTTATGGCCTTACCATCGAACAATGCTTGTTCAACTTCACTCTTGTGTGTTTTCTCTTACTATGATTAGCTTTATTATATTTCAGGTAAATATATATTAATTGTAAATATATATTCATAGGTGTACATTTTGTATATATATTACATATAAACGATAATTTTGCTTAAATTTTATATATAAAATATAGATGTTTATATATTTTTATAATTATTATTCTTTTTCTACTTTTATTACATAAAATTTATAAAAATTAAATTAAGTCATAATTAAATTTAGTCATTTATATCATAAATTATTATTTTATATGCTAAACATATTTTCAGTTTCATGCAAGATTTAAAATATTAATATTATGAACATAAAAACAGTTTATCATGTTTTTGTATTAACTTATGATTGATATAAGTAGTAATTTTTAATTTGTAATTAGTAATAGTATTATAACGTAAATTAATTAATCCAAAATATGAAGAATAAGTTTTTTTAATGAAAGATTAAATAATCGGCAAAAACCGTATGCTCAAGTTCAAAATAAGTTATTTTTCTCCTTTCTCTTACCATTTAATAATTATTTTTATTGAAATCTGATAGGATTTATTAAGATAGATAGCTATCTTTGCTTAAAAATGTTAATATACATATATTCACTATAACCAAAAAAGAGTTAAATTTTCAATAACAAATTATATTAATGGACACATTAAGGTTTATCTAATGATATCCAAGCAACATTTGCATTTTATCCTAATCAAATGAAAGTGACATTTCCTAATTTGCAAAATAAATCTATTAATTGCAGCTTACAACATTTCTAACTACAGAATGGACTATTGACTTTATCGTTGATATTCTATCTACATCACTTTTTCTTCTTTTGTGCGTAATTCACTATAATTCTTTTTGGATTAACACACATGTTGTAAGTTGAAGTTTTACACTGTGCTTCTAAACATACAGATTATATAAATCAGGCTTTAAGGTCTCTTCACACATATCCGTGACGTGTCAGTACCGTATCAGTGCCGTGTCGATTCGCATATGTTACTACGCCGGACATGTATAAATACTAGTATAAAAACATGTATGTATAAAACTGAGCGAATACGGCACTGACACGTCACGGATATGTGTGAAGAGGCCTTTATACACTAAAAGTTCGTAAAATTTATCAGAAAAGTAGAGAAATAGAGAATTGTTTCTATATTGTTGATACGATAGGTGAAGCATGTATTGGAAAATCTTCAGTACATCTGTAGCGACTTAAAGGACGAAAACGAAATTGCGATAATTAAAAGATATGGACACATTGCAAAATGTATGGCAATTGGATCTATATGTAAGAATATATCAATTATCATTTATTATGTCTTAGCGCACGCTTTTCAATATAAAATATTATGTCAAAAGTGTGCGAATCTGAAACTAAAGAAAAAAGAAGAGTGGGTAGTGTTAGCAAACTATCAGATTATTACAGAAAAATGAAAAAGTAGGAGAAGTAAGAAGATAATGAAATAGTCAAACACTAGAAACATATACTTATGTTATATTTCGATATATCAAAGAGGATGGATTTATATGATCACTGATTATGTTTTTCAAACATCCTCAGTGCTAATGATGTGCAGTTTATTCCTCTTAAGTCTGTTGCCAATTCTGCCACGGATTTCCGGCACCTCTTTCCTCGTAAATAAATCCCAGTTATATCGCACATATATCAGAACTGAATATTTTGTCGATCAAGAAAAATATTTTTATTTTATTTTGCTGCATCTGTACGCAGCCCAGTACATAGCAGGAGGTACATTAATAGGAACAGGAATAGTGGTGGTAGGATACTTAATATATTTTTGTGGATTATTTGACATTGCAAGGTAAGAAAATAATATAGAAATAGAATGGAAGATTGTGATTACATATAAAATCTTGTTTATTTTCGAGAACAAATTTAGGAAAACAAATTTGTAATTTATTTGTAGTTACCGTGTAGGACAGGCAATGCGGAAAAATAGTAACGAAGTAACTAACCGGGAGAACAAGAGGGAGATTGACAAGAAGATAAGGCATGCAGTGGACATTCATCGCACAACTCTTGAGTAAGTTCCTTGCATCTATTCCATGCATGCAGGCGTGCACGCACACATAGAACACACACACACACACACACACACACACACACACAATTTTAGGATATTTATATTACACATAAACATTTATATGTTTTTCATAGATTTACTGACTTCTTTCTATATAACTTCGAGGGAACATACATTCTTATAATAACGATTATTGTACTTTGCTTGAGCCTTCATCTGTTTGGAGTAAGAATTTAAGCAAACAACTGAAAAAATGTCACAATTATTACATTTTTTTATTCTGTAGTGCAACTAGACATTGAAATTGATAGGTTTGAGAGCTGTAGAAGAATGTACGTAGGCGATTCAAAAAGTAATGCGACTGGGCTTGCTAGAGAAATTAAAGAACGCAAAGTGGCACTACATACTCATATGTATCTGAACATTTCTTCTATCAACTTTGAAAATTCTGTTCCAATCGGTTCAGTTATAATAACCATTAGTGATCGATTGCGTAAACAACTGTTGCATTCACGAGGTTCAATTGGTGCACAATGTTACTTGAGTGTTCACTAAAAAGGTTTCAGGTTGGTCATTTAACGGAAAATCTAGTAACGTTGTTCAACTGTTCAGGTGGTTGAATGAAGCAATTGTTTGCAGTTTGCCTCTGAAAAAGAATGGAGACAAATATTACCGAACAATTTGCAATTCAATTTTGTGTTCGGTTAAAGAAATCGGCTTCGGATATTTATGCGATGTTACAGGAAGCTTTTAAAGAACAATATGTATCACGTGTAACATGTTTTCGTTAGCATGCCACGTTTCTAACGGTCATGAAAGCGCAGAACGTAAAGGGTGTTCAAGCACTTTGATTAACGATGAGATGACGAATACAGTCAGCGCAAACAAACGAGAAAATCGCATCGATGTATTAAAATAAATGTTGTATCGCTTCAGAAAGAAACGAATAAAAACTTGAAGAAATTCTATTGCACCACGGCAATGCGCGGTCCCATGTCACGCAATCTGTGCCACTTTTTAAAGGATAAGAAGATTCATACTTTACCCTCCTTACAACTCGGAGGTTTAGGCGTGACTTCTGGTTGTTTTCAGAACTCAAGAAGGAGTTCAGAGGACGAAAATTTGGCGAGGCTGAAGAGTCGTAAAAGCAATGAAGGCTCAGTGCAAATAACTTTTCAAAGATGGCCTAGATTTTGTCTTCCAAAAATGTATAACGCGCTGAGAAAAGAGCGTTACATTCAGTGGTGACTAGTTTGAAAAGGAACATGTAAATTTAGATTAAAAATACAGTTTTGTAGTTTGTATAGCATTTGTTTCATTACTTTTTGGTCCGCCCTCGTAAGTAGAATGATATAAAAATAATTGTGTAAATGTGAATTGAATTCATATTATTAGTAAAATCATTAAAAATATAAGATATTCTATATGAGAAACAGTTTGCAACCTGACAAATAATTTAACAGATATTCGTATTCTATATAGACATATATAAATTCTTTGATAATATCTGTTACAAAAAAGTATATGTGTAATATATTATTTCAGATCTTTCACAACGTTAGTTTTGTATTTAGGATGGAAAAGTTCGTATTACATTGTGGTTTTACGTTTGCCATTTTAGGAATTTCATTAGGAGGCAATTACATAAGTCAAGCAATTACAGATCGCTATAACAACATATTTTCATCCGCGTAAGATATTTTATACTAGGTTGAAGTCTATATTAACTTTTTACGACCATATTAACATATACGTGAATAACAATCAATATTGTGATATTGTAAATATAATATTTGCAAACATCATCTATGAAACATGTATTTCTATCCTAAGTTTTTTCCATCAACAGTTTTGATATTTCAAGTTATTATTTTTAAAAATTTATTGTATTATTTACCTATTACTTCGCAGATATAACATTCAATGGTACATTGCACCCGTACGCGTGCAAAGATTAATATTATTTCTTTTGGAAAGAGGCGCTAAGCCTTATGAAATCAAATACGGTGGTCTTTATACAGCATCTTTAGAAAACTTTGCCACGGTAAAACTATTATATATTATGTGTCAATACGTATATATGGTATATATTACATATGTATATACTGAAAACTAAATTGACCTTTTTATTGCAGTTATCAACTACATCAATATCGTATTTTACTGTTATATGTTCTATATAAAAGTGATATTAATATGAATCAGCTAATATCATGTTAGAAATATTATGTTAGAACCAAATGATAAACGCGAAGATTGGAAATTTCCGTTCTTAAAAGTTCCGTTCTTAAATGACTGGTGCCTGAAAGTATCAGAAAATGAATAAAGAGAATGAAACACTTCCCATTAGTTTTAAAGTTCATTACGCTTGCATTTCATATATATCAAGATATACCCAAAGACTAAACTGATTGAATTTATATTTAGCAGCCATCGATAATAAGTTTTCTTCTATTCACAGATTTTCTATTCTATTGTATTATGTCCAACCGTTTTCGATTTGATCAGCATCAAGCGATTATGATTGCTACGCAATACGGCACCGAATCGCAATGCGTATATAATTTCATTCATCGGCGAAATTTGTTTTTTCATTATGAGGGTCGAACGATAACTTTAGCTTTTTCTAGAAACCATCTTAGAGAAAGGGTCCTCCTACTGGCTGCCATTGGAATTTCCCGTCTAACGGGTTCCAATTAAAAGTTTCGTCGGACACTCTCTTATCAAACAGACTATATTATATTTGTCACACTTTTTTAGTGTCTTTAATAACAAATATAAATTACAACATTTATATTATCAAAAACTGGAACGAATATGTATGTTACAACTTAATAAATAGGTGCTTTCCAAAAAATTTGAGGATGCATTTTAACGTTCGTTTCAAATGTAATACGATGTAGATACAGGGTGTCCAATGGGAAGTTGCTGAAAGTAAACGATTGGTTCTCCCCTCCATGACTTCATAAAGGGTCTTACGGTTAACGGTCGTTCATCTGAGTGTCCGCAGTTTTATTCTGGTTGTGGTAGATGCAAGTCCGTGCGCGTCAAAATGAGTAATCTGACGACGGAAGGAAAGATTTATCTTGTCGAGTGCTTCTTTTCCAGAGGAAAAGTTTATAGCAATGCTTACAGGGGGTTTCGTACTAAATACGGAACACATAAAGTTAAGAGCGAAAACACGCTGAAAAGGTTAGAATTGATTATTTCTTTAAACGTATGCGTTACGTCGCTCCATTTTTTGGCAATAAATCTGCATTAAAATAATGTTTTGCCTTATTTTTATCAGAATTATCGATAATTTTATGCAGTATGGAACTATCCAAGACCGTAGACATGATCTGCCAGGTCCTTCTGTGTCTGTAGCTGCAGAAGAAAACATTGAAGATATTAAGAAGTATTTTGAAGAGAATCCAAATTCTTCCAATCGGAAAGCTGCCCAAGCTCTTGAAATATCCAAAACAACGTTACACAGGATTTTAAAACATTTCCTGAAAATGCATCCCTATAAAATAACATCGCATCAATTGCTAACCAAACGCGCTATGACGAAACGTGTGGAATTCTGCAAGACGATAAATGGAATGTTTGAAGATGGAGAACTTGATGCAAAATTGATAATTTAAACGGACGAAGCACATTTCTGGCTAAATGGTTATGTTAATAAACAAAATTATAGATTTTGGGGGTCGGAAAATCCCAACGTTTCCCTGGCTAAACCTTTACATCGACAAAAAGTAACAGCATGGGCTGCGATCTCGGTAAAAGGAATTTATCTGCAATTCTTCGAATCAACAGTCACTGGTGAAAGTTACAAGCAGCTTCTCGAAACACAATTCTTCCCTCATGCAAAAAAAGAGGCCTAGTCAGAGGATTTCATTTCATGCAGGATGGAGCGACACCACATCGAACCCAGGAGGTCTTCGAAACAATCCATAAAGTTTATGGCAATCGAGTCATCGGTCTGGGATACCCCAAATTTGCCCAGGGGGGGGGGCTAGAATGGCCACCGTACTCGCCGGATTTAAATCCATGTGACTTCTTTCTTTGGGGATACATTAAGGACCATTGTTATGCCGGAAATGCAGAAACAGTGTCAGATTTAGTAGTAGCTATTAAAAAGGTCGTCAGCAACATTAAAGACGACATGTTAGAAAAAGTTTTCACAAGTTTTCGTAAAAGAATTGATTTTTGTACAAATTCAGATGGTGCACACTTTGAAAATATTTATCATTAGCTTACTTGATTATTAGCATATTTTTCATTAATAAAATAAACTGATATACAAACATTTTGCTAAATTTTATTTATACCCATTAAAAACTGCAGACTTTCCTCTTTCCAACGCAATTTTTGTTTTTTCAATAACTGCATACGTTTAAAAATGACAGCTGATTAGTTTCAGCAACTTCCCATAGGACACCCTGTATAATGATACATGATATGTTAATTATAAAATTACCGTCATATCAAAACTGACGTGTACGTACGATCACCCAGGCTCCTTTTAAGAAACATGTTTACGTTATGAACGCGCAGACTATACTGAAGAACGCGAAGACGTGCTGCATGGAAAAATCAATTGCGCTTGCGCGAACTTTGGTCAATATACTTTCGGTACGGCGTCAAATCGATCGGTTAATCGCCCACTTTTCTCTCTCTCGCAATTGCGAGCAAATTATTTCTATAGCACCTTACATTACATCTTGATATTTTATATTTCTTTCGTCGATACATTAATGTTAATTAAACAATTTTATATTGGAAAATACGCTAGAAGAAAAATATTATGTAATATTCTTTATTCGAAGAAGGAGATAGGAAGAATCATTTTGATATTTTGCCAAATGCGTGTGGAAGTTCGAACAAGAGTGACTTGTATGGATACTCAATTTTTTTACATTCATCGAATTTCTCTGGTCGCAATTGGGTTATGGCCTTACCATCGAACAATGCTTGTTCAACTTCAGTCTTGTGTGTTTTCTTTTATTATGATTAGCTGTATTATATTTCAGGTATGTAAATATACAGGGTGTCCCAGACCTATCGTATAAGCCGTGAATGGTAGACTCCTGAGTTCATTTGAAGACAAAATTCCTAATATCAAAATGTCGAGGCTACTATATTTTTTTAACCAGAAAGATTTAAAGTTCACCAAGCAGCTTGTCCAAATTTCGTGCGTTTAGGAATATCGCATATCAAAAAGCCCCTTCCGCAACACTTCACTCAACACGATAGAAACATTAACACTCGATATTATTATTCACTTTACATCTTTATACACTGTTCCAAAGAGCAATGAATATCATGATGATAATAGTTTCTAAATTGTCATACGGACACACGATGCGCATCGAATGTTCAAAGCATTCGTGCCAAGCATGCAACGAATAAATGACATTTCTTATATGATGAAAGAAAATCAATACAATCGGTATGAAATATGGTTTTCCGCATAAATATCAATAAAGAAAAAAATAAAAAAAAAAGAAAATATTAACATATTTGGAAATACTTTTTATTAATTTATTTAAAGGAACAATTATCTTCTTTGATCAAAAATTTTCCATGCAGAAAACCATACTTCATACTCGTTTTCATTTCCCATTGAAAAAAGTGGGGTAGGCTGTGTCGGGACACGGCCGCAAGTTTTTAACGTGAATACGTCATGTTAATGAAAAGAGTTCAAAGAAAGATAGTAATTTCAATCAACTGTGTATATTTTCCTATATATTATAATCCAAAGTCGATACCTTGTATATTATAATAAGATAAAGTGAGATGCCCTATATATTATAATTATAATTAAAATGAGACTGTATATTAAAATTGAATGAAAGAAATTTCGTCACGCGTCCCGCGTCACGCGTCTCGCGTCTCGCTCAACTTTTCAAATTGGCATCCATCGAGTTATAAGACGTATTCACGTCAAAACTATAATAGCCTCGATATTTTGATATTAGGATTTTCGTCTCCAAATGAACTCAGGAATTTACTATTAACGGCTTATACAGTACTTCTGGGACACCCTGTATATTAATAGGCATACATTTTATATATAAAATATAGCTGTTCATATTTCATAATTATTATTCTTTTCCTACTTTTATTACATATATTATTATTTTATATTCTAAACATATTTTCAGTTTCATGCAAGATTTAAAATTATACGTTAACATTACACTGGGGAACATGAATTTTTTGTCGGGCCAATGGCAACTCATTCTGATAGGTTTTTTCCCGTAGAATCCAAATGTGGAAATGAAAATAGTGAATTGGCTCTAGTGTTTAAACAAAACGGGGTCAAATGTGCAAAAACCGTGGGTTTTTGGTTATTTTTGAACACCTGTAGAAAACAACGGGAGCTCCTAGAACTTTCTAATTGAGATTAAATGAAAGCCTAAACTTTGTCCTTTTAGGCTATAGATCGAAAAATGAGGTGCCTTTAACTTGAAGTAACAATTTTTTTTTACGAGCGCGCACCGATTCCGCCACATGCTTTTCTGGCCGCGTGCACTGTTCTCTCAGCTCTCCAATTATTTTATCACTAGCATCCCCTGTCTTCGGCTTCGTCTGTGTTTTTCTACAGTATATTCACCACAAATGTAGCAGAATACATCTGGATGATTAAGACAAAGTTTTCGTAATGAACTCATATTTATACAAACCTTAAATCGTAATTCCAATGTTTATACGATGTAAATAAATAAGAATGGTACCTCGCACTTGCAAACACACTTTATGAATCGTAACAAACTCACGAGATGCATCTGCTCATTCATCTGCTCATACATGTGGCGGATCGCATGTAGCGGAATCGGTGCGCGTTCGTAAAACAATTGTTACTCCAAGTTAAAGACACCTCATTTTTCAATCTATAGCCTAAAAGGGCAAGGTTTAGGTTTACATTTCATTCTAATTACAAAGTTCTAGGAGCTCCCGTAGTTTTTCTACAGGTGTTCAAAAATGACCAAAAACACGGTTTTTTGCACTTTTGATCCCGTTTATTTAAAAAACCAGAGCCAATTTAGTATTTTAAAGGCCAGATTCATGTTTAGCGCACCCAAATTAGTAAAGAATACTCATTCCGTTAAAAACAATCTAAAAACGATAAAATTTTGTTGACCAGTGTTATTATAAACAGAAAAATAGTTTGTCATACTTTTGTATTATTACTTATGATTGACATAATTAGTAATTTTTAATTTGTAATTAGTAATAATAGTACTGTAATCGTATGAAGAATAAACTTTTTAAGGAAAGATTAAATAATCGGCAAAAACCGCATCAACATCATAATTAGTCATCTTCCTCCTTTCTCTTAGTCTTTAGTAACTGTTTTTGTTGAAATCTGTTAGAATTTATTACGGCTATAAATATTTTTGTTTAAAAATATTAGTAATCGCAATAACAAAAAAAGTATTAAATTATCAATAACAAATTACATCAATGGACACATTAAGGTTTATTTAACGATATCCAAGCAACATTTGCATTTTATGCAAATCAAGTGAGAGTACAATGTTCTAATTAAAAACAAACATATTAATTGCAGCTTACAACATTTCTAACTACAGAATGGACTATTGACTTTATCATTGAAGTTCTTTCTACATCGCTTGTTGTTTTTTTGTGCGCGATTCAATATAATTTTATTTGGATTAACACACATGTTGTAAGTTGAGTTTTTACAGTATGCTTCTAAATGTACTTGTTATACAATAAATGAGGCTTTATACACTATAACTTTTTGTAAAGTTTATCAGAGAAATAGAGAGTTGTATGATATATTGTTTATACGATAGGTGAAACATATATTGGAAAACCTTCAGTATGTCTGTAGCGAGTTAAAAGACGAAAACGAAATTGCTATAATAAAAAGATATGGACACGTAGCAAAATGTATTTCAATTGGATTAACGTGTAAGAATATATCAAGTATTATTTATTATGCCTCAGCGCACACTTTTTAATATAAAATATTATACCAAAAGTATGTGAACATGAAAATAAATAAGAAAGAAGTGTAAGTAGTGTTCCCAGATAGCAGAGGGAGTTCAAAAAGAATTCATTTGTCATGTCACCAATTTTGAGTTCATTTTCAGATGCAAAAAGAACAGAAAAGATGTTATGGAGTGTAAAAGAATCCTTTTTGCATCTGAAAATGATCTCAGAATTGTTAACATACATAAGTGAATTCTCTTTGAACTCCATCTACTATCTGGATTAGCACCCTACCAAATTATTACAGAAAAAGAAAAATTTGAAAAATTAATGAGATAAGAGAATGATCAAAAAGAAACATATAGTTATACTGTATTTCTATACTATATCAAAGAGGATGGATTTATATGATCCCTGCTTATGTTTTTAAAACATAATCTTCAGTGTTGGCGATGTGCGGTTTGTTCATCTTAACTCTTAGTCCAATTCTGCCGCGGATTTTTGGCTTTTTTTTCCTCGTAAATGAATCCGAGTCATATCGCAATATATATATCAGGACTGAATATTTTGTCGAAGAAGAAAAATATTTTTATTTTATTTTGCTGCATCTGTACGCAGCCCAATACATAGCAATAGGTACATTAATAGGAGGAGGAATATTGGTGATAGGATACTCTACATATTTTTGTGGATTATTTAACGTTGCCCGGTAAGAGAGAGAAAGTAATATAACAACAGTAAAAGTAAAACAGAATGGAGCCTGGTGATTACATATAAAATCTTATTTATTCTCGAGAACAAATTTAAGAAGAAAAAATTTGTAATTTATTTGTAGTTACCGTATCGAACATGCAATGCGGATAAATAGTGACGAAGTAACTAATTGAAAGAACAAGAGGGAAATCGACAAGAAGATAAGTCATGCAGTGGACATTCATCGCACAGTTCTTGAGTATGTTCTATTCTATGCATTCAGGCATGCACGCATAGCAATTTTAGGATATATTACATATAAAATGAAACAGTTTTATATATTTTTCATAGGTTTATTGAAATCTTTCTATATAACTTCGAGGGAACATATCTTCTTATAATAGCGATTATTGTAATTTGTTTGAGTCTTAATCTGTTTGGAGTAAGAATTTTAGTAAAAAACTAAATCTTATAATTATTAAATTTTTTCTTCACCACTGCAACAAGACATTTAAATTGATAGGATTTGGAGCTGTAGAAAACTATACGTAGACGATCCAAAAGTAATGAGATTGGTTCTGCTAGAAAACTTAAAAGAATGCAAAGTAACTATATACCCACAACACTACACACTTGTATCTGAGAATATATTTTCTATCAACTTTGAAAATTCTATTCATCGATCACCGATTCACCGATCGGTTCAGTTAGTGACCATTAATGATCGATCGCGTAAATATTGTTTGCAATTTACCCCCGGAAAAGAATATGGAGAAACAAAGTGACCAACGTTATGCGATTCTATTTTAATGTTCTGTTAAAGAAATCGGCTTCGGATGCTTATGCGATGTTATAAGAAGTTTTTAAAGAACATTATTAATATCACTTGCAATATGTTTTCGTTGGTATGTCGCGTTTCTGGCCGGGAGTTCCGGTCGTGAGAGCACAGAATACGAGGGGTCAAAGGCGAGGATTAAATAGATTGCAAAACAATGAAGGCGCAGTGCAAACAGCTTTTCAAAGATAGCTTAGATTTCATCTTCCAAAAGTGAAAAACGCGCTGGGAAAAGTTCGATGCATTCAATGGAGTTCTAGTTTCTTAGAAAAGAAACATTGTAAATTTAGATTAAAAATATAGTTTTGTATTTTTTATAGCATTTGTCTCATTACTTTATGGACCGCCCTCGTAAGTAGAATGAGATAACAATAAGTGTGTATGTGTTGAATTTATCTTATTAGTAGAATCATTAAATATATAAGATATTTCATGTGAGAAACATGTTGCTAATTGACAAATAATTTAAAAGATCTATATACATATATATATGTATATATAAATTCTTTAATAATATCTATTATAAAAAAGTGTATGTGTAATATATTATTTTAGATCTTTCACGCCATTGGTTTTGTATTTAGGTTGGAAAAGTTTCTATTACACTGTGGGTTTACGCTTAGCACTTTAACATGTTCATTAGGAATCAACTGCATGGGTCAAGCGATTACAGATCACTACAATTACATATTTTTAACGGCGTAAGATTTAACGGCGTAATAAACTAAAGTCGTCAATATTAAATTTATACAAATATATTAACATACGCGTGAATAACAATCAACGTGATATTGCACATATAATATTTGCCAACATCGTCTATACAATATGTATTTCTATCCTACGTTTTTTACCATCAACATTTTTCATATTTTAAATTATCATTTTCAAATACTCATTTTATTATTTACCTATTATTTCGCAGATATAACGTCCGATGGTACATTGCACCCGTACGCGTGCAAAGATTAATATTGTTTCTTTTGCAAAAAGGTACTAAGTCTTATAGCATGAAATTCGGTGGTGTTTATACAATGTCTTTAGAAAGCTTTGCCTCGGTAAAACTATTACACATTATGCGTCAATATGTATATATAGTATACATGAGATATGTATGTACTAAAAACGAAAATGACGATTTCATTGCAGCTATCAACTACATCAATATCGTATTTTACTGTTATATATTCTATACAAAAGTGATATTACTATGAATCAGCTAATTATGTTAAAACCAACTAGTAAACTCGAAAGTAGGAACTTTCTTAAACGTTCCGTTCTTAAATAATTGGTGCTTGTAATTGTCAGAAAATGAATAAAGAGAATGAAACATCTCCATTATTTTTAATTCATTATTTCATTGCGCTTCATGCACATGAAGATAACTCCAAAAATTAAAACTGATTGAATTTATATCTTGTAGCCACCGATAATAAGTTTTCTTCTATTCACTTCTATTCTATTTACATATTTCTTCTATTCTATTCCATTATGTCCAAACATTTTCGGTTGGATGAGCATCAAGCGAATATGATTGCCATGGAGTTCCAACTCGCAATACGTACGCGGTATTTATGGCGAAATTTGTCTATTCATTAGAAGAATCGAACGATAACTTTAGCTTTTTCTAGAAACCATCTTAGAGAAAGGGTCCTCCTACTGGCTGCCATTGGAATTTCCCGTCTAACGGGTTCCAATTAAACGTTTCGTCGGACACTCTCTTATCAAACAGACTATATTATATTTGTCACACTTTTTTAGTGTCTTTAATAACAAATATATATTACAACATTTATATTATCAAAAACCGGAACGAATATATGTATGTTACAACTCAATAAATAGGTGCTTTCCAAAACATTTGAGGATTCATTTCAACATTCGTTTCAAACATAATAATATATAGATACAGTAATATATGACATGTTAATTATATAATTACCGTCATATCAAAACTGACGTGTACGTACGATCATCCAGGCTTCTTTTAAGAAACATGTTTACGCTATGAACGCGTAGACTATACTGAAGAACGCGAAGACGTGCTGCATGGAAAAATCAATTGCGCTTGCGCGAACTTCGGTCAATATAATTTCGTTACGGCGTCAAATCGATCGGTTAATCGCCCACTTTTCTCTCCCGCGAAAACTACGAGCAAATTATTTCTATAGCACCTTAAATTACATCTTAATATTTTATATTACTTTTGTCGGTGAATTTATGTTAAATTAAGGAATTTTGCCTTGGAAAATATGCTAGAAGAAAAATATTATATAATTCTTTATTTGAAGAAGGAAATAGATAAAACCGCATTATCACGATACATCGCTCCCAAATGCGTATGAAAGCTCCAATAAGAGTGACCTGTATCGATACTCAATTTCTGTACATTCATCGAATGTCTCTGGTCGCAATCGGGTTATGGCCTTACCATCGAACAATGCTTGTTCAACTTCAGTCTTGTGTGTTTTCTCTTACTACGATTAGTTTTATTATATTTCAGGTATGTTAATATATATATTGGGTCATTAAGTATGAAACTTTACAAATGTAAAAGCGCCATCTTTAACATTTGTTATCTCAAATTTGGCGCCAGACGTCAGTATCAGGTTAGGTTAGTGTGATAGATGTATGTTCGCTCTTCAAATGTCATATTTGTTTGTTCAAATATCTTCATTAGTTTTATTGGTGGATTCTTTTTTATAGAACTATGGAAAAGTCCAAAATTCGTGTAATTTATGAATATGAGTTCCGCCGTGGAACCACAGTGTCGGAGACAGCTCGTAATATCAACGCTGTATTTGGTGAAGGTTCAACTACTAAAGCAACGGTGGGCAATTGGTTCAAAAACTTCAGAGATGGAGATTTCAGCCTCGCTAATGAGCCACGTGGAAGACCAAAGACGAAGGTGGATAATGATCACTTGAGAGCCGTAGTAGAGTCCGATCCATCTCAAAGTACACGTGAATTGGCATCGATATTCAATGTTTCCATACCCACCATATTGGTTCATTTAGCTGCAATTGGTAAGATAAAGAAGTTGGACAAATGGGTCCCGCACGAATTGACCGATGCGCAGCAGGCGCAACGTCTAGAGGCTTCCCTTTCTTTGCTTTCCCGTCACAAAAATGGATCTTTTTTTAATCGAATTGAAAGAGTTTCCAATTCCAACTCCTGTAGCTTTGCCACGGTCAGTCGTGCAGTGTGCGGTCGAGCATTATCATGCAACAGCATTGGCATTGACCGATTGACCAATTTCGGTTGTTTAATAGCAAGTTGTTGCATCATTTCGTCCAGTTGCTTGCAATATACTTCAGCCGTTATCGATGTACCAGGTTTCATAAAGTTGTAGTAGATAACACCTGACCTGGACCACCAAACAGGCACCATAAGCTTCTTCTGTGTAATGTTGGGTTTCGCGTGATGTCTCGGTGGTTCATCAGCGTTCAACCACTGATGTGAGCGTTTACGATTGTCGTAGAGTATCCACTTTTCATCGCAGGTCACAATTCGATTAAAAAAAGATCCATTTTTGTGACGGGAAAGCAAAGAAAGGGAAGCCTCTAGACGTTGCGCCTGCTGCGCATCGGTCAATTCGTGCGGGACCCATTTGTCCAACTTCTTTATCTTACCAATTGCAGCTAAATGAACCAATATGGTGGGTATGGAAACATTGAATATCGATGCCAATTCACGTGTACTTTGAGATGGATCGGACTCTACTACGGCTCTCAAGTGATCATTATCCACCTTCGTCTTTGGTCTTCCACGTGGCTCATTAGCGAGGCTGAAATCTCCATCTCTGAAGTTTTTGAACCAATTGCCCACCGTTGCTTTAGTAGTTGAACCTTCACCAAATACAGCGTTAATATTACGAGCTGTCTCCGACACTGTGGTTCCACGGCGGAACTCATATTCATAAATCACACAAATTTTGGACTTTTCCATAGTTCTATAAAAAAGAATCCACCAATAAAACTAATGAAGATATTTGAACAAACAAATATGACATTTGAAGAGCGAACATACATCTATCACACTAACCTAACCTGATACTGACGTCTGGCGCCAAATTTAAGATAACAAATGTTAAAGATGGCGCTTTTACATTTGTAAAGTTTCATACTTAATGACCCAATATATATATATATTAATAGGCGTAGAGTTTTTCTATATATAATTATTTATTATCATTGTTTTCCTACTTTTATTACATACATTATCTATTATTTTATATGTTAAATATATTTTCAGTTTCATGCAAGATTTAAAATAAGACTAGTACAGAAAAATAGTTTGTCCTGTTTTTGTATTAACTTATGATTGACATAATTAGTAATTTGTAATTTGTAATTAATAGTAATAGTATTATAATAGTGTAAATTGTAAATAATCCACAATATGAAGAATACGTTTTTTTAAGGAAAGATTAAATAATCAACAAAAACAGCATGCTCAAGTGCATACTGAGCGTCATCTTTTTCCTTTCTCTTAACCTTTATTATCTGTTTCTGTTGAAATCTGTTAGAATTTATTACGACGTCATGAACACTTTTGCTTAAAAATATTAGTATTCGCAATAACCAACAAAAGAGTTAAATTATCAATAATAAATTACATTGATGGATACATTGAGGTTTATTTAAGATGCAACATTTGCATTTTGTGCTAATCAACTGAGAGTGCAGTTTTCGAATTTTTTAAATAAATATGTTAATTGCAGCTTACAACATTTCTAACTACAGAATGGACTATTGACTTTATCGTTGAAGTTCTTTCTGTATCGCTTTTTACTCTTTTATGCGCAATTCAATATAATTCTCTTTGGATTAACACGCATGTTGTAAGTTGAGTTTTTACAGTGTGCTTCTAACCATAAAAGTGTTACATAAATCAGGCTTCATACACTATAAATTTTTGTAAAATCTATTAGAAAAATAGAGAATTGTCTGATATATTGTTGGTACGATAGGTGAAGCGTCTAATGGAACACCTTCAGTACGTCTGTAGCGAGTTAAAGGACGAAAACGAAATTGCTATAATAAAAAGATATGGACACATTGCAAAATGGATTACAATTGGATTAACGTGTAAGAATATATCAATTATTATTTATTATGCCGTGGCGCACTCATTTCAATATACAATTATTATATACTAAAATTTACGAAGATGTAAATAAATAAAAAACTAGATAGTGTTAGTAGATAGTGTTAGAAAGCTATTAGAGTATTTACAGAAAAATGAAAAAGTTGGAAAAATAAAAAGATAATAAAATGGTTAAAAAGTTGAAACAAATATCTGTACTATGTTTCAATATATCAAAGAGGAGGTCTATATGATCGTTTCATTGTTTATGTTTTTTAAAACATCTTTAGTATCGGCGATGTGTGTTTTAATTATCTTCACTCTTTTGCCAATTCTGCCGCGGATCTTCCGCATCTTTTTCGTCGTAAATAAATCCGAGCCATTTCGCAATGTGTATATCACTGAATATTTTGTCGATGAAGAAAAATATTTTTATTTTATTTTGCTGCACATGTACGCAACCCAGTACATAGCAGGAGGTACATTACTAGCAGCAGGAATAGTGGTAATGGGATACCTTACATGTGTTTGTGGATTATTTAACATTGCCAGGTAAGAGAGAGAAAGTAATTTCACAATAGTAAATGTAAAACAAAATGGAACATTGTGATTATATGCATATAAAATATTCTTTATTTTCAAGGACAAATTTAGGGAAAAAATATTTGTAATTTATTTGTAGTTACCGTATCGAACAGGCAATGCTGTTAAATAGTGACGAAGTAACTAATCGGAAAAACAAGAGGGAGATCGACAAGAAACTAAGTCACGCAGTGGTCATGCATCGCACAGCTCTTGAGTATGTTCTATTCCATGCATGCAGACACTCACGCACGCACAGAATAAGTTTAAGATAGTTATATTACATGAAATGAAACATTTATATATTTTTCATAGGTTTACTGATTTCTTTCTATATAAATTCGAAGGAACATACCTTCTTATAATAGCGCTTATTGTAATTTGTTTGAGCCTTCATCTGTTTGGAGTAAGAATTTAAGCAAACAAACTGAAAAACTCTCACAATTATTAAATCTTTTTATTCTGTAGTGCAACAAAACATTGAAAGTGATATGATTTAGAGCTGCAGAAGAATGTACGGAGGCAATCCAAAAAGTAATGAGACGGGTCCTGCTAGAGAAATTAAAAGAATACAAAGTGGGAGCACTGCATACCTACATGTATCTGAACATCTCTTCTATTAACTTTGAAAATTCCGTTCCGATCGGTTCAGATAATAACCATTAATGATCGATCGCATAAACAATTATTGCATTCTTCAGACTCAACTGGTGAACAACGTTACTAGATCTTCTATTAAAGGAAGTTTTTTCTAGTTTAGTCTCGTTTAACGAAAACTCTAGTAACGTTGTCTAGCTGTTCAGAGGGCTGAATGCAGCAATTGTTTTGCAATTTGTCTCCAGAAGAGAATATGAAGAAAACTATTAACGAACGATATAAGATTCAATTTTGTGTTCGGTTAAAGAAATCGGCTTCGGATACTTGCGATGGTACAATAAGCTTAAGAACAATGTGTATCACTTGCAACATGTTTTCGTGAGCATATCGTGTTTCTGGCCGGTCGTGAAGGCACAGAAGACAAGGGGCGTCCAAGCACTTTGATTAACAATGTGATGAATACAGACAGAGCAATTATTGGAAAATACGCATATCCATCGATGTGTTAAAGTAAATGTTGTATCACTTCAGGAAAAAGCGTCCGAATAAAAAACTTGAAGAGATTCTACTGCGCCACCACAATGTGCGGTCGCACGTCGTGCAATCTGGGTGCTAATTTTTAAAGGATAAGAAAATTTATACAGTTTCTTACCCTCCGTACAGCTCGGAGGTTTGGGTGACTTCTAGTCTCAGAAATCAAGAAGTTCAGAGGATGAAAATGTGGCGAGAATAAAGAGATTGTAAAAGCAATAAAAGCGCAGTGCAAATAGCTTTTCAAAGCTGGCTTAAATTTCGTCTTCCAAAAGTGGAACGCAATGGAAAAAGTGTGTTGCATTCACTGGTCTATTTTGAAAAGGAACATATGAATTTAGATTAAAAATACAGTTTTGTATTTGTAGGGTTTGTCTCATTACTTTTTGGACCGTCCTCGTAAGTAGAATGATATAACAATAATTGTGTATATGTTGAATTCACATATTATTAGTAGAATCATTACAAATAATTAGTAAATATATATAGTACTTTGATTCGCCAGTGAAATATTAACTAAGTAGAAACGTCATTTTTCGATCGTAACTGACAAGCATTAGACGAGATGGTCAGTCATGGTAAGCAAATTGTTAGACTAGATGGTCAGGCTTTAATTAAATTAAGATATTTATCACTGTCGATTGTGAGAAATATCACCACTTACCCTGGTGGTCGAATTGGTACGACTCCTGCCCGGTATGTAGAAGGCTCCAGGTTCGAACCCTGGCTGGGGTGATAGTTTTTCACAATCGGATTTTAATTAGTTAATTATTCCGGATGAATCTATCAATAGGGGGGTTGCCTGACAATTAATAACTACGTTTTTAAGTCTGACGAATCCTGTTGGCGCGCAGTAAACTCGAATTTGAGAAAACGATTCTTCTTAATTAAAGACTGACCATCTCGTCTAATGCTTGCCAGTTACAATCGAAAAATGACATTTCTACTTAGTTAATAATTAGTAAAAATATAATATATTTCATATGTGAAACATTTTATGCATTTTGCTAATTAACAATTACTTTAAGAGATATGTGCGTGTGCGTGTGCGCGCGCGCGTGTGTGTGTGTGTATTATATATAAATTCTTTAATATCTATTACAAAAAGTGTATCTGTACTATAATGTTTCAGATCTTTTACAGCGTTAATTTTGTATTTAGGATGGAAAAGTTTGTATTGCACTGTAGTTATGCGCTTGGCCTTTTAGGATGTTCATTAGGAGGCAACTACATAAGTCAAGCAGTTTCAGATCACTATAATTACATATTTTCATCCGCGTAAGATATTTTGGTATATTTTTTGGTATATTTGATTAAAGTTGTCAATAGTAATTGTATACGAACATATGAACATGTTCGTGAATAACAATGAACGTGATATTGTAAATATAATATTTGTAAACATCGTCTGTAAAACATGTATTTTTATTTTAAGTTTTACCATCAATATTTTTTATATTTCACATTATCATTTTCAAAGATTCATTTTATTATTTTCCTATTACTCCGCAGATATAAAGTTCGATGGTACATTGCACCTGTACGCGTGCAAAGATTAATATTGTTTCTTTTGCAAAGAGGCACTAAGCCTTATAATGTCAAATTCGGTGGTCTATATACAACATCTTTGGAAAACTTTGCCACGGTAAAACTATTATATATTATTTTGAAATATTATTATTACTCGCCAGTTAATTTCATATTGAATATTAGTTTTTCTATCGATCTTACTGGCTAAACGTATGCTAGATGGTCAGCAATCCTCTATTATTCTATTATTCAAACGCGATCTATTGCACGCCGACGGGATTTGTCAGTCAAATGCAATAATCGTTTTTCCCTTTTCCACGAGAGAAAATTGTTGAAGTAAAGAGCGTTTCGTCCTAGGATCGTCCGCAGACTCATCAGTAGGGCTGTGCAGACGATTCCTTGCCCTAGACGCTGATACACAAGATGTTAGAAAATGCGGTAATTATGTACTTTAACGGACCCACCCTCCTGAGTGACCTTGAAGAGGTTTTAGCCGTCGCTCGTTGTTTATTAAAAAGTTATTAACAAAAGAAGTTTAATAATTTTGCACGAATTTTCAGCTGTCCACGCGAAGCAAGGACTTGAGTTTGATATATATTACAAAGGTCACCTTCCTGAATAACCCGCACTAGGTTTCATCCTTCGCTCGTTGTTTGTTAAAAAGTTATTAACAAAAATGTTTAATGAATAAAGCATAATTTTACGATACCATATACGTTTACGAAAGAGTATATTTGATGGAATTTTAGCTTTAAATCAGAAACAGGTTTGGGTTAGGTTATACTTTCCGAAACTGGAGCCCCGGACACATACGCTCGTTTTCAGTCCGCTTCGCGGGAGGGCGGGGGGAAGGGGCTTTGCCCCTCCCCCCGCCGGAATCCGTGGCGTGTACCAGGTGATCAAAATCTGCACGGTGAAATCTGTTACACTGGCCCCGGTGGGGGGAGGGGCTTTGCCCTTCCCCCCCGCCCTCCCGCGAAGCGGGCTGAAAACGAGCGTATGTGTCCGGGGCTCCAGTTTCGGAAAATATAACCTAACCAGGTTAGGTTAGGTTAGGTTAAGTTAAAGCAGAGAATACTTTGTATTTAACTGTTTGTGCTTTTGGTTAAAGTGAAGAATACTTTGTACTTATATTAAAGAAACTATTCTATATATTAACAATTCACTGCTTTAAATGACTTTCCTTTCTTCGTTCATATACATATTCGTCGTTTATATCTTTCAATATTCAATATTCTTTTAAAATAACTACTATATTTTCGAAATTTCTTTTGTTAATAACTTTTTCATAAACAACGATCCACGACTAAAACCTAGTGAAGGTTATTCAGGAAGGTAACCTTTGTAATATATGTCAGTATCATGTTCTTGCTTCACATGGACAGCTAAAAATTCGTGCGAAATCATTAAACTTTCTTTTTTTATAACTTTTTAACAAACAACGAGCGACGGCTAAAACCTCTTCAAGGTCACTCAGGAGGGTGACCTTGACAACATATGTCAAGGTTAAGGTCATCGGGGCTGGGTCCGTTAAAGTACATAATTACCGAAAATGCATGTATATATTACAACGGCCCCGTATAGAGTGCTTGCGAGAAACCCTAGGGCAAGGGATCGTCTGCACAGCCCTACTGATGAGTCTGCGGACGATCCTAGGACGAAACGCTCTTTACTTCAACCATTTTCTCTCGTGGAAAAGGGAAAAACGATTATTGCATTTGACTGACAAATCCCGTCGGCGTGCAATAGATCGCGTTTGAATAATAGAATAATAGAGGATTGCTGACCATCTAGCATACGTTTAGCCAGTAAGATCGATAGAAAAACTAATATTCAATATTATATATTATATCTCAAAACGTATATACATATAGTATCCATAAATTAATAATAATGTGTATGTGTATGTGTGCTAATAGGATCTTGCAGGAAAATAGCTTCTGACTAGACAAATACTCTCTGCCTGGTCAAATGGCTCGTGTTATTAAAACTTCGTTTATTAAGACTTTTCATAGTCAAATGCTATTTATATAAGCGTGCAGGAAAATGCTATTTGCTTGGAAAATGCTATTTGCTAGCATTAGGAAATAAAATGACACAGCATTTGACCAAGCAAATAGCATTTGTCTAGTCAAAAGCTATTTTCCTGCAAGATCCTATTAACCTACAACATGTATATATTGAAAACTAAAATGATGTTTTTATTATAGTTATCAACTGCATCAATATCGTATTTTACTGTTATTTATTCTATACAAAACTGATATTAATATCAGCTAATATTATGTTAAAACTAACTAGTAAATTAGTAAACTCAAAGTTGGGAACTTCCGTTCTTAAAAGTTTCGTTCTTAAATAACTGGTGCCTGAAATTGTCAGACAATGAATAAAGAGAATGAAACATCTTCATTATTTTTAAATTCACTACGTTGCACGTAACATCAAAATAAACCTAAAGATTAAAACTGGTGGGATTTATATTTAGTAGCCACCGATAAGAAGTTTTCTCCTATTCGCACTTATTTGCTAGTAATATTAATTGATACTATAATTAAACTTTTATAAAATTGCATATTACAAGAAACGGTCACAATGGTGTTACAAAGTAGATACCATGCACAAATATTATGGAATATATATATCGCTAATACATTATTTCCATCAATTGATAATATTATTCCTTTTGTTCACACTTGTTCAATATCTTACAAACTATAACGTCATTTTGGGTTTTTCAAGGCATATTATGTCATGGACAAACTAGACAGCACAAATCGCGAAGGGCTTAGTCATGGGACTGTATCACAATAATTATAACAATCACAATAATAACAACCACAATAATTTTATCTAGTTTGCATTCACAGAATTCACATCGATATCATTGAAAAAGTTATTAGGATATGAAGAGAAAATCGCCTTATAGGAAAACAGTGATTCACAAAATGTAACAAATAAATATTTTATATTTAAAAACATAGACTCTTATCAATGCTGGAAAAATGCCCGCTAGTTGCGTCAAAATGATCCAGGATCATCTTATAATATAAGGCCCCATGCTGCTAAAGTCACTGCAGAGACACTGACTTGGACTGAGAAGTCTTTTTTCACCCTCACCAGACATTACGCCTTCTGATCATCATCTTTTTTACTTGATGGTCTAAACTCTAAAAGAACAGCGCTTTCGAAACGCCGCTGAAATCGAAAACTGAATCAATAATTACTTTACCGGCGCTTCTTATCAGAATCCAACTTTTGCCTGAGAGATGATAGAAGGTCATAGATTTCAACGGCAATTATTTCGATTTAAAAAAATGACTTAACTATTTTATTTTAATAAACGAATTTGACAAAAAATCCAGATTACTTAGTCTCTGTACTTATATCTACTTATGTAATATTTCAAATTTTATTTTATGTTACATATAAAATTCATATAAATTAAAGGTATTTCAACTGTTCGTTTGTTAATAATGAAAAGTCTAAGAATTATCTTAAGTTCGTAACTGGTCGTGTGGTCACGGTGTCGTGTTCATATAGGCGAAGCGAGTGGTCTACCTCGCTTTTATTCACGGTAACCGTTGCATTTATCCAAGGAACATCCTGCCGGGACAAAGAGTACGGATTCCGCTTCGATTTATGGCGTAAAAATGTTCGACCGATTTAGCTGCCCTTTCTCTTTAGTCGATGGCGGCTACCGCCGCGAGACCTCGGTCCGACTGGAAAATTGCAATAATAACGGTGATTTCGCGTCCATTTGTCCGCAATGAGTGCACGGTGCGCGGAGTGCGGCGGTCGTGTTCACGGTTAGTAAATACCCGGCTGGTGTATATAATTTTCCTCGTGCCACTGGAAGTGCCCGGTTACCTTCTTTCCTTCCTCTTTTCTTTTTCATTTTCTCCGCAAACTTTCCAGAACCGATATGAGGAGCCACAGCATCGCGGAGAAATACCAACACTTCGATAGGTAATGAGCAGACGCGCCGAGGAATTCCGGTGTAAGAAAACCGAAGGCATATGATTTGTGTCGGTGAACACGTTCGCCTCATACCTTTTTTTCTTCCCACAAATCTCCTGAATCACGCATGCGAAAAGTGATTAACTTGCCGTGTCGAAGCAACACTTATAACAAAATTGAACTAATGCAACAGTATCATGCGATAGTTCCATCAGTGCTTTCTAATTACTTTCCTGTATCCTCCACTGTTTAAACGATGTACCGATTATCCGACATATTTAACGTATGCAATGAGCGGGCGAATAATGCAAATTATTGATTGAACCTACGCTGATTTCCGATACTCTGTGTTTCTTCAGTCTTACAACTCTTACAGTGAAATTTTATCAGTCGTACTGTCCCCTTTTTACAACTTTTTATGGAGAGGACTCATATTCAATCATGTTTCAAACAGACAGCTGCGTTCATCCAACACGACGGAAAAGTCCCGCTGCGATAAATCGCGCCTGAATCTCCGCAGGCTTGCAATTAGATGACGCGATAGGGAACGTTTTGTAGTATCGGATACATTGCATCCGATACTTGTAAGCGACAATGGGAGTGGGAAATGCCGCTCGTAGATCTTGCTTTTGTCTCGATCGGCGAGGTGCGATATACCCGGCGTTATACGCACACCTACGTGGTGCACACGAGTTGGACAAGTCGCGTCGTGAGCGAGCGATAACGCGGATCCCTACGTGGTGCATGCCGGCTACGAGCAGCTTCGCTGCTTTCTCGAGCGGATTGGAGCCCATTCGGCCTGGCCGGTATTCGTTGAATTCCAATTCCGATTTGTATTCCAGCCACGTTCGTGCGCTCTCTCATCTGGAGAATATCCAGGTTGAGCAGATTGTTTCCGAAGCCTCGCGCGCCTTGCTGCGCGCGATTGGCCACGTTGTTGTATAAAGTGGACGTACCACGTTACAATATACGAACGTCGTTATTCCTGGTAGGTACCCGGCCCTTTTCGCGTCTTCGTTAGGAAAGGAACTCGTGTACTCGCGCCGGAAGAAAGGCGTGTACTAAACGGGAAGCTGCTGAGGGAGAGATCGTATCGAGCAATCTACGTTCGCCTGTCTTCTTGTATCTTGTGTCGTCGTCGTTGTTTGTTTCGTGATTCCCTGCGTGCGGTTCAATTGTTCCTGGATTACAGAGAGTATGATTTGTTAATGTCGTCGTGGGGGAAAGTTCCCGATGATCGTTCCGGGTGGCACGCATAGTGGGATTGCGGGACAGTTCAATCTTTTCTTTTTGCATATTTTGGGAGTCATTTTTGTTTTTACGAATGATGGCAAAATGTTTAGCATTTTCTCCTTTTGCCGCTTGCAACAAATATTGGTATTTTTCATGTTTCTATCAAATGTGTGTGTGAAATGTATTATTTTTTTAGTATCATTCTTATACGTAAAAAATCGGAAGAACTAGTATTCTAAATGTGATATGGACATTTGCTTCATTTCAGAATTCTTTCTCTTCTAATTTTTGACATTTAAAGTCAGAACACCCTGTATAACATAATCTTCTATAAATTTTCCATAACTACAAATACTACAATATATTTGTACGTGCACGTATCCACGTTTTGTGCCTCTAAAATGCACCGATAGTTCTCTGAAACAGAATATCTAGTACTTGTTTCGCGAGATTGGTACTGTATTGCGATCGCGGATGCTCGAAAAAGAGCGTTATTTCTGGTAACGCTAACTCCGGGTAACTGACGGGTATCGCGGACAAATCTGCGGAATCGCGATCGAAGGCCATCGTCAGGCTCGTAAATCGCGCTCTTCTTCGCCAAGGGTAAGTCTATAGAATCGCGGACGAATCGCTCCAATCCAGGGGCGAATACGGGCGCCTCGCACGCACGCACGCATATGCGTGTCCGCCTGCACGAATTACGAGCCATACGTAGCGCGTGCGTACGCACACTTGCGTGCATCTTGTGCGTATCCTCCAGATTATATGCATGCGTTTACGAGCTCTGCTACACGCGCGCGATTGCCCGGAGCGCTGGAGATTCTATCGTCTCTCGCACATGCGAATCGTATGGGTCTCTGCGGCGAGGCTGCAAATTGAACATCTGCCGTCTCGTCTGCGCAAATGAGCGTATGCGTGCCGTAAAATTGCAATTTTTATCACGCCGCGCCGTCCGTAGCGTCTGCGAAACGTGGTCATTAAAATCGCTATCCGACTCGGTGTCCTTTTTATGATATCGCCGATGAAAACGTATCATAAAGGCTATTATATTCTTAACGCGCTGTTTAAGGTATTGCTTTATTCGCTCGATTCTCCTCATCGTGCAGTGCTTTGTGCGAGAAATTGTTATCATGCCGTGCGTCTAGTCGCGAAGATTTCCTCCGGAGAATCGCGTCTTCGTGCACATTTTGAGGGTGTTGGATTTGAGTTTTGAGGATAATAGCTCCTTTATGATAGACATTAATTCTTGTAAATTACGCGATTACACGGAGAACTGCACGCGAATTGTTTGTAACAGAAATACCGTCATTTAATGTTTTAATATTTGCGACTACGATATTGATTATCTTGGAACCGAGAATGCGGAACGTATCTTCCGATCAAACTATCGGAAGGCGCACGGTATAAAGGAAACACGTACTTCGTACGTAGGATAAGGGTTAAACGCGAGGTCACGTCTGGTCGACCTCTTGCTCCGCGCAAAATCTTCCGTGGAATTAATTGCATAAGTGAAGAGTCAATTCAGATTTTCCTGCTGTCAAAGAACATTTACAGACTAAGAATAAACTTCACTATTCACGATGTTCCGCATCTACATATCGGGTTTGAAAACTTCAAAGCCGAACTACGGGCGATCGCAGCATGTGAATAGTGTAACTAATTTTAGCTTATTTATGCTGTGTGTTTTTTACAATTCAATTATTTAGATTTATAGGAAGTCAAAGAAAGTGCAAGAGTCATTCATCTAATTCAGGGAACTCTCATTGTAAAATTATGACTTTAGATGACGTATGAATATCTTCCACGTATATTTTCTTTTTACTTTCTTAGTGAATAATCGATAAGTTATTGCGGGATTTCTCGTCTGATTAATAATATGGAATTAAGGATGTAAGCTGATGGAAACGTATATACGCGGTGCAATAGAATATATTATCGCATTCATAGATTATATGATCTGCGAAGAACGCCAGTGAAAAATTATAATAGCGGAAAATAACACCGGTGAATCCAACGGAGATGATAGTGCCGGTTCGTCGTATTATACGCGGTTACACAGGAAATATTATCACGCCGACAGCTAGGTATAATTTAACTAGCTCGCACGTTAGCGCGATTTATGTCACAAGTAATTGATACAACACCACCAACATGGACGGTTTGTAATGCGCCGCTGATACGTAACAAATTCACGCAAATTATTACGCGGAGGAATGAGATTAGCGGTACCGCCGACCCGTCACGTGGGATCGTTTTACGGTTTGGCCAAGCGGCGAATTACTTTATGCAGAGTAAACTTACGAGTCTTATTCGCAGGCAATTTAACAAAACCACACGAGAATAACCGCGGAATCACATACGGCTGGGATTTTACTGTTACCCTCAACGCACAATTAACACGCGTGAGATTAGAAGATCATACGCCCGAGCAGAAATTTTAGAAGGGTTCTAATAGGGACCTAATAAACATGCCCTAACACCTGATTAGGGTCTCATCAGGTAGTCCTTGTTGGGCCCCGACCATAAATGTAACGTCGAGAATTAAAATTGCCTGATCAGGTTTTTCTTATTAGGACCTTATGACTGCCCCTTGCTGTGCCTTACATTTTCTAATAGGGTACTGGTAAGGGCATCAGTAGTGCGATTCTCGTTATTGATAGTTTTCAGTATCGTTAACTATAGAGTCTTTAGAACATATACTATTAGTATATGTTCTAAGTAAGAGTCCAAAAGAAGAGAAGAATAAAGTACCGGATCGGTTTTCCAGATGGTTATTTGTAAGGTGCTAACCAAATGTTACTTGTGAGAACGTCACGCCTGACCTGGCCATCTATCGGTCACTTGGTGAATCAGAGGCGGGAAACACACTGTGTTGATTTTTGTCTCTTATTGTTCCATAATCGAGTACATTGAAATGTATATGATATAAAAATAATTAATACTCGCAAATTAAGTAGAAATTACTATTCTTTCTACATTAAGTATATAATTTCGAATCAATTTATTAAAATACATTTTTCGTTTCTGTGGAAACGTAAAAAATACATCATTGAATTTTATGTGTGATGACCTTTATTTTGCAAGTACGATAAAACAGTTCTTACTCTTTAATCAATTTATTTTGGTGTTTAATATAATTATAAAATAATAATATAAAATAAAAATGGTTTTTGTTGATTGGCTGAAAAGATATCTTTAATATGTCTTTCTGCTATGTCGGTAAAGACATCATAAAAAAGATGACGAAAAGATATCTTTTTTACGTTGTCTTTTTCGGTAAGATGAAAAGATATATGTCTTCCAGACATCTTTTCGCTTTGCCAAAAAGATAACTTATAAAAGACGTCTTTCCGCTAACTTTTAGTATTATGTGCTGTCTGGGTAGCGACAACCTGTGAGTGTAGTGAGCGCTTTTCTCCAAGATCGTGTCTTTTCTGTCGCTAGTTATCGATACCGAAAATCGATAACGAGTCGCACTACAGAGTAGTATACAAAATGATAATTTTCAAGATCTTACAGTTCCAAATAAAATGATCAGGCTAACATTTATCAAATCCTATAAGAGGGAAATGATAGGGATAAGGAAATCAGGCCCGTGTAAGAAATACCCTTATAGGGCAATGATAGGGATAAGGAAATCAGGCCCGTGTAAGATATACCTGAAAAATGTTTTAAAACGTAACTTCTATTGCGCACCGGATCAGGCAAATGTCGGGAATGTCTTATTAGGACATACCTTACTGCTTCCTGATCAGGCCCTAACCATACATGGGGCATACCTGATTTCATTTCTGCTCGGGCGTTTCGATCAGCTACCAGTTGGTTTGCCGTACTGTTTGCCGTAGGATATTTATTATGGTCGTGGGCGATGTGGACATCCTTTGTGCGTTTTCCGGGCATAAATCTGAAACCCTAAGCGGGTGGGCGAGTTATCTTGGCTGCGCTTCTATTAGCACGGAGAATCTCTATGTATAGCGATATCCTTTAAGCGGTCGTATTTTATGGCCTATGCGGTTATTATGCAATGAAATAGGAAAATCGTAAATTACCTAGTAGATATCAATTAATGTAACGGATGACTGTCGATCATAATGAACATCGAGTTGGTGATAATTATAATTCTATTGCACCAGTTCAGCAAAACCGGTGTGTCAGATAAGCTGATATTGCACGAGGCCGATCTGGATTCTTTCTCATGCTGTCTCCGGGGATTTGCATCCGACAAAACGGACGCATAAAAAAAAGAAATGAAAGGTAACGCGTGCATATGCTTGTACACTTGACAGCGAACATCTACACTCGACTAACTTTCCTGCGACGCCAGATCGTGCGTGTGCATTTGTGAAAAATGTAGGAATACTGTTTGCTATCTGTTCTAGGTGAAATAATAAGTCTTTGTTATTATATCCTGATCTTACACTGCGAATAACTTTGCCCATGTGTTCACGAGAAGCGAAGCAGCATTAATTCGAAATAATGGGGACGTCGAAAATTCTACGAGCTTACATTTGTATTTGCTTCAGAGATTTATTAGCCGAATTTATTCTGATTTTCCTTAATCAATATTATCAAAGTAACAAAGTAAGTGTGTAATATACAATCTCTGTGCGATTGTATCTTAAAAGTTGCCACGCGCTATGTACGTGCGATTCATCCAAACTCTTTTGAACTGTTATAAAATATGCGGCTTGATTGTTATTACTTATAACTAAATTATTAAATTATTAATTAAATCGTCTACTGGATTATTTCTTTCTTTCTCTCTCTCTCTCTTTCTTTCATATGTACAGGTATTTATTTAATATGTACTTCAAAAACAACTTTCTGTTTTTTTTTAGTAACAAGAAGCAATATAATGAGGCTTCTCGTATGTACAATTTTAGTTGTTAAGACTTTTTCTTATTATCAACTATAAATTTTAATATCTAGTTTCTGTAAAGTCGATCATGTGTCTGACGTTAATTAGTCTCGACTTTGATGAGCTGAACGACTAGTCATTGTGCCGCATGCATGCGGGTGGTCTATCCGGGATCAGCGGAGATAGTCAGCACTGATTCCAACATAGTCAATCAGATCAACTTCCGACAGAGTATAAGGCTCAAGATGTGCGTTAGTAAGAGCAAAGTGCGATGATCTTGACAACTGTCTATTGGAGAACTACAGGAGTTTTTGCGAAGAGAAATATATATTTTATTTCAGAAACTTGCGATGATAATCAGCAACAGCGAGAAACAACTTCTTCAAATTTCCGCCCATCAGTTGGCTGCGACATGAGGTTTGCCAGCTTTAAATAAACTATCGATGATGAATGAAATGGATTACAGCATCGTAGCGATATTGCGCTTGATAATATTTCTCGTTGATGTTTGAAAAATGTGAATCGTTTAATGTCAAACTGCTTTTTGCATTTGATAGTCTACTCAACTCTTTCGCGCTCCTTTATATCCACTCTAGTCAATTCTATAGTAATGTTAATGGTTAAATATCAATTTTTAATATCATAACATCTCTGTTAATAACATTATAAATTAATATAATTCTCTAACAGAGAGAGAGAGAGAGAAATAATATTAATGTTTTCATTTTATTAAAGAATATACATTGTCAATTAATAAGTATAATAGCGACATACTGTTTTAATAGCAATCCTTGAATTTTCGAGATAAAAATATTATTAATCTCGGAGAAATATCTATAATTGTGTTGTGTTAATTTCTCTTAAGAGCTTATATTTTTCTTCTCTTTCATTATTTCGCTTTTAGTATGAGACCGCCTTTACACACTTAAACTTTACCCTCTAGCGGCGCATCGAATCATATAAAGAGTTAATTCCAAGGTACAAAATTACGACGGCTTTATTGCACTAGAATGGAAAGAAAAACGTGCACAGTGAAAGAAGAATATCAAGGCGATCCGGTCAATTATTTATGTATTAGTTATCAAACGATTAATCGCGCCACGCAGAAAGTATATTGCTCTTAATTATTTATTTTTTAATTAAGAGCGCACCCGGGTAATCGCCGAATAAAATATCAACGGAAAATGTTTAAGGACTTACGTCCAGGCTGCATCATGTGGCGGTCTCACCACCAGCTCGGCCGCTCGCAAATTTCCACGGATAGCATCCCCCTTGTATAATAATATACAATTAAATAAAATTAGATACCGTGTTACAATAACTTTGCCTTTTCATTAAAGGGCGCCGCCGGAGAAGAATAAAAAGCCAGCGAGATAGCCACGTTGAAAGTGATTTCTACTCTAACAACAGCTGCGTGCCGTGAGTCTTCACTACTAAGCGCTCGTTCCGAAATTCGCGATCTTTACCGGTCCGATCTGCCACTCCATCAGCTTTAATAGGAATTTTAATCGGAGCGTCTTTTCTTCAGCCTGATCTTCAGCGATTACCCCTCGCCATGCGTCAATTATAATAGTTACTGACTTGATCATTGTGCGGTGAATTCTAGAGATAAAGCACCGGCTGAGAGTCAGGCGGGAATAAAAGAATACCGCTGTACCTCCCAACGGCACATAAATCGGTGATTAACCTGTTGAAGACTAGGTTTTTTTGCCATTGTAATACTCCTGGGCCTGAGATTTAAAAAAAAAAAGAAAATACAAATTTGATTTCTGAGCAATATTAGTAGTCCCCGCATGAAAGATTAAGTTTGGGCCTCATATGAGGTACGTTGTCCACAATGGGTTAATGTCATCCGTTTGTCCAACGTACTCTCGTTGCTATCGAATGTCGTAACGGTGACAGGGTATCGTTCACCAGGGGAACGATGCTTCGCAGCTTCGAGAAGCCAGGACGAGTTAACTGGAGATCAAACTGCGAATGCGAACGCGCGTATAATGACGTACACGACGCGAACGATTTCGTGAATCGAGTGTCGTGCAGCAGGATTGAATTTCTCACATCGGATGCATCTCATTCGCCACGCTGTGCTGGACGATCAGTCCTCCCCTGTTCCATCCTCCTTTTTATTCCGCCTCTTCTGAAATACCAGTCATCACTCTCGTTGTCGTTGCCGACGTCGACGTCGTCGTTTCTTCCTCATCTTCATTCTACTTAAGAAGGTAGCCTCGAAGGTATAGAAGGATTAAAGTGTCTCTGCCTTCCTCCCTCAGTCGGCCTCTCGCGAAAGAATCTCCTCTTCGAGGACGACCAAAGGAAGAAGAGCGGTAAGAAGGTCGGAGCGTGTCGCCGAGCGATTCGGCGCGATAACGTCGTTCAGGTTCTCGAAACCGGCGCGTGTGTGAAAGAACATGTTTGCGATCGGCAATAAAATATTGCTAGGCGCCCGTCGACGTTTCGATATGGACTCGCGCGCGTGAGGCTTCCTAGAAAATTGGTTTTGCTGCGTGAACACGGAGCTGCGAGTTGCGAGTGATTTGCCGCTGTTCGACTGGCTTTTTTCTCAGATTGACCTGTGACCCGCAAGATTCCTGCATTCTATTATATTAAACTACATGCAATTTTCATATTACGTGATTTTTACGGATTACACATGTACACACACACACACACACACACACACACACACACACACACAAAATCTAGTGTGTGTGTTACACTGGGTATAAAAGTATAACGACGAAAGTATAAAGTCGAAAGATAGTCAATAAGATATTTAATAAATTATATATATTTATAATAATTTCTTTTGATGAAGGAATATACAGGAAATTTGCAAGGCATTTAAAAATATGTAAAAATATGAGGTAAATAAAAAATTAAGTTATTTATTCACATCGCCAATTAGATATTTATAATAATCCAATTTTTTCGCATATTATCTGACTTATATAAGGAAGTCTAAGTAATTATACAATCACTTAACATGAACCGGATATCTTGCTGCTTGATGATTGTCAACGGTCACAAAATTACAGTGGGGACGTAAGTAACGTCAGATGGTAAGTTTGACATTATTGCCAGGTTGGTAGCATAATAATAATTATACGTAAAAGATACGTCGGCGTGCTTATTCTTCAGGACGGTCGGTGATCCGGCTTCCGCGGACTGACACCGCACAGTTTCGGATGAAAAAGAAGAACCAGCATAAGCCATAAAGATGAGTTCATCAGTTGATTTGCATTTAATTGGACGCGCAGACGCCCTTCTTCACTTCATAAATCGCGGATGGGCTTTCTAACGTGTAATTTTCGGATACGTCCTACTTAAACTTTTTAATTAAAAATGTAACATCTTCATGTCTGAAAATGTAACATCTTCATAAATGAATGCAATTTTTATCTTAGTATTCTCAACGTCATAAGAATTCCAACAAAAATAGCAGATCTCGAGGAGCTTCAACAACGGAGAGTTTCCCACGGAAAACCGAAGAACGTGGTTCTTCCACGAATCATCGCTGGATCTCCAGCTCAGAGCCTAGAGATTTTTAAGCGACTCAACAATACCGTAGTACAACGCACGCGCGCGTTCCGTTCCGCAATGTAGTCTCAATCGCTATGTAAATTCAGTTGACATCACAAACATAGTTACGTTCTGCAATCAGTGTGGAATGCACTTGACACGTGCGGGTTGGCTGCGTTGCCGTGGATAAAGCCGCGATTATCGCGCTCCGAGGAAGGAGAGAGGCCCCGATGTATCTCGGGTCGCGCGATCGGGTTGGCGTGTCGTAAAATTGCAGGGCAAAAAGGGCGAGGGAGACTATACGGTCCGATGTCCCGAGTGTGCGTATATTTCTTCGAAGCCACCTACGCACGCGAGACTCCCAATTTGGTCATCCTGTGCTCTATACCGTACCGTTAATCGTGTACGCGTGATGCTAGCACGGTCACGAGAACCATGTACGTTCGCTAAAGAGTTAATTGGCACATCGATCCACGTACATTGGCGGTAATGATCGTGCTGTCGAGGATATCACCTGGCCGTTAAAAAGTGAACCGATGCCACGTACTTTGGCAACGTATTTTTTTAATCTACCCTGGCACATAAAACGTGTAAACGTAGATCTTTCCGTTAGAATCTTGTTACATTATTATTACATTAAATAAACAATGTAAGTATCTCATGTGTTGTAGTATTTGATTAAATTGATGAGATCAACGGTATGCGCGATATTAAAATGGTTACATTTTGTTGTTTGGGAAAATTTCACAATTGTTTATTTTTATAATAGCTGTTACATTTATTTCAACGTAGATTTTTACTTAATATCTTTTATTTAATCAAGAAAAATTCCATAAAGCATATAAGTTTTGAAGATGCTGAAGGGAGAGCAGAGATGATTTATTATACATATTCTTATATATAAGTTATAATAAAATAAATAATAAATAAATAAGTATAAATAAATGTGATTACCACGAAACATATTATAACTTTTATTTATATGGCCCGCAATTCATTTATAAAATCTTATCGTGCTGAATTTTTTCTTTTATCGTAGAATTTCTCATAGCAATAGTACTATAAAGGGTACTATAAAGAAGATAAATTGCAAGCTTTTTCAACTTAATGTTGGTATTTTTCTGTGTTTCACAATGTTTCTTCTATGTTAAGATTAAACGAGAAAAGATGCTCGTTCACACAGAAACACACTTTATATGAGTGCTTTAAAAGTGAAGAAGCTTTTTTATTTGCATTGTTCAATTGCAGTGAATTTATTTATCAAAACGTTGTATTTAATAATTTTTTTATTTTTATACTATATGTAGTTTATATTTAGTAAAGAAATTATATTAAATATTCTTGCTCATAGAATTTATGCTCAAGCTAGTGTTATGTTATTATGTTGTAAATCAATTATTACTTATGAAAGCTACCTCTTCAAAATTAAGCTCAGAGTTGAGCGATGGAAGTAGATAGACAAAGCTGTTCACTAAATATTTCCATGCTTCTCATTTCAGATTTCAAAACGTTTGAAAACCTTGACGCTTTTCATAAGCTCATAAGTCAAATTATATTAATATTTGCAAATCTTTTAATACAAATAAAAAGCTTCCAAGCTTCCAAGAGAAATGCTTTAGAAGTATTTAACAAAAAATATCAACTGAAAAAAAGTAATACTTATTACTGACTTCTAAGGACACCCTATATAACCCGCAGATCGTCGGTAATACCGATGCAAGTACGAAGGGCGATGATAATCACACGCTACGCGAATACCGCTCGGCAACGAATTTATTGTCGGGCGTGCTAGGGGATCACCGAAGGCGCCGCTGCGCGCGTATCTCGATGCAAAAATACAGAAGATCTATTTCTTGCACGCGCGCGCGCGCGCTCTCGCGCCTTTCGTGCCCCGGATTCGTATTTCGTGCGAAAACCGGTTTGCCTCCCCGCGATCGGTGGCGCCGATAAATCGCCGAACTCGATTCGCCCGCGGCCCCACCGCGCCGCTCCTGCGGCGGGACCTACTTAAGGATACCTGTCGCGCGGACGTTTCAATTTGTAATCGGAAATATCTACATCCGCGCGCGAGCACCCGACCGGATCGCATTATGCAATTCGGAGTGACGTATCGGAGTGGCGTGGCTTGGCCACGGGAGCGGCATTAATCATCCCCCGATTTCGTTCGGCGGCATCTCCCTTCGAAACCGGCTCCTCGCGGAAGCTTTATGACCATTCCTTGCGCCACCCCCCTCCGGCGAAATTATACCATTGCCCGTGGTGCACATTAATTTTGCAGCGGCGAGCCGACTCCTCTCCTTGACCGATGTTGCTGCAGGATGCTCTGGAAAGGGCGCCGAGAACACGTTCTCCGGTCGCTGCTTTCTCTCATCGCGTAATCTCACGATAAGATGCGATGTACATTGAAGGAATATGTATGAATGCACACACCTACCTGCGCTTCTGCGTAGAGAGAAAATGGAAAATATAAATTTTAGCCGCGTGGACGACTATAAACAATAACCCTTTTACACGCGCGATTGGATTCATTCGCGACGTGTTCGCGATGGACACTTTACGACCAGCAGTTCAGTTATATTTATGACAATTTATTCAATTAGTTCATTTTGTATCATATAATTGAGAGGAAGAATTGCCTACTGCAATTCAAGGTTGTACTGCAATTCGAAGACCGATCTGCATATCTTCGTATGTTTTACTACGCGCGATGAGTAGAAAAAGGCAGAGGCGAAGCACAGCGAGACGGTCGTAACTTCTCGCGGTGATACGCAAATCTCCGTTAACGACTTTATCGCGGAGCATCCCCCGCGGAATGGTGGACGATCTGGAAGATTGCAAGCCCCTCTGCTCTCTCTCTCTCTCTCTCTCCCTCAGCGGGAGCATCCATCGACGCATTAGCCTGCATTTAGTCAAATGCAGATTATCCATTTTGGATGCCTTACGATGCACAATGTTATTCGATTGATGATTATCAAGCGAGAATTTTTGAATGAGGAAACTAAAACTAATGCATGTGTCTAAAAATAATGGAGACAACGTCACCATCAGGAGGTGGTGATCATTATCTTTTATTACACCCTTAAGACTAAGTAATCCGGGTCTAGATGACGATATAACTCAATGCAGATGTTTTAGAGAATTTTGTCTTGTTTTTTCAAAGATTACCTATTTTGCCATAAAATTAATAGCTGTATTGTGCTGTCATAAGTATAGGGTGTCCCATGGGAAGTTGCTGAAACTAATCAGCTGTCATTTTTAAACGTATGCAGTTATTGAAAAAACAAAAATTGCGTTGGAAAGAGGAAAGTCTGCAGTTTTTAATGGGTATAAATAAAATTTAGCAAAATGTTTGTATATCAGTTTATTTTATTAATGAAAAATATGCTAATAATCAAGTAAGCTAATGATAAATATTTTCAAAGTGTGCACCATCTGAATTTGTACAAAAATCAATTCTTTTACGAAAACTTGTGAAAACTTTTTCTAACATGTCGTCTTTAATGTTGCTGACGACCTTTTTAATAGCTACTACTAAATCTGACACTGTTTCTGCATTTCCGGCATAACAATGGTCCTTAATGTATCCCCAAAGAAAGAAGTCACATGGATTTAAATCCGGCGAGTACGGTGGCCATTCTAGCCCCCCCCCCCTGGGCAAATTTGGGGTATCCCAGACCGATGACTCGATTGCCATAAACTTTATGGATTGTTTCGAAGACCTCCTGGGTTCGATGTGGTGTCGCTCCATCCTGCATGAAATGAAATCCTCTGACTAGGCCTCTTTTTTTGCATGAGGGAAGAATTGTGTTTCGAGAAGCTGCTTGTAACTTTCACCAGTGACTGTTGATTCGAAGAATTGCAGATAAATTCCTTTTACCGAGATCGCAGCCCATGCTGTTACTTTTTGTCGATGTAAAGGTTTAGCCAGGGAAACGTTGGGATTTTCCGACCCCCAAAATCTATAATTTTGTTTATTAACATAACCATTTAGCCAGAAATGTGCTTCGTCCGTTTAAATTATCAATTTTGCATCAAGTTCTCCATCTTCAAACATTCCATTTATCGTCTTGCAGAATTCCACACGTTTCGTCATAGCGCGTTTGGTTAGCAATTGATGCGATGTTATTTTATAGGGATGCATTTTCAGGAAATGTTTTAAAATCCTGTGTAACGTTGTTTTGGATATTTCAAGAGCTTGGGCAGCTTTCCGATTGGAAGAATTTGGATTCTCTTCAAAATACTTCTCAATATCTTCAATGTTTTCTTCTGCAGCTACAGACACAGAAGGACCTGGCAGATCATGTCTACGGTTTTGGATAGTTCTATACTGCATAAAATTATCGATAATTCTGATAAAAATAAGGCAAAACATTATTTTAATGCAGATTTATTGCCAAAAAATGGAGCGACGTAACGCATACGTTTAAAGAAATAATCAATTCTAACCTTTTCAGCGTGTTTTCGCTCTTAACTTTATGTGTTCCGTATTTAGTACGAAACCCCCTGTAAGCATTGCTATAAACTTTTCCTCTGGAAAAGAAGCACTCGACAAGATAAATCTTTCCTTCCGTCGTCAGATTACTCATTTTGACGCGCACGGACTTGCATCTACCACAACCAGAATAAAACTGCGGACATTCAGATGAACGACCGTTAACCGTAAGACCCTTTGTGAAGTCATGGAGGGGAGAACCAATCGTTTACTTTCAGCAACTTCCCATGGGACACCCTGTATATGAGTTCAGCTTGATTCATCGTCATCTAGACGCGACCCGGATTACTTAGTTAATGATCTAATATCTTCATGGATGATGTCTCGTGCCGAGGGAGTCGTGATCTCTGACTTTCGTTATGAATGAGACTGAAAGAAACGCGTCGTCTGGTAAGGGTGAGAAGAGATCGGGGAAGTGCCACGAGGGAGGACGATGTATCTCGCAACGGCGGCGGCGGTGCCACTCGGGGCCGAAGGTTAACTCGCCTAACGTCAGAATACAGGCGGAATATAGATGCACGGTACCGTTCGCCGCTTCATTTCCTTGAGTTATGGTCAATTACGGATGCCTTATCTCACCGGCGTGGGCCCGCGACTACCGCCCGCAAGAGGAAGAGAGATCGTGCGAGCTTCCTCGGCGCGTTCCCGCTTCGCTCTCTCGCAGCTGCCACGACCTGGGATAACCCGGCGGCGTGTATCTACCCAGGAAAACACCTATCCTATCGCGCTCTCGCGAAATCGTCTCCTTTTCCATGTTCTCATGGAGAGACGGAGTAATCGGCGAGCGTTGAGTGTTCGAGCTTGATGAAAAATCAACCAACCCGGGTATTTGCTTCGCGAAAATATAATATAATTGCGCGCGGGCGGTCACCGATCCCACATACCAAATTGCACGTATAGTTTATCCTGAATTCCAGAGTTTCGCGACGCTGACATACTTGTCTGTTCATTGAGGCTGCGGTGAAGCTAATCCCGAGCGTCGCGCTCGCCGAATATTTGACGAATGTGGCTATGGCACATTTCTCACAAACTTGTAAATGAGCAAACGCGAAAATACAGTAATTGCAAAATCGCAGTGAAAATATTTCCTTAGACCGGTAATTTTTAAACGATAAAATAAATAAATACTATAAAACTATTTCCTTTAAAAAAACAATCCGATAAAGATCGAAGAAAGTTGTAAAAAGATTTTTTCTAACCATATTTCTTAAAGAAAGGAAACGCACGCATCAGCTAGCATACTGACAATTAAACAATTCTTATTTGGGCTATAAATATCGCGGGTACTTTTACGTGGTTTTACATTTCGTCAGTAAAATGCAACGTATTTATCTTTTATGCCTAAGAGCTATGTTTTTACGGATACAGGAGGTGTTATTAGCACACCCTGTATGTAAGATCGTTACACACCGTTTCCTGCCGAGCACTTGGTACTTGAAACTCGCCTGTGCCGCGTAATTAAATTTTACTTCTCGCCGCGCCTGCATCTCTCAGAAACGAGCTCTTGAAATTAATCTCGCTGGTATAAATTGGTCGATGCGCCGTGCAGATGGCCGAGTAGCCGTGTTTATGCCCGGTTGCAGCTCTCGGATCGGCACGCACGTTTTAAGGACGGCCCAACGATAGTGAAAGTCCGCACGGAAAGGAAACTTTACAGCGAAAGTTAATCCCGTTCGATCAATTGCAGCATCATGTGTGTCAGGAATTTAAGGAAAAAGAAACGAGAAAAATAAACATTTCCAGCTTGTAACAATTTGAGATAGGCGCGTCGTTCCTAGCGCTCCGTAAATAAACTGGATTCTTAGATTTTATCGTTGGCTGGACGGAGAATTAAATGGATTCGAGAGATTTTATCGTTGGTTGACTCGGAGGATCAATTAAAACGTGACGAGTTGGTCTATTAAAGTCCGAACATTAACTGAACTTTATATTTATCTATTATTTGATTCGAAGATTCCGCGAAATTATGCAATTATATCTGTGAACGAACAATTAATAAGGCGCTCGCTATCACCATGTGGTTGGGAAAATTGTCCACCACATTATTTCTATTTTTGAAAAGACGTTCTTTGTCTTTGTAGAAATGAAATAGGAAAAATTGTTATTACATATACATACATGTGATGACAGGCTTTCACGAGAGCCCACCACACATATGTGATGATAGCGAACGTTTTTTTAATTAAAAAATAGAAATCGATCCGTTCAAACTAAAAGATATTGAATTCTTCCATATTTAAAAAATTGTAAACTTTCGATGGTTCAAAGTAGATTCCATTCCATCATCGACTCATGCGCTATCGAATTGACGAAGGTGAGCTCTAAAACCCAGATTTTATGCCTTGGTACTTCGGCTGCGCGGTTTAGTGTCGTTATTAAATTTACTGCCAAACTTCTTCCGCGACTTGTAGATATCTATTTAAGTATTAACGGATTCCAGGCTCGAAAAAACCGCGGCAGAGGAGCGGGACGGCCGGACTGCATCGGGGTGCTTCGAGTTTTCGCAACTCGTTACCGCGCGCACTCCTCCTCGCATCCCTCCCGATCCCTGACAGGCAGAATTTACATTTTGCGCTCCGCGCGCGGATAATAACGCGGACGCTCGGTACGCGATCCGTCATCTGCTCGAACATGGACGCACGCCGGATGCCTCGGTCAGAGTTCCCGTGTTAAATTACCTGTATTAATCGAACGTGGGAGAGGTACCGTTAGCCGAGGCCTGAAGTGCTCGGCCCGACGTGCGGTCGCGACAAATGTCCGTCTCGGCCCGAGCGTCTCTCGCAGCACGGTACGATGCGCTTGCGAGTCGGAAACCAAGCGCATCTCGCATCTCCCGCTTCTTTTAGCCGAGCATTACGGTAATGACGCGTATTTGTAACCCACGGCACGCTGATGCAAAACACCATCATCCGTCAAAATTCAGGAGAATATCATACTTGCGAGGTATAATTTCCTACGTCGACGGGCGTACTCGAGCGCATTCTCACGTACCGATGATTGAAGACATATTTCTTTAAGCTGCTTGAAATTACGGCGCAATAAATCGCGCTGCTGTTTTTTTTTTTTTTCTTCAAATTTAATAGCAGTACAGTATTATATACGTTGAACATCCGTAGAGTCTCGACGTCATCGGATCGATAAAGTCGAAATATATCGCTATCGCCTCGTGCACTCTGTCTCGTATAAAGATGCAGACGCTGACGAAGTTCGAGCTGCGCTGGCTGTACGCGAGCAGATATTTCTACGGGGTTATCGAAGCGTACTATTTCCATCGTCGTCTCGCGAGATCGGAATCGATTTATTCAACCGCAGACGGAGACGCGTTGGCGACAACGGAGCGGGACCGGCTTCGCAGCGCGCGTCACATTGTTCGTCCTACGTAGCACTTAATCTTCCTTCACCCTTCCAGATACTTCGCGCTGTCCCTTCGAGACATGTCCGGCCTGACGGCTCAAATTTACATTCCACTTGACCGATTGCCGACGTTTGCATTATACGCGCCTGCTTATATTATATGTACATACCTACGTAACGCTCACGCGAGTTGTCACGATTTCCCCGCGATGCGTTTTCGCGCCGGGAAGAAAGCGCCGCGCCGTTCCATCTGAGTAATATCGCGATATGCAAGGTACACCTGAGCGTCCGATAATTTATGCGATCGCGATAAGCGAGATCGAGGCATATACTGAAATTCATTCCGAAATTTATTTCGGTTGCGATAGCATCAGACGCGCGTGTAACGTGTCCATGATGCGGTGCGAATTTATCGTCGAAGAAATAAGGGATGGCCGTCTATTGTTAGCGGCAATAAATGACGTCTCTCAGGGTTGCAAGCGGGAGACTATAAATACCGGTCGACCGGCATTCCCGATGTTGCAATTCGCCCGGAGTGTTCCGCCGCTTTTGAATTTAAATTGCGTGCACAGATAGGGCGGCATTCATAACGAACATAAATATCGGCGCATAAAGATACGCGTTCCCTCTTATTTAAGCGATGTCTCTTCGCAAGATATCGGGCTTATCGTTCGTTAAGCGATGCGGATCGTGTCGCGATGCCGACACGCGTCCTCACCGCGCCTGCAAGAGAATCGCAATGATGATTGCGTCTGTAAAACGATAATAGCCATTAGCGTCATATCTACTTATACCTTCCCAAAAAGAATGAAAAAGCCGCCAAGTGCATGCGCTTTCCCTCTTTTTCTCTCTTTCTCGTTTTGACAAAAACGACGGCTTTCTGCAAAACTCGTGATACTGCACCTATTCCGGTTTGGAAATTTATTATATCTCTTTTTATGGAGCATCTGGGGAACAAGGACAGTTTTGTTACGTGATTTTTGCATCCGCGATCGATTAAGCCTATTAGGAACTCGGCGCACGCGTTGCTGAGATACCGAGATCATTCTTGATGCTCTCACTATCGCGTACTCGCATAAAGATACACGTCGTCCGTCTCGTCGCTCGCACGCGAGACACTCCTGTGTCTCTTGATCAACTCAGCCGTGAGTGCACCTTTCGTCTGCACGGTTCGCTACAAGATTACATAGTATAGTTAATTCCTCGAGGCTCGTAAGTTTCGTCTCGTAACGAACGAGCGACCTCGACTCCTCGAAGCCGACTTTCTTGCTGCTCACACGAGGAGGAGCTAACTCTTCTGGCGGTTTCTCCCTTTTTCATTTCGTCTCAGTTCTCTCCTTTTTCTCCCCCGCGCTTCTTTTTCTGTCTCCGACTCGTTAGAACGCGGAATGTGTTGCCCGCGGTCAGGACTCGCAGTGACTCCTTAATCGGATATATGAACAAAATGCACGCGTCATCGTCGGGAGATCGTTCTCATGAGTAATTACGTTATCCATCGTGCGCGATCGTACACGATGCCGTGAGCGATTCGACACCGTTCAGTTAAGGACACTTACCTCTTGATAAAATCTCGGAGGGGAGAGAGAGGGAGAGAATTTTTTTGATGGAAGTTGTATCTTTAATATCAAGCGTGATAGGTTCACAAATAAAAAAAAGCTGGGAAACGTCGAACGTTACATTCGAGTGCTTTTTATTCTATTTTATTGCAATGGAATTGGAATTGAATTTTAGAACGGTTTGTGACTATCCACATGCATGAATCTGGCCTGTGTCGTTTGCTGCCGGCACTCCTGAAAATCCATTCAACTTGTTACATAAGCTATTTTCATGCTAATACTTTACTTAATATTTGTCGTTATTTAATAACTGGTAGTCTGCGCTGTTATAACAGAGAGTTAAGTTGTAATTAGTGAGTTAAATTGCTATTTAATTGCATGCAGTTATGAATAGAGAAGAGGGAAAACACTAGGGTTATAACAAAGGAAGAATATTCATGAGTTTCTGTCATGTCTTGGCTAACTACAATAGTTTATTACTCCTATTGGAATACAAAATGCATCCAGCCGTCGAAATTCGGTAAATTGAAGTTGGAATCTTGCGTCGTGCAGAAAAAAATGTTGATCGTAGACGAGATAGCACGTTTGAATGCGCATAATTAAGTAAAAAGGTAAACGATTTGAAATATATAAATAAAGAACCGGATAATTTGGATGCATCCGCGGTCTCATTGGTGCGAATGAGAGTGCCGGCAATTAAGTGAGACAATACGCTGGTATAAATAAAGCTACCAGTAAAACTAAGCACAAGGTGACGCATCGAAAGTGTAGACCCGTGAACATTAAGATTCACGCGCGAAGTATATATTTGCACCTCGTATCACGCCTCGTATCATTCTACCGTACCGTAGACGTGTGTAACGGAACGCAGGTAATGCACGTTAATCTTCCCTAATTTTCCTCAGCCGTGCTAGGCGCGGCCACTAATTTCGCTTTGTCGTCGTGATAACGACGATTAATGATCCAACGAACGTGCGCGTTTCGTTCAGCATTTCGGTATAGAGTCCTTAACATGTCGAGTCGTGCCATGCCGTGATGAGATTTCGCAGTGAACTATACCTGAAGGACCAAGTGAACGAAACAAAAAAGAACGTGTTTGAAATATATTTCGCGAATTTATTTAAGGTTTTATTAACCGACGGTGATGGTGTGATATTGGCACCGGGATTATCCAAACTTTGTGTTTTCCTTCTGAACAAAAATTTTGTCTTATACGTTGCATTTTCTAACTTTGCAATATCGAAACTTTTAGATACGCTTATCGCCAACTTTCGAATGAAATTAAGTTTCGTTAAAGATTACTTGAAGTTCAAGGAAGAGCAACATTTTCCAAACTGTTTCAGGTAAACAGCTGATCTCCTATAGGTACTTATTATCAAAAGACTATTTCAAGAAAAGCGTCTACTCGATGTTAACGATGCAAAAGTAAATATTGAAATTCGTGGTGCAAAGTAGAAAAAAATTAAAACATACATGTATATGAGATATTACGCCTCTCTTTCCTCCTCTCATTTTTCTCCTTGTTGCTACACACGTATCCTGGATGCCTTCTTCCTGATGCAGGGCGAGGGGGGGCGAGTGGCAAGCAGGCAGGCAAGCAGGCAGGTAGAACTTTCGTTTGCCGGCGATTCTTCTCGGCTTCGTGCACGCGTGCACAAAGCCGTACGTCATGTCGTGCCGCTTAATGGCCTTTTAATACTATCTTGCGAGCGGGGCGCGTTTCCCCACCCGCGCAGCTCATCCGCAGCGGACCCGGCCGGATGCTGCGCCTTTGAATAACGTGGCCGACGGAGATGTGTCTCTCGCGGGGATGCGCGCACCGCTGTCCGCGGTTCTCCATCGGACGCTGTCCCTCTCCGACGTAGCGCTCGGAGATTCCTGAGGGTCTGTGTCATCGGTCGAACCGTGCGACTCTCTCGCAAACCGGAGGCGAATTCCCGGCGGAGAGTGCGCGACTTTGATCGTTTAACAGCCGGAGAGCAGATCCCGCGTTCGTTCGAGGATATCCAGCAGCGATTATGCGCCGCTGCGCGTATCTTCCCACCGGATCTTTGTTGCCTCGATCACGCACGGATGACTATACCCACGGATGTACATTGTATTTATAACAAAATGATGCCCCATGTAAAATGGACAAAACGCCAGTCGTACCTGACTGCATAAATATCTACAAATATCAGGATATCAACTTGTGTGTGTGTGCGCGCGCGCTATATATTTATTCGTTTGATTATTTCAAATTTTAATTTTGTCTATTTGTCTGTTTAATAATATTTAGTATTGTCTATTACCATGAGAAATATGATAAAAATTCGCTTTCCTTCGCAATTTTTAATCACAATTCCAAAATATCATTTCTCACTTTTCGACACAAGAGATGTGACAAATTTTCTTCTTCTGCTGTTGTTAACTTAAGAATTTATAATTCTCAAACTACGGATTTCTTATTCTCTACTAAGAGATTCTTATTGTTATAGCTGGGCAGTTCGCGTCGGACAGACGCACATCAGCCACATTGCTGCGCGTGACACTTAGCTCGAGATATGATTGTGTCTCTTGAAACTTGCATGAAACTTCTTGCATTCGTAGAACTTGCGTGACGTTTTCCGGTTTTCATTACCTTGCCTTAGGGTTGTTAAGCCGACAAAGTATCGTGTTCTATAAATAACGTTATAACCGAGAAAACTTTTTGGTAACTTCTGTCTTATTGGGATTAATTTCTCTTTTACACATAAGACTTGCTGTCCGCAGAGAGATACAACTCTTGGCACTTGTTAGAAATCAGTGTTATCGCTTTTAAGTGTCTCGATGGAACATCTCTTGACGATCTTCTTCCTAGTGCATTTGGCTAAGAATTTTAACTCCTCTAGAAATTCTTCTTTATAAGACACCTGTAATGCACAATACATGATGTAGCTTCAGAATTAATTTCGTAGTAAAATTGGAAATGCCAAATATATAATTACGTTATGTTTGATCGCGTTGTTTCGAATGTTCCACAGGAACGACAATCCTGCGAAAATCCAGGACGACATAACGCCACTTATCATAATTAGAAACACTCCACCGACATCTTCAAAGTTTAATGGTTCGACCGTGACTGGCGGTTTTTCCTGCGAAAATAAAATTTTTAGAGCTGATTATTTCTTTAGACGTCGTTGGCACGCGTTGCTCTGGTTTAGGTAGTCGCACGGGATTAAACTTTACGAAGGCTGAAAATCCTTTCCAGAATTATCTCATACAAATACAAAATTTATCCAAAGCAGCTTTCTTCATAAATCTTGAGGTCACGCACTTTGGTTTTAACTCTGACTTATCTTTTCACGAACTAAACTTGCTCCCGCTCACTTCTGACTCGTTATACATGCTTCAGATGTGTTAGCTAACGCAAAGTCTGCAAAGTCTGAATTAATTTAATTATACAAATGCGATCAAACAAAAATGAAAATAAAATAGTTTGCTATAAATTAAACGCAACAAAAAATAAAGAAATTGAACATGAAAAGAACATTTGTTAAGAAGATTAAAATTTCAAGATTTAACTAAAGTTTCAGAGTAATTCTATCTTTTTTTTTGGCAACAGAGAATTAGAAGAAGACGGGAAATCAATTGAATCATACGGTTGGCCTCTTAACTGATATTTGTAAGACCACTTCATAGGCAGCAATCGAGACGAGATTAGCAACCTGTGCTTCATCTTGAATGGTACGTTCAAACGGTTAATTTGCGCTGGAGAAAATTTTTCTAGCTCGGCTGGATTTTGCTTGGAGTGCGTCAGGCCGCTCGTGCAGGCTGCACGCGTTACCCGCGGACCCCGTGATTTGCCTGCAGAGACTGTGCTCAGGTAACCCAGAATTAAAGCCGATGTGCGTGCATGATCCCCTTTATGCGGGCTATCTTCTATCTTCATATAAAACGTTGTAAATAGTCGGCATATTAATAATCGCGCAACTATCTAAAGCGTGTTTCGAGAAGCAGCGCTCAACGTAATCCATGTAATCTTTGCCGCAGAATAAACGAAGCAAAAAATATACGACGCAGCAATATAAGTGCCTCGTACTTCGCACACGTTGCCACCTCGCTTCTGTTTCCACCATTTAAGCTGCAGCTCGTTCATCATGCCGCTTTCTTGCATCTTTAATACGGCGCCGCTCAGATCCGTGCGGTAAGGCACTCCTGTCATCAGAAGGCACGTCATTAAAATATTTTATAGTTAAAATATATCAAATAGTTAAATCGTTAAACTGTTTTAACCTCATCGAATTCGAGGTAACAGCTAAATTTATACGTATCAGAGCGATGATATATATATGCAACTTCCTCCGAATTAATGTCACAATTGAATTGATTATGATTACTGAATTACCGACCTTTCCTCATGGCTATTCCATAGCCCTTGGCGTCCAAAAGACCACCGACCTGCGTTATGTTACATTTTCTCTGCTTGTTATACTCGATTGTCGAGGACTCCATGATAAATGCGTAATTTTCTTGCTGTACCTTTCTCACACCGTCCTCGTTCGTTTCCAGAAGCACTTCGTCAGCATTATCCATCATGTACTTATACATAATCATGTACGGTTCATGCGAGGAATCCTGCAAAATATAAAATCGATTACTCTGAGCCTAGTGGACGTTTCTACAATACAATATGTAAAGCAAAATAATATGGAATATTATCGTTGTTATATTATAATAACCAGTAATGTGTGCTATCATAATTAATACACGGTATGTTTAAAAAATAACGAGGCTGACAGTATCTAGTTCAAATATCACTGATCATACGTCTAAAAGTCATTTTATTTATTTTATTTTAAATCTGTCTCTTGGACAGTCGTAGGCCAGTATTCATAATCGGATCGTATATTTAAGACTGTATCTTCAGATACTTCATAGCCAATGAAATGATTCAGCATCTGCAGAGTGCAGATAAACTTAAGACGGTCTTAAATATAAGATCCAACTATGAATACTGGCCATAGTTAAATAATATGTAAAATCTTTTGAAGGTTTGCTTTCGGAATTGTCTCAAGGATCTTTGAGTGGCTAGAATCGTAGTTATCGTAGTTTCTTTCATCGACCTTTTCAGTTTTAGAAATTGAAAGTAATCGTAGGTAGATAATTTATCTAATTTGGCTCCCTGCGACTTATGATCAATGCTTGAATTATTAAATGGTTAAACTCGTTATTTTTACAGACTGTATAGTTAGCTATCTCTCATCGTCTCTGTCGAGGATCACGTGAAGAAGAACTCACTTTGAAGAAGTTGAGGCTTGACCCTTTCTTCTTTGCGCCGTATTTAATTTTATGTTGATAAGCTAGCTGCTCCGCCACCTCGAAGGGCCATACCACGGATTTTGTAGCTAATGCGGCTGCCAGATTAGCCAGATAAGTCGAAGTTATGATAAGAGCGAAGAACCACCATGCAACAGCCAAGGCTCTTGTTGAAATTCCTCTGAAATGCAAATTATATCGTACACAGGCTTTTCTCAATTTGTCTCTTTTCGTTTTAGACAGAACAATATAATTAATTATCGATGATTAATTAAACATTACGATTAACTAAATTCTTCGTGAGCTTTTCTCATAAGAAATGTTTATATATATAAGAAAATTATGATTTACACTTGTAATTAGAATAATATTATTATAACAACATTTCTTCAGCAAACAGCAAAAAATTACGCAATAATCCCCTGTAGGATAGATCTGGCGTTATTTTCTAGACGTGCCGTTCAAATTGCAGTATGATTCAGCCGATCATAGAGAGTCTATGTGAAGTGAACCGTACTTATCAATTGCACGCACTGCAATCATTCGTGCTGCGCGACGCATGCAAAAGCCTGCAGCGACATGGATCTTCATTGTGAGATCAACAACCCGTTTGACGAGCCATGCAAAAGGAGAGCATCCCTGAAGCGCGGATATCCGCAAGCTTCATAGAACGGGAATCAACTCACGCAGGTGCTAATCCGGTAGGCGCCTTCAGTATAGCTCCAATCACGAGGAACGGGGTGTCTTCCAAAGTGAAGGGTGTTTCAAATACTTCCGGCTCTTTGATGCACGGATACGGATTTTTCCATTCTCTGGGACAGAGTCTGCCGATAATGTATAACACCGCCACGACGACGACGTACGCCGCGATCAGGTGCAGCCAAACTTCCTTCGAGAACGGCCCCAGGAAGGACAGCAAGCTTGGAGGAGCGCTCGTTGGTTTTCTGTAGAGAACGCTTATACCTGAAATATTTCATTCGATCCGAGCGTGATCGACTTTGAAGTCTTCTAATCTTTGCGCTTCCTGTTTGGCGATGGCAAATATACGTGCATATATTTACCTAAATTCATGAACGGACTTGTAAAATCCACCGCGCTTTCTCTCTCTGACGTGATCGTCAAATCCGTGATCGCTAAATCTGCTTCCTTCAAAATCAAACGAAAAAGAATCAATCATGCGAAGGTGAAATAAAATTCTAATGGATTTGATAGTGTTGCACGACGTATTTGCATTGTCGGTTTGTAAGATAGAAAAGAAAATGTAGACGCATTTTTTTCGGCAACATGTCAAGATGTATGAAATTTCTTATTAAATGTACATGATATTAAACGGCAAAACAGAAATGATCGAGGCAACTGCTTTACCGATGTAAGTAACTGCAACAACGTTGCTTTCGCATCAGGTGTACGGTGGAAGGTAGCAGCACTACTCGCGAAACGAAGGAGATCGATCGAGTTCGCCATGTATTTGTGCCGTTCACGTGGGATTGAAATACAAAGAAAATCTTTTATTAACATCAAACTTACGCCTGATAGTAGTCTTGCTATCATGCCGTCCCACTTGCCCGTCATTGGGTTTAACGATCCATACGCGTTGTCAATCTGAACTTCAAGGGTGTAATTAAATCCTAGGATCTTGCTCATTTCGTGAATTATATCGACCGCAAAACCCTCGTATCGATCGTTTCCAGTCAATATAGAAGCTGATTCCTTAAGCATTCCGTACGGATCTGTCTAGAATTAATCGTAGTTTAATCAAGAACAGCTTTCTTGTCTCCTTATCTTCTTATACTTTCTAAATCTTGTATTCATGTGTGTCATCTTTTATATTACTTAAGACTTTGATACATAAATTAGAAAGAACATTAATGCAAAATTCTAGAATTTGTTTCATTATGAGATTTCATTTTAATACATTTTAATAATGTAAATGAGAAGGCTGAAATCTGAGCCCGTGTGTGCATGTATCTTCTTGCTTTTTCTAAAAACTCTAGTAGTTGATGAAGTTAATTTTGAGATTAATTAATTAAGTTTTGTCCCCTTCTTTGCTGATACACGCTAGTATAGGCTGGAACATACTAACGATATCAGGACAACAAAATGTGTGTCACGTAATGTTTTTTCTTCATCTTCTTCAGAAATTATATATCCCGATTTCCAATGTATACCAAGGTTCGTCTCCCATTTTCCGATCTTTTCCAACCCTTTATTACTTAGAGTTACGATATCCAGTTGGAATTCGCTCCGGAATCCTGCGGTATCAAACTTTATCATGCCTGTTAATCCATGTATTCGCTCCTAAAAATATTTTAAAGGCTTCTTTTAAATATATATTACTTGCAGAACAGTTTTATAATTTTTCAAAAACAATTTTTCAAATACTCAATTTCATCAATTTATTGGATCTTTGATAAATGGCAAATACTATTATATAATATTTCTTTTTTTACATTATTATAATCTGTCTTTATTATAGTAAAAAAGTTCGTGCTTGATTATGTGGATTGAAATCGAGCTGCGTTTCTAACTTCTTTCCAAATTAATTCTAAACATGTACGCGTGTATTCAGAAAGTTAGGCGTTGTTTCGCTCTGTTGTTTCGTATGTTTAAGTGCTAGCGCAAATAACAGTCGCACATACATTTCGCATGTAATTACTCAAGCTGAAGCCGTGCCCCCAAGTTTCCCTGCGGTTGCAAAATAGCTTCTTGAGGTTTCCCTTGATGCTGTCGCGTAGTCGCGTGTAACCACTCGCGAAAAGTTGCACTGCATCGTAAGCGAGTGCCGCTTCCACCCTTAAGTGGGAACCGTCCGTCAAGTTCCATTTAACAGGCTGAGATTCAAGTGTATGTCGTACAACGGAGCTTTCCGGATCGATTAAACGTATGCCAGTTATATTCACTCCTGAATATTTGTACGGTTCTAAATCCAGAGTTTGAAGATCCTAATAATAAATCGTGGAGTGCGCATTAAACGTACGTACGTACTCAAGAATTGAGTTAAGTGGTTCTAGGAAATTTACACAATTGAAAAAAATATTCTTTATTTACTTATGTGAACATTGCTCTATCAAATGAAATTTTAAATGATCAATTTGTGCGATTGATAATTTTCTTAAGATATTCCAAGACTTTTCTAAAGTTGCCCATCTTGTCACTGATTAAAGTGCAAAGATAATGATAATTGTGGTAATGGTATTTAAAAAATGATAAAATATATGATCTGATCAAATATCTTACCAAAGAAGTAATAATTACTCTATGCCTTTCTGACATTATTCCAACTTGTTGTGCCTGCTCGAGAACAGTGCCAAGAATATCGTACGTGCAGTCGATTATGATATTTCTGTAGCCAGACATTTTGACTTCTTTCATGGCTTGCCTGCAGGTACACCATCTCGTTAATTTTTGGATCGCTCGTATCTTTAAAAAAATTCCAACACGCGTGCTTGCACGAACGATGTCCTCTTCAGTCCGGACAGTCTTATCGTAAATCATCGCGATATTTTCTGGCGTTTACGAGCGGACTAAATAATGGCACAAGTGGATAATAACTTTGTTTGACAAACGTTACTTGTGCATGCACGCAATCTCGTTCGAGGAAGAATCTATTTATACGTGTATGGTTCGCATATGCATACCTAAAATTTGGTCCGCTACCCAAGTGAAACACCATCGCGGACGCGGTATTTGCGTTTGCCAATTTTAGTAGCCGATTAATGCGAATCAGGCTATCAGTGTTGTCGTAAAGTATTGCGTACTCCTTCCACTTATACTCCTTTACTAGATCATAAAAAACCTAAATAATTAATTCCAGAAATTAATTTTTACGCGAATATAATCAATAATAATTAGCTAATGGTTATCACGAAATATATCATGGTATCAATGTATCAAATATTATAGATTCTAATTTATATTTTTCTTTATTTTAACAGTCAATTAAAATGCCATTTGATTAGCATATGTAGATTGCAAACGATATTTTAAAAAGATATTTATAAGCAATCAAAATAATAATTGTTGTTCAAAGTAATTGTTGTGTTGCATTTATTTAAAAATTTATTTAATATTTATTTAAAAATTTCGTTCTTGTAAATGTAACATGTATGTAAAATTTTTATATGATGTTGTTTTTAACATTTTTAAACATATCTCAATATTTAATTGAGGTTTCAATAAAAACTTCTAGCTATGTTGCGTCAATTAAGCTCTAAGTTGGAAATAAATAGTAAAAAAAGGAAGAACAGTTACCATAGAGAGTTTGTCCGGATGTGGATACAGGTTTATCGTATTACCACGTTTCGGTTTGGGATCCCATCTGGCAGCAATATGAGGTATGTCCAAAGTATCGCACATACTTTGAATATGACTTGCCGTCGATTTATCCTGAGGACCGAATATTCCAGCCACTTTGCTACTTAACAACTCGCACGCTACGCACAATGTCCAAAAGTGCATGATGTACATCAAAAATACGCTTTGTAAGCATTATTTATATTTGGCAGTTTGATATTTTACCGTTAGCAAATTGAAGCATCGGTAAAGTTAACGGATATTGATTTTAAGTTATATAATACGTATAAATAGTATCTAGAAAGGCAGATTATGTGCGATACGATATGTGCGTTGCAATGTGTGATATTAATTTTATCAAAGAGATTTTATATATATCATGTAAAAGTGCTCAAAAAATTAAAGAAATAGAATTGCGTGTGGATTCGAGCACAGAATTATATACCTATGTTTGCTACATGGAATGTATCCTTGTTGACTTTCTCGGATTTGGATATTAATGATACGTTCATGGCTTGTTCGAAGGTAGTAATGTTTCTGTTCACCGCTTCGACTGACATCTCGAACGCTTTTTGAATCATCTCGTCGCTATCGAATAAACCCCCTGCGATCATTCAATCTTATCGATATGCCGAATTGACTGCCGTATTTGATTGACAGTTCGTAAGGAACACGGCGAGCTTACCGATAGGAATTTTCTTTGGAAATCCCAAGATGTTGGGCATAAATGCAACAGTGACGTACAAAAATAGCATTTCTTGGCCATTCTGAAAGAGAACAATAGTTTTAGATACATAACAGTGGCAATAAATGGAAGAACACAGAGGATGTTAAACAGTTCCACAGTTTTTCATAATTTTCGTTTAATTAGAAAAAGTTTCTACTGGTATAAATCAATGCTAAATTTGCTTTTACGTATTGTTGCCGTTACATTAGCGTTATTGCCCCGCTATTCTCAACGATCTAAACATGCTATACGGTGATGCAGTATGTATACACATAGCCATGGTATATTTAGATACTTTGCGCCTCGCTGTGCCAGCGTACTTTAAGGTTCTCTCGATCTCTGCTGAAAGCAACTGTCGAATGGATCACTGACAGTTTAAGAGTTGTCAGTAATGCATACAGATTCGTGTTTGAGTTCCATGATTTTTAAAATGCACGTAATCTAAATGCATTGACGTATGTATTTCATTTAGCTACATTTTAGACATTTGTTCACTTTATCTATGATATTGCACATTTTAGCGTTATTAAACGAATTAAAAAAATTTTCCACGTTCAATATTCACTTCAATAAATTTCAAAAGTTTTTAAAACTCTCGAAGTTTTAAATTTTGAAAATTTTAAGCTCTTTCTGACAAAGCTTTAAGTAGTACAACACGATGTGTTATACATCATTCTCGCGGCCGGTTGCCAGAGCAAAACTCGGACGCTAAAATTGCATTGAGGAGTGCGTTAAACTTTTCCCTCAGCATGGTGGATATACAAACCATTTTATAATGTAGAACGATGTTGTGCGGCTAATGCTCCAGTAGTCTACGCGACAGCTTCATGTGATCTACTATAAACATCTTTTACCCACGTATAGATAAAAGAGTGATTTTTCTGCCACTCCGTTTAGATCAGTATGAAAATGATGAAAGTAAATCAAAAGTAGATTAAGCAAAATTGATCAACAGTTATTAAGATCACCGGAAATAAACGTTCGCAAAATGCGAAGAAAACTCGCGGTATCACCAAACTTAAATATAACACCCGGCACTATCGGAGTCCGTAGCTATACTATTCCATGGTTGACTATTTCGACCACATACAAGCCCGAGAAGTAGGTAATAGGATCGTGTCTTCGCATATGCTATCTCGCTCTCTTGCGCATGATCATCGTGGCTTATTTCAATTGAGAGCGAAATTCTATTACCTTATTAACGTTACATCGCATAATAATGTAGTAACTTTGTGATCACGACTGATAAAAAATAATCTCGAGATCATCTCGCGAGTAATAATTATCTCTTACATATTGGCGTGACTGCACATGTGAATGTTTAAAAGATTAATTAATATTAATTAATAATGAAATAATCTCCTTAGAATTGCCATTATTTTATCATAATTTTCTTAGACTTCAATTGCCATGAATTTGATGTGAAAATTGCAAAGTCGCTTTATTCAATTGTTTCATTCTCTACTCCCATCGTATCGTACTCACTGTTTGTTTTACTCTACATAAATTAAACCAAGTTTGAATGTATATTTATTTTAGAAGCAAGTGTGTATGTGTGTGTGTGTAAAACATATACAGACAAACTCACCTAGTAAAACTCACCTAGTAACATTAGATAAAATGCTGTTCCTATTTGTATTTGTGATTAAACTTAAAGCTTGCTAATATTACTCATCTTTTATGCCATTAATTGTTTTATCATTAATTGGCGATTAATAATAATGCAGGAAGTGAAAGAGCATGAGATTGAAAATAATATTATTTTTGTGAAAAAAATTATCTATCTTCCAATTGTTCGTTTCTTAAGAGTCATAGATGATGTAATCTATGTTAATCCAAAGTTTTACCAGGAAACATTGTTAAACTAAACCAATCTTATGTCAACGATAGTTTTGTTATTATCCGAAACTTATTCTCCATGAATTATTTATCGTCAGTTGGTGCTGTTGTTATTACTGTCGGTACAAAATTGTACGGAGGGGTGCAGCCTTTTGTACTATCGTCGCCGCTTTTGCTGGACAAACCGTTTCTTCTTCGTGCTGATTTAGAGCTGCGGCATTTTGCAACGAATTTCAGTTCGTTTATCAATTCTTGCTTGAAGGGTACCTACAAAATAATAATCATGTATAATAACACACATAATACACTCCAGAAGAATATTGAAAAATAATATTTATAATTTAATTAAAATATTTTACTCGCGTGCAAAACCACCAAGTTTTAATAAAATATTTTGTTATATCGATATCAATTTAATTTTAGTTAGAATTAAAATAAATATTAAATATTAAAAATTAAATGTTAAAAAATATTAAATATTAAAATATAAATATTAAAAATACTTCGTATATCTTCAGTTATATATATATATTTCTTTTCGGCATGTGTTTTAATTAAAAGCGGTATAGCTGCATTATGAATGAGAACTATTCTGCTTACGTTTTCTCGAATGGATATCCGAGCAATTTCCCAAAGAAATTCGAAAATCGTAAAAATGCAGGATAGAGCAACGCCTACCATCAACACCAAAAATACACCCCCCACATTCTCTAGATCTAGATCTTTTACTGAGCTAGTTCCGCCATTTTCCTAAAATGAAGCAAAATGTAATATTAAGTAGAAGCGATAAAATTTGTATCTTATGATAAGAAAATTATATTTATTTCTCGGTTTTACATACCCTACACTTGCCACCGCCTCTTTTTTGCGTCCACCACTTTTTTTTCAATTCCGTGATAATACCGCTCTCAGACAACTTCAAGATGGCAGTATTTAACAAGTTTCGATACGGTGAATCTATAATAATCATATTCTATATAATAATACAATACAATCTGCTAAACATGGAATAAAACAAACGATAAAGTTGATGATAAAATGCTAAATAAAGCAGATAACAAAATTTCTTGATTCTTCTAAATAACTTACCCTTTTTCATAGCTATTCCGTATCCTTTTTCGTCAAGTAAACCGCCGATTTGCGAGACGTTGCATTCTCGCTCTATATTGTATCTAATATAACATAATATTATACATTATATAAATATGTTATTGTTCTAATATAATGATAACATATATATGATATAAGTATGTGTACTCGATCGAGCTAGACTCCATCAGAAAAGCGTAGTTTTCTTCTTTCTTAACTTTTTCCACGCCATCATAATTTTCTTTTTGTAGCACTTCATCTGCATTTGCCATCATGTACTCGTACATCTCTCTATACGTTGAGTGATTGCTTTCCTGGGATGCAAAAGTCTTTGAAAAAACTGAATTAGATTATGATACTCATACTTATTCTGCCTATTTTTTAAAACTATAGCTAATACAAATTAGTAAGTGTTCCTTCCAAAATTATTCTTTATTGTTAGTAAGATATTATGTTAGTATGATATTATATAAAGTACTATTTTCAGGAGCTACTATTATTTCATTATTATAGTCATTTTCATTATTTAGGGATGTTATTTCCAGGATTATTTCAATCTCAAAAGTAATTTAAAGAACTAATGCAAACGTGGACACTGTTAATATTCAAGATATGTCTCAAAGATTTATCGTAAAAAGCTAAAAGAGTTATTGAACGCGTCAATTGTAATTGTACTTTGTATCTAATATATTAATTTCTATCTAATACATTAATTATAATTAATCTATATCTATAATTAATAATTATCTATGTAATTATTATTATGTTTAAATAATTATACGTCGTGCAAGATTAATCACAACCATATGTATGAAATGAAATTACTGTTGTATATGTAAGCAATGTGAAAAGATTTCTTTGCTGATGTAATATTTGTGTATAAAAAATGCATATTAGCATCAAAAACGAACTAATATGTATAGGGGAAAATAACTATTTGTGAAGAATTCTAAATCGTGTGTGCCTTACGTCCAAGATTGCTCTTATTTGCTATATAGTACTGTGATATACTCTGTAAAATCTATTACCACTTATATATTATATATAACCATTTTTAATTAATTATTACATATGAAACAGTTTTTTCACAATTAAATAAATTTCGAGAATGATATTTTGCATTTTGTTTCTAAGTAATTACAAACAGTTTTTATAATTACTCGTATTGATAAAAAATTTTTATTAAAACTTTGTTTTTTTTTAAATATATTGAACACCTTAAATTGTAGTAATAATTTCAATTTTTACTATTACCATAACTGCTTCCAAATATCAAAATTTATAATACGTAATGTTTTTTACATACAAATTAGGCTTTCAATTTAAAAATTCTTGAGAGCAATATTGTAAGAATTTTTTAATGTTTTGAAATTTATTAAGATTATTATGTCTTGAGAACTCACAAATATGTTTAAAGAATTAATAGTAAAAATTACGAAGAGATATATTTACTTTACGTTTTATTTTTTTTTTCAAATAAACTATTTCATATGTGAATCCTATAACTATCATCGCAATCAGTTATCATTGTATGAAACATCGTATCAAATGCAGCAATAACTTACTTTGAAGAAATTAAACGTAGCTCCATCGCGTTTTGTACCATATTTTATTGTCTTTTTCCTTGCTAATTCCTCAACGTTATCGAAAGGCGATGTTATAGTTTCCACAGTTAAAAATGCTGCTAGATTTGCAGTATAGCTAGACACAATTATGAGACAAAAAAACCACCAAGATGCCGCCATCATCCTTGTAGATATGCCTCTGTGAACATAATTTAAATAATAAAATTTTATTATTTAATTTTATTAGTTCGTTTTGTAAAAATGGATATGATAAAAATTTGAGTTGAGTAGAAAATACAATAAACTTAAAAACTAAAAATACATGATTTGCATTGCATCTTAATTTATTAATGGGGAAATAGTGCACATACATTGGTGCTATCTCACTTCCTTGTTGCATAATGCTGCCAATCGCGAACCAAAATGCATTCTTCATTGTAAATTGATTCGACAATTCTTCTGCTTCTTCAATGCAAGGATAAGGGTTGTTCCATTCTTTTGGACTCAATCTTCCAATCACAAAGAGTAACAGAGACACTATCATATAAGCTCCAATCAAATAGATCCAAACATCATTTGAAAATGGCGATAAAAATGAGAACAAACTCGGAGCCGCTTTGGTTGGTTTTCGGTATAATATACTTATACCTGTAATTTGTTAAATGAAATTTTATATTCGGACTGCATTAAATCAAGTAAATTCATAAAATTTTCAACACAATGAAGGATGTATTTTACTTAAAACAAAACTTAACTAAATTCATAAACGGCATCGTGAAATCCACGGCACTTTCCCGTACTGCCGTAATCGTTAAATCCGTGATGGCCAAATGTGCTTCCTAAAAGAAAGTGTGTCGCACCTCTGATATTTCTAAGTTTCCTTATTTTCATGTAAATTTATTTTAAGAGAAATTATGATATAAAAATATATTATTAAATTATATTATTAATATAAATATATTATTTAACATTTATACTAACGTCAGCTATAATTTTTCCGAGCATACCGGACCACTTTCCAATTTTTTCGTTGTACGATCCATAATTAGATTCTACTTGCAATGTATAATTGAATCCGAGTATTTTACTGATGTGGTCGATAATGTCTATTCCGAAACCTTCGTAACGCTCGTTGCCGCTCAATGTCGTCCATGATTCCGTTTGCATGCCATAAGGAGGCGTCAAAGATATTAAGACTATGAATGTTTGATTCTGCAAAGTGAGTTCAACATCTGTCTTTTTCACATTGATGTCTGGTATCCAATCGATGTTCCTGAGCGAACTATTCCATACTCCGATCTTCATCATGCCATTTTCGGTTAAACGCACAATATCCAGTTGTATGTTGCTGCGGAAACCATCTCTATCAAATTTGACAAGACCCGTTATTCCTCTCGTTTCAGTCTGAAAGCCGCAGAACACAATTTATTTTACGCAATGCGAAAAAATTATAGAATTAGTAATTAATTCGTAAATAAAGATTTAATTATCTAAGTTATTTATGTGTATTAATTTCACTGTAAAATCAATATTTTATTGTACGATCAAATATAAATAATATTACATAATATGTTGAATACTACTTGTTTAACATATAAATACTAAATAAAAGAGTAGAGTTTTTTGGAGTTGTATTTTAAATATATTAAGTATATTTCATAGTTCAAGTTTTCTCTAGCACTGAGTTTGTTTAGAAAAATTGTCTGGAGAATATCACAGTAAAACTTTTGAAATCTTACCGAGCGCATGAAATTGCTCAAACTCAGTCCGTGTTCCCATCTCTCACTACCATCGCATGGCAATTTCTTAACGTCACCTCTGGTGGCGTCCTTCAATTGCTTGAAAGCCCTCGCGAACAGTTGCACCGCGTCATACATGAGCGCTGGTTCAACACGTAGCTCTGAAGGATCATCCAGGCCCCATTCGTTCTTGTGCTTGTTCACAGTTTGTTGCACTATTGGATCTTCGGGGTCAATCAAGCGCAAGCCAGTGAAGTTGACGCCAGAATACTGATATGGCTCTAAATCCAAGGTTTGCAAGTCCTGTCATGCGTACATATTCAACGGCATACATCACCAAGTTTAACTGTTAAGTCTTTCGAATAGAATATGTAAATGGTATCACTATATAAAGTCTCGTAACGTGTATATATATAATACATATACAACTTTATTTTTATAAAATATAAAATTACTTTGTCTAAGAACTTTCTAGGAAACTTCTTCTTTTTTTATTAAGATAACAGAAGAGAATCTGTTTTCTAATGTTTTGAGAGAGTATGGATTTTTGTAGAAACAAAATTTATGCAACATTTTAACTTTTTTGCGATGGTCACGAATGTACATGAAAATATCTACTATGACAATCATTTATTTATTATTTTATGAATAAAGACAGCATCAAATGATATATTAGCTTGTCTTATTGCTTTTATCAGTCATAAAATCATTTTTTATTTGTACACTAGGTGATAGATTGATCAGACATAGTGCATATTCATAGTCTATGCATTCTTCGGTAAAAAAGTAGCTTAGTGGCGACCAACATCGCCGTTGCGAAAAGAAATAAATTTTGTTACAAAACAGCAAATCGCGCGCAGTATTATTAAGACGATGTTACACATTGCAAAGTTATGTTTTAATTTCTACAAAGCTTTAATTTTCAGAGAGCACTCTTGTTTGCCTTACCAGGGAAGTCACGATCACTTTGTGCTTGTCGGACAGTAGGCCAACTTGTTGGGCTTGTTTCAGCACCTTGTCGAGTATTTTATATGAGCAATCGATGATCAGGTTTTCTATTTCCGATTTCTTTATTTCTTGCATCGCTTGTCTGTAAGATTTAATCACAGACTATATAATTACTCGACATTTTTAGGAAGCTTTCCTGTTTAATTAAACTCACTAATCGTTATTTTTTATGTAGAAATTATCTGCAATGTTTGTCTAAGGACCAAAATGCTGACTCTCTCTGTTCATTCATTTATTTAAACTTTTATATGTCGCGCAGAAAAACAAAAACCTATTGCACAAAGCGCCAAGTATCGAGCAGCAATCATTCCTATGAAACGCGTCTAAATGAAAATATATAACGAATATTTTACACTCGTATATTTATGATAACATGTTAGATGACAAAAAGCGCGTAAATTATGTGGTGTCTTATCGATTTATAAATATATTTGCAAGTGAAGATCATGAAGTCAATCATAGTTGATGCTAAGAAAGAATTTGTCTAAAAGATTTCTACAATCATCATTGTGGGATGACAAGACAGATCTGCGAGATTAGATGTTTCTATGCCATGTACCTGTAGTTTGGTCCGTAGCCCAAATGGTACACGAAAATGAAGTTGCCTTGGGCGTCCCATCGCTTCAGCAGAAGATGCATGCGAATTAGACTGTCAGTGTCCTCGTACAGTATTGCAAAGGATTTCCATTTGAATTCTGTGACAAGTTGATCATATACCTTGTGAAAGTTTGCGCGTTGTGAAAGGTTTCGGCGATTGTAGTACCAGAATCACCAGAGAATGCAACAAATAAAAGAAAGATTAGGCTCAAGAAACATCATGAAAAAACAAGTGAGAAGATAATTATACGAAAAGAGATAGAACGTCAACAATTCAGCAAATTGTCGACGATTTCGTAGTAATTATAATCAATTTGTTATTTTGTATCTTACGAACGTAGACAGGTATTTGATGCATAGAAAGAGCTGATTTTCTTCGAGAAACAACACGAAATTTACTAATATAATAATTTATATATCATATATGTATATAATAGCTTACATTACTTTTTTTTAGCCGTATTATTACAATTACAATATCCGATTCTTTGGACTTCATTTATAATACTTACTTGTGATAACGAGCTCACATGCGGATATAGATTCAGGGTTAATCCGCGCGGCTGGGGTGATGCACTAGAATCCTGTCGCACGGAGATGTGCGGTACTTCCATCGTATCGCATATGCTTTGCACGTGCTCCGATATTACTTTTTCTTGAGGCCCGAAAATCCCGACGACTTCATCGTTTAGCATTTTGCATACTAAACGTTTGAAAAATCGATTCCATTGAAACACCATTATATATAACATAATTATGAAATTTACATATCCGTTTTATTTCAACGAACATTTATATTAACAGAAAGTTTTATATTAATTTTCATCTATTTGATACGAAAACAGCAGTTGATACTTGACCCACTAGATGGCAAATTAGATAAACGTTAAAAATGTATGATAGAAATATGGAATAGAATAAAATATGGTTTAATATCGAATTAGCATTCGTTTACCATTCGTCGGATCGTCTTACCTTTTAATTCCACGTCGAATGGGTCTGTTTCAAACTTAGGCATTTCTTGCATTAAATACACGTTCGGGAGCTCCTCCCTCTTCTCATGTCTGTCTTTATTCACCGCTCTCACTGCCGATGTAAACGTCCGTTGGATTGCTTCATCTTCATTATCGAAGAGTCCCGCTGCAACATACGGCCGATTCTTTTTAAAGCCGAGTCTCGCTGACACGACCGAAATAGCTTATGAAGCCCTTTCGTAAAGTGTTGCGTATTATTGTACGCGAACTCAACACAGGGCTCATCTCTTTCAATATTTTTTAAATATAATATTATGTATATATATATATATATCACATATATATATATATATATATATATATATATATATATACATATATGTGATATGAGGACATTATTTTAGGAACGAATCTTTTCTACAATAATATGTATAAAGTCAGATATCGGCCTAATTAGAAAATCTTCTAACTTCAATTTTTGACAAAAAAAGTTCCTGTAAAATTGTAATTTTGTGAGTTAGAAGGTTTTCTAATTAGGCCGATGATATGAATCTTTGAGAGATTTCGATGAATCTATTAATAACTCGGTAATAAATGACCACTTTCAACATAACTTTATTTTGAACTATGAATGCTGGATAAACTTTTTATTTTTACATATCATACATATTATACTATACCATGAAAACTGCTTTCAGAAATTATGTCTTTGAGGTATATTATATATTCCTATTTTATTCATTATTTATGTTGTTTTATCTTACCTATTTTGATCTTTTTAGGAAAGCTTAATACGCAGGGCAGAGTTATCGGCAATAATATCAGCAGGTACTTGGTCACCATCTTACGATCATTCTCTGCGCACACATAATAAAAATAATAAAATTAAGGAGCCTGTTAGTGAGAATTGTGACAATGGATGCGTTTACTAAAGCCGGATATAAATAACGTGAATAACGTACGAATATGTACGACCCAACAAAAAGATCTTGAACGAGCACTTAACTGGCCGACGTTATATAAACTAACTGAAAAGCATCGTCTGAAAGTCGCTCTCGACGTACATAAATATTTAGACCAGTCTAAAATCAATCTTCCAATATTGAGGTTTGGTATTTGCTTGTGCTCTTAATAAACCGTTTCGCCTCGTTGCGATCTTTTTATTAAGCGCTATTCTGCACGATAAATACTACGCTACTTTTACGCGAGTTTAATTTATCTTGCTCGTTGGGAAAATAAATCCTCAGTCTTTTCATGTAATAATATTCTGTGATATTTTGTAATTTTATAATATAATAGTATGCAAGTTATATATATATATATATCTCTATGTACTAAAGAAAATAAATGTAAATGTAATTGATACAAAAAATAGAATGATAAACGATGAAAAGATATTTACGCGAGCAGCTTGAAAATTTTGTGCACACGACACCACTTTTAGCAATTTATTACACAGTATATGTGTGTTTAACTCTTTTTCGGTTAATTGAGAACTATTATTTTACAAATGCTTTTGTAATTAGAATTTCTGTTGAATTCTGTTTAAATAAATATTAAATTAGTTAAAAAACAAATATATTTTTATCATCTAATTTTGAAGTTTATTTATTCTTGTTTAATGTTCGATATGATTAATTAAATTTGCATTTTCTCGTTAAGGAAAATTTGGACAGAAAATAACATTTATAAGGAAATCTGTATATAAAAAATAATACAATTTTCAAAATGCGTATAGAAATATTTTCAAATCTGTAATTACTCTGTATTAATATTTGTCAAAATATCAAAGACTGTCAGTTTCGTATTAATAAACAGTAATTAGTTCCTCCAAGTTATATATAAATATTTGTCCAAGTTTCTCGGATATCGTTCATCCGCCAAAACTGACCAGCGTCTGCTACTAGAGTGTGAGCTTTTAGCAACATCATGTGCATTCAGGATTTCAGAGTAGTCTACTCTGTCATCGTGCCAAATGCACGCAGTCTGGCCCGTTCTTTTTCATTCATTCATCGACGAGCATACATTCATGCATTCTTCGAGGCCGTAAGGTATTCTGCAAAGCGTCGATTTTTATATCTTGCAACGGAATCAATTATAAACCACGCAGGAAATTGCTGCGACCGAAGCTTTTTCACGTGCTCCAGCACACGACATGGCACGTGAAAAACTAACGAAAATCTTAAGAGAGCGCATAACGACGACGTCGATATATTTAGACGCCGAGCATCGCTGCCGCCACTGGTGCTTGTCGCGTTCGTCGTGTGACATAGATTTCGACGGAATACAATTGGAAGGTGTCTTTTTTTTTTATAATAAGTCATTAATTATGCGCGTCAAAATTCTGCTGCTATCTGCACCATTCCTTACATCTGTTACACCCATATACTTACTACGACGGTGGTACTTGGAAATGCGTTATTTTCACCAAAGAAAGCTCCAGCTGCCTTGTCGAACGCGCGTTTGCGCGTTCGGCAAATTCCAGAGAGAGAACTTCGAAAGCTTCAGCGAACTATTTCTTCAAACTTCTCACCGAACTCGTTTCACTTTAGTCGTTTGAGGATCTATCTAGTGACCGAAGGCCGTTCGAGCGGATAATCTTTTCGTCGCAAGCGAGGGGACGTAAGCGCAGCGCGAGTTATGCGAGTTTTACGCGAAGAGAAGCGTGTGTCAAGATTTAAGCTGGTTGAGGAAGTGCGGTTTCATAGGGGTCGTTTCTGAGGGTTCACAAGGGCTTACCTAAGATATGACGATGCAGTCCGCTCTACCAGGGATAAAACTTGAGAAACGCGTGCTTCGCCGAACGAACCACGCGCGACACGCGACTCTAAATCCGAATGCCACTTCTCGAGCTGTTCTCTCGGCAGCGGCGCATGCTCTAAACTCCCTTTCTAAATTTTCACGATCTGTCGTGGCGGAAAACGGTGGTGCCGCAGCGTCGTTGTTCGCATCATCGTCGTCGAACAGAACGGAGCCTGTGTAATGTGCGAACGTGAAGTGCCAACGAGATTGAAGCACTTTTAACAAGATGACAAAAATACTTCCCTCAGTAATAAGAATTTATGAAAATTTAAAAAAATTTTCATCCTTGATGCTATTCCATTCTTGACTAGTCGCAGTTTCTTTCCAGAATCATCACATCTCGATGCAAACGTGATCAAAATTTATGCCTGCTGAAAATTATTGTAGTTATGTTAGACTACTATATGTGTTTGCACGTTTATACAAGAATATGATTACCTGATTAATGTTAAAAAAATATTGAAAATGTTTGAGAAATGTCGAAATTTCTTTAGGTTATTTTCATAAATATTTGCGTATTGTTAATAATAATTGCTGTATAAAATTGTCGATTTAAAAGCATTTATGATACAGTGATGCGCACATTACAGACGCATATTAATGATAATAAAACTTAATTACGTTGTAATTAAGGGGCTAAACGAATGCGCTAATTTAAATGGTAAAGAAATAATCTGAGTTGATGCGCACAGGAGATCAAGAATCGTTGTAGTTAAAAGTGACTACAATGCAAAATGTTTAATTGTTTTAATGTCTCTAATTCTGTAATTTAAATTAGCTTCGATTAATTAGGCTGTTAACTTCGCTATTTCAGATCAATCGTTGTTACACAATTTACGTAATAAGCAAAAGAAAATCGACTAAACAGAACAACTAATCAAAAGTTGTAATGTAATTGATATGGCCAATCAATTTTCTGTAAAGCGGGAACGAGGGTGCGGACAAGGCAGTTACAATTATAACAGAGAGCTCTTGAATGAGAATTTACAGACGATTAATTTATTCACGTTTAATATGATGCTTGCAGTACATTCCATATAAGAAGTAGAATCGATAGGTTCTTAACAAACTCGTGACGTGTCAACGCAAGTATGTAAAGAGTATGTAGTATCGACGATATTTACAATAGGGTATCATACGCGTGTGTGTGTGTGTGTGTGTGTGTGTGTATACTGCACGTTTGTATGCATGTATGTATCTGTATGATCGCATTCAGATTGGTAAATCGTGTGTCAAGAGTAAAGAAATTCGTGTCGAAGTACAGGAGAACGAAATAAATGTAGGTTCATGCCCTTCGCGTTTTCGTTTTTACTCTTGAACCTTAAAATAGCACTCCCGCATAAGCTGTTGGAATGTCGCAACGACTCCTCAAGCCTCGAACACTCATATTCCGGTGTGTATGGTACTCTTCCCCGAGAGCGCCAGTTTAAATGCTAAATTGGATTCGATGATCGCGCACATTGTTCTCTTTTGCAGACAGAGGAAAGACTCAAAACTCAATACTGCTTGGATCACAAGGCCAGCGTAAACGCGATTAAACGTGAAATAGAAACGTTGCTCGGACGAACAGGAATCAGTGTGATAAAAATAACAGAAATTTTGTAAAAACAATTTCGGCACTACTAGCGTTCCCTAGAAATCTTGCGACGGAACGTTGACAACGCGTCTCGAACGCGACTTGGAAAATATATGGAATGCTATCTAAACTAGTTTGAATGATTAGAATCATACGAGGACAATCAATTCTCGATTAGTTCGCTCAAACAAATATTATTTCATTGACCTTATGGACCCCGTCAGACCAGCTAAGGGCAGGAATAAATTCAGATAAAGTATGCTCGTAAATACTTTAACTGTCCATCACGAATCGTACGAAACATTTTAGGTCGCGACAAAATAGTGCAAATGACCGTTCGCAGAACGTTTTACAGACTAAAGATGGAAATACGTGAAATCGTTCGGCTATTTATGCACGAGTAGAATTCGTTTATTCGATTGGCGCCGCGTAAGGACGGTGAGACCGCTATCGTATTGTATGTACATACATGCACGCGAATTCATGTTCCACCGTGTCTGAACGAATTCACGTACGTCAATGACTATATTCAGGTGGATTTCGATAGGATACCTTACGAGATAGCGACAGCACTTCTAACGTCGATGAAAGGCCACCTAATTTCATGCGACTCTTGTTCACTTCTCCGTTTTTCCCGCGTGCATTGTTTCACGCTTAAAGATAAAACGTTAAGCCCTACGATGGGCTCTGGATGGTGGACTATCTTATTCGACGCTGGTTCGTAAAAAAGAACAAGCATGTACGTACAAGTAAGACCTATCTTTCTCTCTTAAACATACGTTCGGATCACATCGCGAGTTCCCGTCTCAAATTTTTACGAATTTACAGGATTCTCTTTGTGCGGAGGCTTTTTGACGGCGTTCCTTTTCTTTCCCTTTACCTTGCACTAAAGATAACAGCTATAGGGCTAAATTACGCGTTCCACGTAGAACTCTTAGAGATTTCATTCCTTCACAATCTGACAACAACTCCAATTTCTCGTACACTTAGAAACAGTTAGTTGGAAAAGATCCTTGTTACTTGTGTGATGGTTGTGTTGGTCGTTATTTAAAATTGATCGTTTAAATTGTATGTTTAAATTCGAACACGAGCGAGACATCGCCATAACGAGTCCTGCAAGGAAATTCATCTCTCGGCCCTTCCGTTGGGCCAGACGTCCCTTTGTTCACGTCAACGGTGCTTTTCCGACGAAGTGCCTGTACTTGTTGCACGCCGCGTACTTGGCCTCCTCCGAGACGATCGACAGACTCGAATGTTGCCTCTGACGTCGACAAAGCGCCTCCCTCGACGGCTTTTTATTTCCGTTGCCGCAGTCCAAAGCGTATTGCAATTCGCTCGCCATTTCCGAGCACACGGACTTCTGAAAGTTCCACGAAAAGACGATGCGGGGAAACTCGCGTATTCGATCGTGAACGAATCGTTCAGCTCAAACTCTCTACATTGAAATCCGGGCATTAATTTTTATTTTATTTGCAAGTACGCTGTGGAAAGTTTCATTAGAGGAAAGTAACCTCTATTCCAAATGTTTGAGCTGAAAGATTGGTATTACTTAAGAATCTATAATAAATGGTATGATTAAATATAACGGAAGAAAATGAAAATAGAAGATCATATTTAACTGGTGACATAATTTTCAGCCAGGAAAGTCCGAGGAAAGTCAAGTAGAAAGTTTTGATTGAACTGTGCAAGCAACAAGTTACAATTGCACGTAATTATGCATGCATGCAGATTAAGATTTCTTTCAGACGTTGAGTTTAATTTAATTTCATAAACTTTACGGAAGAATTCTCGCTATAACAATATGATTAAATATCAATAAAATGAATGAGAGAGATTCTCTTTTGTTATACTGGTTTCAAAAGTAGTTTAATTTGTTTCTTTCAATTAACGTTAACGATTTATGTATGGAATTTGAATCGTTCACACGAATTCAACTGATTCTTCTATCTAAAGAGGCTAAAAGATTGATGAACGTAAAAATAGCAACAGGACAATACATAAAAAGTAGATGTATGTGCTCACCTCCTGTGAATCCGTGACGGGAGAGAAGCAAGAAACATTGCGACACAACTAACAATGTCATACTAAACTGTCATACAACGCGGCGTCTTTTCAACTTTACTTATTACTACAAATAATGTAACATTTTGAAATCGCAATCTTCGTACAAGTTAATTCGCCGTAACACAGAGATTCGTCTATTCAATAACGGAATTTCGGAGCCCGCGTGCTTCTTTGCATGGATCGGAAATACTTTACATCATGGTAAAAGGTGCACATGGATAAAGATGATACATTTTCATTTTCATTAACGTTCTAATATTACGTTTCTCTAAACTGGATTTATTTTATTAAAATGGAGTTACAGTTAATACTACATATGGAATATACACGTGAATATACTTTTTAATCAATTTTTGATTTATATTTGAACAAAAATATATTAAAAATTGAAGAGAATTTTTTCTGTCTGTCGACAGGCAGAAATTTAATATTCTTTGCATTTTGAATATTTTTCTGTTTCGCATTTATGCGGCTTTGGAGATTTCATTCTCAAAGTAATTAACAGACAAGTACTATAATTTGAAAAATGATAAGAAGATTATAATCAATAAGAAAGAATAAATTTGGTAACGTATCTTCTTTATATCCATCTACTCCTTTAGTTATGGTATCATCATCATTATCATCATCATCATCTCGAGAAGCAAATGTGGACTCCACGCATACGCACGATCGCATCGGTTAGCTCGACAGCTACACGTTATGTACAGTAAAATGTCTTGTAATCTGGCACGCTATACATTCACTATCTAGCTGGTATAAAATTGTGATTGTTCTTAAAAGTCCGTCCGTTACCACAACACTGTAATTGCAAACACTGCAGAATTTCTGTTTTTTGTTTCGTTTAGTATTTCCACGTCGATCGAAAGGTTCACGAGGGCGAACCTGGCCTTTTTTGTTGCGAGGCTCAAAGTCTTTCGTCATTAATCTAAGTTTTGATATGAGCAAATAGCAAACACATTTTCTGACCTTTCCAATCTTTCTCTTTTACCGGCCTGGGATACATATTATATTTATTGTGCACGTTGTAATAATTGTAGATTTTTCTACTGAATATTAATTTATCAAATTTCAATTATTTGCTACATAAAAGGTACGAATCGTGCAATCGCGAAAGACCGGCAGATTAGTCCGTCCGTCAGAATATCGAACAGCTTTTCTTTTTGTATACCAAAATTTGCCGGAAAAGACTCACGTTTTTCGGACCGTTCTGTGTCGCATCACATTGCCGGTATATTTGACAAAACGTGTGGAGAAAAATTGATAAGGTCAAGGCTCGTTGCTTCTTCTGTTCGATTATTTTGTTCGTTCCTATAACTTTACACGGGTTTCCGGTCACTCGTGATGGAGTTCTTCTGTAGGTCCACTGAACTCGGATCGGATACGCTTTGAGGTACGGCTTGAGTTTAAGAATCTGTTTTCGCAGCGCAGCGCGTACCATCGTTAATGCAGATCAGTGAAACCTTCGCACATCGGTTTCCCCGAGGATTTCTGCTTCTAGAACAGAACATCAAAATACGCGAGTCAGATTCGTTACATCAGTCATCACTGTTGCGATTGTCGAATAGCAAAGCGGAAGAAGCCGCGCATCGTTACAGTCATCCCTGCTCGTTGGAATGGCGATAAAAGTAGAGCTATCATGCTTCCTCGTTACTTTTTTTAAAAGCATAAAGCAAACATACTAAGCATTATTTATCGTCAGTTGCAACTTTTACGCGAAGCGAATACTACAATTGTTACTCCGCGATGTATTTTAAGCGAGAACTAATTTCGTACATTACCGAAAAAGCTAATTGATGAATTCATCTATGTTCAATAAGATCAAATATCTAATTATTAGATCTATCTAGGTAACATGCGTGTCTATTGCGTGGAGTATCGCGATAACGACCGTACGCGACCTGGGATTCACGTGATTGAGCCCAAGTCTTACGTATCATGCAGCATGGGAGTTTAGGTGTGTGCCATCCGATCTATTCGAAGCTCGTGCTATTCATGGCAGGACGCGAGCCTTCTCTGTATAAGATCGATTTAAGCCGATTTGAATTTTTAGAGGGTCTCGCCCCGTGCTCCCGTATAACGTTCCCTAAAGTAGTGCGGGGTTTGAAAAGGGATGCAGCAATACCGCCGACGTTCGCCGGCTTATAGGGCTGTTTGCTTTTGAGTACGCGCGGAATGATCCGCGCAAAGCTGCATATTCGTATCCCTGGACGAGCCCTCTTCAAATAGTTGCCTGTTTGCTTACCCGTTGAATGTATGCAAACGGTGGTACGAATACATATCGCGTAGACCGCACGTCGGCCACCATGAACCGCGCCGCACGAGGTTTTACGTAGTACATGCTAATTCCATTTCCCCGGCCAAAACGAATCCCGCTCGAAATTTTTTCATTAAGTTCTCGCTGTCTTCCTTTCTGCGGCTGCGTCTCTCTATCTTTGTCTCTCTTTCTCATAATCATGACGCCCTCGTGTAATGCCGGCAAGCATGCTTTGTGCTCGTGTAAATTCCAGGGAACGTATTAACACCTTAGGATATTAGAGCAAAAGACTCTCCGTGACATCAAAGCAGAAGAGACGTATTCAAACGTATGCTTAATGAATTCTTTGAATCCGTCAAATTCAAAAGCTGCAGAAAGAAATTTTGAAAAAGTAATTCAGCAGTAGAGAAGATTCTTCCTTTTAGAAATTATTAATTAATCCCTTAAAATATGTGTATATATAATTTTCTATTAAATTTTTCGGTTTCCTCTATCTCTTGCAGAGCAAAAATTCGAGTTTGAACTGTCCGAACTGTTTCTCACGTGTGCTGCGTGAAGCGCCGAGTACTCCGAGGAGATTTCGCGAAAACGCGTTGAGGAAATTCAATGTGAGAATTTGGCACTTCCTCGCACGAGGCTGGACATTTGCGGGTTCAACTGCTGCGGACGTTACTCGCGCGCAACGAGACATGGGGATAATGACGAGAGGTAACGATGCGCGGCGGTTACGGGCATGCCAGAAAAGTGAGGAAAATCATGCGCGCGCGGATGGAAACCGAGAGAAACGCGTAATCTTCGGCGTTTCCGGCAACGAAGGGTATATCGATCACCGCGGGGTGATTCGGACCGTTCGAGCGATCAGACCCGAGTGGTTCTGTACCGAGACCATTAGAGAGGAACTCCACCAACGTGCGAGCATCAACTGATGTATTCGCGTGGTATATCCGGATAGATCGCGTCGGGGTCGAGACGCGTGGCAGCGGAAGCCGAGGCCGCGGCTTCCGCCGACATCACCGCGCGATCCTCCTCCACGTGCTATTTCGCGTCACTCACCCGCTCCTCGATGGCTACTTTTCGGCTCTTCCACACGAACTCGCAGACCGCGATCACGCAGGCGACGCCCATGCCGCCCATCAGCACCACGAAGACACCGCCGACGTTCGCCAGGCCGAGCTCGTTCGCCGCCGAGCTGCTTTTCGAGGTGTCATCCTGTCGGCCGTGAGAAACATCATTAGTCCATGACGCATTAACGCCGATGCACAGTGGGCTAAACTCGAAAAAAGCTGGCCAAAAGTAATAACTCGAAAACATGACGTTTTAGAAAAAAATGTTTCAAATAAAAGTTATAGGGCTTTAAATCAGGTATTAGATAATAATACTAGTATGACCTTGAATAGCGTTGCCAAGGTCACGCAAAGGTCACCTTGAATTTTTTAAATGGGAACCTCCAGTTTTCATTAGATATTTTTGTAGCTTACCTCAAGAGCTTTTCAGAACACTATAACAAAGTATTTATCCGTTAAATACTTCGAAGTCATGAAGCTTGAAAGTTACAGTCGCTACCGCGCCGCGTCGTACGTTTCGCGGCATTTAAAAATTTCACGGTGATCTGTACATGATCTTGACAACACTATCAAGGTCATACTGGTATTGCTATGTAATGCTTCACTTAAAAACCTACAACTTTTATTTCAAACATTTTTTACCAAAACGCCAAATTTTCGAGTTATTACGATATGAAAATTAAAATGAAACATCCTGTATATAACGCAAAGGTGTGCGTTGGTGTGCACAATTCAAACGGAAATACTTAGTTTGAATCCTACACAAGATGATAAAACAAGAATCCCGAACAGCCTTTTACAGCTATTTAAAAAAAATGATATTGAACTTTACTTCTTTCTTATATTTTAAGAAACCAAAAACTTAGATTAACACAAATTGATGAACAAACATTTTTAATGGTTATAACTGTTTGGGAAAAGAGTTTCAATTTTATTTATAGAGTAAAAAGCAAAATTACTTGCATCCGCATACAAGAATGTAAGCTATAGCCTATACTCATTCATAATTCGTTTTTAGGAACATTAACGCGTTGCCTCCTATTAATTGTTGATTAATGGGAAGGAAATTTTTCCTACGAAACTCCATTCACATTTTTGAAAATACTGATATCCATGAATCAAAAAAGGTCGAAATGCACAGATTTCCAAGAGTTGAAAAAATTCGACTTTTGGCCAGCTTTTTTCGATTCTAGCCCACTGTGCGATGGTTTAGCGCCGAACGTGGCTAATGCACCGCTGGGGAAACGGTGGTTTCCGTGTTTAGTCTGTTGCGCGTCGTTAATGCACGCATGGTCTTCGCGCTTGGGTGTTCATTATTGGAGTGATTCACAAAGGGTTGCGCAGATCGCCGACATTATCGCGAAAATTTCATCGCGCTCACTCGCACGCACAATCTGATAAATTGAAGCGCCGAGAGGAAGTGGAGGGAAGAGTGGTCTCCACTGATCGTTAAATCTCATCTAAATACGCTGCTTCTATATGTACGTGTATATAATTCGTACCTTTCGATTCATTTACACATGATATTTTGCACGGATTAATGTTATGTCATATCCAATAGCAGGTTTGTCATATCGCAGCTTTTTTTTCCGTTGATTTTTATCAACATGTGCGCAATAAATGTTAGCGATTTTAATATATATTTTATTAATATATCCGTTTTTAATATTACAACATGAGCTTTGTTTAAAAAAATATAGATTTAAGGAAAAAGTTTTATTGAGAAAGTGATTTTCTAGGCAAATTTTACAGAATGAGCACACATAAATTGTTCTTTGATTAATTATCAAGAGGTAATAAAATTTAATAATTCCAGATTAACTTTAAAAAACCATATATTACAATTAAATTATGAATAAATCATTTATTTCTGTTTTGACAAAAATTGCTAATTGTATCTCATTTGCTTTGAACCGTGAATGTGTCGTTACATTTTTGGCGTTCTTCTATACAATATAGTCGCAGCATAGCATCGAGGAGTTAATTCCTCCCTTGCATAGCTACAATTGTCCGTCTACGTTAATTCGTCAAGCGACGGCAAGTTTCTTCGAGGGAGCAGCCGGCAAATTATTGGAAGAATTTATCGACGTAGCTGCGCGAGAAATAGCGGCTCATGCCACGGTGATCGTAAACTCGACGAAGCCTCGATTTCGCGAATTCGCGAAATAGTCTTCTCCGCGCGTCGTCTCAATCCCCTCAGTAACCCTCTCATTCATGACTGACGAGGCGAGTTGCTGAAGGCGCAAGAATTTCGAGCGCGCACTTCTTGACTGCGCTAGCGCACCAGAATATTCTTCCCGAGAAAAGTACGGAAGAGAGACGTTGTATTAAAGCGAATCCGCACCATCTCTTTTTAACAGTCGTTTCACGGATAAGGCGGATATAAAGAGGATAAAAAGAGAAGCAAAGACATGTTGTAATAAGTAAATAATAATCAAAATGTGAAAAGTCTTTATAAGCATGCGTACATGAAGACAATAATTAATTACTATTATATAATACATTTTACATGTATACTTCTACTTGCTCTATTTTCTCATATTTCTTCTTCTTCTGAGTAATTTTTAGACCAATCTTCCTTATTTAAGCTCAATTTCTTATTATATCATCATGTTTTTATGATATAGCCTTTGTACATCATTATTATAATAAAATTCGCAAATATGTATTATAGTGTTAAAAATAAATCGTGTAAATTCGTCTAAAGCCAAGTCTTTACTCACCCTGCAGGCTCCGCCGCCCCGCTTCTCCTTCCACCAGCGCGTCTTCAGCATGTGAAGCTTCCCTTCCTCCTGGAGTTTAAGGATGGCCCCGCTTATGGCCGTCCTGTACGGCGAGTCTGAAGTTCCAAGGTCGTTTTGAAGAACTCCCTTCCACGGCTTTTATCGCCTCGTAGCGTACTTTCGCGAAACTTTCGGTAGTACCGTTGCGGCAATCGTTCCCTCGCGCCAACGTTCCGCCGGCAATTTCGCGCGCGATCGCTTCCACCATAACGGCACTCTCTATCGAGTGGCATCTTCGTGCAGTCGCAGGATCACCGGTAGGACGACCGGCAACGCGATTTTATTTGATCTTTCGGGATAAGTGCAGGGATAGAGCTGACTAACGCGTTCGCGCGATCTCGCGGGCGATGACTCGTCGAAGGAACGATTCTCGTTTTCCCGCTATCACAGTCAGATTTGCACATGCTGGAAAAGTTCTAATTGAATGACATTTTCTTTATTTGAACGATTCGGTTATGCCAATATATAAGTATCTTGCGATATGACTGGATGCATGTTTTTTCTTCGAAATCAAGGTACCGCTTCTGTTAAGTTCTGTTAAGCTTGCATGGTATCAAACTATCGACATTTTGTGAGCTAAATATTTGTTCTATATTATATATCAAGATTGCAAAATTTTATGAAGTCCTTTTGTTTTGCTCTTCTGTTTTATAAATTCTTTTATTTATATAAAATGGCAGATAAAATTATGATTTATTATCAAATTATAATTTGGCAGAACTAATAACAAAAGTAAAAATTATTATTTCAAGATTCATGTAGTACGCATTTATTTCCTCTCTATTTTTAATTTTTTATCTTTGTTCCTTTGTTCCGTATTTTTATGCTTCTGATAAGAGAATGCATTTGAGTATCACATGAAGTTTTCGTAATTCCCTTAGCAAGATACGTAGTGGAGTGGTTTATTAGCACATTACTTACTTGGTGGCATGGCTATACCGTATCCCTTGGAGTCCAAAAGACCGCCGACTTGAGTAAGGTCGCAGTTCCTCTCGATTACGTATTCGATGGAGGTGGATTCCATCAGGAATGCGTAACTGCCTTTCCCCTTGATCACACGATCCACACCCTCGACGTTGCTCGACGTAAATACCGTCGGCTTCGCCGAATCCATGAAGGACCACATGCGTTGGTACGTCGAGAAATTGGAATCCTAGATCACGCCGAGAATTTCGTGGTTGAGTACGCGTGCCGCTAAACGATGGAACGTCGGAGTGGAAATCGGTTAACCCCGAAGTAGGCATGGCTTACTTCGGAGGAGAGATAGGGAGAGAGAGAGAGAGAGGGGGGGAGAGAAAGGAGGGATCACCTCTCGCTTACATCCCTAATTGCACGCATCAGCACTCTCGAATTAATAGAGGAATATTCTCGGTCGCATCATGCGGTTCCGATGTTGCTTCAATTGAAGATTCTTAGCTCGCCGAAGCTGAATTCAGCTTAATTGTGGAATTTGCGATAATATCTCAACTTGGATAGCTCTTTCATGGAACCACATCGTTACTTGAAAATTACAACAGTCATCAAACAATTAAACAGAAACCTAAAAAAGAAATACACAGGAAATTAAATGACAGAAAGGCTTATATCTTATTAAAAATTATATATAACATGTATAAGATCAAGAAAAAAGATTGCAACAAACTTAACTAGTACTTTTTTGATACTTGACTACAGTTACAATTGAAAAAAAATTGTGCTTGTTTTCAAATATTTTATAAAATAAATCCAACTGTAAGAAAAAAATCTGTATAAAATGTTAAAATATAGAAATAAGCGTCATAAATAATTAATAACTTTCTCAGTTTTTTGTCTACAAATATTTCTTAACATTTCTTTGCTCCTTGACATCAATTCAGCAGTAATGAGTTTCTACTTTATTATTTTACTTTACTCTATTTTGTTACGTATGTTTATAGAAACAGCACAGAAGTGTTAATCTCACCCTGAAGAAGGCCGCCGTGCTGCCACCCTTGAGCGCGCCGTATTTGATTTTCGTCTGTTTGGCGAGGTCTTCGGCACTTTCAATCGGGGAATCCATTCTCTCGACGGTGAGGAAAGCCGCCAGATTGGCCGTGTAAGAGGAGATCATGATTAGCGTGAAGAACCACCACATTCCGGCAACCATGCGAGTCGACACCGCCCTGCGATAGAAGAGTTCGAAGGCTGCAAGATAGTTCTTCACAACAGGGCGCATTGTACTTCGAAAAATTCGCAAAAATTTGCACGATACGAACCGTTCATATGACCGTCCCGCTTTTGCAGAGGGGTGGCTCGATAGGGGCGGCACACTCATTGAAGATACGATGTCGCGGAGAAAAGAATCGATTGCGCACTTACCGTTTGCGAAAGTTTTCGAGAGTAAGTTCGCGCGGGGGTAATGAAGCGCATGGAAGCTCAACGCTTTATGTAACGATCCGGTCGTATATGTCGACGGATATAACCCGTTTCGTACTTAAGCGATCCGCGTTTGCCATTAAATGGCAAACGCAGGAGTTTGCGAGCGGGACGGACGATATGTACGGAGCGCATGCGGAAAAATTTACACTAAAATAATTTTATGAAAACTAAAATGCGCGTGTATATAGATATAAACGTGATATGTTATATGTCATGTATAACGAATACGTGGAATGATTAGAAACTATTTGCGTAATGGCATTCCAAGCTGCTAGTGCATGCTACGCGACTTCATGCATTTCGATAATTAAAAACGAGGAAGAAGCACTCCAATCAGTGTCAGCTGTATTCATACACGGTGACAGGTGGAAACCGTAGCCGGAGTGTATTCGTCAGCGATTTTGACAGACGCGGATCACATTTCTCGCCAGAGAACTGTGTCTGGCAAGGAGGTTTTTAATTTCGAGCATTAAGCACCGTGCTAATTGGATATCAAGTTAATTCTCTAAAGGGGAGTCCGCGCCGAATTAATTAGAAAGTAAAGTTTTGTTACTTCATTATACCAGTGCAGCTTAATTCGCCATAACTGTTTAATTAAGTAGCTTGCTAATTAAGTCATCGATTAAATTTTCATTAAAGGAAGAGTCGGCGGTGAAAGTTAAGGAATACATCCCAGCCACTAGTTTCCGCGTTTGCCAGTATACTCGGCAGTCGGTTACATAGCCGGTTGCAGCAAGTCTACGATATAGCACGGCCAGTTTGATCGTTAGGTCCATAGCGGTTCTTATATCTTTCGCGCAATCTACGACAACGCGTTATATCCTCTCGCTTCCTTTATGCGATTTCATCGAACTACCGTTAAACCACACTGATAACCGACAGCGGTATAACGAATTTTATGGCGTGGTACTTCACGTCAGAATAATACACTGCGTGCTTCTTCGGTAACTTACTTCGGTGCTATATCGGAGCCTTGCTGCATGAGCGAGCCTATGGTGAACCAGAGCGAGTTCAGCAGGGTGAACTCGTTCTCGAGGACTTCAGACTGCCCGTTGCACGGATGGGGGTTCTCCCACTCGTAGGGGCTGAACCTGCAGACAGGTGAAACGGGAAGGACCGAGATTAGATGTCAAAGCGTGCACCTATCCACGGATTATCCGTACTATCCTGAAATGACGCGATATATATATATATATATATATATATATATATATATATATATCTGTAGTATTGTATTACACCCATCTTATTATGTCCCACGCTCAATTGAGATTCTTCGTCGACTTGAAATTGCTATGATTTTTACGTAACACACATAATTGTCAGTGTAATTTATTTAGAATAATAAAGATGCAACGAAGTAGATATGATTATGTATTTTCAATACAAAAAAACGATTAACTTTATTGTAACAAAGTTTCTCTTATTTTAATCATTTGTCCAAAATACGCTTAATAAAAAACGAATTGGTAAATAAAAAATAATAATTTTTCGAATAATGACATCCTTTGTTCTGTAAACGCTAAAAAATCATACGAATACGTTTGTTAATTTAGCTTAGCTTAGCGATTTATTAAGCTGTGCTTCTCAGATCCATCCACTCCCGTGATCTATGCGCATGCATCAAGAAGCAATATTATAATGTTATCGAGGATTAATTAGTTTAGTGGAACATGCAACAAACGCAAGCGCGTATGTTGCACATGGAGATTATTATCTCGAGAGAGAGCTTACTTGGGCAGAATATCACAACCCTGCCGCATTAGGGAGCCAATGGTGAACCATAAGCAGTTAAGGAGCTTGAAGCGATTCTCCAGGCGATCCGGATTTTTGTTGCACGGATGCGGGTTGTACCATTCGTACGGCGTAAATCTAAACTCAATGGTTCCAAACTCCTTCTGATTTAATGATATCAAATGCTTTTTTTCATAAAAAGAACTATCACTAAAATCCTTGAGCTCGTTTTAATTCTATTGATGCAAGAATCTATAATAATTGATTCTATAATAAATTTATCTTGATATTTTAATTATTTAAAAGGATATTTATCAAGCTCAATAATTTGTATAAAATAATTACTGCCTTATGAGATAATAGAACGAATTATATTAGGTTGCATGAAATTATAAATATTACATCGAACGAAAATAAAAGAAAAATTCTGACCTTTTTGCATTAAAAGTATCAATTTGAATAAAATTATATCAAACAAATTTATGGAATGAATATAAATAATGTTTTAAAATAAAATAGATTCATGTTTCTTGCTTAATAAAACGCTTTAATGAAACGCGTTATAGAAGGTGACCCGATCGCGTTGATTAGATAAGGGATCGAATTTCCAGGATAACGTCGCGACATTTTTGTCAGGAATTTAAAGTGGTTTCACTTGCCTGGCTAGTATAAAGAGGAGCACGGAGACCCCGAGATAAGCTGTCGCCATGTAGATCCAAACGTCGAGACTAAGAGGGCTGAGGAAGGAGAACAAATTCGGCGGTTGCTTTATGGGTTTGCGGTAAAGTATGCTAATCCCTGGAAATTCAAAATTCTCGTTTTATGCTTAGCCACGGCACAGAGTAAAATGCATTGACGTGTGGACACAGTGGACCGAGTATAATTACTCGTGAAATTTATTCCGTTTTCGTTACTGCCACGTATGGCTTACGAAGTATACACAGTGACTCAGGAAATTGCGCCCGAGATGTTATTTCGAGATGGAGATATGCAAGACAAAGATTGCCCAGCTGTGCCGAGATCTTATCTCGTTATTTTAACGTTCAGAGAATTTTTCATCTGTAACAGAATCGACATGTTATTCTTTTCATACGTCACTTTGAGTTCTTGATATTTGTTCAGACGTGTAATCAATAAAACGTAATTAATAAAAAACAAAAACTCGGTGTACTACGTCCACACATTTCCAATATTATTAATGTTCGTTTAAAACGCGTGCTTATTTTCACTCTAATGTTAACATTAAAAGACTTGCGTTTCGAGACTATAAACATGCAACAGTATCGTTAAAAGATATTACAACACTATACGTATAAAGAGATAGCGTCTTCTTTTGCAACTCTCTTTACATCTTACGCTTTATACGATATAAATCAGTTATACTTAATTCCCGTCGTAACTGCGTTTATGGAAATCGCGAAATAGCGACGGCGTTTATCGCGCGACGCGTCATAGCGTCGTCAGCTCTCACCTAAAGGCATGAACGGCATCGTGAAGTCTACAGCCTGTTCCCGGTCGTAAGTGATGGTGAGATCGGCGATCGCTAGATCGGCCTTCTGATCGAGCAGCTCCTTCATCATGCCGTCCCATTCCTTCGTTTGCTTGTTGTACGAGCCGTAACGTCCGTCCGGCACGAGCCGAAACGTATAATTGAATCCAAGTAGCCGCGATATCTCGTAAATCAAGTCGATGCTGTAGCCCTCGAATTGCGAGTTTCCGCTGAGCTTCTCGCTCGAGTCCTTCCGCATGCAGTACGGTGCGCTCTGCGACAGGGTAATGAGCTGCCGTCAATAGCGTGCTGGATATATGCGTCTAAGGGCGCCGCTCTCTCTCTGTGTCTATCGATACGAGCAGTCGGGCTTATCGACGATAAGCTCTCGACAGCATCGATTCGTTGCACACGAGCCTGCGAGCGAGGCTATATAATATCTGCAAAAGTAATCTCAGCGACGCTCATCACGTGTATCAAGATCGAAGTGTGCTGGATATACGAAGGATCGTGAATAGCTTTTCGTTATCGCGCCCTTCCGTCGAAGCGAATTTTTATAACGCGCCATCGAAAATCGAATTTCTGGAATGTTACCGATCTCGATGCGTTTGATTTAAATCACTGGCTCGGAACGTGACTTTCGTAGCAAAAGTTTGTTGTAAACTTCGCGAAGTACTCGTTGCAAATTTATCGTCAATAATTTAGCTGCCTTCGTGCACTAATCGGAGAAACATCAGAACCGAATTTCTCTTTGCGAGAACGCTCGATACGTCTCGTTTTCTTATTAGTCGGCCTCGCCGCAGGAAGCCTACCGTTATCCCTTTCTCGGCCTAGTTGCCGAGCACTTAATACATTATCGAGTACATTACTTGTCGCTGCAATTAGCGCGAGAATAAGTAATGCGAGTCGAGCGCGCCGTGAGAAGTTCAATTAAGTCGCGCGTATTCGGTGCCGGTTCGCGTTTTCATCCCTCTCGCGTTCTCTTCTTTCCTCTCCGAGAAAAAGGCAGCGGAAAGCTAACGAGCGTGTAGACTTCGCTAATGGACAGAGAAGAAATTTTCCACCCCGCTGTGACGGCCGCTTAATGCAGCGATCTCCCTGTTTTGCTCGCGCTTCGATTAAAGCGATGACTTTCGAGCTTACCGTGATTACCGCGTATAATTTTTGTAGATGCGAACAAACGAGGTCTTTTCGATATCGATTTATGATCAAAAAATATTTGAAAAATTTCTGGAAATTATTATTATTATTATTATTATTGATTATGAAATTATTATAATATGCTAGAACACACAATTTGTTTTTAATAAGAAAAATTTAAGGGGCGCGCACATGTACAATGAATGGGTGAAATTTTTTCTATTTATTTAGAACGAAATGATGTTATTAATGTATTGCACGATAAAACTTATTAAAGAAATGAAAAAGTATTAAAATGTTATTTTGCTTTATCTGAATTAAATATTAACACAATTTTTGCTATACATGAGATTTGAAGAACTGTGGATTTAAACACTCATATGTTTGGATATGGAAGTTTTATTCCAACATATATTATTCTAGTATTTTACGGAGCTTCTTTGTCAAGCGCAGAGAAAAGCTGCACGCATTTTGAAGATGTCACTCACCAATATAGTCGTCACGATGAAAGTCTTATTCTGCAAGTTTTCAACGATTTGAGTGTAAACGTCGCCGTAGCTTCTCGTGAAGTTGATACCCTTGGTGCTGTTCCAGGTACCGATTTTCTTCAAGCCCTCTTTGCTATTCAGCTCGATGATGTCTAAGACGAAATCGGAGCGGAAGCCCTGATGGTCGAACTTGATAATACCCGTGAGTCCCGTCATTTCCACCTAAGATGTGGGTTACAAATATGTAACAATTAAAAATGCGAATATTTCAATTTCTACATTGTAACTCGATTGTAAACGTCGCTATTGATTCGAAAATGTAAATAGTTGCTATTTGCTAATTACTGCGGAAATTACTGTGGATGAAATAATGTTTGTGGTCACGAGATCGTCAATAATATACGTGCAAAGAGGAGTCGTTAAGATTCTTAGTATTTCAGATTATATTTACGCCCATTAAATCTTGTAATATCCAGTTGCTGTAATGTATGCCGCTTAATGTTCCAGTATAAACCGACGCACGACTAATAATAATTTTATACACAGCGCGTAGCACCCCATGTACCTCACGTGGGGTGGTTCTCAAGAATCACGCCTCAAGTTTCATCAAGCGTGATTTTCAGCGCAATTTCAGCTGCAGGTAGATCTCGTAAGGTGAATTAAAAAGTCTTATACCATTTTGCAATTAACCACATAAATTTCGAGTAATTAAGTAAAGAAAGTTCGCTAATTCAGCGGACGCGATCGGCAGCGAGGAAAGTAGGCATGAATGACGTAAAAACCGGCGACCCGAGCGTATTTCTATTGGGTTGGCCAAAAAGTAATTGTGTTTTTTTCTATATAAATAAAAGGCGAATTTTTCATGGGAAACAAAAACTTTATTAAACAATATATTGTCCATTTTGTTTGATTATCTTTTGCCATTTTTCAAGCAACTTCATGATTCCGCGCTCAAAAAAGTTCTTATCTTTTTCAGCAAAAAACAATTCCAACAACGATTTGATATCCTCATCAGCAGTAAAGGTTTTACCATTCAAGGCGTTTTGCAAAGAACGAAACAAATGGTAATCTTGATGGTGCCAGGTCTGGCGAATATGGTGGATGTGGTGGTAACACATCCCATCCAAGCTGCAACAATTTTTCACGAGTGACCAAACTTGTACGTGGTCTAGCGTTATCATGGTGAAACACAACACCTTTGCGATTCACCAATTCTGGACGTTTCTGTTTGATGGCATCGTTTAATTTATCCAGTTGACGACAGTATACGTCTGAATTAATGGTTTGATTCCTTGCAAGCAGCTCAAAATACATAATACCTTTAAAGTCCCACCAGACTGACAGCATAATCTTTCTTTGGTGAATATCTGCTTTTCAAGTGCTTTGAGCAGGTTCATCACGCTTGCTCCACGATCTTTTTCGTTTGACGTTGTTGTAGACGATCCCTTTTTCGTCGCCTGTTATCATACGTTTCAAAAATCGATTATTTTCCTCACGTTTCAAAAGAGAATCGCAGATGTCAATACGCTTAGTGAGATGAATTTCTTTCAGCTCATGTGGTACCCAAATATCGAGCTTACTAATGGTATCCAAGTCGTTGTAAATGGTTTTCAACACTCGATTTCGATATGTTAAGATTCTCAGCAATCTCTCGTGTCGTTAAACGCCGATTGGAATCGATCAGTGCCTTTATTTTGTCATCATCAATTTCGATTGGCCTTCCTGAGCGTGGCGCATCTTTCACATTAAAATCTCCAGATCGAAATTTAGTAAACCAATTTTGACACTGCCGCAGTTTTAAAGCATCTTCGCCATATACATGACATAACTTTTTATGAGCTTGCACAGCGTTTTTCCCTTTTCGGAAGTAATAAAACAAAATATGACGAAAATGTTCTTTTTGATTTTCCATTTTGAAACCGACGGCAAACAAACAATTGTTAACGAAATCGTGTACTTTGTTTTTCTAAAACAAGCTTGAACTGTGAGTTGTTAACCTACATAATGAATTTGCGGTTTAGAATGAAGTTAGTTACATTTCAAGCATGTATATCCATCTATTGGAAAAAAACGCAATTACTTTTTGGCCAACCCAATAGAAGAACGCGATAGCAGCGAGTATCGGATTACAGCGGCAGGCGAGACGACGCGTGGACAATAATTTCGCAGCGTCTCATTCATGTGCTCGTGTTGCCGAGAAAGTGTTGTCCACGCATCGCTCGCCTGCCGCTGTAATCCGATACTCGCTGATATCGCGTCGCGCGCGCGACTAGCCGTTTCATTCACGCCTACTTCCCTCGCTGCCAATCGCGTCCGCTGAATTAGCGAACTTTCTTTACTTAATTACTCGAAATTTATGTGGTTAATTGCAAAATGGTGTAAGACTTTTTAGTTCACCTTAACGAGATCTACCTGCAGCAGAGCGATTGGACACTTTACATGGGACACCCTGTATACTATTTTATAAAAATTTTGTTCATCTTTTTGTTCATCATGTGATATATCATATTGAATTCTTAACGTAAGCGATACAACGCCAAACGTCCCGCGCGCTCCTTGAACAAAAGATATTTGAGAAGAGATACATATGTACGTGTCGAGTGCTGCGTTTGGTGGGCGGAATACGAAGAGATCCGCGGTGCATTCATTGCGAATACGAACGTACGAAGGGTTTGTGTAAACACTTGCCGCTCGTAAAGCTTGGTATAAACCTTGCTTGTGAGGAGTGAGTGCGCGCCGGCTGCCACAGTTCACAATTATATCGAGACGTGGGAGGCGCACTAATACGCGGTAACATTTTCAGACTGAAATTTCATCGCAACATCCGTAAAGCGATTCGCGAGTAATTACGCCGCGCATGATAATCGAACCCTGTCTCTCATTCATCCCCTTTCGTGCCACATCCCATCCCCTCGCGCGTACACGAATCACGCTGTATACGTTCCGCGAAGCGATTCGCGCGGTGTAATTGCGGGCGAAATTCTCGGTGACTGCTTGTAATTACTGGTTCATGAATACTGCGAAATTAAATTCTGTGTTCCACGACACGGGAGATTAATAGGGACGCTATGATTACCGACGAATTACGGCATATTTCCCCTGGAAAGAACGAGCCGCTCCGGTTAATGATTACCGCGCCACTCGTCGATGAATACGACGTGTTACTCTTACGCAAATGGATGTGCGGAAAGTCCGTCGTAAAAAGCCGAGGCTCTCGTCGCGAGATATATAATACGTTTAAGGAAACCAGCGAGAGAGAGAGAATTTCGACGTAATCATAATCTGTTGCTTTGAAATGCAGCGGCGGTTCCGCCGTCACGTTTAATCATTCCGCATTTCTGCGATACAACCGGTTAGCGGTGGAGTTTGTATCACAGTTCGCGAGACCATTTTCATTGAACCGAAATGAAACGTCATTGTCGAAAGCCATTCGCATGTGTTGGCAGCGCGAAATTTACTGGCGTGTATTTCCTCGCGGTAGTCTCACTTGCAACCAGGCATAATTGCCAGGCATAACTATAGAGGAAAGTCCCCGATTATGAGATACCATATCGATTTTGCCGAATGTAAGGAAATCTATAGGCAGAATTTTAAAATGTAATACGTTATCTTGAAGAGAATTTAATAAGCTTCAGGTTGGCGAAATGAAAAATCTAATTTAAATATTATTTTTTCTGAAAATTAAAAAAATTTGAAAAAAGAGCTTTACGCAGGATCGAGAAAGTGTGCTCCTAATATAAGATACCTCGAGAAATCGGTGTTAAAAGTGCAAAATACATCAGTATTGCAATTAAAAAACTTTATTAGATAGTTTTATAAAAATACTGCTGCTACAGCCTTCGCCAAATCTTCACGATTCCACTGTCGACGCTTCCTCGTATCTCTAACGTCCATAGTCAGATTCTATAAAAATTAAATACACAAAACTGCGTAATATAAATTCGTATTAACTTTTCTTTAACCTTAAGTAGTATTTTCTTTCTTTTTATTACACTACATAATCTTCATATTCGAGCAATAATTTCTCATATTAAGAGTACCCTGAATATCTTCATTATACGAGCCACACGTCTAGCGGTTCCGCGATCATGAAATCTAACTTCTACAATTAAGCAATTCAACAAATTGAGTATTTTCCTGTTACTACGATTCTACTCTATCATTGCATACTGAATTTATTGCCAACCATTTCTTTATTATATAATAAACAAGGTTTAAAGACTTACCTCAAGTTCCTTTGACATGTTCACAATTTCACAAACTTTTTCTTGCAAAGGCTAAACGCAATAACGAACAATGAATTTTTCACTAAATACATTTTACACCAAGAGTAATAAGTTCATGGTGGAACTAACAGATGGTGCTCACTAGTTTAGCAGAAACCCCATTATCTCATATTAGGAGCATATCTCATAATAGGGGATTCTCCTCTGTACATTGTAACGTTTCTCAAATACGGCTTTATTTTTGTACAGAATATAGAGGCAGCGAATCAGAACTTTGTTTTATAAACAATTTAGAATTTTACGTTTTACGAAGAGATGCGTGACGTTTTCGTAAAGAGGAAGGGAAATGGCATTACAGTGATACGCGAGACGGTCGCGTATGTGAGATAGCCGCGTAACAAGTTCATCGAAATTACATGCGCATATCTGGTTCCATTGACATCAGCTTTCGCTGATTCTTGTCAGGACGGTCTGCGGCGTGAGCGACAGATTTCGTTCGCTCGTGACATATACGCAATCACGGCCGCATATGAGAATCGCCTCCGCGCGGAACGTATCTTCCGGTACTTGTCAATCTCGACACGACGACGCGTATGACGAGACGCGTTTCCATATATCCTGCGTGCAACGCATATTTATATTCGCGTTAACTCGTATCACGCTGCTGATGCGACGCGTTACCATATATTCTGCAAGCGCGTTTTCGATTTTCGCCCCTAAGCCGGGGCACATCGTGTGAATTTGTGTGAATAAAGAGATCATACATCGCGAGATAGGATCACCTCGAGTAATTTTGTATCGTCGTGTCTGTACGAGGCATTTTATTTATTGGGAAAATTTAGGTCGAACCAAATCTGTCAAGCACGTAATCAAAAATATCTCTGATGTTTCATGAATGCCATTTTATTTGGCTCTGTGATTATCAGAAGTGACCGGAAATATTAAATTTTCCACGCATGAAGAACAAAGCAGATTGATATTTTCATATAACAAATTTACATCTTTTATTTATTGCTCATATATATATTTATATAAAAAGTTCGCTGTTTAAATCACTATTCGTTTTGAATATGAAATATCTTTTTATATGAAAGGATATAAAAGTTCTTCGCTAACAACCGAATTTCTCGAGTTTTCTGAATAGTAAATGGTACGAAGCTACTCGTATCGATTAGGAACTTTATCGCACGCATTTGACGTGCGAAGTGTCGATTCGTACACAGCGATTCGCATTGTTCACGTTGTGATCTTTGCTCGGGGCACCGATGTGAAACCACGAGCGTCAATTTGTCAGCGTGCGCGACAGCTTCGTTTAAACTAGGAGTAACTTTCCATTGTTCCGCGAGAACAATCGTACGGATTGTGGAAAGTCAATGCGTCCGGGCATCGCATGAATTCACATCGCGCCCTAGTCATGTATTTATTAATCTTTTTCTCCTTTTATTTCTGTATACTTTTTCGAATACACGACGCGCGTATTGTGCATGTTCCTCTTGCTCCCTTTCTAAAAAAAACTCGCAAATAAATTCGCGCTGATATTAAATCAATAAAATTAATCTTGATTAGCGGCCGATGTCCATAAAGAAACTATGTCGAAGCGACGCTCGCTTGCAATATAAATAGCGCTATTAATCATGATATGTGTGTAGCGCGACTATAAATTTCGGCTGCAGAGGTATTATAAAAGTTCCAAGGCATATTGCGCATTTGACATATTTATGAGATTATTAAAATAAGTCTAGAAGATATAATGTACAAAATAGTGCACAAAGAATTTATAATAAGATCGGAATTTCTATCAAATAACAGTATGCGGTTAATCCTCTTGCTAGAACGTAACACAAAGCAGAATGGAACGGTGGACCATTTATGGTTTAAGCGTTGCGGAGTAACGGTCGGATTTAGATAGACATATCGTGCAGCGTGCATCGCGTACGTGGGCAGATCCGTGGCACGTGTTAATGAGTAATGTACAGATCACATGGGAACCAAGCGAACGAGCGATGCAAGCAAGAAAGAGAGAGAGAGGGAGGAGGTCGGATTAAGCATATCGTTATAATGGCTTATTGCGTTGTCGGCGCGATCGATCGACGGTGCCCATAATTCCGCGAAATTAATTTCTCCCTGGTGCGATACATTCGCGATAATACGCTTCTGCATCGCATCGCTGGATACGAGCGTGTACCGATCATGCGGAAGGTGCACAAGCGTCGTCTTTACTTTACGTTACGTCGTGAAAGCATGATGCGCATACTTTATGATTGAAGCTGATCGAGCGAAAATGTTTTAAGCTGGTTTCATGTAAGAGACCTGCAGGTATTCCATCTGTCGCTGGTTATCTTTAGATCGTCTTGCTAAGTAGATGCGACAGTTCGTTCTTATCATCTACGATAATCTTATATTTTTAATACTGGATGTAATCGCCTCATTTCGTTTGATTTAATTAACACGAAAATCATAAGCGGCCAAATAAGATAACGTAAGATAAAACTATTCAAACCAGCATAGCAGAAGCAGTGAAAATATTAAACAATATTAATGGAAAGATGTATGACTTTTCAAAATGCTAATTAAATACTGTGTGAAGATTAAGAATCAGTAAGATAAACATATTAAAGAAGCCTGTCGCGATCTTACTGTCAAGTATAAATTGAAACATCCACACTTTTTATTTTACTTGTTACAATAAACTACAAGATTTTCTGACACGAAGATAAGGAAGACGTATATATTGAATATCTCAACATGCATCTGATACTCTCCTATATCTTCAAGCTGTGAAATGTCATTGGTTATTCCGATTAATGTTACTTACGATCTTCATGTAGTTAATGAGCGAGTATCCGTGAGGCCAGGTGTCGGTTTGTTCACAGGATAACGGCTTGATATCGATCTGCTGGGATGTGTCGAGATCGTGTAACGCCTTGGCGAATAGATGGACGGCGTCGTAGAGCAAAGATGTTTCAGTCTGTGAATCGCATAGGATATATTTCATACATGACGATGTGATGTCATCGATTACATATTCGATATTTCGCGCAAAGTGACACGGAGCGAAATGTTTTAGGAAAAAATCGTGGAAAAAATGTTAGAAAAAAGAATATACGATGAAAAAAGGTTTGGAAAGAAAGTATCTCAATCATGTAATATAATCTGAACCCTTTTTCTCTGTAACACGTTTTTCCGTCATCGATACTTTCGGCGGTATCCCTTCATGTCACTTTATACGTAGCCATATGTCGCATGTGTGTGCAGGATGTCCTAAGAAATGATAATAAGGCGATATTCTATATTGAATTTCGATATTTTCCTTTATAAGAATTGAAAAATTTACGATATCTTTTTTCAATATTTCGAAATATTTAATATTAACCCCGGATGAAGTGTGTACTGCGACCGAAAGTTTATTATATAAGATTTTTTGAGATATCGAATGTATAGGTATAACACGAAAGGAATTGCATGCAATTTTGCTAAGATGCTTAAGCCCTCAATTTCGAAGGGAAATGTCGGATGTTGCCGATCTACGGACTATCTCTAGGCGGAATCGCAATACCACGTTCACAATATTGAAATTATCAAAGAAGAAGGGGAGACGGTTAAATCCCAAATCTGCCGTTTCGCGACAAAGGAGTTACATTTGGAAGTAGAGGTCGAATGGGGAATTCTTGTTTCCTCGCGGCGGCGAGGGACGAAAGGACGAAATCTTGGCTCCTGGGAGGATTTCACGGCAAATTGGCGCCTGTGTTTCTCCGACATTTATATTTCGTAACTCGCCTGTGTGGCATCCCCGCGATACTGTCGCTGTAAAAGTGATATCACCTTAGATATCGCGCCGTGGGTGTATATTCCTCCCGATATATTTTCGGGACAACCAATATCCTTACCGGATTTTACGAGGCCTCGTCTGCGGAGCGTATTTACGGAGAAACGAATCAATGAATCCGATTCACATGTTTCCCGATACGAAGGGACGTAAGGTGATATCCTCGCGCAGCTCCGCCGACCGAATGCTTCGGACAAATACGAGATTCACGGTAGAGCGATGGTTTCTCTTAATTTTATTCACTATTCACATATCAAGACGAGAAACAGAAAAAAGCATACCGAGGAACATTGACGTCTCAGATATTTATTCGTAAGAGCTCGATGAAAGGTCCTTTCTTGTGTCATCCATGATACTATTCATGGAGCTATTCGAGGAGATTTTCGATCGGAATGATCCCGCTTCTTTCGCCAGTTGTTCTATCATGGAAATTCGAATAGCATTCGAAACGATCTCGAAAGTTCCTCGACACCTCGCGAGCACGCAGAAAGTCGTTTTCGATTGGAAAATGCGGTTGCAATTGGAATCGTAAATAGTTCCATGATAGCTCTTTACAGTCTTCTTTGTTCGAAGAGAATACGTTTCAATTTAAATTCGTAATTTAATATTGATTGGTTTGTTTTATCGAATGAATCCTACATATTTCTTTACTTTTAAAAAGGAAATGCTTCTGTTATATAAATATTCTGTTATATTCTGTTATATAAAGAATGCCCCAAAATAGAGCATCAAACTTTTCCTTTTTTTAGCGCTGAATTAATCATGCGTAATGAGAAAAAATTAAAATAACTATAACTAATTTTGAAAAAGATCTTATTAAGTTGACATTATAATTTTGAGCAAGATAAAATATTTGCAAAATAATATATTAAAAGTAATTATTATTTTTTATTATTAATTTTAATACGTATTAGTCATAGAAACTATGCTATTCCTATAATATTTTAGTGCAACATATTATATACGGCGTGTAATAATCGTAAGACTTTATGCAACCGTTAACGTTCGGTAGTTACGGTTGACATTTCTGATTGATTGTCACGTGTTTTGTCAATAACTTACTCGTAATGAAACGTTGAGATGTTTCGAATTGGTTTCGCGGCGCATTGGCTCGGTCAGCAATGAATTACAAACGTAAACGATTCAAATTGTTTCCATTTATGCCCTACGGAACTCAAGCAACCGATTATTCCTGTTGCAATCACGAAATTCGCAACTACTCTTGTAAACGTGTTTGTCGCCATACGCAATATTACGGAAATATATGGGTACGTTCTATCAATAAATTTTCTTGAAAATGTGATTGTAAACGAAGATGAATTTTATTTGTTTATCTAGAATATGTCTTCAACTTACCTTTATAGTGGTGAAATTATTCTGCTCCAAGTATGCGTGAAAGAAAAAATATAATTCATGTTTATTAATTGAGGCAATTAAATTAAAAATTATATGCATTATTCAGTTTCGAAAATTTACCAATAAATGGATAATAAACTTTTATTGATGATTGTAGAAGTATAAGTAATATGATGCAATCTAAAGTAATTAATTACGACAGAATTACGAATGATTAGTGAGAGAGAATTGAATCTGATAGAGGCAAGCATTGACTAGAATGGAAAATGGTGGTCTCTTAATCATCTCCATACGAAGTTACAGATACAAGAGTTCTTGTCGGCTAGCAAAGAACAAACTTGCGCACATAATCGCCGCTTTGAACTTCTTACGCGAGTCTACTAACGAACAGCGTCACAAAATAATCTGGAATTTACATTTACAAGTTTCAGATAACAAGTTTGTGCTCAATCTTGACAATTCCGCTCGCCATATCCGTCTATAATTGAATCAATATATTGTCCGTTAGTTTGTGTCGCCTGTACGCGATAGAGTTAATTAGTCTGGCTTTGACGCGCTCGTAATGGGATTGCCGACGTACCCCAAAGCGACAGACATTTCCCCCTTACAGAATTTAGCGAAACGGATTGTTCGTTATGTGACGACAGCATTGCGTAACGTCATCGTTAAATTTCGTATTACATCGTGTCGCAACGCACCAAGGGTAGAAATGACAAAGTTAACCCTTAACCAGTCCAGACTTGCCGCTAATAATGTTTGATGTATACTCTCCTGCATATTTTCGTATAATGTGGCATTAAACGAATTATTGCAGAGAAAGAGTCAAGAAATCTATAGTTATTTTAAAATATTTTGCAACATATTTTAATAAAATATTTTTAAATTGACGGAAAGGAAATAATTATATATTATATGCTATAGTATAGCATACTTTAGTTGTATATTAAGAAATTAGAAAATTCTGTTAATTGTAGAAGGTAAATTATAAAACTGTTAATTCTGTTAAATAAATGCAAAAGTTTTTTTACGACAGAAAACTTAATTGTCAGTAAGTAAACCACATTTTAATAACAAAACACGATTGTGTTAAATAAAAAAGATATTTTAAATTGCAATTAAATGAAAAAGATATTTTAAACATTTTAACAAAATTACAATATTTCTTAAAGAATTAAGAATGAAAAAAATCTAGTTTTAGAAGTTCTCCGTAGAATCTCGGTTGCACGATCCACAGATCTAGCGGCAATTGTGTCGTCTGGATAATCCACCCTCTGGCGTAACCAGCCTCGTGCCTGCTTGAGAGTGGAAATGTCTGGAATTTGCCCCTTACTGATAAATTTCCCATGAATATAGCGCCTATCTGGAGATAGGGTTTTCCATCGATTGCACGATCTTAAAAGGATTCTGTAAGAACGAATCTTGATGGAAAACATTCCCGCGTTTCCGTAGTATAGATCGAAAGAAACGGAATTGCCGCCTTATACGCTGCAACCCGTCCAATTCTCCAGTTACCAAGTACCTGCCTTCCTGATCTCTCTATGATCCACAATTGACCGCTAAAATTTTAAAACCTTTTTGCAGATTTTCATGTTTATTTTTCGGAGCTTATTTTATGGATCCAAAATTTATTTTATAGATTCGAAATATAATTATATTACAAATAATAACTTAATTATATTGGGTTGGCAAATAAGTTGGTTCGGTTTTTTAAGGTGGAATAAAATACAATTTTTTTGATACACGAAATAAATTTTAATCAATTATATATTGACCATTTTTATTGATGACTTCTTGCCATCTTTCCACCAACTTCATTATGCCGTGTTCGTAAAACATCTGAGGCTTATCGGCGAAAAACTAATCCAGGTGTCTTTTGACGTTCTCTTCATCCTTGAAGATTTTTCCGTTCAAAGAGTTCTGCAACGACCGGAATAAATGATAATCGGAAGGGGCCAGGTCCGGTGAATACGCAGGATGAGGCAAAACATCCCAGCCAAGACTGAGTAATTTGTTCCGAGTTGTCAATGATGTGTGAGGTCTGGCATTATTGTGGTGGAAGACAACACCTTTTCGATTTATCAATTCTGGGCGTTTTTTGCGGAGTGCTTGGTCCAATTTTGTTAACTGCGAGCAGTATGTGGTTGAATCAATCGTTTTGCTTGACGGTAACAGCTCGTAGTAAATGACACCTTTGAAATCCCACCATACGGAGAGCATGATCTTCTTCGGATGCAATCCTGTCTTCGAGGTTGTTTGTGGTGGCTCGCTGCTGTGTCCCCATGATCTTTTCCGCGTTACATTCTCATAGACGACCCATTTTTCATCTCCTGTCACTAACCGCTTCAAAAATGGATCGTTTTCTTGACGTTTCCGCAGCAAATCGCAGATGGATATGCGAGTGGCCAAGTTGGCCTCGGTTAATTCATGCGGCACCCACACATTGAGCCGAGAAACGTATTCCAGTTGGCGCAAATTGTTTTCTACGCTTGTATGAGATATATTAAGTGCTGTAGCAATCTCTCGCACCGATTGGGATGGATTTTTATCGATGATAGCTTTGACATTACTTGAATCAATCTCGATCGGGCGACCGGAGCGAGGCGCATCATTGACGTCAAAATCTCCAGAACGGAATTTGGCGAACCACTTTTGACATACGCGTTCTGTTAAGGCATCATCTCCATAAACACGGCATATCTTTTTATGAGCCTTTGCAGCTCGTTTGCTCTTCTTGAAATAATAGAGCAAAATATGACGATAATGCACGTTATTTACTTTCATTTTTACAGCTACGCAGCACACACAATATTGATGTTAGTCAAACCAAAATTTACAGAAAGGTTATGTGAAACATGTACTTTCAAATGCACTCTGAAGTTGCGCGATAGTATCGAGAAAAACAAGAGTGAATTGGAAAGAAGTTGCACCGAAGCAAAAACCGAACGAACTTATTTGCCAACCTAATATTATATATATAATAGTGTTACAAAGTTTGATAATGAGCAAGGTAATGTTAAAAATCACGAATCGTGAATTATTTATATAAATTATATAATACACGATGTCGCCACGAAAGATTAAGATTTTAGCTTTAAATGCCAACAGCTGCCAAGCACGAGAAAGTGCGGTCTTTTTTAAACATCTGGATTCTAATTAAAGAAATTGACTTGTTCTTGTTTTTAACTGTCCGTAAGTTTTATATTTTTAATTTTGGAGTGGCGCACGGCGAGTCTAATAGTCGGCGCCTCGTAAAGCGGAGACATTGTGCCTGATGAAACTAGCGAATTGAGAAAGTTTTTATTACTGGTGTCTCTGCGTGCCGCGAATTGATGGCAGCCTTTTGGCGCCGTCCGCTTTGCGACTTCCAATTGACGACCCTGCAAGTTTTACTTTATAAGATTTTACAAGAAGGATGTTTTCTTCGTGCTGGCATTTCATTGTTTTCTCGTTGAAGCGAGTAAGCGAGAACGCGGTATCTGTCACGATGATATATCTTCCGTGAACTATTGGCTGTCTCCTCGTGCCATGGAAAAACTACCGCGAGCTGCGACCGTCCATATCATGTGGCAGCAAATGAAGTATCTGCAGGCATGTTCCTCAATAAAAGAGATGCTTAGATGCGATTATTTCTCCACCGTAAATATGCCTTGATTAAAGAAGAGAGTAATCGTACGACTATCAAATAAAATCGATTATCTTTTCGTGAGCATTTTCTCATTATTATTTCAGACTATTATTCTCGCAATTCGTAATTATTTTACATGTCTTTCGCAATTTGCTGGCTCAAAATTAAGTTGCACGCTGTTATACGTTGAAGCTGTGTGAAAGATATCGACAGTTGAGGAGCATTAAAAAGGTACTAGTGGCAGAGAAAAAGAAAGAGGCGAAGATATGTTTCATGCAATACCTTTCTCTTGTTCACTGTATATTATCAGATCGTGACTACATCAATACAATCGCGATTGGCAAAATAAAACGGGCCAGGTATATCTTCCATATATGTATAATGTATATATAGAATTTGGCACACGCACAGTGTGCGAACTCATTTTCTTCGTATTATGAACGGGTCATGGATCAAACAGAGCATGATTTCTAAAGAAAAAGACAGGGTAAATATAAAATATAAAACTATTTTATATTTTCAAATTATAAGAAAAGAGGGGAAAATATGCAAACAATGTACGTATCGTTATATCAAACGCGCGAGTGTAATATGTCGTTAAAAAATAGGTAGCACGTCAAAGCAAATTATTTAAAAAACCTGAACTACATCTTTGATTGAACGATATATATATATATATATATATATATATATATATATATCTAAAATTAGTCGATATTAGTATATTAAAATCACAGCTCGAGTTTCACGTGAAAAAGCAGGGCGACGCGAGAAAACGCCTTTTATGTCTCACCGCACTGCTGCAACGAACGATGCAGCGTATCCGTCATATTCTCGCGCGCGCTTGTTGCAGCTCCGTACACCGCAGCATATCAGTAAAAAGTTGTTGGGAAGTTTGCGCGAACGTGCAACCGTGTCGCGGCAAATTGGCCTTTTTAAGGGCCCGGCGCGCTGGACGTAGCAGATGTTGCTTCCATCGAAATAGCCGAACGCACAGATTCGCGCGCTTCTCAACTTTCCTGTAGTTGATGCCGTGCCAGATGCGACGAACGATATAATTCGCCTTTCGCGAATTGGCGTTTCGGTACTTGCCCTCTTTTATGACGCCGGGACAGTTCATTGTCCCGAGAGATGCATTCTTTAAAATTTTTCAATGCGTTTGTCTTTTACTACGTAATTTGAGGCTTTTATGTGACCACGTTACAGTCACATTCATAAAACTATATAAGAAAATGCGTCTTGTTAAAAGCAATGCTCATTACATAAGAGCTTGTTTATTAAACATGAAATATAAAGAGCAATTAAGATAAATAAAAGGTTAACAAAAATTAACAAAGATATAATTATTATTGCAGGAAACGCGGCAATAATCTCGGCTTGTTTCTTAATGAAGAAACATCTCTTCGGAGATGTTACTTTTTACAGTTGCATTTTATTTTATGTTACGTCCAGATATATAAAAGTCTATATTGCTTTTCCCGTTCAATTCGTACAAAGTGGAGCGTAAAATGAGATATACAAACGTAATAAGTATGTTAGCACGTTAGAACTACAGATATAAATGGAACAATAGCGAGGAACAAGAACGAAGGTAGCGACTTGGGAATAATCCTGACAGATGAACGGAGGTAAAGAAACAAATAGTTCTGTTTCATGAAAACATCATGATTAGTCATTCCCTGACAATTACGTGTCATTAATTAAAGAAACACTGAGTCAATCGATAAACGTCGTTACGCGACAAACGTGCAATTTGTCTTGGAATCGATTTGTCTCCAGGAATAAATATAAGTCATTCAATGCTTATAAACACGTTTGTTAATTATCCTATACATCAAATATAAAGAGTGCAATGAAAAAAATTAGTTTTGAAGACATTTTAGAAAATTTGTGGAGTGTAATATAATTGACACATCATAGCACGCTGTGGAATAAAAAGAGGATAAATTTTATAAAAATTGCTTTCCAGAGTATCGCGCAGAAATTGCAAGGAAATGAGTCTTGTATGAGAATCTCGTGGAGTAATAAATCTTACGTGTGACACTATAACGATCGGTAAATTTTACGCTTGTAACACCACGCGCTACGTACGACGGTATGTCGGTTTAATCGATACGTTCAATGAAATGTCGACACCTAATGGAAGTGCCTGCGAACTCGCGTGTACTTTCGTGTACATGCGCGCGCACATATATACCGATTAATTTGCTATCATTTCATTACGCGGCCATATACGGAACATGTTCGGTAGAAGTAGGTAAATTGCACTCGTAATTTCCTTGCGCTGCGAGCCGCGCGACGTTTTCGCCTATGTGTGGATTGTACTTGAAGTGGGCTTATGGAAGTAAAGCGAGTGGTATAGTAAACGAAGCATCTACGCCGACTAACGCGGAAATCGTATTTGCGAAAATATGTCCCATCTAGTCTGCACCTCGTCAGATCCGCGTGGTATGTGAAAACAAAAATATATTATATTTACTCTCACGGTTGCGCGAATCAGAAAAATAGGATGCAAATTGAGAGGAACTCGATGTCTCGTAATGCCGATATTTTGATATCGATATTGCGCCACGGATATGGCGTATACAACATAACATTACGAACGTGCACATATTTTAGCAATATTTATTTATTTCATTCGCAAATTTATTTTTATTCTTTCTTCATGTCTCTTTCGAGTATTTAATTCGAAAATTCTGTTGTAACATTATTTTATATATAATACAGTGAAATTAGATGAAATCGTGGCGCAATTCCCGTACTAGAAATAAAACGCTCAAATATAAATATTGTATGTAAAAAATATATCGCACACACACAAAATCTTTTAAACGAAAATATTTTACATTTGTGCTGAATGTGAATATCACGATCTGTGAACGTTTTGACATTGGCCAACAAATTTTTCTGTTCTTATCAGAGAAAGAGAGATTCAAATTAGGAAATAACAAAAACTTCGAATAGATACTCTCAGCACTGTTAAGAATTTTGTTAGTCTCAGGCAGTTTTGGAAAGTTTCAGCTTCGGTGCACGAGTCATGTACAGGAAATAATTATATTCGTATAAATTCATACCTGCGTCTTCTTAACGATTACATAACTCTAGCTAGATGTGCATATAGAATCACATGAGCAAGATAAATAAAGAATCAACTCGCTTCTAGCCGAAGCAGAGAGAATTTATTCTACAATGCATAAATAACATTTAATGTTAGATGTTTCGAAAGATTGAGAGAAATGAAACTCTTGAGCATTCTAAATCATCTGAAATTTTGTCTAAGACTTTATTTGCGAAGTTAATTCAACCAGCCCAGTTCGACGACCATTCGATTTTCAGTTATTGATAATTCATAGATAGAGGCTTCGGAAAAAATGTGCGATCGATCGAAATACTTCATGTGTGCCAGTTTAATCATGGAGATTCAGTTCCTTGCTCGGCGTAACATATCGGGTGAATGGTATGGCGTGACCCGTCACGAAAAGTTCGCCCGGCGAAGCCAAGAACAGGGCCCGGCAGCTCGGCTTTTTGCAGTATTTGCATTCTTATAAGAATCGGCACGTGCCACGGGGAATTCAATTTCCCTGCAGCGGTAGTCAAGTTTCGAATAGGGTAATACCCAATTATATTACATTTGCTCCGTTATTCTCGGCCACGTCAAAGAGTTGGCTCTCGGCAAAGTCCCGCGCGAGCGAAAGAACCGAGAAGAAAGTAGATCGATGCTGCTGTCAAGCGAGCTTGCGCGAAGAATGCGAAATTAGAGTGTTATTACGTGAGACGCGCGCGGCCACTTTAAGGACGGGAACATATTTTGCCGTGGAACGATCTTTGCATTTGCATACATAACGTTCCGCGCTTACACCGCACGACGCCGCATATCTCTTGCGCCCGCGTATTATTTATATTTATACTTTATGCCGGCAAGAACTTTGAGAAGCAAGATATCGGCATGGACGGAATAAACGACTCCAATATGGTGCCGTAATGCGACAGCGGCCGCGATCACCCATTTCCGGTTACTCCTCGCGAGATGCATCTTACCTTGTTGTTGTTCTGCCCCATATCGAGCTCGCGATTGTAGCGTTTCTCGCCGTAGATCCAGTCCTGGATTACCTTCTGGATTTCCTGCTTCTCTGGGTCCACTAATCGGAAGGCAGTGATATTGGTCCCGCCGTGCCTGAATTCTTCTAAGTCGACGGTATGCAAGTCCTGGAAGGAATTCCGATTCATCGTGAATATGAATTCCTATTATCAGTCACACGCCTCTGTACTAGATCATAAAATTTCATATCGGCTGCATTCCATCGAATGAGCTCCCTTTCTTCTACCACCATGCCTGATCAATTTTTTCCGAATATTTCATTTGTGCTTAACACACAGTCGTTAGAAATTTTGTACTCTCATTTTGAATTCTATAAGTACTGAATTAGGTGAATGTGCATGATGTTTCGTAAGAGTAAGTGGAACGTAAGATTAACTTAACAATTTTATATTTTCACGAATTAAGATAAAATCCACACGTACACACATACACGCGCGCGCGCAATAAAATTAATAAAATAACTTAATCTTAGAATGGGCAAATATTTTAAATCAGAATGTTCTGTTTTGTCGGAAATTTCACTTTACGGTTTATCGCAAATTAATCATATAACACAAATAAATCTCATGAATCGGATTCACACGTAATAAGGCCAACATGACATTAGGTTTCCCGAACAATCTCCGCTCATGATAAAACGTTCCAAACTTTAAATTACAGTTAGGGTCCTAATCACTTTGATAGATATCGAATCTAATGAAGTTGATTGATATCTGTTTTATTTTCAAGAATTGTTTTGTTTTTATATTTTTATATATTTTTATGTTTCTTTGCTGTGAATGTAATTGCAATTTTTTGCAAATAGATACTTATTCATAAAGTACGTTACAATTTTTCGTCAATCGCTTTGAGTGGTACTAGCTAGTTTGTTTGAAATTTTCATATAAAATGGACGTAATGTAAATTATTCGGAAAATAATTTTCTCGTATATCGCACATTTTTCTCTTTCATATTTTTTTCTTACACAAAATTCCTTTATAATACAAACTGTTGTGCATTTTGCGTTTCATTTGCCGTGACATTATTTTTACAAAGAAAGCTGTGTTTATATGAATGCTTGCCTCCGGAACATGAAATGTATTATTAAAATCTTCACGCGAAGAAGAAGCTCGTCAACCACATAACTCGCTTTTGTGAGCGGTAGCAATTTAAAATATTGTATTGCTTGTTGCGCCACTCGCGCAAAAGACGAGGCAATCATATTTGCATCGTTACAATAAATAAATACAAATGAATTTCAACGAAAAGTTTGGAATATTTCATATGATTTGACTCATGTACTTTGTGTATCAGTTCTAGAAACCTAATACAGTTACAGTTTAATAAAAACATACTAAACAAACCAATAAGCATCAACACAGTGTTTCGTATCACTTAAATAGAGTCTATCATAAATTACAATCACAACAACTCAATAATCGACGCGTTTCTGTATATATGTATATGTATCTCGAAGTTATTCTATGCAATATATTACAAAATATGAAATATTAGACCCTGCACTATCCGCAGCCTTTTTCTCGCCATAAAAGGTGCTCGGATGGGAAGAACGTTTGAATTTGCGTCCTTCGTGATGTATTCGGCAACTGTATCGACACGAATAAAGATAACTCAAGTATAGAGCACCTTCGGCGAGCCGATATCGGCGACGCCGATGGCTCGACGTGATTTAAAGTCGCATACAGCATATACACGGAGGTGCATCCGGGCGCATCTTTTCGAATCCTCGCGGAGGATCGCGCCGGCGGCCATTTATTATCCTTTGTCCCGCATCCGGAACATGATGGATAAGTCCGGTATATTCCCGATCTGCTGTCTTCCCGGGTAGATCGACACACTCGGCGATGTACCCGGACGTTCTCGGTCTCGCGCGAATCGATTGACCGCCACTTGTCGTGGTGATCGATCATCGTCTCGCCTCGAGCAATATCCGGTCCCCGCTTCTGCAAGGAACACATCGCAACGATGTGACGACGATGTCGCCTGTAGACGTGGAATAAAGCGCAATAATGGCACTCGGTGGAAATATACATCCCCCTGCATCTACGGATTTCCTTCTCTCCCTCATCCCCCGTGATCTTGCCGTGGTCTTGGACTGTCCCTCCGGCGATCGTCGTGCGACGCGATCAGCCGATCTCTGAGGAGATAGGAATGTTAACAAGGATATTTGGAGGGACGATAAGAGCTAAGACTGCTCGAAGATTATTACGCAGACCGCTCGAAAATTCCCGTCGGTCTACGCTTCGGATTGCTACGTGGAATCCAAATCCTTTCTCGATGGAACGACAGCGACAGCTCGACATTCGAATATTTCGGAGGAGGACTGAATTGCGGATGTTGAACAAAAAACAACGAGGACGCAACAGAACTATCGAAGAAGACGCACCGTGCATCCTGAGCGCTGCGTGTGCACACGCAAAATTGTCCCGACACGTTTGTTTCAGGATGTCTATCCGCACGTTGCGCGCATCGAAGATTGCGTACTCGCGGCGCGCTCACGCACGGATAGTTATCGATCGCGGTTCGATACGATGGTTACGGGATGAACATTCGGGTACTTTTAGTGAAAAACAGGGTTGCTGCAGGGTTGATACGTTGCAAACCAGACCGCTGTATTCCGCCGTGCTCTCGCACGGATTGCAACGGGAAACTGAAGGAACGTGTAAATACAGACGAGCTATCAGATTTTTGTTCATTTGCGAGACTAACAACGCTGCGGACCACAAAGAGAATAATTCTTTTTTCTCAGCATGTTATCTTCAGGCTCGCGGGTATGGCGGATTCGGCAAGAATATCGCTTTTCACACGGTGCTGCGCGTGCCAGCATATTTGCAGGGTCTGTCATTAAATTCCGCTCGTCGTAACTTGTTTCAAACGGAAACAACCAGCGCGCACGAGAGAGTGTAAGCCGGAGCGGAGAGTATCATCGAAGCCGTTTGACAGATTGTTTGTACGCGGCAGCTGCGCGTTGCAATCATAGTTGCTTCCACCATGTACACAATGTAACGTCGAACAAAATGTTTCAGAAGAGAATTTCGAACATTAAGGACTGCCGTCTCTCTCCACTCTTATATTATATTACAAACTTGTGGAAAGAAATAAATCTCAGTTCAAGTTTTGTGTAATATTTGATTAATTTTGTAAATATTTCATAGGTAGAAATACGGATTAGAAATTGATGATATATTTCTTTCCAACAAAGAATTAAGTAATAAATTCCACTTTAATTTCAACATCTCGGTGTAAGTTCAACTTTTGAATAACTTTAAATAAATTTAATAAGTGATTTAATTTAATCTTATAAAAATCTTATTGCATTATAATAAAAAAGTTCAAAGTTCAAGTTTGCCCGGGTAATATTTCCTTTCAGCGCGGAACTGGATACTCCGCTTGAGCTTGAAAGCTCCAAAATGCAATGCGGAAATCGCAGCGGCGTCGAAAGTCGCAGGCGATGAATATCCGTAATAACCTTAATGGTAACTAAGTGTAAGTGACGACAGACCGTAATGACCGTGGCAATCATCGTAACCGTAACAGGTATAATAACCGTAATGATCGGGCGGGGATTATGGCGATACGTCGACGTCACGGAATTCGAAGGAGGCACCGCAAAATTCGCCTGGTCTTCTCTCCGGCGAGGCGTCCGCGAGAGAGTGAACATCGCCATAATTTCATTGTGAAATCAGTGTTTCATGGCGCGAACTTAATTCGATGAAGGGTAATTCGTCGAAAGCCAAGCGGAGTGACCAAGCAAGATTCATTAACGGGCTCCAGCCCGTCCGTCGGGGAAACGACGTCCTGCCATGGTGTGTACCTACATCCTCCCATGTAACACAGCCATGCAGACTTCCTGATCGCGCCGCAGAAAGGTCAGGTTGATGGATGACGGCCAATTTTTCCCTCCGAGAAGCTTGACGACTGGACGTAAGTGAAAATAAATAGTCCGCGACTCCGGACATATCGTCTCGGGAATCGAGCATGACACCGTTAAATTCCTCCTCGCGATAGAAATCGGTCGCGAGCTTAAGCAATTATTAAGTAGCCCGTATCCTTTTCATCTCTCTTGCGAACCCGTCGATGTCGATCAATCTGATCTCATCCATCTTACAATTTATCACTCGTTTTTCCCCTGTATCAGATTACATTCATTTATTCGGTGATGTCTTCTTTTTATCAGAAACTGCGTTCATTTATTTTCGTGATTTTTCCTATAATTAAAGGCTAATATCCTAGTGGTTTGTAAATTATAATAATAGTTTAGTATAATGGCGTACTAAATTACACGATGCAAATTTTACGGATGAGCCGTTATGGGCGACCAGAAGTAATTAATGGAATTCATGCCTGACTTTGTCGATCTTCCGGGCTACTAACAAACGTTAAATGGACAATCTATCAATCATTAACGACTCATTAAAGAGCGAAGCGTCGCAGTAGCGATGGTAAAATAAGGTAAAATAAAAGTTGATCTCCGACAACCGTCAAAAATTTAAGAATCACCTATCTCATAGGAAAATACTAGTGTCAAAAAATGATCAGTAAATATTCCTTTTATATATTACATCACTTTATATATCTTTTTTAATATTATACTGCGTCAGGGTAACGCGTCAACGTAACGTCAACGCAGAGTAAATTTTGCGTCAACGTGACGTCAACGCAGAATAAATTTTGCGAAAATTTCGGATCCAAACGAACCTGAGCTCACCATCGTCAGTGCGACTACCAAACATCCCGTTCATTCGGGAGTTAATATCAGTGACCAATTCGTCGTCAGTGTGAACTTGCGTTTTCCCGCAGAACAAACCGTCAGTAGAATCAACGTAAAGAAGCCAGAAGAAAGCGTAGCTCGATTCCCCCGTGCCTGAACAAATACCCTGGCTGATTTACATTTTAATGGATCTAAATTGAAATCTGGTGGAGGAGGGAAAGAAAGGGGCGGGAGGGAGGGAGGTGGCGGAAGGGGGGAGGGGGAGAGACGTTAAGATAAATTGCGCCGCTCGCGGTTATATAGCGTGTCCGTTTAAAGCCCTATTTATTTTTTATCACTTATTGCCGTCGCGAACGTTGCGTCGGTTTCTCTCGGCCGGTCGGACATGATGCCTCCTTCTTCCTTCCAGCTACCACTCGCGCCGCTGAGGATGCTGTAAATTACTAATTATTCTGAGACAGCTTCCAATTTTAACTGCAGTAGCTCGACGTTTCCGCCTTTTACTCGTTCGAGCGAGCACTTCAACGGGCACACTTTCCGCTCGCGTAATGTTTTTATTCCGCAATAACCTTGCAATTTGGCTTAGAATAAGTCGGGTCAGCAATTAAACCTACGTTCCATTCAGCTTGCGATTTTGATAATAAATCGGGCACTTTCGGTGTGATCAAATATACCGAGTCAGAACTAGTCACATTTCTTTCACGAAACTGTATCTTAATCCGTCATCCAAAGTGATTTATGATTTAATTTTTATTTATCATTACTAATACCTTGAGCTCTTTTTCAACTTAATATTTAATATTACTCTAAAAGCTTTCTCGAGCTAGACAACCTTACGACTATACCTCGATAAAACTTAAAAGCTCTTATAATATTATATATATATATTGATATATTTAATATTATTTAATATTATATATTGGGTTGGCCAAAAAGTAATTGCGTTTTTTTTAATATAAATAAAAGGCGAATTTTTCATGGGAAACAAAAACTTTATTAAACAATATATTGTCCATTTTGTTTGATTATCTTTTGCCATTTTTCAAGCAACTTCATGATTCCGCGCTCAAAAAAATTCTTATCTTTTTCAGCAAAAAACAATTCCAACAACGATTTGATATCCTCATCAGCAGCCAAGGTTTTACCATTCAAGGCGTTTTGCAAAGAACGAAACAAATGGTAATCTTGATGGTGCCAGGTCTGGCGAATATGGCGGATGTGGTGGTAACACATCCCATCCAAGCTGCAACAATTTTTCACGAGTGACCAAACTTGTACGTGGTCTAGCGTTATCATGGTGAAACACAACACCTTTGCGATTCACCAATTCTCGACGTTTCTGTTTGATGGCATCGTTTAATTTATCCAGTTGACGACAGTATACGTCTGAATTAATGGTTTGATTCCTTGCAAGCAGCTCAAAATACACAATACCTTTAAAGTCCCACCAGACTGACAGCATAATCTTTCTTTGGTGAATATCTGCTTTTCAAGTGCTTTCAGCAGGTTCATCACGCTTGCTCCACGATCTTTTTCGTTTGACGTTGTTGTAGACGATCCCTTTTTCGTCGCCTGTTATCATACGTTTCAAAAATCGATTATTTTCCTCACGTTTCAAAAGAGAATCGCAGATGTCAATACGCTTAGTGAGATGAATTTCTTTGAGCTCATGTGCTACCCAAATATCGAGCTTACTAATGGTATCCAAGTCGTTTTAAATGGTTTTCAACACTCGATTTCGATATGTTAAGATTCTCAGCAATCTCTCGTGTCGTTAAACGCCGATTGGAATCGATCAGTGCCTTTATTTTGTCATCATCAATTTCGATTGGCCTTCCTAAGCGTGGCGCATCTTTCACATTAAAATCTCCAGATCGAAATTTAGTAAACCAATTTTGACACTGCCGCAGTTTTAAAGCATCTTCGCCATATACATGACATAACTTTTTATGAGCTTGCACAGCGTTTTTCCCTTTTCAGAAGTAATAAAACAAAATATGACGAAAATGTTCTTTTTGATTTTCCATTTTGAAACCGACGGCAAACAAACAATTGTTAACGAAATCGTGTACTTTGTTTTTCTAAAACAAGCTTGAACTGTGAGTTGTTAACTTACATAATGAATTTGCGGTTTAGAATGAAGTTAGTTACATTTCAAGACATGTATGTCCATCTATTGGAAAAAAACGCAATTACTTTTTGGCCAACCCAATATATTATATAAAATGCAATATTGTATTTCTCTATATTTTACGTACACACGCGTAATACAAAATCACTATTTGTTATTGTTTAAAATAATTAGAGCGGATCTGTGTGTATACAATTATGCACGAGCATTTGATTCTAAATAACAGTTTATTCCCGTTATCGATAGAATTCATCAAATTGGCTCCGTCATAGAATGGGAGGATTAAGTAAATTATTACGCTCGAAATAGCGATCGGGCAAATTCGCGTTGCGTCACGAAATAATGCCGCGAAAGCTATTTAACGCTACATCGAGCTGTTCCGCGTTTAGTTGTATCTTCAATCACTGCGGATCAACGATAGCGGAGGGCAATCTCTGACCGGCGCGGCGCTACTGTTCGCACGGTAATCGATTCCTCGTTTTCTTGGCGATAATTTACGAGGGGCTCGAATATTCCCATAATAAAGTTATCGATCTTCGACCTTCGGAAACATCAAGTGTGTCGGCGGAACTTCCTCTTTCTCTCTTTCTTCCTCTCTTTCTTTCTTTCTTTCTTTCTCTCTCTCTCTCTCTCTCTCTCTCTCTCTCTCTCTCTCTCTCTATAGTGAAACAGCGCGAGTAATGGAAGGAAAGAAAGGTAGGTGGCTTAAATGAAGATGAAGATCACGAAAACTAGCCTTTTGAGCGATGCGCCTGATGCAATTTCGTGGATGTTACGTTTACTCCGATGAACGGAGGAATCGATCGTTAATCGCATTTGATCTTAGGATACTCACCAGAGAGGTGATAAGGTAACTATGATAGTCGCTCATCATCCCAATCTGCTGCGCCTGCTTCAACACGTCGTAGATCCTCTCGGTGGAGCAGTCCAGAACGATGTGCGACTCTGCGGAATTCTTGATCTGTTTCAGCAATGGCCTGTAACAGAATAAAAAAATCTCTCATAATGCAAAACTATTTAAGTAAACTCGACCTAAAGGATAAAGAAAAATGTGCAAATTAAAAGACGAAAATTAAAATATGTACAACGAAGAAATATTTTTGATCTGAGAAATGCTGATTAAACAAGAATTTAGATTAGACAAGACAAATAGTAGAGAGTGTGATAAAAATCATTAGCCAAAATTTATCGATACAATTATCAATGGGGCAAATAACAACACGCTTGGACTTTCTGCAGATTCGTTCGCGCATGGGAACTCTTCGGTTGCTCGCGATGCTCTTCGGGGACCAAGAGCGGCTCCGATTCCGGACATGCTTTCCGCCATGTACCACTGATAAAAATTTCATACTACCGCCGCGGCTGTTCCCCAGCCTCTCAGCCGTTCTCCAGGCTCTCTCTCTCTCTCTCGCTTCCCATCATTCAATATGCACGATAATGCGAATCTCCTTATGCAACCCGTGGAAGTCGGGCCGGTTCATCGCGGGAATTTTTCATGCTCTATGCATAATTTAGCAAAAGTGCCCTTTATGCGCGAGTTGCTCTCGTAGCCGTATCGTCCAGTGAATTTCTCCGGCGCGAGCTTCCTTCGACGATTGCATCTCTTCCCGCGTCTGCGATTTTATCGAACGATAAAGTCGAGAAGGAAGTGCGTTGATGGAAGAGGCAGTTATGGCAGTCTCGAGTAAACAAGAGAGTGTAGAGTGTCCTTTGGGATCGAATAGCTACGTTTGATCACACTTTGCTAGCCTTAAATCTCTGTTGCAACAGATATATCTATGTTTCTTGAAGAGTTACGGGATTATGTACAACATATCGTCCGTCTTCAGACAAACTTCCACCTCCACGTTCAGATCCTCATCCATGTCTTCGACCATATAAATAATGAGATATAATAAAAATAAAAAATGTAAAATAATACAAAATAAATATATCCTGAGAAAAAGAATAAAAATTAAAATATTGCATGATGCTCAAGCAAATCTTCCGCCCAAGAGCTTTTGCAGAATATTATATTATTATATAAGATTTATTACTTGCCCAATTAATTTTAACGTGCCGGTTTAGGAGTAATTTCTCGAAAGTACAGAAAACCATCTAACTAAACTAAAATCGTAAGTGGTATCAGTGGTAACAATGGTGCCGTAATCTAATTGCTATTGTGACCACGTTGTTTCCTCATAGCGGCACTTTGTTGGAGTAATAAGCGTTCAACAGCGTCACGTATTTCGCGCGATACACCCTGTCTTTGGACACCTTTACGATATTATAGAGGACAGAGCCATGAGGCGTCTCGGAATACTGCAACGTCATTTTGCCGTCTCGACGTCGGTTACTCGCATTTTGTCACCTTTTAGCTTCCTAAGGGCTTACCGTGTTTTCATCGAGTTGGTCGGCAACTCTGGCTCTTATCCGAGACTGCCCTGAGGGCCGTAACTGGTTAAAGCCACTCGAGAAATTCTCTGTGACTTTTTCGACATGAAGCCCGAATGCTAGTTCATTACGGCGCAGCACTCTTGTTCAAACATTTACGCGCATTTCGGAACATTCCATTGTATTATTCGACAATTTCCAAAGTAGACTTAATATCAAAGATAAAAATAATTCGCGTTCCACTTCTGTAACACTATAGTCAGAAAATTGTTTTGCGTAGAGAAACAATATTGTGAGAGATATTGACATGTACGTGCACAGATTTAAAAGCTGAATACAAGAATAAATCTATTGATTTTATCTTGTCTGTCGTGAATTAATGATGAGAATAAAGTTTCTTTTCTTAAAAAAAGAAATATCCAGATTAGTTTAAGGATTAAGATTAAGATTAAGGAAATGTGTGTTTTTATTATTTATCATCATTGATCGCACGCATCAGCGATTAATATGCTCTGCGAATTAACTGCGAATATTGTTATTTGTTTTTGATGTTATCACTACTACGAAATTGTAATAATTGTTCCTAAATTAGTTATTATATATCGCATTTATACCGATTCTAAGCTACATGCATTTTCGATTATGTTGACAACTATGGATATTGCTGCAATCATGTTGTGTTACCAGATAAACCCGTGGCAGACATTTATCCAATATCAACGGTTAATATGCATTATATGCACACTGAATAATTCGTTGGCCGATTTAGCAAAGCTCGGATGTTTTCAATACGATATAAAATTCATGACCCAAATTCGTTTTACAATAAAAATGCTGATTACATGTTGCGCCAATTACACAAAACTCGATGTTGCACTACCTATAAAATATGTAATATACTTGTTTTTTGAAAGTCCAGGTAAAAAGCACTCTAAATTTTGAAGTATAGACTTTATATAAAAATGTGAACGTAAAACGCTGTTATAAAACGTGATAACGCATTCCAATAATCGGCTTTTAAAAGTGCAGAGAAATCAAAGAATCTACTTAATCACAGGTTTTATTAAGTTTTATTAAGTAAACAACCGATTACAAAGCGTTATTTGCTAGAAACGACGGTATACATCAGCGAGACAGCGCGATGACAGTGACTTCTCGCATGACACACGCTTTCTTACGTCCTTATTAAAAATTAAAAAGTAACTCGGGCCACGTAACCGATATGTTCGCGTGATATCAGGTAAACGCGCCGTGTAAGCTTCGCCAACGATAAGGAATCGATGCATTGGCCAGCGAAGAGAAACGATTCACCCTTGCGCACTCACCCGAGTATCTCTCCCTCTCGACGTAATACCCGCTTTTGCGAGGTGCACTCTCGAAAGAATCAAACAGTCCAACGTAAGACGAGCAAACGTCTTCCGCTTGCCCTTTTTTTCCTTTTCCCGCAAGCAGGCCACTCCTTGCGGTACTTTAGTCGACCGTCGTCGTCGCCGGTCCAGATAGCTTTCGAGAGATAGCTCGTGCGATAGTCAACCCCCTGGCAAGAGGCTGCGAGAGAAGTCGTGAGTCACCGTGTCGCATCGCGAAACGCGCCGCGATGAGAGAGCGTAGTCTCTTGGAATTTGTAATCCTGTGCATGCGGCAAGAGAGACTTCCGAATCAGCGCCACAAATCTCACGGATTTCTCCGTATTGCGGCATGAGAGACAAAAATATAAGAATATACGTACGAAGCTCGCAATTGTCGCCCAGCTTTTGTACCTCTTTGCTTCGAGTCTTGCGCGAGATTGCGACGAATGAAACACGGTTTTTCACGCAAACATCGCAAACCGCGAACATTTCAGTGCACAGGTGTTACTGTGTATATTAAAAAAAAAATCAATTTTTTTATCGTGACTAAATTTAGAGTCCTAAGAAAATCCTAATATAAGATTCCTATCCGCGTTGATAACGGAGATACGTCGTTACATATAAATGATATCTGCTAAGCAAATAAATAAGAATTAATGGATAAATATTCTAGTTGGGATATGGTCAATGAGCGAGCGCATCAGCGGCAACGGAAACGATTATTCATCAGGTGCGCGCGATCGCGAGATGCGGGCGTGCTCGATTTATAACGATGGCCACGGCGAAGGACGATGCATTGATGAAAAATGCGCTCGGCAATACGATACGTTCGATAATCAATATCCTCGACGGTTACGCGTCGCTCCGATATTTGCTTTTCATCAAGGAAATGCAAAATGCCGAAGACATGTCAATTTCGTGGTCGTACCAAATGAATGGCGCAATTCTCCTCGATGGCGCAAGGAACTACCGGGAATGCGCGCACGATTTCTCTTCGTAACGAAATATATTGTGCCTCTAGCTCAACTCGTGGCAACGTTTAAGCATTCGGTGCTCGTTTTGTAAAAATTACGCCGTGCTAGGAAGAACAATTTTCGCGAGCATGCGAGCGTGTCGGGGAGAGATACGGAATTTAAATATCGACTCTGATCAAATCAAATTCAACTCACGTCCCTGTTTAGATTTTAATTTAGAGTTTAATAATGATTGGTTATGCCGATCATGCAGGGTCATGATAATAACTAATATTTCGTTATTAATATTGCTTGACAGATGCAGCTTATGGTATTATTGGTTATTTAGATATGAATATGTAAGCGCATCTGATATCGCGTTGCGTTAGTTTCATTTCAGCCGGCAGTTTGATTCAATCGGTGGCTCGTATCGATATATTGAAATCGGATAATCAACAAAGCACAGTCGCCGTGAGTCCATTAAACGCTTTATTTCAGCACGCACGGCAAAAGAGATACTTGCGGTCTATTTGACAGTTTAACGGGTTTCTAATTACTTAGTGCTTTTATCGTCTTGAAAGCGACTCGCAGGAATAATAAAAATCGCACGATGCATTAACGGTATTGCTACGTGCTTCATGGCCAACTTTTCTGTTATCAATTCAAGCCGTTCCGAATTTCGGTTACGTGATTCACTATTGATTCTACCGAACTGCGTGAAATCCTTTTGAAATAAGTGAGAGAGCAGCGGTTTTGTAATTAGAAGCAGCGTAAGAGGAAAGCAAACGCAATCATTCAATTATTATTTGGATGAAGAAGTAAATTTGATTCTACAAATATTTGCATGGGAAATAAAGGAGTAGAGTTCCTTTTTTGTGTAGCTGCAGTTGAAATATTTTTGTTAGAACTAGATTACATGAATACACTCTACGAAAGTCCACTGTAGAGAGTCCACTGTTGCATATTCCAGAGTCTTTGCGTTTATTTTGCGGAAATATTGGCAGAAAAAACCAAATTGATTTCCCTATAAAGACGCGCTCTCGACAACAATAATGCTTGAATAATTTCGCTTTTTGTTTCCTCAAATGGGGAACCGCGACTCCGCGAACTTTATGTACCTACGTTTAACAGGATCATGTTCCGCTGTTAATTGTCTGTTCTCTCGTTACGCCGTCGACGGGATCTTGCTTCGCCTGTCGACGGGATTTCCTCAATGAGAATCCAACTTGGCGGCTCGATTCTGAGCAAAACGGAAGGAAGAGTCGGGACAGAGGCGGAGGAAGATAAGCGAGCTCTTCGTCGTTACGTACTCTTAGCCCGCCCCAAGGGAGAATCACTGCGTCGGTTACAGCAAAGCTGCGTTACGTCGTGTCCTTTCTTTCGACGAGCCTCGGGAGGCTCCTTTGGCGCTGAGTCGGATGAATTTCTTTATAGGACTGGTCCACAAAAAGGGACGATACTCCGCGCAATACTTTGTCACAATGTCAGTCCATTCCGCGAGCCCGGCCTTCTACCCTCGCTCCACCTTCGTGGAAAAACGTGCGGAAATTCCGCTCTCTTTGTTATATTACGTCCGTTGTTTCAACCAACTATTCCCGAATGTCCAGTCTTGAGAGTGTTCCTCAAGCCGGGAGTCACGTAATCGTGCCGTACCTCCGTGTGTGCGAAGCTAATTAAATGCTTTTTCAAGTGGGCTTTTTCCGCGGTTTCATTTATCTCCAAGATGTGTCCGCAGTAGGAAAACGGTACGTGTTCTCTCATACATGTGCCATGTTCAAATTTCTAGGAATCCCCTTAAGTTTTTATTATGTAGTCCTGCATGAATTTCGCGTCGGTGAGAGCGGCACGACTTATGTAATGGAGCAACATCGGTTTGCCAAAGTGCCCCCGCGTTTTTCACTTGAGACGAGTTATAAACAAGATGCGCCGCGCCACTACGAGATATGTCGTCATCGTAAATCGGCGGAGATCCTCCTGGGCTGCTCTCGGGTGCAACGCGGAGCTAAAGTCGCGAAGTTCGCGCGTAAACGCGAGCAGCAGGAGTGGTGTCCTTAACTCCACGCTTGGAATTAAGACGATAAGAGCGCCGGCAGAGGAGCAATAAAGGAGACGCGCGGGCTTATTTCCGGGTCTGCTTGCCGGGGTTACCGCAGGAATACCGTACAGATGCGCGGCGGAACAAATTTGCTCGCGTCGCCTATAATTTTAAGGGCGTTGCGCCCGACTCGCGAAAGCAAGATAAATATCTGCTTCCTCAGCGCGGCGGAGAAAGACAGACAGAAGGGTAGCGCAGGGCTTTTTATTCGTTCCAATCCTAAAGTTTTACCCGTGACGTGAATTTCAAGTTTGCGAGTCGACGAGACCGGGCGACGCTGCTTAACAGGCGGCTCCAGAGGAGTAGTAGAGTCGTCTGCTTGATCATTGGGCACGGGAGATATATCGGGACGACCCCGTCTCTCGCAAGTTCTCGCGGTTGAATAAGACATCTCGCTCTTCTCTTTGCGGCTTATCTGGCAGGTGTGTGAGACTGTACCCTCAAAGTAACTATAATGGAAAAATGTAACACGCATGCAGCCAGCATAAGCGCGAGACGAATAAGTGTGTGGTGACATTTGAAAAATGCGAGGATATATCCTTCCCGTATCTACATTGACAAACTACTTTGCAAAGCAGGACTTGAATCGAAATGTGACATAATGGAGTGATTTTTCTTTCGAAATCTCAAGAGTAGGATTGACTTTGTATATACTATTACAGATTACATGTTATATCTATTTATATTTACATTTCGTTGAGTTTTATGGTGTTTTAAAATTCAATTGGACAAATTTAACATTAAAAATTCCAATAAAAATTTTTTCATCGTCAATTTATACCATTGATACTTAAGAAGGAAGAAACGATGATGCTGGTTTGTACGAAAAGTTTAATTAACGTTCCGAAAGGTTTAATTAAACTGTAATTAGATTTAATTAAACCTTTGGCAAAATAGCCATAGCGTGATATTTTGGCAGGAGGATTCCTACGATATGCGGTATTTTTTAATTAAAACTGAGAGAACATCGCGTTTATTAGTCCCCCATGGCAAGCAGACCTCAATTAGGTGTAAAAAATTTATGGCATGAGAGATCATATGCACAGATCGGAGGCCAGTGCATCAGCGGTACACGTTACGGCGGCCTTATCAGTCGTAGTTTTTTATTCAGGAACGTTACACGGGCTCGGACGTCAGTCCGTGACGTTTCCAAAAACGGCAGTGGTATGTACGAAATATGAGCCTCGCTCGCCACGTTTCAGTCGGCAGGATGGATCGTCCTGCCGACTTTCAACTCCCTTTCGCCTCCCTTTAGCTGTCGGACGCGTTACGGGTGCATATCGCGTTTCCTGGAGAAAAGGAGGAAGAGAGTCGGTCGGTCGGTCGTGCGCGAGCGGAAGCGCAAACATACCGGCGTCGTGCAAAAGTGCAAAGCTTTGAGGAACGGACTTTGCGGAAACGCTCCATAAAACGGGGAGAATAATTTCAGTTCGCAGCCGCGCATGGGTTCTCACGTCAAAGCGTGCGAAAAGTCAAAGCACGCGCGCGAAGTGACGACGATGATGACGACAGCGGCTTTATTCCTCTCGCGCGCTCTTAATTCATGCTGTCACGAGGACGTGGCAGTCGCAAATTCCTCATTGTTCCTTTATCCCGGACGTTAATGAGTTAATTACGGTTTGGTCGCACCGTCGCGTCGGCAGCCCCGGTTAACTAACTTACTCGGCCACTTCCCGTCTGTCTGTTTTTGGATCGCAACCTTCGCCGCGATATAAGTAGAAACAGAAAATTGGGTCGGCGATGCGGTTGACCTCATTTGGCACGGGCACAGAAATTGCAACACCGGAGTTGCAATTAATGCGCCAATTTGCTCGCGCGTGTAATTTAGTGGAGGTCACGCATTGGCACGCGCATGTAGCAGTAATATTAAATGTTTATTATGAAAGTTAATATATATAATATTAAATGATTATTATAAAAATTAATACATAGAAGAATTAAACTTTTTTGTTACACACGAAGTGTTACTTAAACGTTAGACAAACTTTATATTCTGTTATAATCGCTATAATTCTATTATCGCAATTTTTAATCTTTTATTATTTTTTATATTTGACAACTTTTCTGTTTTTTCTGTCAAAAGCAAGATAAGATTGCTATATTAATATATTATTTTCGGGCACATCCATACCTCTCTTTACGCAGGTTTAAAATAGGAAGCTAAAGTATGCAACTGTGCTGTGCTCTATTTTACGAATATAAGATTCGTTACAAACAGGAGATTAAAAATATATATATTAAACAACGGCTTTCGAAATCCTCTGGCAAAGTCAGAAACCGTTCAACTACACGTGCTCGTACCACAGTAAATTTTTTAATTCTTTGCGAACGAGTGAACGCAAACGTGCGCTTTGTTACCTTAACATTAATTACTTAGCGGTTCCCCGTGAATGTTTTTCCGGCTTCGTTTCTCGATACTGTACGTACGGATGATCGTACTCTTTTTGTGCCGGGCAACTCGGCAAGCCGGAATGTAGAAATAATCGATACTTCGGCGGCTGCTGGACGAGTCAGAGCCGAAGATAAACTGGAGAAGGATCACTCGGACCGGAGGGAAAACTACGTTCGAGAATAAAGAAAGTAATTTATTCCGCTTGTCTACGTCGTCAGGAAGACGCGCGTTTACTACGTCGCCGGCCGGATGCTTATCTTTGGCCAAGTTTCGACCATAGTTGCGGTCCAGGGAAAAAGCTCTCTTCGATAAAGTTGCTCATTCGTACGTACGTCTGTATGTACTTTCCGTTCGTTTCCCGTAATCTCTCTCTTACCCGCTCTGTATTCTCGTGCGGTGCAGCTATTTTTACCATTATTACGGTACATTCATCTACCGCGTTATTAGTCACGTTTACATATGTTGCTGTTAGTGAATACTAACGAGCATTCCAAACAGAAATGGTTGCTTAATTTCGCTTTAATTAACTATCCTCCATTCGCGTCGTGGCATCTTTTTATTATACAACAGCAGTTGTAAAATCTTTAATTGAATAAAATCCTTGGTATATTTTTAAGAATCCTTTTTTATCTTTTTACATGATAAACATTTAACTGGTATCCTGACAAATTTATTTATAACAATTTCTCTCTCTCTCTCTCTTAATTATACAAAAATGTGATAATCACTGCAGCTTCTATATTTAAGATTAAGTCAAAGAATCTCGAGGCAAATGAGATATTAATGTACAGAAAAATAAAATATTACTAGACATAATCATATTAAAAAATCCGTCTTCCTTGGTTTCCGTCTCTCGTAATGTTGCATCAAGTTGACATTATTTTTCATGCGCGACACATGCCGCGCGACTGGATAGAAATAAGCGAGTGGGCCCTGACGGTACCTGAGTATCAAACATACCGAGTGGCGAGATAACGTGTCGCAGCTTGCCGAGTATTTCGTCGGATAAATTGTCGTGCCGCTACGGGGAGAATTGCGCAATAAATTTCCAATCTCGCGAGGAACGCGTGGAAAAAGTCGCCTCCTCGACGGTGAAATAAGCGTCGACTTACGCGCGCGCGCGCGAGAGAGAACCCCACATCGCATAACAGTTAATTCCCAGAGATGCACTCCTTAATGCAGGCATTAAAACAGAGGATTAAAGTTAAATGAAACAGCAAACGGAATTAACGGATTAGGGCAAAACAGGTAATCCTCTCCTCGATTTAATCTTCGCCATTGTCGGAATGGACTTGTCGGTCCATGAAAGATGGTTGAGCGCCTGTCAAAAATATATATACATAAATTCCTCGGCTGACCGAAACTCTCGCGCGCTGTGCTCCCATTTTCATGGCATGGTCCTAACATCCGTCAACCCTGAAGTTCCTCTACGGTAGCCCGCTTACGTGTTCGCAAGTTCCATGGAAACGCAATTCGTGTAACGTGTCGGGCTACGAGCGCAGACGATAGAAACTTGTTAAGCGGTGAATTTTATTGCGCTTCTTCGTATTCCGGACACGTCACACACTGCGAGAGATAGCCCGGCTGCCAAAGTTCCGAAGCCCGTCGGGGTATTGTAAATTTTCCCATTGTTTTGCGCCGCACTCCCGTGATCTTCGTAATCTCCGCAAGAACGATCCGCCAACCGGTCGCCCTCGTGCGCCAAAAAGCCCTTTGTGCTTACGAATTATTAACTCTCTCGTGCTGTCGATCGTGCCGGTTGACGGCTGAAGCTGCGTTTTGTATGCGAGCTTCTTGCTTTGTTAATAATGTTACCGCGTGAGGGGTCGCAAAGCTGGCGATCGCAAAGATTCTTCCCGATAACGAGGCAACAGCGGAAACCGATGGAAGCAGCAAGCTCCGTAAGGGCTCTGGCGGAAGTCTGTTTGAAATAACGGCTAAATCCATCTCGTCCCGCTATGTAAGCTCTTCTCAAGCAGTCACAAATCTTATATCTTTATGGACCTTTAATCGATATCACTTACGCGAAAAGCGGAAGACTTTTTCAGCGTTTGAAAGGCTATTCTTCTCTCGTTTCATAGCCAGGGCGCGATCGATGGTTCTTTCAACTCTCATTGTTATATTAACACAGAGCGTGCTGCGGAATGTGAAAAAAAACTTTTCTTTACGGAGATTTCATTAAAGTTTGCTATTATTCGCAACTTTTCGAATTTTAACATTGGAATTTACTTATTGCAGACATTTTTGTTGGATGGCAGGCATTCTATATTCCCCATTTCAAATTCACTGCTAAATGTTTTTTTTATTAATTTATACATTTAGCATTCTGTTTCAATATGAGGTATTATTTAAATATGAGGTAAAGATAAGAATGATGTAAGATATAAACGTATTCGTGCAATCTGGCGTACGCCAACTGTTATTCCAATTTCACTGATGTGTTTCTAATCTACGTAAAAAAACATTCCCCCGCCTGCGAGAGCTGACGACATCGTTTCCTCCTGGGCAAGTTACATTGCCGAGATCACATGGAAACCTCCAGTTTTTGTATCTTATTTTACCGTGCCGGAAGCGAGGAAGAAGGAGCAATGTCGTTTAAGCCCATTCTTACTGGTACCTGATATCCATTCGGCTTCGTTGCTTCCATGCGAGCGGTGCGGCGGTACGAGTATTACCCCGTAGACTGGTCCGCGAGAAATGAGGTTTCCATCAGTTAGTTTGCAAATTCCCACGAGTTACTTGGTCGCACAACGACGGAGTTTCAGTCCGAGAGAGTCGTGCTCAAACTCGCGTTAGCGCGATCGGGATGGCTCGAGTTAAACTTTTGCCGGGAGAGAATCCGCCTCATCTTCGAGTCGCGCGCCAAAGACACTCGCGCTCCTCCGAAATGAGAGTGAGGATACTCATAAAATATAGAAACTAAGTAATATCTTCTATCGTTATAAAGGTCGTGATGTATGAAATGTATCCTCCGAAGTTAGCACATTGAGCGACTCTGAAAACCTCGTAACTATTAAGAGCGACAGTTATTATATATCTTAGGATAACTGTGTTAGTTATTTCTATGTTAGCACGATGTAATTACGTTAGTACGATGATGCTCGAAGCTGTGCATTAATTAGACGAAGATTACATAAAGGGAAAATTATGTATGTAACAAGAGATGTGTTAATATCTATTACTCTTAGAATGAAGAGTATATTTATAAATATAAAATAAAAATAAATATTTTCAGAAGGAAGAGAATACACTGTCGCAGACTTTTTATTTTTCTTCCATCCGCTTAAAGCAATTAATCTCCTTTTCCCGAAACTATGTAATAATTTCATTAATGTACACGTCGTGAATGGTCGCTCAAGTACTCTCTCAAGAAGCGCTTGTTCAGTTAAAAATACCAGTGACCTATAATTTTTCTCAACAAAGCGGAGTTACACGGTGCACGGAATTGCAGCCGATACATTTAAGCATTTTTATTGCTGATAACGGAAGAACCGGGGTTGTTAGCTTGACGTAAAAACGGTTTTGTATGATATTTGTTCTTCCCCGCCTCCGCCACTTTTAATCCCCGCGGATTGAAGATCGTGCTTTGTGCCAGCAAAACCGTCAGATTTAGTCATACATCAGCGAAACGAAAGACGTTCTTGTCGAGCGCTCGGAAAATACGAGCGTGCGCAACCACTTAAGAAATTGTATAAGAGACACGATGCATCATCGTCCTTTGGGAATAGACGAGAGAATGCTGCTAAACGAATGGGATGCGTGATGGATGTTGTAATATCTCTAGCACATAGATGGAACGCGAATATAGGTAATGAACGTGAATCATATCGAAAATTAATAATTCTGACGATCAAATAAAATTGCTTACTTTAAGTACAGTAATCACCGCAATCGCACATTAACAACCTGTTCTTAAGACTGATAGAGGATCTTAACACTGATAGTTTCTATCTCACCAGCAATAACAAGCTCGATAACATTTTCTTACTCGAATAATTATTTAAGTTAATATATAATTGTTAATTTTTGATCATTGAAATATATAGCTTTTATTTCTTTCTCTGTATGTGTGCGAGGTTTCAAGCATCCATTCTCATTTATATTTTGTTAAATATAAATTATCTGTTCGATTTATAAAATATTATAGATATATAATTAATTATCTGTTTGATTTATAAAATATTATAGATTTATAAATAATTATCTGTTCGATTTATAAAATATTATAGATTTATAAATTATCTGTTAGATTTATAAAAAACATACTTTGCTCAAGTTGCTTATACTGATGCGGAATGAATTATTACAAATATTAAATTCGCACGAAAAATTGCGAATATTTAAATGCTGACGGCGCCGGCGGGATCTGACGGTGCATTTTTGTATGGTTGTCATCACGTTGAAGGATTGTTGAACATGGTGCCGATGCTGGAGAGTTTCAGTTATAAATTGTAAAACTGTAACGTTTCGATACGCAACGATGGTTGAATGAAGCGGCTTTTGTGCGCGCGATAATATGCCGCTTTTGAAAGAACCGAGCGGTTGATGGACGACGGTAATATCTGCTGTACATTGTGGCGTGAAAAAGGATGCATGAGCGCAAAAAACTCAGGAAAATCAGTAATACTGTTACATATGCTAATACTTTATGTACGACGTCGCGGAATTTTTTTCTGCGATAAGTCACGAAGCTGCGGCACTTCGATAACCGAGTAATGTTTGAATTAAACCAACCGAGTTATCGATAGCGCCGTCTCTTTCTCCGAGTGCGTATTGGCAATTATATCTGTGTGAATACGATTAAAAATCTGATCGCTTCGCAAATGAGCACTTACTGTGAGTAATAAGTTCTTTTAATTGCAAGTCACATATGAAAATCTCGGCACAGCTTTATCTGTCTTTTACAAGAAGCTATGATAAAAATTAATTAACAATTATAATATAAATGATATAAAATATAAACGATTGCATATCACAATAAACTATCACGGTAAAACTTTGATAATAAATCCTTCGACTTTATATCGCAAACAGTGTATTAACAAATGTTATTATTGCTATACAAATGCATATTTCCAGAGTAACTTTGAAGGCTACGTCAATCTATTAATGCATTATTTCCAACAATAAATGTAAACAATAATGTTTTCTTTTCAAATTTCGCGTGTTTAACAAAGCTCGCATGTTTAACAAAATAGAACAGCTATCTACATGATTTAAAAACTTAAATTAAAGAAGCATGCTTGATAAAAAGTATAGCATGCAGCTCGGGCACATGAAATATTAATGCAATATTATATTAGCATGAACGACGATGTTGCAAATGCTCTGGTACTTTATATGCGTATCGCAAGCTCCATTTGAGGGCTCACCTAGGGAAAGCGTTCCGATAGACTTTTATATTATCTGTTTATTTTTGTTGTCGTAAGTACACACTCACATGAATAATATTTCATGCGAGACTATCGCGTGGAATAATGGACAATCGCGCCTCGCGCAACACTTTTACCGCGACCTACAAAACGAAGAAAGAAGAATGCACTAACTTTGTTGCACGTTGCGACAATGTAAAGTCCTCGCTTCACTGCGGGTTGATCTACTCTTCTAACACAAAGTGCTAGCAATTATGTAATTCGACTTTGTAATTTATGTATGAAACTTTACGTCTTCGTAATAGCCGAAGCTTCGCTACCCGTGCGTTTCTTAATCGTATTTGCTGCTTATGAACTTACTGATGTCAACAAGTAATTCAACGTTCGCCGTGCCGCGCCATAAATCTGATATCCGAATAAAAACTTCATTTGTTCAAGCGAAAACGAATTTTACAAACGCGGCGTATAATAATTCGTAAATTGCAGTTTAGCAAAGAGCAAACAAGGCAAACTAATAAACTAAATGACAAATATGTATTATTTTATACGTAATCGTGAAATAAACTATATAAAAATATGATAATATATAAATTCGCATTTTTCTAACATTGAAGAACGCATAGCAGAACTTTTCAAGCTGATTTGCATTTGCGATATCTATAAACGTTTCAGCAGAACGCTTTGGATACACGTCAAAATTGTGTACACCTATTCATGTACACAAAATAATTCATACCTATTGTTTCACATAGAGACCTGCCAGATATTATCGCATTTCTTTACGAGCTCCCATCAGATATAACTTATCGCGGTAAACCTGCCGACGGGAGTAGGTAATTTAAAGTTCGGATAGGACTGAAAGAAATTGAGTGGATCCAGGCTGGAAGTTTTCTAATTAATCGACGAAAGCCGGCGTAACGGCCACGGCGGATGAAAAATTCTATCATTCGCTTACTCGGATCGCCATTGGAGAAGACCGAAAGATAAGGATCGAGATTATGGTCGGCGCCAGTGATCGCCGATTATATGGGGAGAAAAGACGCGCGGTCCCCTAGCGCGATCTTTACGCTAAATCGGCGCTGCGCTTCTTGAGAGCCATCGCAGATCCTCGTTAGAAAGAGATTGCCTCGTGATCGATAACATCCGCCGAATCCCGGAATTCGCCCTTTCGGCGAGAAGAATTCGCCGTGGAATGCAACGGAAGACCCATATAAATTAAGGCGCGCCCTATACGCGTTGGCTATGTCGAAGAGAAGAGAACGACCGACCTCTATCTGTCGACGACAGCTGCTTTATCGGGAAACCAATTTTTCATCGAATCGTTCCGGCTCCCGTAACACCTCATACCGTACTTAATATACGGCACACTTTTCGTCACGAAACTGTCAATCCGATGCAGTATGTGTCGCGGCTCTGAAGCGAGTTGCTGCCATGCGAGTCAATCGCCCGCCGTGTCGAACTTTATCAAGTCGCGTATTCCACGTATCACGACATTAATAAGCTCCGCTTCGTGAAATTATTATCTGGACGTATCAGAGAAATACAGGATGTCCCGGGTTTTAACCGACAAACTGCGGGAGCATATTCTACTAGTGGAAATAAGAAAAAATTCTTATATCGAGTTTGCTTAGAAATGCTTTATTACAAAGTTATAAACCAATATTGAAAAGAAATATCAGATAAGTAACAACGGATTTTTTCACAAAAATAAAAATTATCTACGCAATGATTTAGTGACGCATTTCAAAATGTTGTCCTTGCACATCGATACAAGCTAGACATCGACGTAGTACAGAATTTGTTACAGTACGACATTCCTGAAAATTTTCTTGCATCTCAGTAACTGAATTAGTAATTCGTTGCTTTAAATCTATCTGGTACTCTCCTGTTAGGAAATCTACGTTGATACTCTCGTACGGCAGCTCGTGCATTTCCGTCACAGAATCCGTACACGAAATCAATATCAGTGTATTCCTCATTTGAAAACACTTTTGGCATTCTGATAGTAATTGCTAGTTGACACGACGATTGAAATCTAACAGCTACTGTTGTGAAAGTAACAATCATACTGAATCGTTTCAACATAATACATGAACATGAATACATGTGAATACACATAACATAAACATCTTCGACCTTCCAAATTCTACACTATGTTCCGTTGTTACTTATCTCATATTTCTTTTCAATATTGGTTTATAACTTTGTAACAAAGCATTTCTAAGCAAACTCGATATAAGAATTTTTTCTTATTTCCACTAGTAGAATATGCTCCCGCAGTTTGTCGGTTAAAACCCGGGACACCCTGTATACTTAAAAAGAATGGTAATAGGATAAATTTCAGCATTATTATTATTTGATTATTTGAACGTGTGGTTCGATAAAGGATGCGTATATGAAGAATGAATTATATTTATACAGATATACTTATTTTGTTCTTCCTCTCTTCCCATGTTTCTCGTAAATTTCATATCGCATCAAATGGAAAAGAATGATGTATTATAATCTTCCTTCTTCTTCTGTAACTTAAGTCCTTTCAGTATAAGCTTAGTCTCTCTTTGATAGCCATTATTCTTTACGATCTTGAGAGAGAGAGAGAGAGAGAGAGAGCATTGGTCCTTCCCTATTTCATTTGCCGTTTCAATTCTTTGAATCAGATCGGCTTACATCTTTGGGCTTTTCAACAAAAGTTTTTTTACAAGGTGAGATGAAACCACCAATCTGAAGGACCAGGTACAATTTGTACCTCAAGAAGCAAGATGACCTACTATATCTCCAGGCACTGGACAGCTCAGATGTCTCGGGAGCGTCATTTACCATATCCACAAATGTGAGTCCTTGAGGGACATGTATTATCATACAAATGCATTATTTTAACGTTTTCAACGATTTTCACAGAATATTTTTCCGTTCTCTAGTAATCCAAAAAGCCCAAAAACTCATTTATTAAACGCACACATTTATTATCAGCTTATTCGCAAATCTGCGGCTGGTGATCGTGACACAAGGAACGAGGAAAAACGAATCTCATGGACGAAAGTCATGGGGAAAGTCGACGACAGTCTATGGAGAATGATAGCGGTAAATAAAATTAAGTTCACCCTAACGAGCGTTTCACGAGTTTGAGAAGCGTGTCGGGAATGACAGGGTAGATCGCGCGCCAGCAGTTATCCCCCCGCTATTCGGTGAACTGTACTCGACTCAACGACGGGGCTGTCCGTCGAGATGTAACTTACACGCAGCCACGAACCCCCGAGACCATTTCTCATCCTGGCTTCACGCGCTGCGACGCGAAGAGGGTGAAACGGCGGCGTGAAAGAGGTGTACGAGGCACGCGATGCTGGCGAAAGCAAGGCGGAACCACCGACCTAGCCAGAAGAATCCATTTGGCGAAGGTAACGGATGAGGCGAGAAAGTTTGCGCGGCGATAACTCATCGTTCACACCTTATTTACCTAGTCGTCTTCGCTTCGCCTAGTCGATCGTTCCCACGCCTCTACAGTTCAACGAAATTGAATTTTAACACGAGTCCCTCTTCCTTCGAAGGTATCCGGATTCGTATTTACGCCTGAACGAAATTATATTCCCTCAAGTCAGTTTTGTGTACATTGAAATGTCCATTAATATCTAACAAAAGTTAAGAAACGCCTTCAATCCATGTAACTCTTCTCTGAAAATCACTGAAGATGCAACATGCGAGCAACTATGATAATAAGTTAATTACGAGACTAGCAACATCGCATCGTCCGTAAGTAATGTTGTCAACGAGACAAAAATACAACTTGCAGGGGTCTCGAGGGAATCTAAAAGCACTTCAGCACGCGTAAGAAATTACAAGTCCGAGCAGCTAAGAACACAGATCGATCTTGGGGAGAGGAAGATTGCCAAGTTTGAGGATTAATCGCATTGCGCCGTCAGGCGATTGAAGCGGCGAGATATTTCGCTCCTGAAGGATCGCAAACGGGAGTAGACAACCGAGAAACGACGACGGCGAGCAAGCCGTCATCGCAACTGCGAGACTCGGCGACACAGCGGAAGACCGTGCATCATTCCGTCACATATTTATACCTCCACGCCGTGCACAGGGGACGAGGAAGAGGATGTGGTGGAGCAGCAGGAGGTGGAAGAGGACGAGGGATGGTACCGTGGCTTATCGCCTCGAGATTGCGGCTAAATCTCTCCCCGGGGTGCAGCGCGCGCGCGGGAAGTTCCGGGTTTAACAAACGGTTGCTCGCGACGAAATTGCTCGTCGCCAGAACCGGCGCCGCACGAGAGGAAGTTCTCGAGTGTCGTCGTCGGCGCGGCTGCATCCGCCAGGGATGCTGCGACACGGCTTATTCGCCGTGTCGTTTTAATCGCCGCTTTTGTTTTCGCGCCGGTAAGCGCCGGGATATCGGTCCCCCAAGAAAGCACGAAGAACCAACATCGCTCATAATAACATCGTCAAAAAGGATATTTGCCGAGGCGGAGTCGTTTTACGCTCGTTTTACGCGACGGCGACGAGCCGTTATCCGTGCTCCGCAAAACCGCTTTTAATTGTCTTCTATCCTAGTCGCGTCAATACGTAATAATTACAATCGCAAAATTACATTTATGCAAAGGAATTCTCGCATATAAAATTGTATATAATTGCAAAAATGGGGTGATTATTGATTAAACTTATAAAATAAGATCAATTCCAGCGCGCAAAGCGTAAATCGCGAATTATACACGTAACGTTTATTACGAGCATTTATAATTTCTGTAACTTTGTTTCGCTGTTGTTATCGTGCACCTCGAGTTGAAGAGTTCACAGAGCGAGATGGGAATAGTTCATAACTTAGAACTTTGTCGTTCGCTGACCGGTCCGTATTCGATTTTACAGATTGCCGATTCATCTCGTGGTTCAAACCGAATCCCTCAATCGCGTTTCAAGTTTATACAGTATACCTGCAGCGCTCGTTGTTAAACGCGAGGAAATCGATTGTATCGCTTGGGAAACGCCGTGAACGGGGAGAAACCGGATGCAATGCCGGTACAGCGGTAACGAACGCGGGGCTTCAACCGTGCCCACTTTTACGCTTGAATTAACATACTCATTTGTTTCCCCCGAGAGGAAACTCGCTTAACCACGGCGGACCTGCCCGAGACCCTGCCGTACATCGCATGATGCAGATACAGCCGGATGCCCCCTGGAAGGCCCATATTCCCGAGAGATTATTCATGGTGCATCTCCGTCGTCACTTGATTCCTCGATCTTAGCGCAGCAGCCGCAACGAAGATTGCATTTGCACCGAGCGTTGTACCGAGCATTGTTTTATCTCGTTATTGAATGCAACTGTCGTCGACGGGTTTAGCTTCCTGGATAAATTGCCGGCGGAAGGAAACGTATTATGCTCGTTCGTTGTCACCTGGTGAAATGTTTAATTCGTTTCCGCGAACGTGAAACTGAATGCGCGCTTTTCGCGTGCACATATCGCCGCTCCGCATGTTACGCCATTTGTCTTCGTTACGCATATAGAGTGACAATATATTTTAACAATCTCTTTGTATAAGCGCGGTGATAAATGCAGTATATGAATATTTGTCGTAAAACGATACGGTTAATTTTGTTGTTCCCGAAATCCGATGCGCGAAATGGAATGCACCGTTTTAAGCGCGATTTAATATTTATTATGTGAATTAATTCGTTATTGAAATATCAAAACTTTTATATACATATATATCTGTTTGAGAATCCAAATTATATCAGGTTACATTGTGAGTTAATTATGAAAATGTATTATGATTTTCTTTCTATTTATAGCAACTGATATTCATTAATAATCGCAAAAGGCCATACAGTTTAATAAATTCTCGCTTCACGAATATAATTTATTTAACTAAGAGACTCCTGTACACCTCCTCTCCTTTCGTGAGAAGTTACAGTCAACTTCGCCTTTTACTAAATGCAGACTCACACTCTTAAAACACTTGCTACCCTGGAGTTTTGGAGCGCATTATCGCAACGCACCTGCGGTGATAAACATTTACGCCCGGCATAAGAGCGCGTTCAACTATAATATATAAACGTAAACTGAAAGTATCGTGAAACACGTTAAGCTGCATAATGCTCCAAAGATACTGAGGCTGACTCGGCTGTTATTATTTTAAAATCATACAAACGCGATGTTCAGCGAATAAAAATCGATTATACACTTTTTCAAAATAATTATTACGTACACGTTTCCAGTAACACAATTTTTTAATTTTAAATGAAAAGATTTTCGCAAAGCATTAACATCGTGATAAGAATGTCTGATGTAATAAATGATGTAAATAATCCATCATCGACAGGTATCAAACTGACTATAAAAGTCAAGATCTGTTACTTTCATTTTATAATATCGTTTACTTATAATTTCAAGTACAAGATGATGTTATTCAGATAAACTTCAACAGACCTGTTCTAAAAACTTTTAAATGCTCGGATTCACGTCAGATCATATTCACGTGCCGTCGAATAATGCACGCGAGGAAATTTGTTCCGAGATAAACGTTGGGAAACCGAGAGGTCGATGTTGCAATTCCGTTTTATTCATGCATATTTCAAGCATATTTCAAGCAGTTTTTTCCAAGCACTTTTTGCGTTTATCTTTTTCTCATTTGTCTATCCCTTTACAGCGCATCAATGCGGCTCTCCCCATCCATTAGATATTTTTGCAACCACAAATGTTAGCGCTCTTAAAACATGGTTTTTCATGGCTTCACGCGTATCTCCGTTGCGTATCCTGACGCGATTTCATTGCTGATCAAACATTTATCGTGGAAGTTTGCAAAGTGGCAGAAATCTGAAATCCCCTCGTTGCTTGTACACCCTCGGGAAGATCCCACCTAACATGCCGGATACACATTGATGTACATTGATGTACACACACACACATGCGTATATTCTCCCGCTCGCCCGCGCGCGCGTGAGTACTTCTCCTTTTTCCGATGGCGGTTTTAGTACCGCAGGGAAGAATTACTACGAAAAAGCAACCGGAACCATAAAACGCGGTGTTAGGATAGCACGGCTCGTTTTAAGCAAATTCATGGCCGACAAGCGATGCTGTCTGCGCGAGCATCGTAGAAATATACACGGGATGCGAAATCATTTCGGCCAGCAATTTTACGACGGACGTTACGTTTCGCGAGAGGGCTCTGCGCACATGCATGATAAGTGTGAACAGCGTACGCATAGATATTCTGCTAAACACCATCACTGGTCTTATACGGGAATTTTTATGGGGGATCTAATTACGTTTACTATTCATACAATCTGCTACAGATTTATGCACATTTCTCATGTAATCTAAATCTTTACATCGCGATTGATAGTGCGATAATGTAAAATACTCCCTTTTTTATTAAACACGTTCGTGCGGGGGAACAATTAATAGATAAACAATTTATAACTCCTTGAATAATTTTTTATACACGTCGTATGCGTGTCCTATACAAGAATATAAGAGACATATCATCAAATTTCATTTCCGATTCTGATCTGATAAGGCGAAACGTGGCGTAGTTGGTCAAAGAAAAACTTCCGGGAAATCCGGGTTGTTTCCGCGGATGATCCTAATTGACGAGGCGGACGGAACAAGGAAAGAAGAGTCCACGCGCGCGCTCATTCGATGGCGTTCCTTTGATCAATCGAATCGGCGGCGAACATCCGTGACGGGAAACGTGACGTAAGATCCGGTGGACCAGTCGTGCGCGCGGCTGCGAGCGGAAACTATCTCGAAGTCCGTGGCCACGGCGGATTGGCGGATCGACGTGTTTGAAGCCTTCCCTCGGGAGAGAAGCTCCTTATCATCATGCCGGTCGTATAACTGCAGACGGACCGGGTGTATATACACCCCCGAAACGAGCGTTTCCACACGGCCGGCTCCGAAACATTTCAATTACTTATGCCGTGGCAGCGCTCGCGCGCGCACACGAGGGTTGCTTCCTTCCATCCCTCTCGTTCCTCTCCATTAGGCGAGCGACTTAGCAACGGCGGGTGATGGCAGTCTTTCTTAGTTCCGCCCGCTGCGGAACCTCAGGATCGACTTCGAGACAGGCCGTTTGAATTACCACTTCTGAAAGCTCTCTCTCCCGTCTCGCGAATACGCGGATGATTAAAAGCCGCTGAGCGTTAAGCGCGATGTTGGCTCGTTAATTTTTAAACTCGCTCGCCGCGTTAATAATTCATCGGATGTGCCTTCGGTCTTAATGTCGGTCGATGAGAGGTATCTGTGGCTTTAATTTATCTCCAACTCGTAAATCATGGAAACACGTTGGGTGATGAAAAAAGCATTAAATTGTAACGCGAGTTACTGATGTCGATGTCATCCACGGGGACATCAGCATTGTAACGTGCGTTACAATGTTTTACGTACAATAGTAAAGTAGTCCACAAAAAATATAAAATATAAAAATTTAATAAACGAAAAATATAAAAAATAGGAATAAACGATGTTTTCTATTGAAATTGATTGGTTTTTATATCCAAATTCGTGTGATTGAATCTATTGAATTCGAATCGATTGAATCAAATGTTGTACGATTCTTTGAATTTGAACCAAATTATGATGAAACAAGAATACTTTACCACATTATAGAAAAATATCTGCCGAATGCTTATTAACGCATGATATTCGACCATTTTATTTTTCATTTATTCGTAATTCATTTTATCGTAAATATTTATTTATTAATTGAACTCCATTTCGTGTTTTTTCATGCTGCACTTGTTGCACAGAGATGTGCCGTCCGCGCGAATCAACGCGCGATATTATCTCGTACGCGTTGAAAGAGGTTTCGAGCGGTCATCTCGCGCATGGATGCGTTCGTCGGTGATAAAGTTTTATATCACTGTCAGCTGTGCTCTCTCTCTGCAAAGTGCGGCAATGACTGCGTTTGTGTGTGGGCAAGCGGTTTAACCACGAAACTGTATCGCCAGTAAAACTCGCGTACCTCTCTATCTATCTCTCCCTCCCGCGATTTTCCGCATTGGTTCTCGTTCCTCTTACCTGTCGAAGTGTTCTTCACGATAAAGCGTGATCCTGTCGATTCGTTCGTGAGCCGTTTTTCTCCTTCAGGATCTCCTCCACGAAAGCCAAGCACTTTCACGCGTCCGTTCGCTCCGAAACAATCCTAGCATCGAGCTCATCCCGTTCATTCGTTCTCATGCGCGAGCTTTACGACGGAAATCAACGTGGCTATTATGCGCGGAGGACAATCGTGCGTTCTTATCGTACTGCTTTGGCAGAGCTATCTGGTATTCATGTATTGAGCTCGTCGACAATGAGCATTCATACTCGGGGTCATTGAGAATTACAATTTGAGCCTGTAGCTTATCAAAGTACCAGTATCCTTCCGTGTCGTGATATCCTCTCGTCGAATCCCAAAGAAATCCCTCTCTCGCTATCCCACGGTGCGATTCCGACCGACCCTTTACGACGTTCACTCGGAGAAAGTTCAGTTTCGGCCGTGCCGTATTTTTTTTTCCTTCGCTTTTCCATTCGTGCCGAAAAATAAGAGGTGGTTTTATTTCGCCGCCGCCGCTCCTTGTTTCTATGCGGGCTTCGTTCGCTCTCCTTTTGTCCATATACCGCGTGCGCTCGCGGAACGCCGAAATGAATGGTCGGGGAATTATTCACTTTGCGAAATCTCGGTGAGTGGTTGGAGGGACTAGGACAGAGATAAGATACGACTTCATTTCCGCCTCGCGGCTGCGCTACGCCGCCCGCGCGGACGTCGTTCATTTCCTCCGTCCGTGTCGCGGGTAACTGTACGAAGTCAGCATCGAAGTTGATCGCTCAGCATCTTGAGGGGGCACGATTGCTTCACCACGTCGATCATGTTGCTCTGACATTCTCACATTCAGGAAAAGCTAGTAGTTCACGAAAAACTATTATTACTATTACCAGTTTTGTATATATATCAAGTTGCAGTGCTAATTCGTTGATCGACGCTTTTATTGAAGGATTTATTTGTGCGTTAAAGACGAAAACTCGGAGATATAACGTCTTAAACACATTAGAAACACATGGTTTCACATGGGAATTATGCTCTTGTCTTATCGTGGCTTGCACAACGCATTGTACCTCATGCGCATAGAAAGTTTCGTAAATTGGTCGCTCTGCTGGAACAAGAAGAACGTAGTGCAAGCGATGAATTTTAAGACAGGATACGTTGCACGCCCAGAGGCAAATCTAACCGAATTTATTCAAATCCCTATCGTTTCGTCCCTCGAGCCGTAGGGCGACAGCAATAAGTCACCGTCGCGGATGACCTCTATGAATAATGCAACTTAGAAGAAACTTTTTTTCATAGAAGGAATAAGATAGCGCGAGAGCACATACATTTCTTCAGCTCTTCCAGGGGTCAAGATTGTAAGCGGAAGCAAGCTCTAAGTGAGCGATAATATACGAGCTTCTCGAAGGCTACCATAGAAAAAGATGGTTCAACCATTTATCCACTTTTAACTACCTCGCTATTAAAATATTTGCAATGAGAAATACGAAAAGTTTCCGTCTCAACACTTTACGTCCTCCCCTCGTCCACGCATTTTATTCGGTTGTGTTTTGGAGTTGATTTCTCGCTGACAAATTTGACGAGGCAATGCGTACAGCGATCGGAGTCCACAGGTTTTCATTTAAATTTGAGAAACATAAATAGATAACGAAACTTTATTCCCTTTACTTCATTTCGCTTGTGTCGTGCATTAAGAAAAGTTTAATTAGAAGCTTAGGATCGAGAGCGCGCGCCGCAATCGTGAGATATTTCTCGAGGCAGTTCCGGCGTCATCATCGCCGAAAGGATAAGCGGAGCAAACGAGTTATCGGACGAGACGGAAGATGGGGGACAAGATTCACCCATTGGTTGCGTGCTGTCCTACGGTTGACACAATTTCTCACTGGCGACACGGTCCTGGACGATCGATACCGCCAAGCTCACGTCGCGACTCTGCCTAAGGAGATCATCATCGGGCTAAGCATCACACGCCGACACAATTTCAATCTTAATGGACCATTTTCGGGGCGCAGTCGTGCGGTACGCCGCGTACGATACGACTGATGCTCGAGCTTGCCATTAATGCGACGATAATATTGATCGCTAACTGCGGGGAGCCGATCTCCGAGCCGGTCATTTCGGTGCCGGTCGAACACGGCAGAGATCTATGCGCCTTCGCAAGCGAATGAGAGAACGATCGATCGGGGAGATTTCCGGCATACCCAGAAGCCAAACCTCGAAAGTGATCAATTCGAGCAAAGGATAACGAGACTCTCTGAAAACGCCCGCGTCCCGATTTCGCTGGGGGTTGGATATATAAAGGTCATTTCGAGAGAAGGAGAAAAATCCCAAAAGGATTAACGAGCTCCTCCCGATACAGCCTTTTCTCTCCCCCCGAGATACTCTCTTATAAATATGATGAGAATATCTTCTATCATTCGATTTAGTTCAGAGATATAAATCGAATACAAGTCTCTCTCTCTCTTTCTCTCATTCAGAGTTAGCTTAAAAATTATTATTGCTAAAGGAAAAATTAATCATCCTGTTGTTAATATGACTACCTATTGAAGAAACGATTTGCACATCGAATTTTGATAGAGCAGAGAGATCCCAAGGCTTTACCAATTCGAAAGTTGCAACTCCCTAATCCAATCCAAAAAATATTATGGAATCTAGCAGCAAAACGATAGCAGGATTTATCGTAATGTCCTCTTTTGCCGTCTTACTATTACCACAAATCTGCAATGTGAAATCACATGTATCTTCTCCACGAAAGCTCTAACGATAAATTCCGGGACTTTACAGAAATAATGCACGGAATCGAATAAATTCATGTTCTTCGACAGAATCGGGCGGACTTGTACGTAGTGGCAAATCTGCTACTCAAATATTCGTTGTATAACGAATGAGCAATGTAGGATAGGATAGGCGATGGGATATCGACGCTGTGAGAACTTAATGCCGCGAGTTATCTCGGGGAGCAGTAGCGTGGCGCGAAAGAATAAGAGCAGGCAGAACCAACTCACCGATACTCCGATCCCTCGCTCAGCTGTCTGACCGTAATGGGAAATTCGCTGGGTCCGTGCGCTTTCAGAAGTTCCTGCAATCGCACGAGGCCGTCGTTGCTGTCGTAGATAATGGTGAAACTCTTCCAACCCCAGGCCTTCACCAGATCGACGTACGCCTGGAACACGGGTAATCAATCACAAGCTGTGTTATTATTACAGCCGGGTTTAACAGCTGCCGTAACGCTTTTACGTCTCCCGAGATGCAATTTAACTCTCGGGCTGTCTACATCATTCGATCCTGATAATGTTGCCATCGCATAAAGGCAACAAGTACGATGAATTAACGTCTCTCGCTTAAAGAGTGATAATATTGCACATGCAATTCAATAGGTATTATTTATGCAAAACGCGATACTTGATGTATTATATAATTATTATAATACTGTATCGAATTATATCTAACGCGAGTGTAAATATCATACTTCATAATATATTCGATAAACAAAATAAAATCAGAGCCCTACTTCGTACTATTGTTTAATGAGAAAGAGAGCGAGAGAGAAGTAACAAAAGTGTGTAAAATATATGATAATAATATTCCATTACGTCATTAAAATGTCTAATGTACAACAACAACTTACAATTTATGGCGGCTTTTATCTCACATAATATCCAATGCAAAGTTTAAGTTTATTTATCGAATGATAATGTAGATTGCTCGAAAGTTAGTTTATACACACGTAAATAAATGGGAAAATTGTATATATATATATATATATATATATATATATATATACATATACATATATATATACAGGGTGTTTCCTAAGTAAGTAGACAAACTTAAGGAGAATATTCCTTGGCTTATTTTAAGAAGAAAAGGTCATATAAACATATGTCCTAAACTGCTTTGTTTTCCAAAAAAAGTACATCACTGTTTTCGTTCACTTTTCGGATAGCGTGCTTTTGCAGTACGAGTCAACAGCGATGGGGATGGAGTGGGGATGATCTCGCGGCGCCGCAAGTGAACACTCGTTTCAGACTGCGCCGCGCGGCCGCCGCGAGACCATTCCCACTCCATCCCCACCGCTGTTGACTCGTACTGCAAAAGCACGCTATCCGGCATCACTGCTATCACGTTATCTTTGACGCAAACTTTATTAGTTCCTATTAAGTTTAGTAATTTTATTAATTATGGTAAATTACACAAAGTTTGTCTACTTACTTAGGAAACACCCTGTATATATATATAATTTTGTCGAGACATTATTCAATTAATTATAGCATACATTGGGACAACAACTAACTTAGTGTTAGTGAAACTAGAAATGAACTTGTACCGATTAATCAATCGAATATTTAATACGTTGGCGCTGTGATATAAAAAGCTAGAAAAGAAAACTAAATCTTTACTAAGTATGTATATATACTTAATAATATTTTATATATACGTATACTATATATAAGGTTTACTATTTTTCTTTTAACACTGTAATGTTAAATAACATCTTTATAATATCTATTACGTTCTAATATTAACGAACTGCATGCAGTTCTTTAATATTATAATTTTAGGTAATATAATATTAAATAAAATTTTAATATAATTTGCAGTTCTCTAATATTATGCAGCAGTTTTGATGTTTACTAGATATGTCTGCACAAAGCAATGATACAATGCAATGATACAATGATATCTTTACAGAGTGGAAAAGATGGAAAAAGTATATACAAGATTCACAAATATAACGATTTGACATGGTTCCGGTCCACAAGATATTAACAAATGGTATGTTGGAAATAACAACGACGTATCATAAGAAAAATCCGCGCAGCGATGCGGACATTTCTGTTCATGTTTCAAATTCTGCTGGAGTTCGGATTACGATATACTGCCGATGAAATGTTAGCAGCATTGACTATAAATCGAAATCGAGTCACAAACGCGAGCTCTGTAGGCACCATTATCGTGAACGCGAATAGAACCGTCATAAAATACCATAGTCTGCGCTGTTGTTTTCGTCATATTTTCTGTTTCTCTTCTCATGTTGCAGAGGAATCGTTATATTGGAATAATAAGAATATCTTTGCAGTTGCGTACGTGTGTACAATACTTTCGAAAGTAGGTATTGTTTCCTGAAATCTCTAGAGAAAGATCATTTTCACGTTAGATATTTATTTGTAAATTGGATCATTAAATTGATGATTCTTGATTATCTGATTTGTTAAAAATACAAATATTAATAATAAAAAATATTAATAATAAAAAATTAACAAAAAATGTTTTATCTAATAGTATAAAATTGACAAAACATCATTATAAATTTAGTTTTTTAGTTCTTTTTATATATATTGTTTAAAAGTGATATGTATTGCATATTGCATATTGCATCGCATTTCGCAGCCTAATAACAGAATAAAATAAATTCTGACGCTTCCCCTGCGATTGAATTTTAAAATAAGTTCGTCCCGTTATACATCCTTTGTTACACATTGTGTCACGGTGCAACGAAGCATCTTTTGTGAAAATAGCTCGTAAGAGACTGCAACTTATTCTGTCGCGCAGCAGTTCCTCCACAGCCCAGGCTTTTAACTGGAAAAACAAGTATCACAGACGCGCGGCTCTCCAATAACCGAATCGAAGGCGAGCCAAGATGCTTTCGCGAGAATTCACTTCGCCGGTAACGCATCCTTCGCAGCCACGCTTTCTCCGATAATCCGAATTCTGTGAAAGGGTGAATGTATATTTTTCAGCGAGGAACTTCCGCCGGTGGTTCCATCCGCCATCCTCTCTCCTTTTTCTACCTCCATTCTCTCCTCCAGCGAACCCGCACAAACATACGATCCTCAAGATTTTATATTACCGACCATTCGCTTCCTTTCCCGCACTTTTCGCGAAGAAATCACCGACCGTCTAGCTGCATAATATCCTTTCGGGATGCACGTTATACATAATCCCGGCCATTAGGATTATAAGGCGCGCGCGATGTCACGAGCCTTGGACCGCTGCGTTAACTTCTACCTCACTCACGGATAAATCATTTTACAAGCTCTGCTCTCTGGAATGAAATTCTGCGCACTTGATCTCGCTGGTTAGCCCGTTACGTGCTCCATTACAAAATATATGTGCACGCCTGCGAGTGATATCTTTATCGAAAATGAAAATTTACGAAATTGTTTACAAATCTTGGAATATTGTCGTCTTCGTTTCAAGATATGTATGTTAACAAGCAAGATATAATATTGTAAAAAGGAATTAATTGTATATGTGTGTTAGATATAGCCAGCAATATTGTTTCTAAGTTACTGTATCATTTTTAATTTTCTGTTTTGTTGAATGCAATAAATATTATTTCGCACAAGGGAGATTTGTACTGCATGGAATCTAAATGATAAATGGTAGTACTACGTGTGCAGTTTGCCGATTTTATATACTTCTTAGATCATATATTCTATAAACGTTTGTAACTTGTTAGGTACGCTTACAAATTCTTTGTGTTTTTGTAGAGTATCTTCTATTTCTTTTATATTCTATACTAGAATTGCTAAAATTGAAAGTTTAAAATGAGACAATGACTTCTTTAATTCGCCAATAAATACGTTAATAATTCCTGTTTATTTGTTGACCAAATGACTGGCAATATAATAAAATATTAATAATACAACATTTTTCGACCATTTTTTGGTCTTTATCAAGTGTAAAGGTGCGTCAGAAATCATTTTCTGAAAGTAATATATATTATACATACAAACAAGATTTGTGTGTTTTAATTGATTTGGAAACACAAAGTTTAGAAATAATATAATAGTTTGATGCACCCAATACAAGAAATTGTGAATAATAACATACCATATTTTTATAAAGATCGATTAACCAACACTTCTCTCAAATATCATGCGTACTCTACAAATGCACAAACTGTAATGAAAACACTGAAGCACGATGCTAGCTATACAAAAGGGCACTAGCACGAATTTCGATCCCCTCAAACGTTTTTCTGTGAAATACTCGTTGATTTACGCCGTTTATTGTGTCATATCGATCTTTTAACGGCCCACATTTCCCTGAGCGAATTGCGAGCAAATTGTATCGATCGCATTTGTCGCTTTATTGTGCTACATTCATGCTAAGTTACACAATGTACATTAAATTATATGAATTAAATAAAGAATATTCTATGGTAATCTATCTATTCGTTACAAAAAATGCATTTTACTCCTTTTTATAAAGTATTGTATGAAATAATAAGTCATGTTATTGGGTGACAGCTTTTTTGGCCGGAAAAACACAAGTGTGTACAGAAATCGCAGGAACAACCGATCTTTTCCTTACGCACTCTGCCAAAATCTGACCGTCCTTCTTTGAAAACTGATCTCTCTTTTTTTCATCACCAAGTTACACGTATTCAGATAAACACCATCTCCAGGTTACTAATTATTCATTAAATGCTTTGACAAAATGATGTTATTTCAAAGCAACGAATTAATTATCGGTTAAAGGCGAACGACTTAAACGACAATTCTACGACTATGCTTTCCCTCCCCTATAGTATGTAAAAGTATTAGTCACTAGGGAAACGCCTGGCGTAGACAGGCGTTATCATTGTAGAAATTAAAGATTTCCAGAATTTTCCCATTACCCGGAGGTGAACCCCTATCACCATGCGAAATTTGGTGTTTCTAGCATATCGGGAAGTACCCGATCAATTCAACGACAGACAGAATAGGGATTTTATATGTATAGATAGAAGATGTTTTGCACGCTTTCGTTTTAAGTGCATATTATATGCAATATCATTCAGTCAGTAATAAAAATAATTGATCCTTTTAGGTTTCTTACAAATTTTCTGCCATCTCTCCGATAAATTTTAAATTTTTGAACAAAAATTTTTTCGTATTTCTATCATATCTCGAAAGTATTTTCCAGCTAAAAAGTATTGCATTGATTGGAATAAGTGGTAGTCTGATGACGCCAAGTTGAATAAATGCGCGTGTGGAAAACCATTACGGCTTAAGTTCAAACAGGTTTGCTAAAAATGAAAAGCATGTATAGCTTTTCATTGGCTATCGCGTTTACTATTATTTTGCGAAATTACGTTTATCGTTAAATTATGACATATAAAGGTTTACAAAGTACGATGTCATCGTATTAGAATATCGTATTTAAAAATTATCTCGTCGGAAGATTTCATATAAGAACAGGAAAGAACAAGCAAATATGTTATACACGTATATACAGAGCATTTGGTATTGTGTAAGTACAAATAAGTGAAGTGATAGAGCAGATTGATTTAGTAAAAAAGTAAAAAATCTTGTACCATTTTCCAAAAACCTATGTAAACTTTTGAACTTAAATAAAAAGGATTGTTAAATCAGAGCGCTGAGGCGGTAGGCGTAATATTCTAACCACAATAGTGATGTAGTAACAAATATTAGAAAAATATTAGGAAAGGATGACATAGCGAGTTGTCCACTGAACTGTAATACTGGAATGGGCGCTAGCAGCACTGTCGCAACGCCGAGAGAGATAGCTGCTGTACAGTCTAAATAAAAAATAAATTTTAGGTTATAAAGATTATAATGTAATGAATATTTACCTAAAAAACGATTCATTAGACGTTAAATTATAGTTCAGTGGAGTTGTCCTTTCTCCTTTTTCATGATATGTGTTTACTATCGTTGCTATGTCATCCAGCCATTGGCGTGTCGAGTGCACTCCGCCCATCTCGGAATATATTGCATTATATAATAATGAGATATAACAGATGTGGCTGCATATACCTAATAAACGCATATTCAATACCATAAGTATAAGCTTTCCACCTAACGAAATTCGAAGATTCAATTGCATATTTTATCAAACGTAATAAATTGCAGATAATAATGTATTATATATTCTATAATTATTATCATAACAACACTGACCTGTATGTAAGATCAATTCAGAAACACTCCTTTCAGGAGTTTACCTTAGAGTATACGTGTATACCTTACGAATGCCTGGACTAAAATGAAAGTGAAGACTGCTTGAAAAAATCAACTGCGCTTGCGCGAACTTCGGTCAAGATATCATGACATGACTATTTTCCTGTGAGAAATAAGTATCCGTTGTTACGGCGCCAAATCGATCGGGTAATCGCTCACTGTTCTCTCCCGCGCAAAGTGCGAGCAAATTATTTCTATAGCACCTTACATTAGATCTTGATATTTTATGTTATTTTCGTCGGTATATTTCTGTTAAATTAAGGAATTTTGCCTTGGAAAATACGAGAGAAGAAAAATAGTATGTAATATTCTTTATTCGAAAAAAGAGGAGAGATAGGCAAATTCATTTTGATGTATCGCTTCTCAAATGCGAGTGGAAGCTCGAAGAAGAGTGACCTGTATGGATACTCAATTTCTGTACCTTCATCGAATTTCTCTGGTCGCACTTGGGATGTGGCCTTATCATCGGACAATGTTTGTTCAACTTCACGCTTGTGTGTTTTGTCTTACTATGATTAGCTTTCTTATATTTCAGGTATGTACATGTATATTAATAGGCGTACAGTTTCTATATATATTATGTATATGTATAATAGCATAAGTGTAAAAATAATAATATAAAATTATTTGATAAAAATATAAAAAAAGAATATTATATATAAAATAATACTACTTGTTTATATTTTTATAATTATTATTCTCTTTCTACTTTTATTAAATATATTATTATTTTAGATGCTAAACATATTTTCAGTTTTATGTAAGATTTAGAATTATTCATAGCGTATCGAGAACACTATTATCAACAGAAAAACATTTTGTCATGTTTTTGTATTAACTTATGATTGACATAATTAGTACTTTATAATTTGTAATTAGTAATAATTGTAATGTAAATCGTACTTAATTCACAATATTAAGAATAATCTTTTTCAAGGAAAGATTAAATAATCGACAAAAACCGTATCAACTTCATAATTAGCTTCATCTTTTTCCATTCTCTTAGTCTTTAGTACTTGTTCCTGTTGAAATCTGTTAAGATTTATTTCCCTATATCTTAAAAGTATTAGTATTCGCAATAACCAAAAAAGAGTTAAATTATCAGTAACAAATTACATCAATGGACACGTTAAGGTTTATTTAAAAAGCAACATTTGCAGTTTATGCTAATCACATGGGAGTGCAATTTTTTCTAATTTTTTAATTATATTCATTGCAGCTTACACCATTTCTAACTACAGAATGTACTATTGAGTTTATAATTGAAATTCTTTCTACATCACTTTATCTTCTTTTGTGCGTAATTAACTATATTTCTTTTTGGATTAACACGCATGTTGTAAGTTGAGTTTTTACAGTGTGCTTCTAAACATATCTAAACATATATAAAAGTATATATATATCAGGTTTTATACACTGTAACTTGAAAAATTTATCAAAGATATAGAGAATTGTCTGATATATTGTTGATACGATAGGTGAAGCATGTATTGGAATATCTTCAGTGCACATGTAGCGAGTTAAAGGACGAAAACGAAATTGCTATTATAAAAAGATATGGACACATTGCAAATTGTCTTGCCATTGGATTAACATGTACGAATATATTAATTATTATTAATGCCTTAGCGCACGCTTTTCAATATAACATATTATACCAAAAGTTTGCGAATATGAAAATAAACAAGAAAGGAGAGTGAATAGTGTTAAGAACTTACCAAATTATTACAGAAAAATAAAAAGTTAAAAAAATAGCGAAATAGATGATCAAAAATTCGAAACATATATCTATACTGTTGCGCAGGACTTCGTATGTGCGTTTAGTATTAAAATAAGTTTATTTAATACAAGAACACAAATGATAAACAAGTTCTCATATTATTACAACACACTCAAAGTAACGATGAAAACTAAATACACGTCTTAATATGGCAAACTCAAAAAATAGACTTCTTTACAATGACGTGACTACGCGGGCGGGAGCCATAACATAATAGACAAGAAAAAGAACGTGCGCGCGAAAACGAACAAGGGTGCTACCTTAATCGCTAAGCGCGCTCTCTAACAAAATTTAATTGGCTCGAAGCTATCGCTACATACACACAACATCTTATGCTGTATGTCGATATGTTAAAGAGGGTGGATTTATATGATCACTGCTTATGTATTTAAAACATCTTCAGTGTTGGCGATGTGCGGTTTATTCATCGCGACTCTTTTGCCATTTCTGCCGCGGATTTTTGGCATCTTTTTCCCCGTAAATAAATCCGAACCATATCGCAAAATGTTTATCATCACTGAATATTTTATCGATGAAGAAAAATATTTTTATTTTATTTTCCTGCATCAGTGCGCAGCCTATTACATAGCAGTAGGTACATTAATAGGAGCAGGAATAGTAATGACGGGATACTCTACATATATTTGTGGATTCTTTGAGATTGCTAGGTAAGAAAGTAATGTGGAAACAGAATGGAGTATTGTGATTACATATAAAATATTCTTTTTTGTTCTTTTGAGAACAAATTTTGAAAACAATTATTTATAATTTATTTATAGTTACCGTATCGAACAGGCAATGCGAATAAACAATGACGAGGTAACTAATCAGAAGAACAAGAGGGAGATTGACAAGAAGATAAGTCATGCAGTGAATATTCATCGCATAGCTCTTGAGTATGTTCTATTCCATGCATGCAAGCACGCAGGCACAGCAGTTTTAGGATATTTATGTTACATATAAAATGAAATATTTATATATTTTCCATAGCTATATTGAATTCTTTCTACATAACTTCGAGAGAACATACACTCTTCTACTAGTGATTGTTGTAATTTGTTTGAGCCTTCACCTGTTTGGAGTAAGAATTTAAGCAAATAACTAAATCTCACAATTATTAAATTTTTTCGCCAGTGCAACAAGATATTTAAATTGATAGGTTGTCTGCAAAAAACTATACGTAGGTGATCCAAAAAGTAATGAGATTGGTCCTAAAGAAATTAAAACAACGTAAAGTGGCAACACTACATACCTACATATACCTGAACATCTCTTCTCGACTTTGAAAACTCCGATCGGTTCAGTTAGTAACCCTTAGGCCCAGTTCCACAAAATCAAAATTAAACCGAGCTTAACTGTCTGACCGTTATATTTAACGTCATGGCTACACTAGTATTACGGTCCACATTGTGTTATTAAATGTGAAACAAAAATTGCGAACGGTTTACTGAAAAAAAATGTTATTTAATTTTTGTTACAATCGACACCGGTCTCCCCTAGTTTTGCTAAATCTATATTCTGTAGAACCTGTCAAAGATTTCTATTTCTGTTGAAACATCGAATGTGATTTGTTGTCAACATTACAAATAAATGAAGACGCTACTAGATATATTTCATTGAAATTGGTGGCGCTACAGTATTAAACTTCGTTCATATTCATTAAATACCCTAAATTTTGCGTTTAACTTTAACCACAAAACTCGTTATTAACCGTGGTTTATAACAGTTGTAAAACGTGACATTTCTTTAAAACTGGGTTTAATGACTTAATCTACGTTTGAAGTAAGTTATGGAACTGGGCCTAAGAAGTCCAAACAGCGAGGATGATAAGGTTGTAATAGCAATAAAGGCGCAAGCTTTTCAAAGATGGCCTAGATTTCGTCTTCCAAAAGATAACGTGATGGGAAAAGTGCGTTGCATTCAATGGGGACTATTTTGAAAAGGAACATGTAAATTTAGATTAAAAATACAGTTTTGTATTTTTTATAGCATTTGTCTCATTACTTTTTGAATCGCTCTCGTAATTAGGGTAATATAAAAATAATTGTATGTATGTGAATTGAATTCATATTCTTAGTAGAATCATTAAAAATATAAGATATTTCATGTGAGAAACATTTTGCGGTTAATATTTAGATAAGGTTATCCATTGCGAATATCAATGACATTGATATATATTAGAAAGATCACCCCCCTGCATAACTTTCTGCAAGGTTTAGCCATCGCTCGTTCTTTATTAAAAAGTAAGTAACAAAAGAAAGTTAATAGTTTCGCCCGCGTTTTTGACTGTCCACGCGAAAAAAGAACGGGTTGAATTGTACAAAATCGTTTGTACAATTCCACATGAGTTTTACAAGAACTAGAAATGATTTTACATTCTTCGCTTTGGCGAGTAATGGAGGGGGAGGGGCTCACGCAAAGACTATCGAGTTATCGGTACGATTCCGGGTTTGACAAGGTTCATGAATTAGATATTCCACGCCAATCGACATCCACCGCGGGGTAATACCCCTGGAGTTTGTTCATTTTTTTTTTCGGCGGGGATGCAGGTGGAGGGGCGACACCTTCTTCCATTACCTGCCCCATGCAAAAACTATCGAATCATCGGTACGATTCCGCATGGGTTCGACGAGATCCGTGTGTTGGACATTCTGTAAGCACGAGAGGGGTGGCGGAGGTGTAGACTTCGCTTCGCATGAAAGTCGATACACAAACCTCGTTGAAGCCATGTGGAATCATACTGATGACACGACAGTCTTTGCATGGGGCAGGTAATGCAGATGGAGGGGCTTCGCCGAAAAAAATATAAACTCCAGGGGGACTATCCCGCACGAGGAGGATCTCGATTGATGGAATGTCTAATTCATGAACCTCGTCAAAACTATGCGGAATTATACCGATAACACGACAGTGCAAAATTATTAAACGTTTATTGTTAATACTATTTTAATTAACAATGTGTGAAGGCTAGAACCTTGTGCAGATTACTCAGGAAAATGATCTCCATAATATATATTAAAATTAAATTCTTGCTTCGCATGGACAGTCGAAAATGCATACAAAATCATAAAATTGTTTTGCTAATAACTTTTTAATAAACGAGTGACGGCTAAAATCTTCTGCAGGTTACTCAGGGAGGTGACCTTTATAATATATGTCAAGGTCATTGATATTCGCGATGGATGACCTTTTCTAAATATTTTCTAAATATCGTATATATATTAATATATATGTATACTCAGGGTGTCTGATATAAGACGAAAAACGTTTCGCCCACAGATAGATCTCGTCAAATTGAATTAAAAAGTCATGTACCACTTTGCAAACAACGTAAAATGTCGAGGTATTAATAAAAGAAGATTAGCGAATCAGTATGCGCGATACGGTGAGACGAGTCTTGTAGACGGGTTTTGACAATATCAATACATCCTCTCTACGCTGTAAACATGCTGTTCCATTCGAAATCAGACTCCGCCTTATTTATATATTATTACCTATCAATACCGTCGCGAGCATCTGTTGTTACGCGTCCCAAGCAACGCGTCTAAAAGTCGCGCCTGGAAGCTCGTCCCACTGCATCGCGCATACTGATTCGCTAATATTCTTTTATTAATACCTCGACATTTTACGTTGTTTGCAAAGTGGTTCATGATTTTTTAATTCAATTTGACAAGACTTACCTGTGGGCGAAAGGTTTTTCGTCTTATGTGAGACACCCTATATATATATTATTTAATAATCTATTACAAAAAAATGTATGTGTAATATATTATTTCAGCTTTGTCAAGCCGTTCTTTTTGCAGATAGGACGCAAGAGTTTCTATTACACTATACTTTTACGCTTAGCATTTTAACATGCACATTAGGAAGCAACTATGTCGGTCAAGCAGTTACAGATCATTATAATTTCATATTTTTATCCGCGTAAGTTATTTTATTATAACAGACTAAAGTTGTCTATATTAATTGCATACAAATATATTAACATGTGCGTGAATAACAATCAACGTGATAGTGTAATATAATAATTGCCAACATCGTCTGTAAAACATGTACATATTTCTATCCTAAGTTTTTCACCATCAACAGTATTGATATTTCAAATTATCATTTTCAAATATTCATTTTATTATTTACCTATTACTTCGCAGGTATAACGTTCGATGGTATATTGCACCTGTACGCGTGCAAAGATTAATAGTGTTTCTTTTGCAAAAAGGCACTAAGCCTTATAGCATGAAAGTCGGTGGTCTTTATACAACATCTTTAGAAAACTTTGCCTCGGTAAAACTATTGTACATTATGTGCCAATGTATATATGTATAGTATACATAATATATGTTTATACTGAAAACTAAAATGACATTTTCATTGCAGCTATCAACTGCATCAATATCGTATTTTACTGTGCTATATTCTCTACAAAACTAATATTAATATGAATCAGGTAATAATATGTTAAGACGAAATAGTAGAGTCGAAGATAAGTAGCTTTTCGGTTTTAAAAGTTCCGTTCTTAAATACCTGATGTCTGAAATTGTCAAAAAATGAATGAAAAGAATGAAACATTTTCATTGTTTGTAAATTGTATTGCACTTCATGCACACCAAGATATGAACCTAAAGACTAAAACTGATTGCAATTATATCTAGTACCTATCGATAATAAATCTTCTTCTATTCACAATACTTTGCTAGTAATATCATTTGATAATTAATTAAATCTTCATAAAAGTGCAGTCATACTACAGGAAATGATAAGAATGTTGCTGTAAATTTCTATCATTTTGCAGTTAATCGAGTAAAAATTTGAGATATTAAGAAAAGAAGAGTAGCGAATCTGTACGCGCGTTAGCGCGACTCATGCAGCGAGGCCGTCGGTAGGAAGGCCGCTCGTTGTTGGTTACGGCACAGTGAGGCAGCGGTGCCAGAAAGTATGCTTCGTAGCATACGGTAGGGATGGTGGAATGGGAATAGTCTCGCGAATTGTCGCATGCATTCTGGCACAACTGAATGGAGAGGGTGTGGCGCGCCTCAGTGATGCCATGTAAAAGTTTCGTCATGTATACTAAATATCGCTGTCTTACTTCATCATTATGTATTCTATGCAACAGCAGCAACAATTTATTAGCTAATAATATTTTGGAATAAAATACAGAAAAGCTTAAAAATAAATAGTTGCCTAAAAAAATAAAGTAAACTGTCCCTAAATGATTGTTGCACACAGTTATCACAAGAAAAAGACAAAATGTTTTCATTATTTTCTAAATCTCTTCTGAATAAAACATGAAGAAAAGTATGCGAAGCATATAACAAAATAAAATTAATCCTATTCTAAAAAAGGCGTGTTAACATCGTGAAGTTCTTTTTTATCGAATATTGAGGCCTCTTCTCCGCGACGCTGATTGGTTCTCTCGCTTGGCTCGAACTTCGTGTGACTTGAACTTCGTGTTGCGAATGTCAGAATGTCATAGTGGCTGTCAGTGCGGTTATATTGACAATTTTATTTATTATATTATTTTTATTTTTATTTTATTTTTTATTTTACTTATAGCGCGCGTAGCGCACGCCTGAGTGCTAGTATAAACAAGAATTGTGTGTTAATGCGATTTGAAAACACAAAGTTTAGAAATAATATAATAGTTTGATGCACTCAATATAAGAAATTGTGAATAATAACATACCATATTTTTATAAAGATCGATTAACCAACACTTCTCTCAAATATCATGCGTACTCTACAAATGCACAAACCGCAATGAAAAAAGTGAAGCACGATGCGAGTTATACAACAGGGCACTAGCACGAATGTCGATCCCCTTGAACGTTGTTCTGTGAAATACTGGTTGGCTTATGGTGTCATATCGATCTTTTAACGGCCCACATTTCCCTGAGCGAATTGCGAGCAAATTGTACCGATCGCATTTGTCGCTTTATTGTGCTACATTCATGCTAAGTTACATAATGTACATTAACTTATATGAATTAAATAAAGAATATTCTATGGTAATCTATCTATTCGTTACAAAAAATGCATTTTACTCCTTTTTATAAAGTATTGTATGAAATAATAAGTCGTGTTACTGGGTGACAACATTATTGGCTGGAAAAACACAAGTGTGTACAGAAATCGCAGAAACGACCGATCTTTTCCTTACGCGCTCTGTCAAAATTTGACCGTCCTTTTTTGAGAACCCATCTCTCTTTTTTTCATCACCAAGTTACATGTATCCAGATAAACACCATCTCCAAGTAACTAACTAATTATTGATTAAATGCTTTGACAAAATGACGTTATTTCCAAGCAACGAATTAATTATCGATCAAAGGCGAACGACTTAAAGGCCAACTCTATCGACTAGGCTTTCCCTTCCCTACAGTATGTAAAAGTATTAGTCATTTGCACTCTTTCGCTTTAAGTGCATATTATATGCAATAGAATTCAGTCAGTAATAAAAATAATTGAACTTTTTAGGTTTTTTCCAAATTTTCTGCTGTCTCTTCGATAAATTTTAAATTTCTGTACAAAAAATTTTTTCGTATTTCAGTCATATCCCGAAAGTATTTTCCAGCTAAAAAGTATTGCATTGATTGAAATAAGTGGTAGTCTGATGACGCCAACTTGAATAAATGCGCGTGTGGAAAACCATTACGGCTCAAGTTCAAACAGGTTTGCTAAAAATGAAAAGCATGTATAGCTTTTCATTGGCTATCGCGTTTACTATTATTTTGCGAAGTTACGTTTATCGTTAAATTATGACATATAAAGGTTTACAAAGTACGATGTCATCGTATTAGAATATCGTATTTAAAAATTATCTCGTCGGAAGATTTTATATAAGAACAGGAAAGAACAAGCAAATATGTTATACACGTATATACAGAGCATTTGGTATTGTAAGTACAAATAAGTGAAGTGATAGAGCAGATTGATTTAGTAAAAAAGTAAAAAAGTCTTGTACCATTTTCCAAAACCCTATGTAAACTTTTGAACTTAAATAAAAAGGACTGTTAAATCAGAGCGTTGAGGCGGTAGGCGTAATATTCTAACCACAATAGTGATGTAGTAACAAATATTAGAAAAATATTAGAAAAGGATGACATAGCGAGTTGTCCACTGAACTATAATACTGAAATGGGCGCTAGCAGCACTGACGCCGAGGGAGATAGCTGCTGTACAGTCTAAATAAAAAATACATTTTAGGTTATAAAGATTATAATGTAATGAATATTTACCTAAAAAACGATTCATTAGACGTTAAATTATAGTTCAGTGGAGTTGTCCTTTCTCCTTTTTCATGATATGTGTTTACTTTCGTTGCTATGTCATCCAGCCATTGGCGTGTCGAGTGCACTCCGCCCATCTCGGAACATATTGCATTATATAATAATGAGATATAACAGGTGTGGCTGCATATACATAATACACGCATATTCAATACCATAAGTATAAGTCCTCCACCTAACGAAATTCGAAGATTCAATTGCATATTTTATCAAACGTAATAAATTGCAGATAATAATGTATTATATATTCTATAATTATCATCATAACAAAACTGACCTGTATGTAACATCAATTCAGAAACACTCCTTTCAGGAGTTTACCTTCGAGTATACGTGCATACCTTACGAATGCCTGGACTAAAATGAAAGTGAAGACTGCTTGAAAAAATCGACTGCGCTTGCGCGAACTTCGGTCAAGATATCATAACATGACTATTTTATTTTGAGAAATAAGTATCCGTTTTTACGGCGCCAAATCGATCGGGTGATCGTTCACTGTTCTCTCTCGCGCAAAGTGCGAGCAAATTATTTCTATAGCACCTTACATTAGATCTTGATATTTTATGTTATTTTCGTCGGTATATTTCTGTTAAATTAAGGAATTTTGCCTTGGAAAATACGAGAGAAGAAAAATAGTATGTAAAATTTTTTATTCGAAAAAAGAGATAGGCAAATTCATTTTGATACATCGCTTCTCAAATGCGTGTGGAAGCTCGAAGAAGAGTGACCTGTATGGATACTCAATTTCTGTACCTTCATCGAATTTCTCTGGTCGCACTTGGGGTGTGGCCTTATCATCGGACAATGTTTGTTCAACTTCACGCTTGTGTGTTTTGTCTTACTATGATTAGCTTTCTTATATTTCAGGTATGTACATGTATATTAATAGGCGTACAGTTTCTATATATATTATGTATATGTATAATAGCATAAGTGTAAAAATAATAATATAAAACTATTTAATAAAAATATAAAAAAAGAATATTATATATAAAATAATACTAATTGTTTATATTTTTATAATTATTATTCTCTTTCTACTTTTATTACATACATTATTATTTTAGATGCTAAACATATTTTCAGTTTTATGTAAGATTTAAAATTATTCGACAACACTATTATGAACAGAAAAACATTTTGTCATGCTTTTGTAGTAACTTATGATTGACATATGTAATTAGTAATTTATAATTTGTAATTAGTAATAATAGTAATGTTCATCGTAGTTAATCCACGACATCAAGAATAATCTTTTTGAAGGAAAGATTAAATAATCGACAAAAACCGCAACACTTCATAATTAGCTTCATCTTTCTCCATTCTCTTACAATTAGTCTTTAGTACTTGTTCCTGTTGAAATCGGTTAAGATTTATTCTACTATATCTTTGCTTAAAAGTATTAGTATTCGCAATAACGAAAAAAGAGTTAAATTATCAATCACAAATTACATCAATGGACACGTTATGGTTTATTTAAAAAGCAACATTTGCATTTTATGCTAATCAAATAAGGGTGCAAGTTTTTCTAATTTTTTAAATTATATTAATTGCAGCTTACACCATTTCTAACTACAGAATGTACTATTGAGTGTATAATTGAAATTCTTTCTACATCACTTTATCTTCTTTTGTGCTTAATTCACTATATTTCTTTTTGGATTAACACGCATGTTGTAAGTTGAGTTTTTACAGTGTGCTTCTAAACATATCTAAACATATATAAAAGTGTATATATATCAGGTTTTATACACTGTAACTTGAAAAATTTATCAAAGATATAGAGAATTGTCTGATATATTGTTGATACGATAGGTGAAGCATGTATTGGAATATCTTCAGTGCGCATGTAGCGAGTTAAAGGACGAAAACGAAATTGCTATTATAAAAAGATATGGACACATTGCAAAATGTGTTGCCATTGGAATAATATGTAAGAATATAGTAATTATTATTTATTCCTTAGCGCCCAATTTTCAATATACAATATTATACCAAACGTTGGCGAATATGAAAATAAATAAGAAAGAATTAAATTAAAAATTATTACAGAAAAATAAAAAATTGAAAAATAACTAAAAGATCAAAAATTTGAAACATATACCTACTTATGCTGTATGTCGATGTATCAAAGAGGATGGATTTATATGATCACTGCTTATGTTTTTAAAACATCTTTAGTGTTGGCGATGTGCGGTTTATTCATCATGACTCTTTTGCCATTTCTGCCGCGGATTTATGGCACCTTTTTTCTCGTAAATAAATCCGAGCCATATCCCAATACGTTTATCATCACTGAATATTTTATCGATGAAGAAAAATATTTTTATTTTATTTTGCTGCATCAGGGCGCAGCCTATTACATAGCAGTAGGTACAATGATAGCAGCAGGAATAGTAGTGACGGGATACTGTACATATTCTTGTGGATTCTGTGCGATTGCTAGGTAAGAAAGTAATGTGGAAACAGAATGGAGTATTGTGATTACATATAAAATCTTTTTTTTGTTCTTTTGAGAACAAATTTTGAAAAAAAATATTTCTAATTTATTTGTAGTTACCGTATCGACCAGGCAATACGAATAACTAGTGACGAGGTAACTAATCGGAAGAACAAGAGCAAGATTAACAAGAAGATAAGTCATGCAGTGAACATTCATCACACAACTCTTGAGTATGTTCTATTCCATGCATGCAAGCACGCGGGCACAGCAGGTTTAGGATATTTATATTACATATAAAATGAAATATTTATCTATTTTCCAGGTTTATTGAATTCTTCCTACATAACTTCGAGGGAACATACACTCTTCTACTAGCGATTGTTGTAATTTGTTTAAGCCTTCACCTGTTTGGAGTAAGAATTTAAGCAAATAACTAAATCTCACAATTATTAAATTTTTTCGCCAGTGCAACAAGACATTTAAATTGATAGGTTTGGCTGCAATAAAACTATACGTAGGCGATCCAAAAAGTAATGAGACTGGTCCTAAAGAAATTAAAACTGGTCTTAAAGAAATTAAAACAACGTAAAGTGGCAACACTACATACCTACATGTACCTGAACATCTCTTCTCGACTTTGAAAACTCCGATCGATTTAGTTAGTAACTCTTAGGCCCAGTTCCACAAAATCAAAATTAAACCGAGCTTAACTGACTGACCGTTATATTTAACGCCATGACTATACTAGTATTGCGATCCACATTATGTTTTTAACTACAGTTTAGCTAAATCTACAGTCTGTAGAACCTGTCAAAGATTTCTATTTCTGTTGAAACATCGAATGTGATTTGTTGCCAACGTTGCAAATAAATGAAGACGTTACTAGATAAATTGCATTGAAATTGGTGGCGCTACAGTATTATACTTCGTTTATATTCATTAAATACCCAAAATTTTGCGTTTCATTTTAACCACAAAAATCGATATTAATCGTGGTTTATAGCAGTTGTAAAACGTGGCATTTCTTTAAAATTAGGTTTAATGACTTGAACTACGTTTGAAGTAAGTTATAGAACTGGGCCTAAGAAGTCCAAACAGCGAGGATGAAGAGGTTGTAATAGCAATAAAGGCGCAATGCAAGCAGCTTTTCAAAGATGACCTAGATTTCGTCTTCCAAAAGATAACGTGATGGGAAAGGTGCGTTGCATTCAATGGGTACTATTTTGAAAAGGAACATGTAAATTTAGATTAAAAATACAGTTTTGTATTTTTTATAACATTTGTCTCATTACTTTTTGAATCGCTCTCGTAATTAGGGTAATATAAAAATAATTGTATATATGTGAATTGACTTCATATTCTTAGTAGAATCATTAAAAATATAAGATATTTATTTCATGTGAGAAACATTTTGCGGTAAATATTTAGATAAGGCCATCCATTGCGAATATCAATGACCTTGACATATATTAGAAAGATCACTCCCCTGCATAACTTTCTGCAAGGTTTAGCTAACGCTCGTTCTTTATTAAAAAGTAATTAACAAAAGAAAGTTAATAGTTTCACACGCGTTTTTGACTGTCTACGCGAAGAAAGAACTATGGGTTGAATTGTACAAAATCTTTTGTACAATTCCACATGAGTTTTACAAGGACTAGAAATGATTTTACATTCTTCGCGTTGGCGAGTAATGCAGAGGGAGGGGCTCACGCAAAGACTATCGAGTCATCGGTACAATTCCGCATGGGTTCGACGAGGTCCGTGTGTTGGACATTCTGTAAGCACGAGAGGGGTGGCGGAGGTGTAGACTTCGCTTCGCATGAAAGTCGATACACAAACCTCGTTGAAGCCATGTTGAGTCATACTGATGACACAACAGTCTTTGCATGGGGCAGGTAATGCAGATGGAGGGGCTTCGCCGAACAAAATATAAACTCCAGGGGGACTATCCCGCACGAGGAGGACCTCGATTGGTGGAATGTCTAATTCATGAACCTCGTCAAATCTATGCGGAATCATACCGATAACACGACAGTGCAAAATTATTAAACGTTTATTGTTAATACTATTTTAATTAACAATGTGTGAAGGCTAGAACCTTGTGCAGATTACTCAGGAAAATGATCTCCATAATACATATTAAAATTAAATTCTTGCTTCGTATGGACAGTTGAAAATGCATACAAAATCATAAAATTGTTTTGCTAATAACTTTTTAATAAACAACGAGTGACGGCTAAAATCTTCTGCGGGTTACTTAGGGAGGTGACCTTTATAATATATGTCAAGGTCATTGATATTCGCGATGGATGACCTTTTCTAAATATTTTCTAAATATCGTATATATATTAATATATATGTATACTCAGGGTGTCTGATATAAGACGAAAAACGTTTCGCCCACAGATAGATCTCGTCAAATTGAATTAAAAAGTCATGTACCACTTTGCAAACAACGTAAAATGTCGAGGTATTAATAAAAGAAGATTAGCGAATCAGTATGCGCGATACGGTGAGACGAGTCTTGTAGACGGGTTTTGACAATATCAATACATCCTCTCTACGCTGTAAACATGCTGTTCCATTCGAAATCAGACTCCGCCTTATTTATATATTATTACCTATCAATACCGTCGCGAGCATCTGTTGCTACGCGTCCCAAGCAACGCGTCTAAAAGTCGCGCCTAGAAGACTCGTCTCACTGCATCGCGCATACTGATTCGCTAATTTTCGTTTATTAATACCTCGAAATTTTACGTTGTTCACAAAGTGGTACATGACTTTTTAATTCAATTTGAGAAGACTTACCCGTGGGTGAAAGGTTTTTCGTCTTATGTGGGACACCCTATATATAAATTATGTAATAATCTATTACAAAAAAATGTATGTGTAATATATTATTTCAGCTTTGTCAAGCCATTCTTTTTGCAGATAGGATGCAAGAGTTTGTATTACACTATACTTTTACGCTTAGCATTTTAATATGCACATTAGGAGGCAATTATGTCGGTCAAGCAGTTACAGATCATTATAATTACATATTTTTATCCGCGTAAGTTATTTTATTATAACAGACTAAAGTTGTCTATATTAATTGCATACAAATATATTAACATGTGCGTGAATAACAATCAACGTGATAGTGTAATATAATAATTGCCAACATCGTCTGTAAAACATGTATTTCTATCCTAAGTTTTTCACCATCAACAGTATTGATATTTCAAATTATCATTTTCAAATATTCATTTTATTATTTACCTATTACTTCGCAGATATAACGTTCGATGGTACATTGCACCTTTACGCGTACAAAGATTAATAGTGTTTCTTTTGCAAAAAGGCACTAAACCTTATAGCATGAAAGTCGGTGGTCTTTATACAATATCTTTAGAAAACTTTGCCTCGGTAAAACTATTGTACATTATGTGCCAATGTATATATGTATAGTATACATAATATATGTTTATACTGAAAACTAAAATTACATTTTCATTGCAGCTATCAACTGCAGCAATATCGTATTTTACTGTACTATATTCTCTACAAAACTAATATTAATATAAATCAGGTAATAATATGTTAAGACCAAATGGTACACAGTTGAAAAATTTGTGTTAAATTTAACAGATATCACATGTCCCAAACAGTCCACATAAATTTTTGTGTTAATTTAACATAATATGGATATGTTAAATGGTGACACTAATATTATGTTAATATTTTAACTTAAAATGAATGCAAACTACGAAGTAATTTGAAATCAATTTTGTGTAAAATCAACATATTTTTAATGATACAATTAACTCGAAAAAAAGTTAGTTTTACATACATCTTTACTCTCAACATTGTTTTCTGTAAATTTTAACAGATACAACTTGTCACTAATAATACGGCACATATCTATTGTGTAAAATTAAAAATAGGTGCACAATGTGATTTTTACACTTTTTTTTAGTTGGTTTAAAAATTTAACACTTGAGTTGAATTAACACAACAGCAATATGTTAAATTAACACATGAATGTGTTAAATATTTAACACAAAAATGTTAACCGGCATATTTTTTAACAAGAAAACACAAATTGTCCAACTGTGTAGAATCGAAGATAAGTAACTTTTCGTTCTTAAAAGTTCCGTTCCTAAATACCTGGTGGCTGAAATTGTCAAAAAATGAATAAAGAGAATGAAACATTTTCGTTATTTGTAAATTTTAGTGCACTTCATGCACACCAAGATGAACCTAAAGACTAAAACTGATTGAATTTATATCTAGTAGCTATCGATAATAAATCTTTTTCTATTCACAATACTTTGCTAGTAATATCATTTGGTAATTAATTAAATTTTCATAAAAGAGCAGTCATACTACAGGAAATGATAAGAATGTTGCTGTAAATGTCTATCATTTTACAATTAACCACGTAATAGTTTGAGATATTAAGAAAAGAAGATCAGCGAATCAATACGCGTGTTAGCGCGACTCATGCAGCGAGGCCGTCAGTCAGTAGGAAGGCCGCGCACTCGTTGTTGGTTACGGCGCAGTGAAGCAGCGGTGCCAGAAAGTATGCTTTTGTAGCATGCGGTGAGGATGGAGTGGAGCCTTCGTTTCAAGATATGTATGTTAACAAGCAAGATATAATGTTGTAAAAAGAAATTAATTGTATATGTTTGTTAGATATAGCCAGCAATATTGTTTCTAAGTTACTGTATCATTTTTAATTGTTTGTTGAATGTAATAAATATTATTTCGCACAAGGGAGATTTGTACATGGAATCTAAATGATAAATGGTAGTACTACGTGTGCCGATATTGTACTTCGTAGATCATATATTCTATAAACGTTTGTAACTTGTTAGTTATGCTTACAAATTCTCAATTCTTTGTGTTTTTGTAGAGTGTCTTCTATTTCTTTTATATTCTATACCCAGCAAACATTTTGGTTGTGGAATGTTGCCAAATGAGAAACAAATGTCAGCGGAACTATAATGCCAAAGCCAGAGCCTACTGTGTCCTCAGTTGGTCTCTAATGTGAACCAAATCTGACGAACATATTCCACAGTCAAATTGACGACAACATTAGAGCAGATCTGACAATAGAACGGTGAAAATGTTGCATATTGACGGAAGTGTGCTAACAGAATTGCAACAAAGTATGTTAACAAAGTATGTTTTCCATTTGCGACCTTCCAGCAAACATAATTTGTTGCCACATTTGTAATTGCAGAAAATGTTTGTTGGGTACTAGGATTGCTAAAATTGAAAGTTTAATATGGGACTTTGTCCAGAATACGTAAGAATAATATGATCCGATTACTTGAGAGTCGTGTAAGTTTAACCTGGAAGCACCCTCAAGTCAATAAGTAAGATGCAAGTAGAAATTATTATGACATTCTTAGTTTAAGATATTCAAAACTTATTTCGTTCCGCTTTCGCAGATCACTCATGTATGAGATTTATTACAAATGCTACGCGCGTACAACTTCACAAGTTTAAAAGTTTAGAATCGCAATCACTGCTTCGGTTGCTCATCTCTTATTATTAATATGAAAATATCTAAAATAAAAAAGCTACCTTCAACGATATGTACAGTATTTTCTGTATATATTATAAAAGTCGTCGAAGCGGTTACCTACCCCGTTATTTCCATTTGCGATGCTAACAGGCTTGGATTGTCACAGGAAGCACAGACAACGGTTATTGGCGAATAGCCAGATCACATTCATTAATAAGTGATTATATACTGTAGGTTTTTGTCGAAGCGGAGATTTACTGAATTTGGCAAGTTGCGCTCTTAATCATCCAAAGCGTCAGCAACACAAAAGTGCTTTGCACAGTAATTTCTCTGAAAATGACGAATAAATATTATATTATCCTATTAATGGCTTGATAAAATGTGTAAATGTGTGTGTGTTTTTGAAACGTAAGAGGATTATAATTGATGTATTTTTAGGATTAATACTAATTAACTGAGAAATTTAATTTACTTAATTTTAATAAAAATTTCTGCCGAAAATAAATTAACAGTTTATATAATTGTCAGTGGCGGACACAATAAAGTGTAATTATCTTATTAAACATTGTTTACCTTAAAAATATTTTAGAAGAATGTACACGCGCAATTTCAAACATTCGTGATTGAAAACTTGTTTATTTATGGTGACTGGGGAAGATTAACAGCGCTTACAGGGTACAACTCCCCAAGCTGTGTGTACTATTACGTGAACTTCATAGGTATATAACTTTGTGATAATCTACAAAACCTTGGCTACTCGGATAAAATCGCGCTCTTAAAATATGTTTCCGCTGTATCATGGAATTATTGCCAGTGTAACAAGATCGATGTAATTTACCGCGGTTGAATTGCAATTTCAACAGCCCACCCCCACCCGAAGAGGAAATAAATCGGTCAGTCGGTCGGAGTATCAGTCATCGCTACATGTCCATGCATCTCTCATAATCGCGAAATAAACCGCGAATCTGATCACGACAATTGTGCCTGCTGTGTCCATCGTTCACGAACGTGCACGTGCCCAACTGCACAAATGGCGCACCAGATCGCCAAAATTTCGTTCGATATGTTTTGTGCATAGTAATTGTGTATCGCGGTACTGGATCTCCGTTTAAATTACATCTAGTATAGTGCGCGACGTAAATTGCAGACTGCCACTCTGTAAAATATCTGATTGTTTCGTGGTGAGGCTTGCATGGCGATCATGTTGCCAAGTCCCGATACTCAATGACATTAATTGAATCTGATTGTTTTCAAGAGAAAATCGGGATACTCTCAATAAAAATAGTTTAATTTCTGCCGATTGAATGATTATATTTTTGTACTTGCTTACAATTGAAGTAATCATTTTATAGCATGTGGCATTTCTTGTGCGCTTGTTCTTTATTCAAAATTATAATAAATTATGAATTCTTATGTATTTTACCGAGATTCAGCTGTATTGTGATAATGTATATAATGTTCTATTTGAAAAACTAGTTGATTTTAAATTAATTCATTTAATGACTATAATAATCAACCTTTCGCTATAATGCACTTACTTTAAAAACTACTCATATACTCTCTTCTCTTTACGAATATACATATATTTTCATGCATGACAAAATTATTTAATATTATTTGAATTTTCGTTATTGTTGTATTATTAAATGCAGAGATGATACTTAAAACAAATTAAATCATATTTCTCTCATTATGTGGATATCATAGATGTTTTTTCTACTATAAATAAAATTTAAGTAAAATATATTATATATGATATTAAAGTAACACATAGATGTTGATATTCTTGCGGCGTTGCAACAAAACAGCAAAAATTAGTATTTAAAAGTCGCCAAATTTTTTCTTTCTTCTAAATATTCTTCGAGTGTTTACACATTATAACACATAACTGACACTTCGAGTGTTTACACATTATAACACATAACTGACATTTCAAAAGTAGTTATTTTAAAAAAATAACTATCGACGATATCGCTCTCTTATTTCATCATTATGTATTCTATGCAACAGTAGCAAATGTTTAACAACTAATAATATTTTGGAATAAAATATAGATAAGCTTAAAAATAAATTGTTGCCTAAAAATAAATTAAACTGTCCCTAAATAATTGTCGCACAAAGTTATTACAAGAAAAAGAAGAAATATTTCCATTATTTTCTAAATCTCTTCTGAATACTAGCATACATACAAAGAAAATTATATAAAGAATATAAAAACATAAAAGTAATATACTCAAGATTTGTGTGTTTTAATGCGATTTGCAAACCCAAAGTTTAGATATACAGTTTTGATGCAACAAATACAAGAAATTGTGAGTAATAACATACCCCAAATACTATACATACTCTACAAATGCACAACCTACAATAAAAACAGTGAAGCACGATGCTAGCTATGAAATGGTCACTAGCACGAATGTCGATCCCCTCGAACGTTGTTCTGTGAAAAACTTGTTGGCTTATGGTGTCATATTGATCTTTTAACGGCCCACATTTCCCTGAGCGAATTGCGAGCAAATTGTATCGGTCGCATTTGTCCCTCTATTGTGCTACATTCATGCTAAGTTACATAATGTACATTAAAATATATGAATTACATAAATAATATTCTAAAGTATTCTATCTATTCTTGAAAAAAATGTATTTTACTCCTTTTTATAAAGTATGTAAAAGGTTTAGTCAATTTTTGAACGTTTTCGCTTTAAGTGCTTATTATATGCAATACAATACAAGTCAGTCATTATTTGTCCCTTCTTCCATGATATGTGTTTTCAACTACCGTTGCTGTGTCATCCAGCCATTGGCGTGTCGAGTGCACTCCGCCCATCTCGGAATATATTGTATTATATAATAGTGAGATATAACAGGTGTGGCTGTATATACATAATAATCATATTCAATACCATAAATATCGCCCAACTAATGAAATTAGGAGATTCAATTGCATATTTTATCAATTGTAATAAATTGCAAACAACAATGTATTATACATGCCATAATTATCATCATAACAAAACAGACCTGTATATAAGATCAATTCAGAAACACTCCTTTCAGAAGTATACCTTGGAGTATACGTGTATATCTTACGAATGCCTGGACTAAAATGAATGTGAAGACGTTTGGAAAAATCAATTGCGCTTGCGCGAACTTCGGTAGATATTATGACATGACTATTTTTCTGTGAGAAATAAATATTCGTTGTACTTTCGTTACGACGCTAAATCGATCAATTAATCGCGCACTTTTCTCTCCCGAGCAAACTGCGAGGAAATTATTTCTATAGCACCGTAAATTACATCTTGATATTTTATGTTACTTTCGTCGGTATATTTCTGTTAAATTAAGGAAATTTACCTTGGAAAATACATTAGAAGAAAAATATTATGTACTTTTCTTTATTCGAAGAAAGAAATAGATAAAATCGCTTTATCTCAATATATTGAGATATATCGCTCCCAAATGCGTGTGGAAGCTCAAACAAGAGTGACCTGTATTAATATTCAATTTTTTTACATTCATCGAATTTCTATGGTCGCACTTGGGTTATGGCCTTACCATCGAACAATGCTTGTGCAACTTCAGTCTTGTGTGTTTTCTCTTACTACGACTAGTTTTATTATATTTCAGGTTTGTAAATGCATATTAGTAGGCGTACATTTGATATATATATATATAAAATATAGTTATTTATATTTGTATAATTATTCTTCTTTTCCTACAACAGCTTACAACATTTCTAACTACAGAATGGACTATTGACTTTATCGTTGAAATTCTTTCTAAATCACTTTTTCTTCTTGTGTGCGTACTTCTATATAACTATTTGTGGATTAACACGCATGTTGTAAGTTGAGTTTTTACAGTTTTTATGCTTCTAAACAGACCTGTTATACAATAAATCAGACTTTATATACACTATAACTTTTTGTAAAATTTATCAGAGAAATAGAGAATTGACGGATATATTATTGATACGATAGGTGAAGTACATATTGGAAAAGCTTCAGTACGTCTGTAGAGAGTTAAAGAATGAAAACGAAATTGCAATAATAAAAAGATATGGACACATTGCAAAATATGTTGCCATTGGATTAACATGTAAGAATATATCAATTATTAGTTATTATGCCTTAGCATACGCTTTACACTATACAATATTATATAATACCAAAAATATGTGAACATGAAAATAACTAAGAAAGAAGATAGTGTTAGCAACCTACCAAAGTATTACAGAAAAAAAATTTGAACAACTAATGACATAATAGAATGATCAAAAATATGAAACATACGTATATAAATACAGCATATACGTATGCTGTATTTCGATATATCAAAGAGGATGGATTTATATGATCACTGCTTATGTTTTTAAAACATCTTCAGCGTTGGCGATATGGAGTTTATTCATCTTTACTCTTTTGCCAATTCTGCCGCGGATTTTTGGCATCTTTTTCCCCGTAAATAAATCTGAGACATATCGTAATATATATATTACAACTGAATATTTTGTCGATGAAGAAAAATATTTTTATTTTATTATGCTGCATCTGTACGTAGCCCATTACATAGCAGGAGGTACATTAATAGGAGCAGGAGTTCTCCTGACCGGATACTTTACATATTTTTGTGGATTATTTAACATTGCCAGGTAAGAGAGACAAAGTAATTTAACAATAGTAAAAATAAAACTGAATAGAGCATTGACTAGATATAATATCTTCTTTATTTTCGAGGACAAATTTAGGAAAAAAAATTTGTAATATATTTGTAGTTATCGTATCGAACAAGCAATGCGGATAAATAGTGACGAACTAACTAATCGGAAGAACAAGAGGAAGATCGACAAGAAGATAAGTCATGCAGTGGACATTCATCGCACAGCTCTTGAGTATGTTCTATTCCATGCATACAGGCAGGCACGCACGCATAGCAATTGTAGGATATTTATATTATATATAAAATGAAACATTTTTATATTTTTTTCATAGGTTTACTGAATTCTTTCTATATAACTTCGAGGGAATATGCTTTCTTATAATAGCGATTATTGTAATTTGTTTGAGCCTTAATCTGTTTGGAGTAAGACTAAAAATTAAGTCTCACAATTATTAAATGTTTTTATTCATCACTGCAACAAGACATTTAAATTGATAAGATTTGGTACTGCAGAAAAATATATAGGCGATCCGAAAAGTAATGAGACTGGTCCTGCAAGAGAAATGAAAAAAAGAGAAACTAGTAGGACTGTATATTTACATGTACATCTCTTATACCTATCTGAACATCTCTTCTATCAACTTTGAAAATTCCATTCCGATCGTTTTCAGGTAGTAACCCTTAGGCTTAATTCCGAAATCGAATTTAAACCGAGCTTAACTGAATGACTGAGGCCCGTTTCTACCAATGTCGCTTAACTTTAACCTTAATTTAACTCACTCGTCGTCTTTTTTTAACTACCTGCCTTAGAAAGAGACGAAGGGTGAATTAAACTATAATTAAAGTTAAACGACATTGGTAGAAACGGGCCTGTTACATTTAAAACTATGGTTAATTTTGTATTACGGTCCACATCGTGGTTTTAACTATAGGTTAGCTAAATCTAGTTTGTAGAAGCTGTTAAAGATTTCTATTTCTTTTGAAACATCGAATGTGATTGGTTCCTAAGATTGCTAAATAAAGACGTTGCAATACAAATTTTGACGCTGCAATTGGTGACGCTACAGTATTAAACTTCGTTTATATTCATTAAACACCTAATGTGGCGTTTAAATTTAACCATGAAAATCGACTTTAACCGTGGTTTGTAGCAGTTGTAAAACGTGATATTTATTTAAAACGAGGTTCAATGACTTAAACTACATTTAAAGCAAGTTGCGGGACTGGGCATGAGTCCAAACAGCGAGGATAAAGAGGTTGTAAAAGCGGTGAAGGCGCAGTACAAAGCTTTTCAAAGATTGCTCAGATTTCTTCTTCCAAAAGTGGAGAACTAAGTGCTAGGAAAAGTGTGTTGCATTCAATGGGGACTATTTTGAAAAGGAACATGTGAATTTAGATTAAAAATATAGTTTTAGTTTTTATAGCATTTGTCTCATTACTTTTTGGACCTCGTAAGTAGAATGATATAAAAATAATTGTATAGATGTGAATTGAATTCATATTTTTAGTAGAATCATTAAAAATATAAGATATTTCATATGAGAAACATTTTGCACATTTTGCTAATTGATAAGTAATTTAAGATATATGCGCGTATCTACATATACTGTACAGGGTGTCCCATGTAAAGTGTCCAATCACTCTCCTGCAGGTAGATCTCATTAAGCTGGATTAAAAAGTATCCTATATCATTTTACAATTAAGCGCGTACACTTTTGAGAGATTAATAAAAGAAGAGTAGTGAATATCCTCACCACATGCTACGAAGCACGCTTTCTGGCACCGCTACCTCACTGCGCCGAAACCAACCACGAGCGCGCGGCCTTCCTACCGAATGCGTTGCACGAGCCGCGCTCTCATTCGATTACTTTAATCGTTTAATAACTCGGTTATTATTGCGAAAATCCCAAAATGGTACAGGACTTTGCGACTCAGCTAAGTCCAAACTGCACGCCATTAATCGGCAGTAACAGAGTTATGAGACACCCTGTATGTATAAATTCTTTAATAATATCTATTACAAAAAAGTGTATGTGTGTAATATATTATTTCAGATCTTTCAAGCCGTTCGTTATGTGTATAATATGCAAGAGTTTCTAGTACACTGTGGTTTTACGGTTGGCATTTTAACATGTTCATTAGGAGTCAACTGCGTGGGTCAAGCAATTACAGATCACTATAATTACATGTTTTCATCCGCGTAAGATATTTTCTTATAATTGACTAAAATTGTCAATATTAATTTTTTACGAACATATGAACATGTGCGTGAATAACAATCAACGTGATATTGCAAATATAATATTTGCCAACATCGTCTCTATATAATATGTATTTCTATCCTACGTTTTTTACCATCAACAGTGTTGATATTTCAAATTATCATTTTTAAATATTCATTTTATTATTTACCTATTACTTCGCAGGTATAACGTTCCATGGTACGTTGCGTCTGTACGCGTGCAAAGATTAATATTGTTTCTTTTGCGAAGAGGCACTAAGCCTTATGGCTTGAAATTCGGTGGTCTTTATACAATATCTTTAGAAAGCTTTGCCTCGGTAAAACTATTATATATTATGTATCAATACGTATATATAATATATTATATATATATTTTGTGTGTGTGTGTGTGTGTGTGTGTGTGTGTGTGTGTGTGTGTGTGTGTGTGTGTGTGTGTGTGTGTGTGTGTGTGTGTGAAGCCTAAACTGACGTTTTCATTGCAGCTATCAACCGCATCACTATCGTATTTTACTCTTTTATGTTCTATACAAAAGTGATATTAATATGAAGCAGCTAATATTATGTTAAAACCATCAAGGAACCACGAAGAGAGAAACTTTTCGTTCTTAAAAGTTCCATTCTTAAATAACTGTTGCCTGAAATTGTCAAAAAATGAATGAAGAGAATGAAACATTTCCATTATTTTTAAATTTCATTGCACTACATGTAACATCATGATGAACCCAAAGATGAAAACTAGTTCAATTTATATCTAGTAGCCACCGATAATAAGTTTTCTTCTCCTCATCCTAATTTGCTAGTAATATCCATTAATACCATACTTACATTTTTATAACATTGCAATCATGCTACAGAAACCGGTCAGACTGTTGCTGTAAATTAGATATCATGCACAAATATTGTGGAATATATATATCGCTAATGTTACAATTACTTTCATCCATTTGTAATATTATGTTTTTGGTTCACACTTATTGAATATCTTACAAACTGATGTCATTTTGGATTGTCCAAGGACTATTATATCACGGACAAAATAAGCGATATAAATCGCTAAGAACTTATTGTTAGTCATAGGAATGTTTCACACATCCATATTTTCATATGTTTTATACAATTATTTTATCTGTTTAGCATTCACATTAGAAATCACATCGATATGATTGAATAAAAAAGTTATACTAGGATATGTTAAGAAAATTGCCTTATAATAAAACGGTAATTCACAAAATATAATAAATAAATATTTTATATTTAAAAACATAGACTCTTTCCAGAAACACAAGATTTCTAATTACATATGTTGGGTTGTATAAGAATATACAATCTGTTTGATAAGAAAGTGTCCGGCAATTTATCTAACAATAAGAAGAACGTAGCCAATTTGATTTATAGAAAAATGTATTACATAAAACTGTGAACGTGTATATCTATTCTACCCTATTAGAACTAAAATATTTTCATATTAATAATGTGTGCAGTCGCCACCGTTGTCAATACTTGCCTGACATCTTCGAGGCTATCACTTTCCATTAAATTGTAGTGTATTCTTGTGACAAAGATCTCCATATCAAATGAATATGTAATACTAAGTAATTACTATGCATTATATACTTTTTTCCACGAACCTTGTACTTTATGTATGCCAAAAACATTTTCGATTCAATTAGTATTAGGCGAATATGATGCCTACGGAATTGCGAATCATAATACGTATGCGGTATTCATGGCGAAAATTTTTCTTTCAGTTATGAAGCTCGAACGATAATTGAAGCTTTCTCTACAAAGCATCGTAGGGAAAGGGTTCCGTTGGAATATTTAGTAGGTGCCATTGGAATTTCCCGTCTACTAGTTTCACCAGATATTCTTTTACCATACAGATTATGTATACCTCCTGCTTTTTTAGTGTTTTTAATAACGTGAATATATGTTACAACCTATATTATCATTAATTATTAAAAACATTAAACATTAAAAAACCGGGACGACTATATGTCGCAATTTAATAAATACGTGTTTTCAAAAATATTTGAGGATGCAATTCAATATTCGTTTCAAACGTAATAAATTATAGATATAATGGCACATGATATGTTATATAATTACTATCATATCAAAACTGACATGTACGTACGATCAACCAGGTAACGCTCCTTTTAAGAGACATGTGTACGTTACGAGTGCGCGGACTAGAATGAAGAACGCGAAGACGTATTGCTTGAAAAAATCAATTGCGCTTGCGCGAACTTCGGTCAAGATATCATGACGTAACTATTTTCTATGAAAAATGTCTTTATACTTCTAATATAGATTACGGCGTCAAATCGATCAGTTAATCGTTCACTTTTCTCTCCCGCGTAAATTGCGAGAAAATTATTTTTATAGCACCTTATATTACATGTTGATATTCTTTGTTACTTTCGTCGGTATATTTTTGTTAAATTAAGGATTTTTGCCTTGGAATATACGAGAGAAGAAAAATAGTATGTAATATTCTTTATTCTAAAAAAGAGATAGGCAAATTCATTTTGATATATCGCCCTCAAATGTGTGTAGAAACTCGAACAAGAGTGACTTGTATTGATACTCAATTTCTTTACATTCATCGAATTTCTCTGGTCGCAATTGGGTTATGGCCTTACCAGCGAACAATGCTTGTACAACTTCAGTCTTGTGTATTTTCTCTTATTATGCTTAGTTTTGTTATGTTTCAGGTATGTAAATGTATATTAATAAGCGTACATTTTTCATATATATTATATGTAAAAAATATAGTGGTTTATATTTTATATATAAAATATAGCTTTTCATATTGTTATAATTATTATTCTTTTCCTACTTTTATTATATTATTATTTTAGATGCTAAACATATTTTCAGTTTCATGCAAGATTTGAAGTCATTCGACAACACTATTATGAACCAATAAACAATTTGACATGCTTTTGTATGAACTTATGACATAATTAGTAATTTTTAATTTGTAATTAGTAATAATAGTAATTTAAATCGTAATTAATCCACAATATGAAGAATAAACTTTTTTAAGGCATGGTTAAGTAATCGACAAAAACTGCATCAACTTCATAATTACTGTCATCTTTTTCCTTTCTCTTAGTCTTTAGTAGTTGTTTCTGTTGAAATCTGTTTTATTACGACGCTATAAATATCTGTGCTTAAAAATATTAGTATTCGTAATAACCAAACAAGAGTTATATTATCAATAACAAAGAGCATTAAGGTTCATTTAAAGATATCCAAGCAACATTTCCTTTTTAGGTAAATGAGATGCAATTTCCTAATTTTTTAAATAAATATATTAATTGCAGCTTACAACATTTCTAACTACAGAATGGACTATTGACTTTATCGTTGAAATTTTATCTACATCACTTTTTATTCTTTTGTGCGCAATTCAATATAATTCTCTTTGGATTAACACGCATGTTGTAAGTTGAGTTTTTACAGTATGGTTTTATTGTATAACATACCTATTATACAATAAATCAGGTTTTCTACACCATAATTTTTTGTAAAAGTTATCAGAGAAATAGAAAATTATCTGATATATTGTTGATACGATAGGTGAAGCATATATTGGAAAATCTTCAGTACGTATGTAACGACTTAAAGGATGCAAACGAAATTGCTATAATAAAAAGATATGGACACTTTGCAAAATGTGTGGCAATTGGATTGACATGTAAGAATATATCAATTATTATTTATTATACTTTAGCGCACGCAGTTCAATATAAAATAATTATACTAAAAGTGTGCAAACATGTAAATAAATAAAAATGAAGAGTAGATAGTGTTAGCAACCTACCAAATTATTACAGAAAAATAAAAATGTGAAAAAATAATGAGATAATAAAATGATAAAAAATAATGAGATAATAAAATGATAAAAAATAATGAGATAATAAAATGATAAAAAATTTGAAACATATGCTATATTTCAAAATGTCAATGAGGATGGAGTTATGATCGCTGCTTATGTTTTTAATCTATCTTTAGTGTTGGCGATGTGGGCTTTATTCATCTTCACTCTTTTGCCAATTCTGCCGCGGATTTTCGGCATCTTTTTCCTTGTAAATAAATCCGAGCCATATCAGTATATCAGAACTGAATATTTTGTCGACAAAGAAAAAAATTTTTATTTTATTTTACTTCATCTGTACACAGCCCAGTACATAGCAGGAGGTACATTAATAGGGTCAGGAATATTGGCGACAGGATACTCTATATATTTTTGTGGATTATGTAACATTGCCAGGTAAGAGAGAGAAAGTAATTTAACAACAGGAAAAATAAAACAGAATGAAGCATTGTGATTACATATAAAACCTCTATCTTCAAGAACAAATTTTGAAAACAAATATTTATAATTTATTTGTAGTTACCGTATCGAACAGGCAATGCGAATAAATAGTGACGAGGTAACTAATCGGAAGAACAAGAGGGAGATTGACAAGAAGATAAGTCATGCAGTGGACATTCATCGCACAGCTTTTGAGTATGTTCTATTCCATGCATGCAAGCACGCACGCAGGCACAGCAGTTTTAAGATATTTATATTACATATAAAATGAAATATTTATATATTTTTCATAGGTTTACTGAATTCTTTCTACATAACTTCCAAGGAACATACGTTCTTCTAATAGCGATTATTGTAATTTGTTTGAGCCTTCATCTGTTTGGAGTAAGAATTTAAGCAAATAACTAAATCTTACGATTATTAAATTCTTTTATTCTCCAGAGCAACAAGACATTTAAATTGATAGGATTTGGAGAAAAACTTACATAGGCGATCCAAAAAGTAATGAGGCTGGTCTTGCTAGATAAAGTAAAAGCATGCAAAGTGGCAACACAGCATACCTACATGTACCTGATGAACAACTCTTTTATCATCTTTGAAAATTCCGTTCGGTTCATTTAGTAACCATTAATGACCCATCACGTAAATACATTGTTCACATTATTTGTAGTTTGCCTCCTAAAAAGAATATGGAGAAAAATATTGACCAACGATATGCGATTGAATTTTGTGTTCCTTAAAGAAATCGGCTTCGGATACTTATGCGATGTTACATAAAGCTTTTAAAAAACAATGTGTATCACGTGCAACATGTTTTCGTTGATATGACGCGTTTCTGGCCGGTTGTGAGAGCAAACAAAACAAAACAAGGAGCGTTTAAACATCTTGATTAACGATGTGATGATGACTACAGCGAGTGCAATAATACGAGAAAAGCGACGCACGTAATTCGATGTACGAGTATTAAAGTAAATGTTGTATCACGTCAGAAGAAAGCGTCCGAATAAAAAATTGAAGAATTTCTATTGCGCCATGATAATGCGCGGTCCCATGTCACGCAATCTGTGCCAATTTTTGAAGGATAAGAAGATTAATACAGTTTCCCACCCTCCGTACAGCCCAGAGGTTTGGGGGTGTGACTTCTGGTTGTTCGCAGAAGTAAAGAAAGAGCTCAGAGGACGAAAATTTGGTGAGGATGAAGAGGTTGTAAAGACAATGAAGGCGCAATGCAAACAGCTTTTCAAAGATGGCCTTCCAAATTCCATCTTCCAAAAGTAGATAACGTGATGGAAAAAGTGCGTTGCATTCAATAGGGACTATTTTGAAATAGAAGATGTGAATTTAGATTAAAAATACAGTTTTATATTTTTTATAGCATCTGTCTCATTACTTTTTGGACTATCCTCGTAAGTAGAATGACATAAAAATAATATTAGTAGAATCATCATTAAATATATAAGATATTTCATATGAGAAACATTTTGTACATTTTGCTAATTAACAATTAAGTTAAGAGATATGCTTGTGTATCTATATGTATACACTAAACCCTATACACTTAACCTCGGTACTGTGAACACAGTTACGATACAACACGGAACGAATTACTCCGTGTTATAAGTGGATTGAATGTATATATGTGTGTGCGTGCGTGCGCGTGTGTGTACATATACATATATACATATAAATTTATTAATAATATCTAAACAAAAAAATGTATGTTTAATATATTATTTCAGATCTTTCAAGCCGTTCGTTTTGTATTTAGGATAGAAGATTTTGTAATACACTGCGGTTTTACGCTTGGCATTTTAGGATGTTCATTAGGAGGCAACTACTTGAGTCAAGCAATTACAGATCACTATAGTTACATATTTTCAACCGCGTAAGATAGTTTGATATAATAAACTAAAGTCGTCAATATTAATTTTATACAAATATATTAACATACGCGTGAATAACAATGAATATTGTAAATATAATATTTCAAAGTATCACTTTCAACCATTCCTTTTATTATAAATACCTATTACTACGCAGATATAACGTTCGATGGTACATTGCATCTGTACGTGTGCAAAAATTAATATTGTTTCTTTTGCAAAGGAGCGCTAAGCCTTATGACATCAAATTCGGTGGTCTATATACAGCATCTTTAGAAAACTTTGCCACGGTAAAACTATTATACATTATGTGTCAATATTTATATATAGTATACATATTATATGTATACACTGAAAACTAATCTGACATTTTCATTGCAGCTATCAACTGCATCAATATCATATTTTACTGTTATATATTCTATACAAAAATGATATTAATATGAATCATCTTCTATTATGCTAGAACCAAATAGTAAACTCAAAGATGGGTAACTTTCCGTTTTAAACGTAATAAATTGTAGATATAATAATGTATGATACGTTATAGAATTACCATCATATCAAAATTGACGTATGATCAACCAGGTAATACTCCTTTTAAGAAACATGTTTACGTTACGAATGCGCGGGCTATACTGAAGAACGCGAAAACGTACTGCTTGGAAAAATCAATTGCGCTTGCGCGACCTTCGGTCAATCATGCAATGACTATATTTCTATGAAAGGAAATATTCGCTGTACTGTTATTACGGTGTGAAATCGATTCGCCTTCCTCTCCTCGCGCAAATTGCGAGTACATTATTTTTATAGCATTTTCATTTTTGTAACATTTTAATATCATTACACGATATATTCTATAGCATTTCTGCACCTTTATTGCAAATTCACTACATCGCAGTTAGGTAGGGGAGACCGAGGACAAAAGTACCATTTTGCATTTAAGATTTTATAACAAATAAAATATAATAACCACGCAAAAAGGATATGTATCTTTAGATGTAGAATTCATTTGACTACAAAATTATATTATGCCAAATTTTGCAACATAACTAGGAAAAAAGTTATTACTGTTAAAATGATATGAGGAATATTGGTACAATCGTCCCAACCCCCGGGACGATTGTACCAGTAGATGGGGACAATTGTACCATATTATTTATAAACAAAATAATGGTTATTTCTCAAGTTTTATTAATCACCCAGCAAACATTTTGGTTGTGGGATGTTGCCAAATGAGAAACAACTGTCAGCGGAACTATAATGCCAAAGCCAGAGCCTACTGTGTCCTCAGTTGGTCTCCAATGTGAACCAAATCTGACGAACATATTCCACAGTCAAATTGACGACAACATTAGAGCAGATCTGACAATAGAACGGTGAAAATGTTGCATATTGACGGAAGTGTGCTAACAGAATTGCAACAAAGTATGTTAACAAAGTATGTTTTCTATTTGCGACCTTCCAGCAAACATAATTTGTTGCCACATTTGTAATTGCAGAAAATGTTTGTTGGGTACTAGGATTGCTAAAATTGAAAGTTTAATATGGGACTTTGTCCAGAATACGTAAGAATAATATGATCCGATTACTTGAGAGTCGTGCAAGTTTAACCTGGAAGCACCCTCAAGTTAATAAGTAAGATGCAAGTAGAAATTATTATGACATTCTTAGTTTAAGATATTCAAAACTTATTTCGTTCCGCTTTCGCAGATCACTCATGTATGAGATTTATTACAAATGCTACGCGCGTACAACTTCACAAGTTTAAAAGTTTAGAATCGCAATCACTGCTTCGGTTGCTCATCTCTTATTATTAATATGAAAATATCTAAAATAAAAAAGCTACCTTCAACGATATGTACAGTATTTTCTGTATATATTATAAAAGTCGTCGAAGCGGTTACCTACCCCGTTATTTCCATTTGTGACCTTCCGGCAAACATAATTTGTTGCCACATTTGCAATTGCAGAAAATGTTATAGGGGACAGTCTTACACACTAACACCTTCTACAAGAATGACAACCAAAAAAAATTTATTAACATGCCAACATCAGTATTTCTTCACATTAACAAGTAATATTGTTTTCTACTCAATAACTATTTATAATCGTAATCGTAAACAGATTTAAGGAAATTAACTATAATAAAATCAAATTAAATAAAAACAAATTAACACTTAATTAACACACCAAGCGAGTGTGGGTACAATAGTAACGCTACAAGTGTCCCCAAGCATTGGTGGTACAATTGTTCCCGACTGATTAAAGTAATAAAGGAAGAAAAATACTTCAGATTTTGTAGATTATAAAACTTACTTGAGGAGGGAAAAAAGTAATTATTGCTCCTGCACACGTGTACATTCCGCGAAGGCCAGCAAAAGACTAACGAATAAATGCCTATCTATTTAGCGTATATTGCTTCGCAATCACACAAATATACCTGGTATGACTTTAGAATTATTCACGCTGTTACAACTGTACCGTGGTACTTTTGTCCTGCATGCTTGGGAATCTTCCAAATATCTATAATCTCCTAAATATCTGTAATCGTTATACTGTATCGTTATGAAATTAGCATTCATATTATTATGCATGCATATTTGATATTTAAATCCTATTATGTGCGAAACTAAAAAAACTAACATTATTTAATATGTGCAACATTTTAGGTATTTTTCGTTTTTTGTTTTATGTGTGTTATGTTATTTCGATTATGATATTAATCTTATTTCAAAAATAAGTCGGGACGTACATACACATATACACTCATATATGTTATTAATGTTATTAAATGTTATTAAATCAAAAAAAGCATTTTTAGAATGTATTGGGTTGTTCGGAAAGTTATTTCGTTTTTTCAAGGAAAAATGAAAGGCGGTTTTTTCATATTTAGAAAAAATTTTATTCAGTGATGTATTGGCCATTTTGTTCCACTACCTTTCGCCATCTTTCTGGCAACTTTAAGATTCCACGCTCATAGAAGTCCTTCTCCTTATTGACAAAAAATTGAACCAAGTGATTTTTGACGCCTTCATTTGAATCGAAGTTTACATTGTTCAAAGAATTTTGTAGAGACCGGAACAAATGGTAATCGGATGGTGCCAGATCAGGAGAGTGGGTGTGGTAGCACATCCCATCCAAGCTGTAAAAGCTTCTGGCGAGTGACGAAACTTGTGTGTGGTCTGGCATTGTCGTGATGGAATACGACACCTTTCCTATTCGCCAATTCTGGTCGCTTCTGCTTGATGGCAGCATCCAATTCATCCAGCTGACGACAATACACTTTCGTATCAATCGTCTGGTTGCTTGGTAGTAGCTCGAAAAATACGATTCCCTTCCAATCCCACCATACAGAAAGCATGATCTTCTTTTGATGAATATCTGCCTTGGATGTCGATTGAGCAGGTTCATCTTGCCTGAACCATGATCGTTTTCGCTTAACATTGTTGTAAACAATCCATTTTTCATCTCCAGTTATGATTCGCTTCAAAAATGGTTCATTTTCTTCACGTTTCAACAATGAATCGCAGATGGTAATGCGTCGAATCAAGTCAATTTCCTTTAAATTGTGTGGAACCCAAATATCGAGCTTTGAAACGAATCCAAGGCGTTTCAAATGATCGTAAACGGTCGAATTCGATAAATTTAACTTTTCAGCAATTTCGCGTGTTGTTATGCGACGGTTTGCATCCACCAGAGCCTTTATTTTCTCGTCATTAGCTTTAATTGGCCGACCTGAACGTGGTGCATCTTTCAAATCGAAATTTCCAGTACGAAATTTCGAAAACCAATTCTGATACTGACGTTCACTCAATACATCTTCTCCATACACGGTACACAATTTTTTTCTCGCTTGCACTGCATTTTTACCCTTTCAGTAGTAAAAAAGCAAAATATTACGAAAATGCTCACTTTGATTTTCCATGTTTGATGTGATGCCAAAAAACAATTACTTGACAGATCGCAACACAATAAGATACTAAATGACGTCTGAAATGTCAGTTGTCAAAATATAAAACGAATTTGCCGCTTAGAGTAAGGTTAAGTATCGAGGAACGCGACTAACGACATCGCTTTGTGAAAAACGAAATTACTTTCCGAACAACCCAATAATTATAAAATCGTCATACCGCAACAATACGCATATACCGCACGATACAATAAGCAACTACATATATTCAAATACATACAAAACTTTCTGAAAAACCAGAATTTTGAATACAATTATATATAATATCGAAATATAATAAAAATTACAGACAGATCACTTGTACATTTGTACGCAAGATCAACGGGGCAGTGCTCCTAAAATGCGCAACGTGAAGACGTATTACTATTGGAAAACTCAATTCGCTGGCGTGAACTTCACTGAAGATATCATGACTATTTTTCTCTGAGAAATAAATGTTCATTATATTTTTCTTACAGTGTAAAATCGATTAACCGCCCTCTTTTTTCTCTCGCACAAATTGCGGGCAAATTATTTCTATAGCATTTTCCGTTCAATATCATTACTTGGTTATCTTATAACATATTCACCACGTTGTGCTTAATATTTTATGTTATTTCGGGAAAGTAAGGTTGTGACAAATTTATGAAAAATGCTGTAGACAATTTGAAAAAATTAGATAATTTGCCTGAATTACGTAATTCACTGTAGGTAATTTAGCTAAAAGAAAAATACAGAAAAGTAGTCGACCTATTCTTCGGTAGAAGATGCAATTCTGATCGACATATTCTCAAACGCAGTCGAATGATCGAAGAAGAATGATACGTATAGTTGAACATTTTAGAATCCATCGAATTTTACTACTTGCTATTGGCTTATGGCCTTACAATCCATCAAAATTTGTTAAACTTCGATTATTACTGTTTATTCTTATTACAAATAGCTTTATTATATTTCAGGTATGTATATATTGAATTATTACTTAATGAAATACTACGTATTTATATTGTTGCGTCCGGGCAGACTCCGGCTCGACGCACACACTCGCGCTCGCTCGCACTCACTCGCAATTACATTAACTGCAATTGCTACGTTATGATTATACACATTTATGACATCAGTATATAAATAAAATTATTAATATTTCTTAACAGATATTCATAGCAATTAGTAATTTTATAATCGCTAATAACAGCTGGTACAAAGTCAATTGCAATTTAAGTTTTAAACGCTTATTAGCGAATGGTTATGTCATAAAAGTGAAAACTTTTGTTTTCCTTATCTTCTTACTTTTTAAGTTTTGCATATTTGTTGAACATCGCTATAAATGCTTTTGAAAAAAATGTGTTAGCATCGGCGAACATACAAGTAAAAATTATAACATTATTGAAACTAAATATAAAAATTATAAAGTTTGTTTAAGTTTGCCCATTAACGAAACATGCGGTTTAATAATTAGATAGATAGTATGCAATTTTCTTATTATTGCTTATAATCAATTTCTTAATTACAGTTTACATCATTTATAACTGCGGAATGTACTGCTGATCATATCCTTAAAGTTCTGTCTGTAATGCTTTTTTTCCTTTTCTGTGATGTACATTACACTTCCTATTGGATTAACGCACATATTGTAAGCTAGGTTTATATTTGAGTACACTCTTAAACGTCTATCATAAATGAGACATTATACATCTTAAGTCTTTCCGAATTTTAACATAAATGTGAAATTGCATGAAATATTATTACTACGATAGCTGAAAGGTTTTGTGGAGCGCCTCCAACATGTCTACAACGATTTAAAAGATGAAAACGAAATCGCTATATTCAACAAGTACGGAAACATTGCGGATCATATTACCGTTATAATTACATGTAAGAAATTATTGAATGACATTATATAAATATACAAACATGTAAAATTGTAAATCAAAAAGGAAGCCAGAAATTATAAACACAAAGTTACACTCTTGAAGTAGATTACAGAAATACGAAAAGTTTAACCGTTTCACTGCAAGTGCAATCGCTTTCCCGCTTGTCTTTTCGCTTGTTAAAATTGAGACGAGTTAAGGATGTACATGACGGACTGGCTATACGAAAAGTTAGTCAAATTTGGAGATTTACAATATAGCATCTTTTTTCGTTTATTTCTTCTAGAAAATTACTTTAAACGAACTAAAAAGTGATTAAGTTTTCAGATTTCAAAGCACATGCATATTTTTGTGTTTAAATTATTGAAAAGTAAAATTTTTGCAATATTTAAAATCGCTCATATTCTCAGGCTGTACTATAGTACAGTCTGAACATAGAAGAAATAAACGGAAAAAGACATTTTGTAAACCTTCAATTTTGACTAATTTTTTGTACAGACAGTGCTCTATATACAGCCTTAATACATTTGTCTAGTAATTTCTTTATTTTCAATAGCTTCTCATTTTGTAAAGAAACTTTCCAGTTAGTTTAGGTGAGGATAAAAGATATATATAAAGTTACAAGGATAAAAATAAATACAAATTGTGAAGTACGTTTATATTCAACAGATTTCATAATTTATTTCTTACTCTAACAATGTTGACATCGTACAATTGAAATAAATTTGCAGTCAAACGATGAAATAATTACAGAATACTTTAACAATGAAAAATTACTAAAATATAAATAATATGTATAGGCAATATTTTGAGATAATAAAGAATATCAGTTTAAGTGATTCATCTATTTCATTAATTATTATAAAACATCTTTACAGCTTTTACGGCATGCAGCGTACTTATTCTTTCTCTTTTGCCACTATTGCCTTGTATTCTTGGTACCTTTTTATTCGCAAATGAATCTCACCCACTTTACAATATAATTGAAACTGAATATTTCGTTGATGAAGAAAAGACTTTTTATTTGACTTTGCTGCACACGTATGCATCTCTTTACATAGGAGTGACTGCTACAGTGGGAGGAGGTTTGGTAGTATTAACATACATAATACACATTTGCGGTTTATTTAGCATTGCTAGGTAAGAAACAAATGTAAAACTAAATGGAAGGATTGTGGTGATTATGAATGAAATCTTTTTTATTGTCTAGTATGAATGTGAGAATTTAATATAATAGAAATAATAAATTTATTTATAGGTACCGTATGAATCAATTGCTGATATTAAATATTCACGACAAAACTAATCTGAAAAACAATATGGACATCGATGAGAAGATAGCTCGTATAGTGGATTTTCACTGCATAGCCTTTGAGTGCGTTTCTGCTACACATATATTGTGATCCGAAACACTGGTAATATTTTTAAATATAGGTTCTATGGAACAGTCTAAAACAAAAAATTTAATAGAAAAATGTTGTGGTTATAATATATTTAGTTTTTAAATATGAAACAACTAATAAATATTTGCTAATAAAAGGTGAAAATTTCGTGCTCTCTGGTATGTCGAAATGTGATATTTATTATGGGTAATTTGGGACACCTATATACAATATTTTCTATTTTTTAAATAGTTCTAGTAAAGGTGAAATGAAATATTCTCATGTTTTTCAAGGTTGTCTGAATTTTATGTATCTAATTTCAATGGAACATATTTTTGTATAATATTGCTAGTCGTAATATGTTTAAGTCTTAATCTCTATCAAGTAAGCTCTTTAATTAAGTGTCATTCTTTTGTGTGTATTGCAATTCCTGACTGAGCAATTGTACAAAAGTGTAACTGTCTGGATCTGCAACATACATATAAAGAGATCGAGAAAAAAATTATTATGCATACATATTCGATATTTAATTTCTATTATTTGCAAAACTCAAAAACCTAACATTATTTAATATGTGCAGCATTTTATGTATTTTTTATTTTTCGTTTTATGTGTATTATGATATGCAACTGTTTTCCAAAATAATTTGGAACGTACACGCACACAACTAAACATATCCACATATGTAATGCAGAATGCAAGAATTATTATATTATTATATTATTTTAGGTCTTTCAAAGTGTATTGCATCGAACGAGTGTAGAGGAAAGTGTATTCCACCTTATATTTGCAGTTGCTATTATTATATATTCATTTGTGTCCAACTATGCCGGTCAAGAAGTTATAGATCATTATAACGACATGTTTTATGTTGCGTAAGATATTGTAATATAGATAGTTGGCATTCATAACTTGCATAATCTTAAGCATCACGTATTAAAATATCCAAATAGAATAACAAAAATTCATGTCTATATTAACAGTTTTAAACATAGCTTCCTTATGATAAAGCATATACTTGTACCCTAATATTTTAACAGATACATTTTATGCACTTTAAATGATCATGTTATTGATTAACTATTGCTTTACAGATACAACATTCAATGGTATACGACCCCTATACGCATACAGAGATTGATATTGTTTCTGTTGCAACGAAGCTGTAAGATTTACTGCCTCAGGATAGGTGGGCTTTTTAATCCATCTTTAGAATGCTTTGCTTCGGTAAATCTGTATTATTTATCAATTATCAAACATTTATAAGAACACTTTGAAGTCGAAACTAACAAGTTTCATTACAGCTGTTTGCTGCATCCATGTCTTACTTTACTATGATGTATTCTACACAGAAGTGATAACAATATCAATCACTTAATAGCATATTGAAAAAACTAGGTACGCTGAAATATCAACAATTATCCTATTTTTATATAAAAGTTTTGTATTTTAATTAATTTCATAAAATTATCGATATACGATTAATATCAAATAATATTATAATGCAGTTTACGTAAAATTACGGAAAACAATCGTAAGTAATGTGTGAATAAATAAAACATGATGCACCGGTGATATTTTCTGATAGTGTGTGTAGTGTGATGTGATGTAGTGTATGTGCAAGTGCATGACTGCGTTTGTGCACATATGTGTCCGCGTTTTTTGTGTGTGTGTTTCTACGTACTATATCCCTCCATATATCTAAACATATTTTTTATTTAGTGTTTATCTTGCATGCTTGGGAATCTTCCAAATATCTATAATCTCCTAAATATCTGTAATCGTTATACTGTATCGTTATGAAAGTAGCATTCATATTATTATGCATGCATATTTGATATCTAAATCCTATTATGTGCGAAACTAAAAAAACTAACATTATTTAATATGCGCAACATTTTAGGTATTTTTCGTTTTTTGTTTTATGTGTGTTATGTTATTTCGATTATGATATTAGTCTTATTTCAAAAATAAGTCGGGACGTACATACACACATATATGTTATTAATATTATTAAATGTTATTAAATCAAAAAAAGCATTTTTAGAATGTAATTAGAAAATCGTCATATCGCAACAATACGCATATACCGCACGATACAATTATATATAACATCACCAAAATATAATAAAAATTGCAGACAGATCACTTGTACATTTGAACGCAAGATCAACGGGGCAGTGCTCCTTTTAAAAAACGGGTGTACGTTACGAATACTAAACTGAGGGACTAAAATGAGGAATGTGAAGACGTATTACTATTGGAAAAATCAATTCGCTGACGTGAACTTCACTCAAGATATTATGACTATTTTTCTCTGAGAAATAAATGTTCATTATATTTTTCTTACAGTGTAAAATCGATTAACCGCCCTCTTTTTTCTCTCGCACAAATTGCGGGCAAATTATTTCTATAGCATTTTGATTTCAATATCATTATGTGGTTATCCTATAACATTTCTATACCATTATAGTGTATTCACTACATTGTGCTTAATATTGTATGTTATTACGGGCAATAAGGTTGTGACAAATTTATGAAAAATGATCTACACAATTTTTAAAAAATGAGAAAATTTGCCTGAATTACGTAATTTACTGTAGGTAATTTAGCTAAAAGAAAAAAGATAGAAAAACATTTGGTAGAAGATGCAATTCTGATCGATACATCATTCTCAAATGCAGTCGAATGCTGGAAGGAGAATGATACGTATAGGTGAAAATTTTAGAATCCATCGAATTTTACTACTTGCTATTGGCTTATGGCCTTTCAATCAGTTAAAGTTCGTTTTCAATTACCACTGTTCGTTGTTGTTCCAAATAGCTTTATTATATTTTAGGTCTGTAAATATTTTGAATTGTTTTATTACATAATGAAACACACATCTATAATTTGTATTTCTATTATCATTGCATTTGTTCCATTCCAAATACGATTTAATGTGTCGTTATATTACACTTACTTGTTAAATGTAAATTGTAGAAATTAACGTTGCAATTGTCACGCCATGATATTATACACGTTTATAATATCATTATATATCAAAAATAATTGAATAATTTATATGTCATACCTGATAACCATATAATTATCAATTTTAATAATTGCTGACTACAGCTGGCGCAAAGATTTACAACTTAATTTTTAACCACTTATTAAGCGAATGGGTATGTCATAAACATAATAATTTGTTTTTCGTTTTACTTTTTAATTGTTCTGTGTAGATTTCTTATATTGTTTCTATATATTATTCTATATATTTATAGAAATTTCTATAACTTTCTATAAATATTGTCGCAATACAATGTGTTGGCATCCGCAAAGATAAAAATTAAAATTAACTTTTTATTAAAATTGCATAAAAAAGATTATTATAGTTCTTTTAGGTTTACCACTAACAAAAACCTATGCTTTCATAATTAGATACAAATGCCGCTTTTATAATATAGACCTTTAATATATTCATTAATTGTAGCTTACGTCTTTTATAACTGCCGAATGTACTGTTGACCTTATTATTAAAATTTTGTCTACAATATTCTTTTTTCTTTTGGGCGAAGTTCATCAAATTTCTTTTTGGGTTAACGCATACACTGTAAGTTGAGCTTTTACTTTAATATATTGCTAAACATTTAAGATAAATAAGGCTTTATATACCATAAGTTTTCAAAAGTTTATCACAATTTATTTTATCAAAAAGAAATTGTCTGATATATTATTAATATAATACGATAGGTGAAGTGTTTTGTAAACCGTCTTCAATATTTCTGTAACGAATTAAAAGATGAAAACGAAATCGCAATAATCAAAAAATATGGAAATAGCGCGGAACATAGTACGATTGCAGTTACATGTAAGGAAATATTAAATGACACCAACTAAGCTCCTGCATGTCCGTACGCACAAGCTGTTTATATTATATAATTATGAGATTATAAACATACAAAAACATGTAAATCCGAAGAGGAGCCAGAAATGAGCAAAGTTAGCATTCTGCAAGTATATTACAAAAATACAGAAAAGTTGAACTGTTTTATTACAAATGTACGCAATCTTATTCTCAATTGTTAAAAATGGGATGAGCGATCTTGCTCAACAGCAACAGTTACACAACTGTCTTAGCAGCATGGACGCAACGACGTGACAACGCGGTATGGCAGAGGAACACTCAAGCACACTACCAGGCACCTCACAGCATGTACCTTCGAAAGGACGGCACTGATTCGCTAGAATTTACTTAACAATAACTCTTTCATTAAGCATCGTAAAAAAAATAGTTCAGGACTTTTCGACTCAACTTTCCATAAGGAATAACACTATGTACTTCGTGGCCGCGAGATAAGAAACACTCTGTGTGTGTGTATATATATATATATATAATTATGGAAAACAGTCGGAATATTGTTTGAGAATATAAGATACTAGACACCAGCGTTATTGAAATCACTATGTGTATGTAGATGCGTGCGTGCATGCGTGCATGCTTATGAGCGTGTGCGTGTGCGTGTGTGTTACATATTACATTTTATATTTTTAAAAGTATTTTTTAATTAAACTTATTTATTATCTTGCAAGATGAGATGTCTTCGCGGAATAGATCAAATATCTATACATAGATACAGTTAGCATTCCTGTGGATATTATTAAACCAGAATGGTCATCATTAGAATATGATTAGAAAATTGTTCTATCATATCAATAAGGTGATGTCACAGAATACCACAGATAATAGATTTACTTAAAAATTCATGTTTTTCAATAAACCAGAATTTTGAATACCTCTGTATGTAATATCACAATAATATAACAAAAATTACAAGCAGATCATTTATGCAATTAGGTGCAGTTATCCGCAAGATCAACGAAATTGCTTTTAAAATACGGTACGTATAAGTATACGTTACGAATATGTGGACTAAAATGAAGAACATGAAAACATGCTTGGAAAAATCAATTGCGCTTGCGCGAACTTCAATCAAGATGTCATGGCTACATTATGCTGTCAGGAATAAATATCCGTCCTAGTGTTGTCAGGCGTCAAATTGATGGGTTCATCGTATACTTTTCCCTCCCATGCATGTTGCGAGGAAATTATTTCTATAGCATTGTCTTTCCTGTTTCTATAGCTTTATAACATATTCACTACATTGTAGTTAGTAGTTTACGTTATTATGGGGTCGGTACGTTCACAACAAATTCTAAGAAAAAACGTGTAGTCAAGTTTAATAAAATATGATAAAGACAGGTTGCCGAAGTGAGTTATTTATCCTATGCAAAAAGAAAAACATTCGACGTATTCTTTGGAAGAAGAGGTACACGAACTCTAATCGGCATATTATTTTCAACTGCAGTCACATACTCGAAGTAGAATGATCTCTATAGCTCAACATTTTAGACTCCATCGAAATGTGTTATTCGTTATTGGCTTATGGCCTTACAACCAATCAAAGTTTGTTAAATTGCAATTAATACTGTTCTTGTTTGTTCAAACTAGCTTTATTGTATTTCAGGTATATATGTATTTTGCAATATATAAATATGTTTTAGTACTTACAACATATTACGTATTTCTATTATCGTAGCACTTGTTCAATTTGAAGCAAGATTACAAATGTGGTTATAGTACACTTATTTATTAAAATATAATATAATGCAATTGTTACGTTATGATTACACACATCTGTAATATCATTGTATAGAGGAAATAATTTATATCTCTTATCTGATATTCATAATAGTTATTAATTCCTATAATTGCGGATTACAGATTAAGCAAATTAAATTAAACTACCACTTAATTTTTGAACTCTTATTGAGCACACAATTATATCCTAAGCATTCTTACTGTTTTTTTCCCTTTTCACTTTTTAATTGTTTTGTGCAGATTTGTTAAACCTTCTAATAAATAGTTTGCTACAAAATGTAAATCCGCAAACATGCAAATAAAAAATAGATTTTTATTAAACCAACGAAAAAGGCTTGAAGTTTATTAGCTTTTGTCATTAACGGAACCTGCAGTTTCAAAATTAGATACGTATTCAGCTTTCTTATATAATATATTTATAAATTTATTAATTGCAGCTTACGTCACTTATAACTGCGGAATGTACTATTGATCTTGTTATTAAAATTCTGTCTACAATATTCTATTTTCTTTTCTGCGTAACACATTACATTTCTTTTTGGATTAACGCATACACTGTAAGTTGAGCTTTTGCTTCAGTATACTCCTAAACGTTTATGATAAATAAAACATTATAAATCTTTTTGAATATCAGTACAAATCGAAATTGCCTTATATTATTTTATTATTAATATTATTAATTAATATTATTATTACTAATACTATAGGTGAGAGGCTTTGTGGAGCGTCTTCAGCATATCTGTAATAAATTAAAAGATAAAAACGAAATAGCTATAATGAAAAGATATGGAAGCATTGCGGAAAATGTTACGTTTTTCATAATGTGTAAGAAAATGTTGAATGATATCTACTAGGCTCTTGCGCAAGAGCTATATATTATATAATTATTATAATATAAATATATGAACTTCTATATTAAACGGGAAGTGAGAAATTGTAAAGAAAGTTAGCATTCTGCAAGTAATATTTTACAGAAATATGGGAAAGTTAAACTCATTGCAAATAAACGCAAACACATTCTTCTCGCTTGTTAAAAGTGCGATGACGGCAAGAATGACACCTTACTCCACCTTACTGTTAATGCGAAGTCGAAACAAATCTATCATATGTGCATTGTGTCATCCCGTAAGTAAATAATTTTGTTTGTGATTTCTCCGTAATTTTATCTAAAAATTTACATTTAATGTAAAACATTAATATTAGAATGAGTAATATTCAATTGTTGCAAGATGGAGAGAATATCATGGATGCGATAACAGGAATCTCAATTGTAATTATTAAAATTAATTAAATCAATTAATAATAATCAGTTAAGATAAAAATGACATTTTACTTATGGGATGACCTCATAGTATATTGTTTTTCACTAGACAACGCCGTATATTGTGCATTTTATTCGGTTTTACTTTTAGCTTATTGTATTGTATAGCTTAATGTAAATATTACATTATTATTATTTATTATTTTGTTTTCCCATGAATAATAAAGTTGTTCCTTCTACTTGTTCTTTAATATATTTATATATTTATATTGGTTTATTTCCATTAGTTTATTTCTTATTGTGTAAACAAACGTTTAGTTCTGGATATATATACAAAGTTACAATAAAAACAAATGAAAATTTTTATAATGTTTATATAAAAATCTGCACATTTTATCTTTTACTCTATGACAATTTTGATATCGTACTACTACTATTAAAGATACCGCAGTCATCCAATTAAATAATTAAAAAATTAAACGATAGAAAATTAGAAGTATGTACAATAACATAATATTTCAATATAATACAGAACACCAATTGAAGTAATTAATCTATCTGATCAATTATTTTAAAACGTCCTTATAGTGTTTGCGGTGTGCTGCGTATTTATGCTTTCTCTTTTGCCAATTTTACCTTGGATTCTTGGCACCTTTTTATTCGCAAATGAATCTCAACCACTTTACGATATACAAATTGTAACTGAATATTTTGTTGATAAAGAAAAGACTTTTTATTTGACTTTGCTGCACACATATGCATCTCTTTACATAGGAGTGACTGCGATGGTGGGAGGAGGAATGATGCTAATAGCATACCTCATACACATTTGCGGTTTATTTAGCATTGCTAGGTAAGAAACAAATATAAAATTGGATCGAAGGATTATGTTTATGAATAAAATCATTTTCATCTTCCAATATAAATATAATAGTGCTGCATAATAAATTTATTTCTAGTTACCGTATGGAGCAATCATTGATATTAAATATTAACGAAAAACCTAATTTGAGAAACAAAAAAGAAATCGACAAGAAAATAGGCCATGCAGTGGATGTTCATCGCACAGCCATTGAGTGCGTTTCTGCTATACATATACAGGGTGTCCCGGGTTTTAACCGACAAACTGCGGGAGCATATTCTACTAGTGGAAATAAGAAAAAATTCTTATATCGAGTTTGCTTAGAAATGCTTTATTACAAAGTTATAAACCAATATTGAAAAGAAATATCAGATAAGTAACAACGGAACATAGTGTAGAATTTGGAAGGTCGAAGATGTTTATGTTATGTGTATTCACATGTATTCATGTTCACTATGTTGAAACGATTCAGTATGATTGTTACTTTCACAACAGTAGCTGTTAGATTTCAATCGTCGTGTGAACTAGCAATTACTATCAGAATGCCAAAAGTGTTTTCAAATGAGGAATACACTGATATTCATTTCGTGTACGGATTCTGTGACGGAAATGCACGAGCTGCCGTACGAGAGTATCAACGTAGATTTCCTAACAGGAGAGTACCAGATAGATTTAAAGCAACGAATTACTAATTCAGTTACTGAGATGCAACAAAATTTTCAGGAATGTCGTACCGTAACAAATTCTGTACTACGTCGATGTCTAGCTTGTATCGATGTGCAAGGACAACATTTTGAAATGCGTCACTAAATCATTGCGTAGATAATTTTTATTTTTGTGAAAAAATCCGTTGTTACTTATCTCATATTTTTTTCAATATTGGTTTATAACTTTGTAATAAAGCATTTCTAAGCAAACTCGATATAAGAATTTTTTCTTATTTCCACTAGTAGAATATGCTCCCGCAGTTTGTCGGTTAAAACCCGGGACACCCTGTATGGTGATGAAAACACCGGTAATAATTTTATGGACAGATTCTAAGGAACATTCTAAAACAAAAATTTTAATATGAAAATGTCGACGTTATAATATGTATATTTAGTTTTTAAATGTGAAATGATTTTCTAATAATTTTCTAATAAAACTTTAAAATTTTGCGCGCTCATGTATGTCGAAATGTCATAATTATTACGGGTAATTTGGGGTACCTATATACGTCCTATTTCTTAAATATTTATAGTATATGTAAAGTTAATTGCTCTCATATTTTTTAAGGTTGTCTGAATTTTTTATATCTAATTTCCATGGCACATTCTTTTGTATAATAGCGATGATGGTACTATGTTTAAGTCTCAATCTCTACCAAGTAAGTTTAAGTAAATTTTCGAAATTCCTTTATGTGTTCTTGAATAGGCAATTCAACAGAATATGTAAACTGTCTAGATTTGCAGATGTAGAAAACTATAAAAAGAAAAAAGAAGAAAATTATAACATGTCTATATCTGAACCTTAATTCATATTATTATATTATATTCAAGGCCCAAATTTGTGAAAAAATCGAAATTATTTAATATAAGAAACATTTTCTATATTTTACGTTTCATGTTTATCTATTATAATATGTAACTCATCTGAAAAATAATTTGGGACACGCATGCTCATCACATACACACATATCTACATACATAATGCACAATCTGAGAATTATCATTTTAGATCTCCCAAAGTGCATTGCATCAAAATATAGACGAATGTCTATTTCACCTTATATTTGCAATTGATATGCTTATATATTCGTTCATAGCCAACTATAGTGGTCAAGAAGTTATTGAACACTATAACGACATATTTTCTGTTGCGTAAGATATTTTGACATTAATACTTGATATTCATATCTTGTCCAATAATTACTCGAACGTATTAATGTACTCGAGAAGAAAATAAGAAATATATTTATTATTTTCTTAATAATTAATAATAGAACATAAGTTTTAAAGGATTATATATATACAGGGTGCGCCGTTAGAATCCAGACATGAAAACGTTTTATCGGAAAAGTCAGTTATTATTAGAGCCAATATTAAATATGCAAAGAAATACTTTAATATTCAACTTAAGAGATCCTCCCTGAGGATCGATGTAGCCATTCTGCGTCTCGTTCACCGCCTCAAAACTGGTCTAAAATGCAAGTATGTCGCCTCCAATTGGGTCCAGTCCATGGCGACGAACGCCTCGATGGAGGCCCGAAGAGAGACCATGATAGTATGCCTGAGGGTTGGTAACCCTCTCGATCACGATCCACCGTTGTTGAGAGGTTTCAGATAGGGCCTATTGGAAGGCCAGACGTCCTTGGACATGGCGACATTACTGGACAGCTAATTCTGAACCAAATAACTTGTGTGAACAGATGCAACGTCTTACTGGAAGATGTACGGCCTCCCCGAGGCCTGTCTCCATGTCTCCATCCAGTGGTTTACCACCGTCCTCAGGATCTAAGGAAAATTCCCGGGTTCTCCGAGATGAGGTTTTAAGTTCTTTGGATAAGCTCCGGCGTCCTCGTCGAATTTTCCCTGACTTGGATCTTCTTCGCCAGGGTGGAAAAGTCCTCCTCGGACTCCTCTGAGGCCACGTACTTCTGGACAACATCGTATACCGTCGACTTGGGGTATCCGAAGAACCTTATTATTTCACTTGGCGTTTTGCCAGCGCGAAGACTTTCAATAATCGGCGTCTTCCGGTTATATTCTGGGTTTAATCTGTGCAACTCGGCCTAAATTTCGAAGTTATGATGAGGTCTTACACACGTATCTGGTCTATCTTAGCGCCAATTGGCAACTGAATTCTAATATAATGAGAATTTCAAATACAATTTTATCCGGATTCTAACGGAGCATCCTGTACATATATATGGTATCTTATAAGATAGTAATACCTTAAGTTTATAACACAATCATATATTACGTATTTTAAATAATCATCTTATTGACTGATTATTATTTTGCAGATACAGTGTTCAATGGTATACAGCTCCTGTACGCATACAGAAATTGATATTATTTCTGTTGGAAAGAAGCTGTAAAAATTACGGGGTGAGAGTAGGTGGACTTTTTATAACATCTCTAGAGGGCTTTGCTACGGTAAAATTGCATTGTATATATCAATATACATGTTTAACATAACATATATTTTGATGGTTAAATTAATGTTTTTCATTACAGTTATTTACCACATCGATATCTTACTTTACTGTTATGTATTCTACACAGTGATACTAATATCAAACATCTACTAGTATATGGAAAACAAGTAGGTAAGCTTGAAGATAAGTGATAGCAATTGTCTCGTTTTCAATTAATTGGTTGCATAAAGTTATTAGTTTCATAAAATTATCAATTCATTATTAACAATTAATATTATAATATTATAATATTAATATTATAATGCAGTTAATAAAATTGCTGAGAAGTATCGGAATAATGTTTGAGCAAATAGAATATCATGCAGCAGAATTATTAACCCTTTGCACTCGGAGAGATTTCTCAGATCACCAACAACTCGAACATGTTTATTCACAAAATAATGGACATATCATTTCAAATAAAATCATATAGCGTTCGAACAAATATTATGTGTGCATAAGTTTTTCTCAATAATTACCTGCAGACTTTTCGTGTTCCCTTAGAAGGAATATTCGAGTTATTTGCTACATTTACGATCTTCCCTCTAAGAGGACAGTCAAGTGCAAAGGGTTAAAACCGCTAGTGTGTGTGTGCGCACGCGCGCGCGTGTGTAGTTAACATATTTATACGCTCTATCCCGTTATTCTGATTCAGATATTCCATTGCGATAATTTCTTAATGATATCCTATGATGACTTTCTGGATTCAGAATATATGTGCAATATACATATATTTTTTATTTTTACGTTATATTTATATATTTTTTTATATAATATACATATATATGTATATATGTTGTATATTTTATATATATAAAATTAAATATATAATTAAATATAAATATTGTATATGTTTTATATTTTATATATATAAAATTTTAGTTCTGTTTAATTTTAGAGTTGAATAAAAGGTCTTGTACCATTTTTTTTATGTAAATAATCATGTAAACTCCTGCGATGTATAAAAAGAATTACCAAATGACGTAAGCGTAAATACTGTAATACATATTAATGACTTACAAAATATAAGAGAAGGATGGAAGTAGTACGTTGTCCTTTCCCACTTTACGCGTGTTTGTGCCTGTTGCTAAGTAATACAGCTGTTGGCGTGCCAAGAGCACACCGCCTACTTTGGAATATATAATAAAGTGAAATTTAACAGGTGTGGCTATTGTATACATGAACATCTGTTGAATAACATACTATGCAATTTATCAAATTGATATTTTCCAAGTAATGAAATACGGAGATTCACTTGCATATTATAACAAATGTAATAAATTACAGATTACAATGTACTATATATTCTTTATCATATCAAAACTGACCTGTAACATCAGATACGCAACGCTGCTTTCAAGAAACATACCATACGAATGCCTGGACTAAAATAAACATCAAGAACTGTGTGAAAACACTAAAGCGTTTGTGTGAATTTCAGTCAAGATATTATGTCACGAGCGCTACTTTATGAGAAATAAATATCTATACGTATGGTATAGCGTCAAATCGATTGCCTACTTTACTCTCCCGCGCAAATTGCGAGCAAATTATCTCACAGCATTTTTACTTCTGTAGCATTTCAATATCATTACGTGGTTATCCTATAACTTTTCTATACCATTATAGTATATTCACTACATCGTGCTTAATATTGTATGTTATTACGGGCAAGTAAGGTTGTGACAAATTTATGAAAAATGGTCTAAACAATTTTTAAAAAATAAGAAAATTTGCCTGAATTACGTAATTTACTGTAGGTAATTTAGCTAAAAGAAAAAAGATAGAAAAATATTCGGTAGAAGATGCAATTCTGATCGACACATCATTCTCAAATGCAGTTGAACGCTGGAAGAAGAATGATACGTATAGTTGAAAATTTTAGAATCCATCGAAATTTATTACTTCCTATTGGCTTATGGCCTTACAATCAATCAAAATTTGTTAACCTTCAATTATTACTGTTTAATCTTATTACAAATAGCTTTATTATATTTCAGGTATGTATATATTGAATTATTACTTAATGAAATACTACGTATTTATATTATCACAGCAGTTCAATTTTTAATAAGATTTAAAGTATCTTTATATTAAAATTATTTGTTAAATTACATTAACTGTAATTGCTGCGTTATGATTATACACATTTATGACATCAGTATATAAATAAAATAATTAATATTTTTTAGCAGATATTCATAGCAATTAGTAATTTTATAATCGCTAATAACAGCTGGTACAAAGTCAATTGCAATTTAAGTTTTAAACGCTTATTAAGCGAATGGTTATGTCATAAAAGTGAAAACTTTTGTTTTCCTTATCTTCTTACTTTTTAATTTTTGCATATTTGTTGAACATCGGTACAAATGCTTTTGTTATAAAATGTGTTAGCATCGGCGAACATACAAGTAAAAATTATAACATTATTAAACCTAACTATAAAAATTATAAAGTTAGTTTACGTTTGCTTATTAACGAAACATGCGGTTTAATAATTAGATAGATAGTATGCAATTTTCTTATTATTGCTTATAATAAATTTATTAATTACAGCTTACATCATTTATAACTGCGGAATGTACTGTTGACCATATTCTTAAAGTTCTGTCTGTAATGTTTTTTTTCCTTTTCTATGATGTACATTACACTTCTTACTGGATTAACGCATATGTTGTAAGCTAGGTTTATATTTGAGTACACTCTTAAACGTCTATCATAAATGAGACATTATACATCTTAAGTCTTTCCGAATTTTAACATAAATGTGAAATTGCATGATATATTATTAATACGATAGCTGAAAGGTTTTATGGAGCGCCTCCAATATGTCTGCAACGATTTAAAAGATGAAAACGAAATCGCTATATTCAAAAAGTACGAAAACATTGCGGAACATATTGCCATTATACTTACATGTAAGATAATATTGAATGACAGTATATAAATATACAAACATGTAAAATTGTAAATCAAAAGGGAAGCCAGAAATTATAAACACAAAGCTACACTCTTGAAATAGATTACAGAAATACGAAAAGTTTAACCGTTTCATTGCAAGTGCAATCGCTTTCCCGCTTGTCTTTTCGCTTGTTAAAATTGAGACGAATTAAGGATGTACATGACGGACTGGCTATACGAAAAGTTAGTCAAATTTGGAGATTTACAATATGGCATTTTTTTCGTTTATTTCTTCTAGAAAATTACTTTAAACGAACTAAAAAGTGATTAAGTTTTCAGATTTCAAAGCACATGCATATTTTTGTGTTTAAATGATTGAAAAGTAAAATTTTTGCAATATTTAAAATCGCTCATATTCTCAGGCTGTACTATAGTACAGTCTGAATATAGAAGAAATAAAGGGAAAAAGACGACATATTGTAAACCTCCAATTTTGACTAACTTTTTGTACAGACAGTGCTCTATATACATCCTTAATACATTAGTCTAGTAATTGCTTTATTTTCAATAGTTTCTCATTTTGTAAAGAAACTTTCTAGTTAGTTTAGGTGAGGATAAAAGATATATCTAAAGTTACAAAGATAAAAATAAATAAAAAGTTTGAATTATGTTTATATTCAAAAAATTTCGCATAATTTATTTCTTAGTCTAACAATGTTGACATCGTACAATTAAAATAAATGTGCAGTCAAACGATGAAATAATTACAGAATACTTTAACAATGAAAAATTAATAAAATATAAATATTATATACAGGGTGTCCGGTAACTCACGACTCAACGCTCGTGAGTGGAGCGATTTTTAATAATTAATAACTCGTTAACTATTGTGAAAATTGCAAAATGGTATAGGACTTTTCCACTCAGTTCAGTCCGCTTTATCCACTCACGAGCGTTGAGTCGTGAGTTACCGGACACCCTGTATAGGCAATATTTTGAGATAATAAAGAATATCAGTTTAAGTGATTCATCTATTTTATCAATTATTATAAAACATCTTTACAGCTTTTACGGCATGCACCGTACTTATTCTTTCTCTTTTGCCACTATTGCCTTGGATTCTTGGCACCTTTTTATTCGCAAATGAATCTCACCCACTTTACAATATAATTGAAACTGAATATTTCGTTGATGAAGAAAAGACTTTTTATTTGACTTTGCTGCACACGTATGCATCTCTTTACATAGGAGTGACTGCTACGGTGGGAGGAGGATTGGTAGTATTAACATACATAATACACATTTGCGGTTTATTTAGCATTGCTAGGTAAGAAACAAATGTAAAACTAAATGGAAGGATTGTGGTGATTATGAATGAAATCTTTTTTATTGTCTAGTATAAATGTGAGAATTTAATATAATAGAAGTAATAAATTTATTTATAGTTACCGTATGAATCAATTGCTGATATTAAATATTCACGACAAAACTAATCTGAAAAACAATATGGACATCGATAAGAAGATAGCTCGTATAGTGGATTTTCACTGCATAGCCATTGAGTACGTTTCTGCTACACATATATTGTGATCCGAAACACTGGTAATATTTTTAAATATAGGTTCTATGGAACAGTCTAAACAAAAAATTTAATAGAAAAATGTTGTGGTTATAATATATTTAGTTTTTAAATATGAAACAACTAATAAATATTTGCTAATAAAAGGTGAAAATTTCGTGCTCTCTGGTATGTCGAAATGTAATATTTATTATGGGTAATTTGGGACACCTATATACAATATTTTCTATTTTTTAAATAGTTCTAGTAAAGGTGAAATGAAATATTCTCATGTTTTTCAAGGTTGTCTGAATTTTATGTATCTAATTTCAATGGAACATATTTTTGTATAATATTGCTAGTCGTAATATGTTTAAGTCTCAATCTCTATCAAGTAAGCTCTTTAATTAAGTGTCATTCTTTTGTGTGTATTGCAATTCCTGACTGAGCAATTGTACAAAAGTGTAACTGTCTGGATCTGCAACATACATATAAAGAGATCGAGAAAAAAATTATTATGCATACATATTCGATATTTAATTTCTATTATTTGCAAAACTCAAAAACCTAACATTATTTAATATGTGCAGCATTTTATGTATTTTTGAGTTTTCGTTTTATGTGTATTATGATATGCAACTGTTTTCCAAAATAATTTGGAACGTACACGCACACGACCAAACATATCCACATATGTAATGCAGACTGCAAGAATTATTATATTATTATATTATTTTAGGTCTTTCAAAGTGTATTACAGCGAACGAGTGTAGAGAAAAGTGTATTACACCTTATATTTGCAGTTACTGTTATTATATATTCCTTTGTGGCCAACTATGCCGGTCAAGAAATTATAGAGCATTATAACGACATGTTTTATGTTGCGTAAGATATTGTAATATAGATAGTTGGCATTCATAATTTGCATAATCTTAAGTATCACGTATTAAGATATCCAAACAGAATAACAAAAAATCATGTCTATATTAACAGTTTTAAACATAGCTTCCTTATGATAAAGCATATACTTGTACCCTAATATTTTAACAGATACATTTTATGCACTTTAAATGATCATGTTATTGATTAACTATTGCTTTACAGATACAACATTCAATGGTATACGGCCCCTATACGCATACAGAGATTGATATTGTTTCTGTTACAAAGGAGCTGTAAGATTTACTGCCTCAGGATAGGTGGGCTTTTTAATGCATCTTTAGAATGCTTTGGTTCGGTAAATCTGTATTATTTATCAAGTATCAAATATTTATAACAGCACTTTTTAGTCGAAACTAACAAGTTTCATTACAGCTGTTTGCTGCATCCATGTCTTACTTTACTATGATGTATTCTATACAGAAATGATAACAGAATCAATCACTTAATAGCAAATTGAAAAAACTAGGTACGCTTAAATATTGTTAGCGCCCTATAGGTGGATCTATACGATTGTGGCGCCATATTAGTTTTCGTTTTTCTCTATAGAGTTGTATTTCTATTGGTTTAGTTGTTTTATGTTCGCACTTCTTACCGCTACTTTTGTTACACGCACGAGACAGCTTTGTTCTCCAATAAAGAAGTTTTTCACGATCGAAAGTGATAGTCATTGTAAATGCCCTGCCCCATCAAATATCAACAATTATCCTATTTTTATATAAAACTTATGTATTTTTATTAATTTCAAAAAATTATCGATATGCTATTAATACGAGGGTGAATTAAATATAAACCGGAATTATTTTTTTTAAATTCATTGAAGCATCATAAAAATACAAACATACAAAGTTAATTTTCTACATAATCTCCTGACTTAAAAACACATTTTTCAACGGATAGGTAGTTGTTTGATCCCGCTATCGTAAAATGAAGGGGGTTGTGACACCAGCCAATCATGCACGAACGCTTCGACAGCAACATCGTCATCAAATCTCTGTCCTCCAAGTGCTTCTTTTAGATGTCCAAACAAATGATAATCGCAGGGCGATAAGTCCGGACTGTAGGGAAAGTGTTCCAGTGTAGTCCATAACAAATCCTCAATTTTTTGTCGAGTTTGGGCAGCTGTATGGGGCCGTACGTTGTGCAGGATAACGTCTCGGATTGGAAATTCGTGTCTTTTCCGATGATATGCGAGTTTTGTTTCGTCCAAAAGTTGGCAGTAGTACGTGGCGTTCACAGTACGACGTTCGTGGAGAAAATCGATGTGCAAAACTCCTTTGAAATTAAAAAATACAATTGGAAGAACCTTTCCAGCTGAGAGCCGAGTTTTAGCTTTGACGGGTGCAGATTCTTTCTTCTTTCGCCACTCCATACTGGCTTGTTTGAATTCCGGGGTGTAATGGTGCACCCAAGTTTCATCGCCTTCTCAAAATTTCGGACGGTTTTACGCCCTCTATCGTGAGAAACTTGATAATAATCCGTTGCGCAACGGACGAGGGTACTTCTTGCTCTGACATCGTGATACTGACTAAAGAAGCGGTAGTATGAGGTCCCCTACGGGGGAAATCCCCTTCAGGCACCCCTACCTACAAAGCTCAGAAGCCGCGCCCCTCTCTGTTCACCTCACGGCACGTAAAAAAATAATTCCGGTTTATATTTGATTCACCCCCTTATCAATTAATATTATAATCCAGTTTACGTAAAAATATACGGAAAACAATCGGAAGTAATGTTTGAATAAATAAAACATGATGCACGAGTGAAATTTCCTGATAATGTGTGTAGTGTGATGTGGTGTGGTATGGTGTGATGTGGTGTAATGTATGTGTATCTGCGTCTTGTGTAAATGCATGGCTGCGTGTGGATATATGTGTCCGCGTCTTTTGTGTGGTTCTACGTATATATGTATGATATATATGTATGATATGATATGGAAGCATATATATATATATATATATATATATATGCTTCCATACTTTTAAACATACCTTTTTATTTAGTATTTATTTTGCATGCTTAGGAATCTTCCAAATATAATATCTATAATCTTCCAAATATCTGTAATCCTTATGAAAGTAGCATTCATATTATTATTCATGCATATTCCATATTTAAATCCTATTATGTGCGAAACTAAAAAACCTAACATTATTTAATATGTGCAACATTTAATGTATTTTTCGTTTTTTGTTTTGTGTGTTTATGATATTAGTCTTAATTCAAAAATACTTTGGGACGCGCATACACATATACACTCATATACGTTATTACTGTTATTAAATGTTATTAAATAAAACACAGGATTTTTAGAATGTAATTAGAAAATCATCATACCGCAACAATACGCATATATCGCATGATACAACAGGCAAATACATATATTCAAACACATAACAAACTTTCTAAAAAACCAGAATTTTTTAATACAATTATATATAATAATATCACCAAAATATAATAAAAATTACAGACAGATCACTTGTATATTTGTACGCAACATCAACGGGGCAGTGCTCCTTTTAAAAACCGGGAGTACGTTACGAATACGTGGATTAATGAGGAACGTGAAGACGTATTACTGTTGGAAAAATCAATTCGGTGGCGTGAACTTCACTGATATCATGACTATTTTTCTCTGAGAAATAAATGTTCAATATTCTTACAGCGTAAAATCGATTAACCACCCTCTTTTTTCTCTCGCACAAATTGCGGGCAAATTATTTCTATAGCATTTTCATTTCAATATCATTATGTGGTTATCCTATAACATTTCTATATCATTATAGTATATTCACTACATCGTGCTTAATATTGTATGTTATTACGGGCAAGTAAGGTTGTGACAAATTTATGAAAAATGGTCTAGACAATTTTTAAAAAATAAGAAAATTTGCCTGAATTACGTAATTTACTGTAGGTAATTTAGCTAAAAGAAAAAAGATAGAAAAATATTCGGTAGAAGATGCAATTCTGATCGACACATCATTTTCAAATGCAGTCGAATGCTGGAAGAAGAATGATACGTATAGTTGAAACTTTTAGAATCCATCGAATTTTACTACTTGCTATTGGCTTATGGCCTTTCAATCAGTCAAAGTTTGTTCAACTTCAATTACCACTGTTCGTTGTTGTTCCAAATAGCTTTATTATATTTCAGGTCTGTAAATATTTTGAATTGTTTTATTACGTAATGAAATACACATATACAATTTGTATTTCTATTATCATTGCACTTGTTCCATTCCAAGTACGATTTAATGTGTCGTTATATTACACTTACTTGTTAAATGTAAATTATAGAAATTAACGTTGCAATTGTCACGCCATGATATTATACACGTTTATAATATCATTATATATAAAAAATAATTGAATAATTTATATGTCATACCTGATAACCATATAATTATCAATTTTAATAATTGCTGACTACAGCTGGCGCAAAGAATTACAACTTAATTTTTAATCACTTATTAAGCGAACGGTTATGTTATAAACATAATAATTTGTTTTTCATTTTACTTTTTAACTGTTCTGTGTAGATTTCTTATATTGTTTCTATATATTATTCTATATATTTATAGAAATTTCTATAACTTTCTATAAATATTGTCGCAATACAATGTGTTGGCATCCGCAAAGATAAAAATTAAAATTAACTTTTTATTAAAATTGCATAAAAAAGATTATTATAGTTCTTTTAGGTTTACCACTAACAAAAACCTATGCTTTCATAATTAGATACAAATGCCGCTTTTATAATATAGACCTTTAATATATTCATTAATTGTAGCTTACGTCTTTTATAACTGCCGAATGTACTGTTGACCTTATTATTAAAATTTTGTCTACAATATTCTTTTTTCTTTTGGGCGAAGTTCATCAAATTTCTTTTTGGGTTAACGCATACACTGTAAGTTGAGCTTTTACTTTAATATATTGCTAAACATTTAAGATAAATAAGGCTTTATATACCATAAGTTTTCAAAAGTTTATCACAATTTATTTTATCAAAAAGAAATTGTCTGATATATTATTAATATAATACGATAGGTGAAGTGTTTTGTAAACCGTCTTCAATATTTCTGTAACGAATTAAAAGATGAAAACGAAATCGCAATAATCAAAAAATATGGAAATAGCGCGGAACATATTACGATTGCAGTTACATGTAAGGAAATATTAAATGACACCAACTAAGCTCCTGCATGTCCGTACGCACAAGCTGTTTATATTATATAATTATTAGATTATAAACATACAAAAACATGTAAATCCGAAGAGGAGCCAGAAATAAGCAAAGTTAGTATTCTGCAAGTATATTACAAAAATACAGAAAAGTTGAACTGTTTTATTGCAAATGTACGCAATCTTATTCTCAATTGTTAAAAATGGGATGAGCGATCTTGCTCAACAGCAACAGTTACACAACTGTCTTAGCAGCATGGACGCAACGACGTGACAACGCGGTATGGCAGAGGAACACTCACGCACACTACCAGGCGCCTCACAGCGTGTAACTTCGAAAGAACGGCGCTGATTCGCTGGAATTTACTTAACAATAACTCTTTCATTAAGCATCGTAAAAAAATAGTTCAGGACTTTTCGACTCAACTTTCCATAAGGAATAACACTATGTACTTCGTGGCCGCGAGATAAGAAACACTCTGTATATACATATATATATATATATACACATATATATACAAAGCACCAACAAAAACAAATGAAAAATTTTAATAATGTTTATAGTCGTAAAAAATTAGCACATTTTATCTTTTACTCTGTCACAATTTTGGTTTCATCTAAAAGATATCCGCAGTCAAACAATTAAATAATTAAAATAGCCTTAAACGATAGAAAATTTGAAATACACCATAACGCAATATTTCGCGATAATAGAGAATACCAGTTGAAATGATTAATCTATGTGATCAATTATTTTAAAACATCCTTTCAGTGTTTTCGGGATGTTGTTTACTTATTCTTTCTCTTTTGCCAATTTTGCCGTGGATTCTTGGCACCTTTCTACTCGTAAATGAATCTCGACCACTTTACAATATGCAAATTGTTACTGAATATTTTGTTGACAAAGACAAAACTTTTTATTTAATTTTGCTGCACACATATGTATCTGTTTGCATAGGAATAATTGCCATGTGTGCAGCAGGAATGATGTTAGTAGCATACCTAAAACATGTTTGCGGAGTATTTAGCATTGCAAGGTAAGAAAAAAAATGTAAAAGTAAATGTAAGGATTGTGATTACGAATGAAATCTTCTTTATCTTCTAGTATATATGTTCGGGTTCTATGTAATTTCAATAATAAATGTATTTGTAGTTACAATATGGAGCAAACAATGATGTTAAATGTTCATGAAAAACCTAATCTATGGAGGAGATCGAGGAACAAGATGGAGATCATCAAGAAGTTACGTCGTGCAGTGCATGTTCATCGAATAGCCATTGAGTGCGTTTCTATTACATAAAGATATATGATGATCCGAACAATTGGTAATAATTTTAAGGTCAGATTCTATGGAATATTCTAAGAGAAAAATTTTAATATGAAAATGTCGACGATACTATATACACAGTTTTTAAATCGAAAGCGACTAAATATTGCTAATGATAGTGCTAAAATTTTGCGCGTATGTACTGGTATGTCGAAATGTCGCATACCAGTAATTTTGGGACACCTATATATTTCTTGTTTTTTAAAATATTTATATATTTAAATATTTATGTAAAATTTAATCTCTCATGTTTTTTTAAGGTTGTCTGAAAACTTTACAACTAATTTCAACGCAACATACTTTTTTATAGTAGGCATAGTCGTAATTTGTTTAAGCCTTAATCTCTACCAAGTAAGTCCTTTAATGAAGTTCTGCAATCCTTTGTGTTTTCTCGAATAAACAGTTCAATATGATATATAAACTGACTGCATTCATAAATCCAGAAAAATATAAATAGCGAGGAGATATAGAAAAACAAACAAATTATTATATATACATATCCGAAATTTAATTTGTATTACACACATAATGCATAATATAAGAATTATTTTAGATCTTTCAAATTGTATTGCATCGAAGTTATGTAGAGGAACTTTTATTACACCTTGTATTTGCAGCTGCTATGCTTGTATATTCACTAGTCGCCAACTATACCGGTCAAGAAATTATAGAGCACTATAACGACATGTTTACAGTCGCGTAAGATATTTTGGCATCCATAACTTGAATAATCTTAATTATCATGTGTTAAGATATCCGAGCAAAATAACAAAAAATAATGTTTATATTAATAAGAATAATTTTAACATACCTTGTGTGCAAGCATATATATTTATCTTAACATTTTAACATAATTATTTTATGCATTTAAAATGATCATCTCATTGACTGATTATTACTTTGCAGATACAACATTCGATGGTATACAGCTCCTGTACGCATACAGAGATTAATATTGTTTCTGTTGCAAAGAAGCTGTAAAATTTATGGCCTCAAAATAGGTGGACTTTTTATAGCATCTCTAGAGGGCTTTGCTTCGGTAAAATTACATTGTTCATATGCATTAAAAACATAGCATATATTTTGAAGTCGAAATTAACGATTTTTGTTACAGCTATTTACTGCATCCATATCTTATTTTACTGTTTTATATTCTACACAGAAGCGATAATAGTAATATATTGAAAGTAATACAGTAATATATTTCAATAATACATTGAAAGAAAGTAGGTAAGCTTGTATATAAGTATGCGCCACTGTCCAGTTTTGAAATAACTTGTGTACACTTATCAGCTGAGTAGAATTATTCTTCACGCTTTATATCAATTAATATATTATCATGCAGTTTATATAAAATTACGGAAAACAATCAGATAGAATAAAATATTTGAACAATTAAAATATTACACAACAAAATTAATGAAACTCAGTTGTGTACGTGCGTGCATATGTGCATGCATGTGTGTCTTGTATGTGTATTATTTGTCTGTGTGTATATTGATACTTCTAAACGCATTTTTTTTTATTTACGCTTTAACATTTTAGTTGAGATTAAGTAATCAGACAACCTTAGAAAACATGAGAGCGTTTAATTTTACAAATATTTAGCAAAGCTGAGACTTTTTCGCAGAATCTACCAAATATTTATAATCGTTATACATGCAGTTAGCATTTCTGTGGATATTATAAAATCAGAAGTGTCTTTATTAGCATATAATTGGAAAATCGCCCTATCGTAATAATATGATGTCACAGAATACAACAGGTAAACATATATATTCAAAAACGTGTGTGTAAATAAAAATCTAAAACTTCTGAATGCATTTATATATAATATCACAAAAATATAATAAAACTTTCAGACATATATTTAATACAATTGTACGTACAATCAACCACGCTCCTTTTAAGAAGCATGTATACCTCACGAATGCCTGGACTAAAATGAATATGAAGACTGTTTGGAAAAATCAATTACGCCTGCGCGAGCTTCGGTCGAAATATAATGCCATGACTATATTTTTCTGAGAAATAAATATCTGTTGTACCTTTGGTACGGCGTCAAACCGATCGATTAATCGTTCACTTTTCTCTCCCTTCTCAAATTGGGAGCAAATTATTTCTATAGCACTCTACATACCAGTAATTTATGTTATTTGCGTCAGTATATTTAGATTAAATTTAGGTAATTTGACTCTAGAAAGAATATTAGAGGAAAAATATTGTAAAATATTTTTTATTCGGAAAAAGAGACGAAACCTCATTATTGCCCTATCGTTCCCAAATGCGTGTGGATGCTCAAACAAACGTGAATGGTATTAATGCTCAATTTCTTTACATTCATCGAATTTCTCTAATCGCGATTGGCTTATGGCCTTACCACCGAACAATGCTTGTTCAAGTTCAGTCCTCTCTGTTTTCTTTTAGTACGATTAGCGTTATTATATTTCAGGTATGTAGATATATATTAACAACACATTTTTTTATATATATAATTACATAATATTCTTAATTTTACTTTTATTACATATATTTTTTAATATGTTAAACATGTTTTCAGTTTCATACAAGATTTAAAAATGTAATTATCTTATGTACGTTTAGTAACAATATAATATTATAAAACTCTTATGTAATAATTGTAATTTGACAAGATTGGACATTTGACAAGAAGATTATGAATAGAAAAATAGTTAATCATGCTTTTGTATTAACTTATGATTGATGTAACTAGTGATCATTGATCTGTAATTAGTGACAATATATAGGTTAAGCTTTTTTAAGTAAAAATTAAATACTTGAAAAATACTGTATGGTCAACCGCACAATTAGTGTAATTATTCTTTCTGCTTGCACTTCTTAATAAATAACTGTTTTTATTCAGATCTATGATGATTTGTTATAATAATGTAAATATTTCTCCTTAAAAATATTGGCGTACGCAAAACAACTTACAACAATTTAAATTATCAATAAGAAATTACATCAAAGAATACGTTAAAGCTTGTTCAGCTATAACAATAGTTATAGTAAGAGTATATGTTCTCTACTTGGCAGTGAAGATCAGATAGAAAAGGACAGAAAGCAGATGCCGTGTAGCTTTCTCTCTCTAATAAAAAAAGAGTGGAGTGTAACAGAAAGAGAAAGATATACACGGCACCTACTTTCCATTTCTTTCTACCTAATTTTCAGATTTCGTGCCTCACGCTCGGTTTACTCTTATTATTATGTCTATGTCTATAACCAACCAATAGCGACAGTTTGTGCTCCTCAAATCAGTGTACAATTTTCTTCTTGTTTCTTTATAAATTTATTGATTGCAGCTTACAACGTTTCTAACTACAGAATTAACTGTCGACTTCGTCATTAAGGTTCTCTCGACAACACTTTTCCTTCTTTTGTGCGTAATCCAATACAATTCTTTTTGGATTAACACGCATGTTGTAAGTTCAGTTTTTTACAGAATGCTTCCAAAAAATGGGTTATATAAATGAGCCTTTACTCTAAATAACTTTTAAAAAAATTTATCAGAGAAATAGAGAATTGTCTAATATATATATATATATATATATATATATATATATATATATATATATGTTAATACGATAGGTGAAGCGTGTGTTGGAAAACCTTTTGTACGTTTGTAGCGAGTTAAACGATGAAAACGAAATTGCTATAATAAAAGAATATGGACACTTTGCAAAACGTGTTGCGATTGGATTTATATGTAAGAATATATCAATTAGTCTTTACTATATGCCCTAGTGAGTGTCTTTCAATATACAATTATTATACCAAACAAGTGTGCACAATAAAAATAAATAAGAAACTGACACATTGTGAGTAAAGTTAGCAATCTACAAGATTATTACAGAAAAATAACAAATTTGAAACAAATGAGAAAACAGTAACTGGTCAAAAAATTAAGCTGTCCATGTACGCTATATTTCGATATATTAAAGAACATAAATTTATATACTCAATTTCCTGGTTATTTTTAAAAACATTCTTAGTGTTGGCGATGTACGGTGTATTCGTTTGCTCTTTTTTACCAATTCTTCCGCGCATTTTCGGCATCTTCTTTCTTGTAAATAAATCTGAGTCACATCATCGCAATACGTATATCATGACTGAATATTTCGTCGATCAAGAAAAACATTTTTATTTTATTTTGCTACATCTGTACTCAGCTCTTTTCATAGCAGTAGCTACGTTACTGGGAACAGCAATATTAATGACAGGATACTTTATACACTTCTGCGGATTATTTAATATTGCTAGGTAAGAAAGAAATACAGAAGCAGAAATCAAAATTGTGATTATAAACGAAAAATTTTGTTTTTCGCAATAAATATAGAAAATCTACATAATTATAATAAATATATCCACATAATTATAATAAATATATTTACAGTTACCGTATCGAGCAGGCAATAAACAGTCACGAAGTAACTAATCGGAAGTACAAGAGCGAGATGCGCAAAAAGATAACTAATGCAGTGGACATTCATCGCAAAACTATTGAGTATGTTTTTAATTTATATTTTCAATATAATTTTTATATTCATATTATCATTTTCAAAATATGTACTTGACATATAAAATAAAATAATTATATGTTTTTCAAGGTTCATTGACTTCTTTCTGTATAACTTCGAAGGAACATTCATTCTTATAATAATGATTATTATAATTTGCTTGAGCCTGAATCTATTTCGAGTAAGATTTTCAACTATACCTTCTTTACAATTTTTGAAGGTTTTCTTCACTGAGCAGTTCAACAAGACATTTCAATTAATTGAAATTGGAGATACAGAAACATATAATAAGAATGACATAAAAGTGATTATACAGGATGTTTCTTATTCATCGTCCACTAAGTACATAGTGTTATTCCTTATGGAAAGTTGAATCGAAAAGTCCGGAACTATTTTTCTTTGTGATGCTTAACACTTTCGCTCCGGCGATACTCGCCGCCTGAACGCCATCGCTGAACGGCAGTCCGTGCGCGGTACACTGCAATCTTGGTCTGCTTTGTTCTGATTGGTTAAATTCCAATCTCTAATTCGCAATCTCCAATACGTAGTCTGATACGGGCTTTATGTGGATGCCGACTACAGTCGGCGCTCGGACCCACAGGCCGTCGCATAGATGCCGACTAAAGTCGGCATTAGGAACGAAAAGGTTAATGAAAGAAATATTCTTAATACATTCCGGCCAATTAGCACCGTCCTTTAGAAATATACAAGTCTGTGAGTCACACACTGTCTTAGCAGCGTGAGAGTATGGGACGGCGGCGGAGTACTCACGCACACCACCAGGCGCGCGGCTCACTGACATACACCCGGTTAAAGGCTGATTGGATTGACTTTACTCAATAATTACTACTACTACTAATAATTACTACTTTATTAAACATTATAGAAAAAAATGGTTTAGGGCTTTTTGACTCAGTTTTTCATAAGAAATATCACTGTGTAAATAGTGGAAGTAGCGCGAATTACAAAACATCCCGTATATGAACGTTCATGTCATTTTACTAGATTCATGAAAAACAAAAGATATTCCGTATGAGAAACATTTTGCACATTTTGCATACGTTCTTTGAAATTTATAATACATTTGAAAAATTAATTGTTAATTAATTGTCTATATATGTATATGTATTACATATATGTATTACAAAACATTGTACATATAATATATTACTTCAGATCTTTCAAGCTCTTTCTGAGAACAGCATAGAAAATTTCGTATTACATTCTATTTTAATGGGTGCCATTTTTGTGTATTCATTCGTAGGCCACTATACTGGTCAAGAAGTTACAGATCACTATAATTACATATTTTCTACCGCGTAAGATATTTTAATATAATAAAATTGTCAATACTAATTCTAAGCGAACATTTTAACATACGTGTAAATAACAATAATCATAATATTTGAAGTATAATATCTATAAATGTAGTATGTAGAATATATATTTTTTAAGTTATTTATCATTGCTATGCGCTTTTTGGTATTTTAATTAATCATTTTCTGTATCTATTACTTCATAGATATAACGTTGTATGGTACACCGCACCCGTATGTGTGCAAAAATTGATATTGTTTCTTTTGCAAAGAAGTAGTAAGCCTTATGGTTTAAAATTTGGCGGTCTTTATATAACATCATTAGAAAGCTTTGCCTCGGTAAAACTATATTATGTATTAATATGTATATGTTATACATAATATATTAGGTCGGTGCATAAGTTTTACCCGATTTTACAATTTTTCTTTATTGAAATGAAACAATCGCATAAATTAAAGTATTTTTCATTGTTTTCTACGATTTTTTCTCCATTTCTTCTGTGAATCTTTCCGGCGAGATAACACGTCAAAAGAAAGAGTCATCTTTTGAAGCGATCCACCCACCCTTCCATTCGACCCTTCGGTAAGAAGTTATGCACCGACTTAATAAATTCTAAAAATTGAACTGACGTTTCCATTGCAGATATCAACAGCATCAATGTCATACTTTACTGTTATGTACTCTATACAGAAGTAGTACTAATAGTCAATCCTAATAGTATACAGAAGTAGTACTAATAGTCAATCCTAATAGTATATTAAAACCAAGTGAGTAAGATTAAAATGAATAGTTGCAATCGTTTCACTTAAATACACTGAGAAAAAAATGTAATTGATCCAACGAAATGTCTTGTCACGGGGTGCCAACAAAATATATACTTATTTCAACAAGTTATATATTGAATCAAATATATAATTGTTGGATTATAATTCTCATGTGTGTAATCCAAGAACTACATATTTGTTTCAATATATAACTTGTCGAAATAAGTATATATTTTGTTGGCACCCCGTGACAAGACATTTCGGTGGATCAATTACATTTTTTTCTCAGTGTACTTGTATCTGAAATTATCAGAAAATAAATAAAAAGAATGAAACATTTCTATTACTTTTTAAATCTCATAACGCTGCATCCAACATTAAGATATACTCAAAACTATTAATTTACTAACTAATTTTACACATAGAAGCCAGCAATAATAAAATTTCTCGTATTCACATTAATTCACTACTTATAGAGGAGAATCCCCTATTATGAGATATGCTCCTAATATGAGATAATGGGGTTTCTGCTAAACTAGTGAGCACCATTTGTTAGTTCCACCATGAACTTATTACTCTTGGTGTAAAATGTATTTAGTGAAAAATTCATTGTTCGTTATTGCGTTTAGCCTTTGCAAGAAAAGATTTGTGAAATTGTGAACATATCAAAGTAACTTGAGGTAAGTCTTTAAACCTTGTTTATTATATAATAAAGAAATGGTTGGCAATAAATTCAATGTGCAATGATAGAGTAGAATCATAGTAACAGGAAAATACGCAATTTGTTGAATTGCTTAATTGTAGAGGTTAGATTTCATGATCGCGGAACCGCTAGGCGTGTGGCTCGTATAATGAGATATTCAGGGTACTCTTAATATGAGATAATTATTGCTCGAATATGAAGATTATGTAGTGTAATAAAATGAAAGAAAATACTACTTAAGGTTAGAGAAAAGTTAATACGAATTTATATTACTAATTTTTGTGTATTTAATTTTTATAGAATCTGACTACGGAGGTTAGAGATACGAGGAAGCATCGACAGTGGAATCGTGAAGATTTGGCGAAGGCTGTGGCAGCAGTATTTTTATAAAACTATCTAATAAAGATTTTAATTGCAATACTGATGTATTTTGCACTTTTAACACCGATTTCTCGAAGTATCTTATATTAGGAGCACACTTTCTCGATCCTGCGTAAAGCTCTTTTTTTAAAATTTGTTTAATTTTCGGAAAAAATAATATTTAAATTAGATTTTTCATTTCACCAACCTAAAGCTTATTAAATTCTCTTCAAGATAACGTATTACATTTTTTAATTCTTCCTATAGATTTCCTTACATTCGGCAAAATCGATATGGTATCTCATAATCGGGGACTTTCCTCTATTAATTAGTATTTTAATTAATATATCACGAGCTTACAATTAATCATAAGAATATATCAAATATCTACAATTATTATACGAGCTCTTGAGCATTCACATTAGGATTTATATCGATATTATTGAATACTAAAATTCATTATAAGAAGATAATTAAAACATTATCGTATAGAAAATCGGTGATTCACAAAACATGTAGAGAAGTAAATATTTATATTCAAAAACATGTGCGTGCTTTCCAAAAAACAAAATTTTTAAATAGATATATTTCAGGTCACCAATATAATGAAGTAAGTATATATGTACAGACAGCGATTTACCATACATTACCATAACCAAAACTAATTTGTACGTAATATCAGTTAGACACAATGCTCCTTTTAAGAACCAAGTACATCTTACAAATGCATGAACTAAACTGAAGAACGGCAAGACATATTTCTTCGCAAAAATCAATTGCGCTTGCGCGAATTTCCATCACGATATAATACCATGACTATTTTTCTGTGGGAAGTAAATATCCAGTCTACTTGTGTTACGGCGTCAAATCGATCGGTTAATCGCCCACTTTTCTCTCTCGCCAATCCAAATTGCGAGACAATTATTTTTATAGCACTCTGTATTACGTCGTGCTATTTTATGTTATTTTACGTTATTTTACGTATGATTATGGTACATTAGATAATTTATCTAAAATTTATCTTGGAGGAAGAATTTTCTAAAATATTCTATCTATTATTTAAAAGAAGGTGATGTATCAAACCCTATTGACTTTTCACCCTCAAACGCGTCCGGATGCCCGTAGAAAAATGATCACTATCGAGACACAGTATTTTAACTGGCATCGAATACTTTTGCTTGCAGTCGGTTTATGGCCTTACGAGCGATCAAATTTTGTGAAATTTCAATGTTATTTCTTTCTTGCTATTCCGACTAGTTTTATTATAGTTATGGTAAGTACATATTTTCTATCGCTTCTTCAAAACATTACAATTAAAAAAATAAAATGAAGTAATTAGAAAATAAAATTTCTTGTGTTGATTAAAAAGCAGGATATATATATATATATATATATATATATATATACTATATCACTCTGTTACGTTATTGTTAGAAATTTATAAACTACCATCTCAGGTTGAGAAACTGGTGATTACATAATATTTATTGATTCATATGTCTAATTGTAAGATTATATATTTAATTATTACATACCATAGGAGTGAATATAATTAAGTATATATAATTTTATATAAAATAATAATATGTGAAGTATGATATTACTGTATAAGACGATAAAAAAAATTGACGATTATTTTCTCTTCCCTTTTTAATTTTCAACCGTCCTCTTTTCACAATTTGGTATTATATAACGTGTAATATAATAATATAAAGAACATATCATATACAATATACATGAATCAGCACACATTTAAATAAAAATTAAATATTATTGATATATATATCGAAAGACATTTATTTTTATTCGGCTCCGGTATAACAATTTCTACGATTTCCACATCTTTAATGACATTTTTTGACAAATTTATGTACATTAATTGCAGCTTACACCTTTTTTCACTACAGAACGTACATTTGACTTCATTATTAAGAACATCGCAATAGTATGCTTTTTTATGATTTGCATAATTACACATAATTCGTTCTGGGTTAATGCCCATACTGTAAGTTTCTCCTTAATTTAATCCAAAAAATCATGCTTATATCAAGTCAAGAATTTTGGTGTACAACAATCTTCCTCTCTCTCCCTTTCCAAGCTGTATGATATAAAGTGGCATAATATTTTGTTAATCCGATAGGTGAGATGTTTATTGGAAAAACTGCAGCACATGTGCAACGAGCTAAAAGATCAGAATGAAATCGCTATAATAAAAAAGTATGGGAATACTGCGAAACGTTATACAACTGTACTTATATGTAAGATAATATCAGTTGCTTTACACTATCAAATTAATTGCATTATATGTAACTGCGATAAAAGTTCAATTCTTTAAATTTAATTTAATTTATTATAATTAAATATTTTTGCATATAATATGTTCGACACATGTTTAGCAAAACATAGAAGTAATTATTGACATGAATTTTTCATACATGACTCACGCTTTGATATTGTGAAATAATAAGACTAATTAAGCTTGAATCTGTTTGACTTGGCAATCAAGAATCCTTTAAAATATTTAAAACATTTTAATGTTGTATGTGATTTTCAAATTATCATGTTGATTTTGATATTTATCACATTTACATATACTTTCTATTAAATATATAAAAACCTTTAGATAAAATATGTAGATAGTTAGCATTGTAAAGTAAGTATTCTGCGAGAACATTATAATCTCCAAAAATAAAAATCGACATAAGAATTAACAATAAAATAAAAATTAAAGGTAAAATTCAAAAATATGTATATTAAAAACCAATTTCGAAACATTATTTATTATTTGATTTTGACATCAACTTATTATATGATTATTCTTTTTAACGTCTGTAGTGCTTGTCATGTGCAGTCTATTTCTTCTTCCTTTCTTACCATTGTCCACGAGGATTCTTGGTACTTTTCTACATCTAAATGAGTCTCAACAATATCGCAAACTGTATATAGTGACTGAATACTTTGTCGATCAACAAAAGAATTTTTATTTTATTTTGCTACATATGTACGCGGCCACTTATATAGAAATGACTGCACTGATAGGACCAGGAGCGCTGATAATAGGATACTTGAAACATATCTGTGGAATGTTTAAAATTGCTAGGTACGAGAATAAATAAAGAAATATATATATATAATACTTGTGATTGTGGGGGAAACTTTTTTTCTGTCTAGAATAAAAATGTGGCAAAAATATTATTTATAGTTACCGTATCGAGCAAGCAATGTCGAGCAATATATTTGACAAGATTTATCTACGTGATAAAGTGGAGATTCATAAGGAGATAATTAGTGCTGTGGATATTCACTGTAAAGCTATGGAGTCAGTATTTCTTACTTTTTTATTATTTAACATTTAATATATAACGTTTAGATTGCATTGAAAAAAATTTGATTATTTTTGAAGGTTTGCCAACTTTCTTATATTCAACTTTAAAGACCCTTTCGTCATGTCACAAATGTTTAACGTACTTTGTTTGAGCCTTAATCTGTACTGCGTAAGTGATTTTATATTTTTAAGATATTTTTAATAAAGCAATTGGACATTCTAATTATATGAATTTGTAATGTAAGGAATTATAATTAAGGAATTATAGTGAATTTAATTCGATTGTAATTTCTATATCTGAAATAATAAAATTTTAAGAAAAGAATATATGAAAAATATCAATAGTAAAAGAAATTATCAAAAAAACGAAATGCCTCTTTTATACTTTCCGCTTTTTGGATATTCGTTGTAATGCGCACCTTATTTTTATAATGAGTGATTATAAATGTAATTAAAAAATTAATTAAATGTAATTAAAAAATTAAACTATGGTATTGCAGATTTTCCAAGCTGTATCGTTTAAAGATAATATAGAGGAATTTTTAATACACTTTACGCTTGCAACTGGTATCTTTTTGTACTCGTTCGTAGCCAACTATGCCGGACAAGAAATTATTGATCACTATAATTATATATTTTCTGCTGCGTATGGATATTTGATATGTTATTAATAGCTTAATACTACTCATAGTGCAAATAAAAATAATGGTAATTATTAACATTAGAGGATACCTCGACCTTAACATATATTATATTATGGAGGTCACCATAATATAAAGGTTCCGCTCCTTTTCCTGCACTCTTACAAAAACCTAGGCTAACCGAACCCGAAACGTTTTGCTTCGTGGACAGGTGAAAACGCATGTAAACCTATTAAACGTCTTTTGTAAATAACTTTTTAATAAACAATGACTGCCGGCTGAAACCTTCTGAATCAATCAGGAGACCTCCATAATATGTACGTCAAGATCATGGTTATCGGCAATGTGTCCCCTATTGTAAATAATTATCAAACTAATAAGCATGATTATGATATAATTGTAATATGCAGAATGTCCCTGGAAAAGAGGTCAATATTCTGGAAGATGTTGGTATCGTCCATCTTACACAAATGATCATATAAATGCTATTACGGACGGTTTCCAAAACACAGTGATATTTGACTGTATCAAAAAATTATTGATAAGAAAGAGATAATCTACGTACTATTTCTTATATTTATTGTTCAAATGATAAATTTCTTACAGTTTATAATAACTTTCATAAACTTCCATTTTCAACATCAATGCATTTTTTAACTCTTGTGAGAACACGGTGTGAACAGAAGCCGTACACAGACAAGATATCTGCATACACTTGGAAAGAACTGCTGCAATTTTAATAATATTTCAATATTCAATGTCACTATCTACAGTAACATAGTAAACTCTTCACTCACGTGCTTCACACAATGGCGCAGTGTCAAATTATAATATTTTGGAAACCGTTTGGAACTCATGTTTATATGAACAACTTTGCTTAAAATCGATCACAATCGATATCATCAATTCCTGGAATACTGGTCTTTCCTCTTGGATGGGTATCTATATACCCTGTAGATGTATAGATGATCACTATGTAAATTATATATGTATCTTACAATTTGGTAATAGCATCCTAGAGCACCTTTGATGACCTATTTATTGACTGAGCTTCACTTCGTAGATATAACTTTCAGTGGTATCTAACGCCCATAAGCATACAAAAGTTGATACTGTTTCTGCTGCAAAGAAGGAGCAAACCTTTCAATCTGAAAATGTTGATCTTTATACCATCCATGGAATGCTTTGCATCGGTAAAGATTATATTTTATATTAATGTGCACGTAGCAGCATGTGACATACATGGTCTGCTTAAAAAGTTCCGACACTGATTTTTTCCTGAACGAAGTAGCACCATATTTACCTACGGTATCTTTTAGTACTAATACTCAACTATTTATAAGATTTTACGTCGTTACCGGCAGTATATTTTGAGTGGCCGTGCATTTTGTAAGATTGTGTGCTCGTCATAATTGTTATAATGAAATAATGCGCAGCTCTCAAATTTTGTTTCAAAATTCAAAAAACGTTAACTGAGACCTATAATTTGATGAAATTGGCGTACGGTGAAAACTGTCTATCATGTGTACTAGAATAACTTTCCGTGAAGGTAAGAAATCGCTAGAAGATCGTCGTTCCTCCTTTGACGGAGATGGCTTGATTCATCACGAATTTGTTTCTCCTGGTATCGCAGTCACAGCTAAGTACCTGCAGGTGCCCGATCGTTTTTTGGCATGAATCAGGCGCATTCATCCAAAGTGTTACGCCAAGCGGGATACTTTTCTGCTGCATAACAAAACACCGACACATTCTGTGGCAATCGTGGTCAAATTTTTACGCCCGTAAGGAGCCAGTGCTTCAACAATCCCTGTATTCGTCAGATTTGGCAGACTTTTTATTCCCTAAATTAAAGACATAAATGAAAAGAGAAGTTTGATAACATCCTTGTCGGGCGAACGTGATCAGACAATTGGAGACCATCCCAAAGAGGACTACAATGAAAGCTTTCAATGATTGAAAGGGAACTTTCGCAACGTTGCGTTGATCATCCGGGGGACTATGTTGACCAGTATAATTAATAAAATTTATATATCTTGATTTCTCGACTTTTAATGAAGTCAGTTTCGGAACTTTTTGGACAGGAAATGCATTCTTGGAACGAACAATTTAGAAATGTCATCTCTCATTGCAGCTATCCATCACGTCGATATCTTACTTCACTGTCATGTGTTCGCTACAACAGTAGTGATTCAAGAATCTGTAATTAAGTTAACGTTCCATTCTTAAAGTGTAGAAAAATTTATCAGAAAACAAATGATATGACCAATAATTGAAATCACAATTTTCACTTTAATTGATATTGGAGAATTTCACAGGCTGTTGTGATACTCTTTATTTCGGTCAGATCAAGATTACTCGTGTGCAAAAAAACTTGGCGTATGTATTCAAACAATCGTTTATAATAATATTCTTAAACTTTTAAAATTATTATTTCCTAGAATTTTCACATACTTATATACATACATACATATTTTCCGCGCGTGCGCGTCTGTGTGTGTAGGTATTGTATGTAGCACAATTTTGCACAGATCGTCTTTATTACTACGTGTTGCAGATTTTTTTGTGAATATCAAATTAAAAAATTCATAGTTTTTGCGAAGATGTTCTTTTCAGTTGTGACTTGTGGCTTTCAATCTATCGCTTATTCTACAATCAACTAATCTCTTGAAGTTTCGATCATTATGAATTACTTTTTATCCCAAGAAATTGACTCTGGCCGAGTCAAGCTGTCACAAGAGTTGTCTAGAAAGCGATCAAGCACTATTTTAGAGGAAATAAAAGAGTGTAGTGCCACCAAAATTATGTATTCACCGGGCATGTAACGTGCACGTGTAAAAGCGTGTGGATCTCGCAAATTGAACGGAAATATTTTATTAAATATTAAGCAGTGAAATATTTAAGTTAATAAATATTTAATTTACTATTTAATCACCTTATACAATGCAGTAGGTTTTATCATAGTATCGGAGATAATGCGCGACACACGAGATTAATACACTAGTTATGTGTTACGTTGTCATTTGAGATATGTTTTGCAACTGATTATACCACGCTTCACACGACAATGATTGTAATACAGATCGATTAATTCTTATTGTACAAGAGGCTGAGTTGAAATTAATAATCCTTGCTGAGAATACTCCTTTATTCGGACTATCACAAGACTAATAGACTACGTAATAGACTACAAAAAGTACCGAGGCGCTCGTTCGCACCTTTCGTCTTATTCTCTCGACGACTCACGGAGAACTGCGAGCGACACCGATTATTATTTGCACGAGCAACAAGCGACAGGTGCGCTAGGTGCGTCTGATATACGACAGAAGGGTGTCGGAACACCACGATCTTTAAATACTTCGTATATATCTAACAATTACTATACACTCTTTTGTTTCCATGAATAATGAAATTGATCATTCTACTTGTTGTTTAATATATTTACAGTTAATAATCGTAATTTTCAATAGTTTATTTGATATTATGTAAACAACTGTTTAGTCTAGATATGCATATATATAATACATATATACTTGGCATGGACAGATGAAAATTTATGCAAATTAAAATTCTTTTGTTAATAAACTTGTTAATAAACAATGAACGGCCATCGATGAGGTGTCCGCTATATACATAGTATAGTAAGATTTACCGAAATAATTAGTTGCGTAAAGTTGTCGGTTGTGTAAAATTATCAATACAGTGTTAATAACAATACTAATAGAGTTTAATACAATTGTAAATCGATCAGAGTAATATTTCTTAATGAGCAAATAAAATATTATATACCAATATATCGAAATCACCAATGTTGCATGCATATGTGCGTACGTGCGTGCGCGCGTGCATTCATGTGCGCGTATATGTGTGTGTGTGTGTGTATTACATGTTTCTAAATTCGTAAAAAACTTTTTTAGTTTACACTTACGTAATATGTTACCACTTGAAGTCTTTTTCTGAATCTAGTAATACAATGTGTATAATTATTATGGAATTAACATTTCCACAGATGTTATAAAATTAAAATGTTATCATTATGTTATGATTAAAAAATGATTAGAAATTGTCATATCTTAATAACACCATATGACAGAATGCGACAGGTAAATACATATATCTAGAAACATGTGTACTTCCTAGAAAATCAAAGTATATAGTATGCAATTATAGATGATATTACGAAAATATAATAGAAATTGCAGATAGACCATTTAAGCAATTGCATGCAAGATCAACAAGGTAATGCTCCTTTTAAAAGAGATGTGTATGTCACGAATGCGTGCTTTAGAATGAAGACGTACTCGTGGAAAAAATCAATTGCGCTTGCGCGAATTTCCATCAAGATATAATATCATGACTAGTTTTCTGTGAGAAGTGAATATCCATTCTACATGCGTTATTTGACGGCGTCAAATCGATCGGTTAATCGCCCACTTTTCTCTCCTGCGCGAAATTGCGAGAACATTATTTTTATAGCACTCTGTATTACATCGTGGTATTTTATTTTATGTCCATATGTTTATAGAAAATTAGGTAATTTATCTAAAATTTATCTTGGAGGAGAATTTTCTAAAATATTCTATCTATTATTTAAAAGAAAGTGATGTATGGAATCCCATTTATTTTTCACCTTCAAACGCGTCCGGATGCTCATAGAAAAATGATCACTGTCGAGACAGAGTATTTTAACTTGCATCGAATTCTTTTGCTTGCAGTCGGCTTATGGCCTCATGAACGATCAAAACTTGTGAAACTTCAATTTTTTTCCCTTCTTGCTATTTCGACTAGTTTTATTGTATTTTTGGTAAGTACATATTTCTTATTGCTTTTTATAAATTTTGTAAAATTTCGTTATTTCTACTTGTAGCTAATTCTACTTTCAATAACTTAAAAAAATTATAATAATAACTTTAAAAACTTTTTTGTTAATTAAAAAGCAGGATATATATACTATCATACTGTTAAGTTGTTATTATAAATCCATAAACTACCGTCTGGGTTTGAGGAACTAGTAGTGATTGCATAATACTTATTAATGGTTCATATATATGTCTAAGAATATATACATACATAATGACTATATACTATATAATTGAATATAATTAAGTATAATTTCAAATAAAATAACAATAATATGTAAAATATGATATTACTGTATAACACGAAAAAAAGTGGTGATTATTTTCTCTTTCTTTTTTACTTTTCAACTGTGCTTTTTCTTCAATTTGTTATTATTACAAAACGTAATATAATAGTATAAAAAGCATGTTATGTAAAATATACTTGAATAAGCATACATTTAAATAAAAATAAAATATTATATATATCGAAAGACAAATTTTATTTTAGTCAGTTTCGTATAACAATTTCTACGGTTTCCAAATCATATTTTTTAATGTCATTGTTTGCCACATTTATGTATATTACTTGCAGCTTACACCTTTTTTGACTACAGAATGTACTTTCACCTTCATTATTAAAGTTTCTGCAATAGTATTCGTTTTTATGGTATGCATGGTTACGCACAATTCGTTCTGGGTTAATGCCTGTACTGTAAGTCTTCCTGTAATTTAATCCAAAAAATCATGCTTATATCAAGTCAAGAATTTTGGTGTACAACAATCTTCCTCTCTCTCCCTTTCCAAGCTGTATGATATAAAGTGGCATAATATTTTGTTAATCCGATAGGTGAGATGTTTATTGAAAAAACTGCAGCACATGTGCAACGAGCTAACAGATCGGAATGAAATCGCTATAATAAAAAAGTATGGGAATAGTGCGAAACATTATACAACTGTACTTATATGTAAGATAATATCAGTTGCTTTGCACTATCAAATTAATTGTATTATATATAATTGCGATAAAAGTTCAATTTTTTAAATTTAATTTAATTTATCATGATTAAATAGTTTTTTACATATAATATGATCGGCACATTTTTAGTAAACCACAGAAGTAATTACTGACATGAATTGTCTCATATATAACTCACGCTGTGGTATTGTGAAATAATAAGACTAATTAAGTTTGACTCTGTTTTTTAACTTACAATCAAAAACATTCTTTTAGATATTTGACACATTTTAATAAATAAAACATTTTAATGTTTTATTTATTAAAATGTGTCAAATATCTTATATTCTTATATTCTTATATTCTTTATATGATTTTCAAATTATCATGATTTTATGGTTATCATATGTACATGTAACTTCTATTAAATATAAGAAAATTTAAACACCATATATAGAAAGCCAGACATTGCAAACTATTCTGCGAGAACATTATATCTAATCTCCAAAAATAAAAAATGGCATGAGAATTAACGATTAAATAAAAATGAAAGGACAGAAAATTCAAAAACTACATATAATAAAAATCAATTTCGAAACATTAAATTTATTACATGATTATTCTTTTTAACATCTTTAGTGTTTGTCATGTGCTGTCTATTTCTTGTTACTGTCTTACCATTTGTGACGCGGATTTTTGGTACTTTTCTACATCTAAATGAGTCTCAACAACATCGCAAAATGTATGTCGTGACTGAATACTTTGTCGATCAACAAAAGAACTTTTATTTTATTTTGCTACATATGTACGCGGCCATTTATATAGAAATGACTGCACTGATAGGACCAGGAGCGCTGATAATAGGATACTTGAAACATATCTGTGGAATGTTTAAAATTGCTAGGTAATAGAATAAATAAAGAAATATATATATAATAATTGTGATTGTGAGGGACAAAATCATTTTTTCTGTCTAGAATGAAACTTATGGCAAACAAATTATTTATAGTTACCGTATCGAGCATGCAATGTCAATTAACATGTTTGACAGGATTTATCTACGTGATAAAGCAGAGATTCATAAGGAAATAATTCGTGCTGTAGACATTCACTGTAAAGCTATGGAGTCAGTATTTCTTATTTATCTAATATTTAATATGTATATTACATTGAAAAAAGGTATTTTCGTTTTGAAGGTTCGCCAACTTTCTTATATCCAATTTTCAAGACACATTCGTCATGTCACAATTGTTTAACGTACTTTGTTTGAGCCTGAATCTTTATTGTGTAAGTTAGTTTATGTTTTTAATATATTTGTAATAACACAAGTGGACAATCACATTATCTGAAATTGTATACTATAAAGAGAGAAATAATTATTGAATTTATTTCGATTGTGATTTCTATCTCTGAAATAATAAAATTTTAAAAAAAGAATATTTGAAAAATATCTATAAAAAAGGGAATTATCTAAAATACGAAATATCTCTTTTATACATTCTGCTTTTTGTGTATTGTTGTAATATGTAATATATTTTAACAATGAGTGAGTATAAATATATCAAAATGTAATTTAAAAACTTAAATAATGTTGAAGGTTTTCCAAGCTGATTCGTTTAAAGACAATGTGGACGAATTTTTATTACACTTTATGCTTGCAAATGGTATTTTTGTGTACTCGTTTGTAGCCAACTATGCCGGACAAGAAATTATTGATCACTATAATTATATATTTTCCGCTGCGTAAGGAACTTCGCTATGTTATTAATTGATTGCTGTGTTATTAATAAGCTAATACTAATATTACTAATATTAATAGGCTAATACTAATCCTAGCTCAAATAAAAGTAATGATAATTGTTTACATTAAGGAACACCTCGCAAACAATGAACTTGACCTTTACATATATTATAATATAACATAAGGTTCTGCCCCTCTCCCTGCACTCTTACTATACAAAAACCTAGCTTACCACAACCCTAACCTCTAACCGAACCTTCTCGTTCTGCGAGAACAGTGGAAAACGTATGCAAATCTATTAAACTTCTTTGTTAATAATTTTTTAATAAATGACTGCCAGCTAAAACCTTTTGAAAGTCACTCAGAAGGGTGACCTCCATAATATTCGTCAAGATCAGAGTCATCGGCGAAGTATCCTCTAATGTAAATAATTACCAAAGTAAAAATAAGTAGAAATAATTAGATGATACAATTGTAATATTAGTGATATACAGAGTGTCTCTAGAAAAAAAAGTCAATATTTTGAAACATGATGGTATCGCTAATCTTAAGCAAAAAATGATCATATAGATGCAATTCCGAACGATTTCCAAACCACAGTGCTGTTTGAATGTACAATCGCAAAATTACTAAGAAGAAAGAGATACGTACTGTTTCTAATATTTATTATTCAAGTATGATACATTTTCTACAGTTTATATTAAATAATTCCACCATCAACATCAAAGCATTTTTTAACTCTTGTGAGAACACGGTGTGAACAGAAGCCGTACACATACAAGATCTGCATACACTTGGGAAGAAAGACTGCTGCAATTTTAATAATATTTCTACAATGTAATTCACTACAGTCACACAGTAAATGCTTCATACAGACTCACGTGCTTCACACAATGACGCAGTGATAAATTATAATATTTCGGAAACCGTTTAGAATAGAACGCATGTTTAATAAACATTTTTGCTAAAAACAATCGATACCATCAATTCCTAGAATACTGGTTTTTCCTCTTGAGATACCCTGTAGATGTAATCACTATGTACAGTATGTATGTATCTTACAAATTTGTTAATAACATCTTACAATTAGAGCATCTCTGATGACCGATTTATTGACTAAGCTTCACTTCGTAGATACAACATTGAGTGGTATCTAGCGCCCATAAACATACAAAAGTTGATACTGTTTCTGCTGCAAAGAAGAAGCAAACCTTTCAGTCTTAAAATATTAATTTTTGTTCCATCCATGGAATGCTTCGCATCGGTAAAGATTGTATTTTATATTAATATACGCGTATACAGTATGTGGCACATGATCTGTTTAAAAAGTTCCGATACTGATTTTTCCTGAATGAAGTAGCGCCATATTTCGGAAACCTACTTTTAGTACTAATATTCAACTATTTATAAAATTTCTTTCACGTCGTGATCGGCAGTACGTTTTGTTTGTTTGAGTGCTGGAGTGATATAAGCGTTTTCGTGAAGATAGAGAATCGTTAGAAAACGATCCAAGATCGTTGTTCCTCCTTTGACGGAGATGGCTTGATTTATTATGAATTTGTTTCTGCCGGCACCACAGACACTGTCAAGTATTACCTACAGGTCGATCGTTTTTTGGTATGAATCAGAGATGCATTCATCCGAGGCTATGAATGGAATTTTTTGCAGCACGACAACACATCTACATAGTCTGCTGCAATCGTAGCCCAATTTCTAGTCCGTAAAAAGGTGCCAGTGCTTGAACAACCGCTGTATTCGCCAGATTTGACAAATTTTTTTATTCCCTAAATAAAAACGCAAAAGAGAGAACGGTTTGATAATATCCATGATATCCAAGTTAACGTGAAGAGGGAATTGGAGGATATCTCAAAGGAGGACTATTTGTAAAAGCTTCCAGTGATTGAAAGAATGTTCGCAAAATTGCATTGACATCCGGGAGACTATGTTGAACATTGTAATAAATTAATAAAATTTATATATCTTGATTTCTCGACTTTTAATGAAGTCAGTCTCGGAACTTTTTAGACAGACAATGCATTCTTGGAACGAACAATTCAAAAATGTCATCTTATTGCAGCTATCCATCACGTCGATATCTTACTTCACTGTCATGTGTTCTATATAACAGTGATTCAAGAATCTGTAATTAGGTTAATATCCTTAAAGTGTAGAAAAATTTATCAGAGTGCAAACTATACGATCAATAATTGAAATCATATTTGTCAATCTTGATATTGAAGAAACAGGCTGTTGCGATATCCTTTATTTCTGATACGTCTATACTAAGAATTAATTTTACTCGTGTGCAACAAGACTTGGCGTGTATGCATTCGAACAATTTATAATAATATTCTTAAACTCATATGAAATTATTATTTATTATATTGTATGTAACGCAATTTTGCAAAGATCATCTATGTTTGTTACTATGTGTTGCAGAGTTTTTTATGAAATTCAAATAAACAACTTTATATTTTTTGCGAGGATATTCTTTTCAGTTGTGACTTGGGGCTCTCAATCAATCGCTTATTCCGCAATCAACTAATCTCTTGAAGTTCCGGTCATTATGAATTACTTTTCATTCTAAAAAATTGAGATTTCGCCGAGTCAAGTTATCACAAGAGTTCCAGAAAGAGATCAAGAAATACTACGAGGGAACAAAGGAGTGTAGTGTCACCAAAATTATGTATTCACCGGGTGTAAAGTGCACTTGTAAAGGCGTGCGGACCTTGCAAATTGGGCGGAAATATTTTAGCAGTGAAATATTTAAGTCACCTTACATGATGCGGTAGCTGTTATTGGAGATAACGCACGACACATGAGATTAATATACCAGTTATGTATTATGTTGCCACTTGGGATATGTTTTGCAACTGAGAATTTATACTACGCTTCACACGACGATGATTGTAATACAGATCGATTAATTCTTATTGTACAAGAGGCTGAGTTGAAATTAATAATCCTTGCTGAGAATACTCCTTTATTCGGACTATCACAAGACTAATAGACTACGTAATAGACTACAAAAAGTACCGAGGCGCTCGTTCGCACCTTTCGTCTTATTCTCTCGACGACTCACGGAGAACTGCGAGCGACACCGATCATTATTTGCACGAGCAACAAGCGACAGGTGCGTCTGATATGACGAAAGAAGGGTGTCGAAACACCGCACAATCTTTAAATACTTTGCACATATCTAACAATTATTATATGTATATTCTTTTGTTTCTATGAATAATGAAATTGTTTAATATATTCTACTTGTTGTTTAATATATTTGCAGTTATTGCCTTATTTTTAACATGGCCCCTAGAAGCATACAGAGATTGATATTTTTTCTGTTGCAAAGAAATTGTAAGATTTACAATCTCAAAACAAGCATTTTGTAGCATCTCTAGAGTACTTTGCTTCGGTAAAATTGCAGTATAAATTAACATACATTTATAACAAGACACATATTTTAAAGCCCAAACTAACGTTTTTTCATTTCAGTCTACTGCATCTATCTATCCATCTACTGCATCGATATCTTACTTTACTGTTATATATTCTACACAGAAGTGATATCAATATCACCTAATAGTATATGGAAAGCAAGTAAGCTTGAAGATACATGGCATCATTTACTTTAGGTTGTTTTGCTGAATCTATCAATGCAATGCGTATAATCATTATGGAATTAACATTCCCATAGATGTTATAAAATCAAAATGTTTTCATTAGAATTGTTATAATTAGAAAATTATCCTATCTTAACTATATTATATCACAGAATACAACATGTGAATATATATATTTAGAGACATGGGTGCTCCCTAGAAAACCAAAGTTTCGTAAGCAAATATAGATGATATTACGAAAATATAACAGAAATTGCAGACAGACCATTTATGCTTGTACGCAAGATCAACAAGGTAATGCTCCTTTTAAAAGAGATGTGTATGTTACGAATGCGTGCTTTAGAATGAAGACGTACTCGTGGAAAAAATCAATTGCGCTTGCGCGAATTTCCATCAAGATATAATATCATGACTAGTTTTCTGTGAGAAGTGAATATCCAGTCTACTTTTGTTATGGCATTAAAACGATCGATTAATCGCCCACTTTTCTCTCTTGCGTAAAGTGTGAGAAAATTATTTTTATAGTACTCTGTATTGCATCGTGCTATGCAATACAGACTACTGTAAAAATTATTTTCTCGCAATTTGCGCAGGAGAGAAAAATGGGCGATTTTATGTTATTTTACGTCCGTATGATAATGGTACATTTGGTATAATTTATCTAAAATTTATCTTGGAGGAAAAATTTTCTAAAATATTCTATCTTTTATTTAAAAAAAGTGATGTATGAAACCCCATTTATTTTTCACCTTCAAACGCGTCCGGATCCTCATAGAAAAATGATCACTGTCGAGACAGAGTATTTTAACTTGCATCGAATTCTTTTGCTTGCAGTCGGCTTATGGCCTTATGAGCGATCAAAACTTGTGAAATTTCAATTTTATTTCCTTCTTGCCATTTCGACTAGTTTTATTATATTTTTGGTAAGTACATATTTCTTACCGCTTTTTACAATTATAATATTACGTTCTATATTTCTAATCATAGCTAATTATAATTTCAAAAAATTAAAGAATAAACATTTTTTGTTAAATAAGAAACAGGATATTTATACTATCACACTATTATTAGTATACATCCATAACTAACCGTCTGGGTTTGAGAAACTGGTAGTGATATACTATTTATTTATTAATTTATATATATCTAAGATTAATATATATATCTAAGATTATATATTTAATCATTATATACGATTGAATATAATTATGTATAATTATATAATTATGTATTTTAAATAAAATAACAATATAAAGTGTGATATTACCGTATAACACGAAAAAATTGGGGATTATTTTCTCTTTCTTTTTTAATATTCAACTCTTTTCTCAATTTATTATAATTACAAAACGTAATATAATAGTATAAAGAGTATGTCATGTAAAATATACTTGAATAAGCACACATTTAAATAAAAATTATAGATATATATCGAAAGACATTTATTTTTATTCTGCTCCGGTATAATAATTTCTACGATTTCCACATCAATTTTCTTAATGACATTTTCTGACAAATTTATGTACATTACTTGCAGCTTACACCTCTGTTAACTACAAATTGTACGTTTGACTTCATTATTAAGGTCTTCTCAATAGTATGCTTTTTTATGATATGCATAGTTACACATAATTCGTTCTGGGTTAATGCTTATACTGTAAGTCCTCCAGCAAGTTAATCAAAACAATCATTTGTATGTCAAGTAAATTTTTGTGTACAACAATCTTCGCAAACTTTATGATATAAAGTGGCATAATAGTTTGTTAATCCGATAGGTGAGATGTTTATTGGAAAAACTGCAGCACATGTGCAACGAGCTAAAAGATCAGAATGAAATCGCTATAATAAAAAAGTATAGGAATAATGCGAAACGTTATACAACTGTACTTATATGTAAGCTAATATTGGTTGAGTTGCACTATAAAATTAATTGTATTATTTTGTAATTGCGATTAAAGTTCACTTTTTTAAAATTCACTTTAATTTAATTGAATATTTTTACACATAATATATTCGCCACAGTTTTAGCAAAACGCTGAAGTAATTATGACATGAATGTTCTCATATATGACTTGCATTTTGGTATTGTGAAAATAATAAGACTAATTAAGTTTGACTCTGTTTGAGTTGACAGTCAATCACACCTTTAAGATATTTAATTGTTCTTTAATTATCCTTTAAGATATTTAAAATATTTTAAAACATTTGTTGTATTCTTTATGCGATTTTCACGTTATCATATTTATTTAGATATTTGTCATATTTACATATAACCTCTTCTTAAATATATAGAAAATTTAGATACAATATGTAAAAAGCCAGACAATGCAAACTATTCTGCGAGAACATTATATCTAATTTCCAAAACTAAAAAACGGCATGAGAATTAAAGAAAAAATTAAAATTAAAAGATGAAAAATTCAAAAATTATATATAATGAAAATCAATTTCGAAACATTAACCTTATTATATAGTTATTCTTTTTAATGTCTTTAGTGCTTGTCATGTGCAGTCTAATTGGTCTTTCTTTTCTACCATTTTTGAAGAGGATGTTTGGTACTTTTCTACATCTAAATGAATCTCAACAACGTCGCACCATGTATGTCATGACTGAATACTTTGTCGATCAACAAAAGAACTTTTATTTTATTGTGCTACATATGTACGCGGCCAGTTATGTAGAAATGACTGCACTGATAGGACCAGGAATGCTGATAATAGGATACTTGAAACATGTTTGTGGAATGTTTAAAATTGCTAGGTAAAAGAATGAATAAAGAAATATATATATAATAATTGTGATTGTGAGGGACAAAATCATTTTTTCTGTCTAGAATGAAACTTATGGCAAAAAAATTATTTATAGTTACCGTATCGAGCATGCAATGTCAATTAACATGTTTGACAAGATTTATCTACGTGATGAAGCGGAGATTCATAAGGAGATAATGCGTGCTGTGGACATTCACTGTAAAGCTATGGAGTCAGTATTTCTTAGTTATCTAATATTTAATATGTATATTACATTGAAAAAAAGGTATCTCTTTTCGAAGGTTTGCCAACTTTCAACTCAGCCTCTTGTACAATAAGAATTAATCGATCTGTATTACAATCATCGTCGTGTGAAGCGTAGTATAAATTCTCAGTTGCAAAACATATCCCAAGTGGCAACATAATACATAACTGGTATATTAATCTCATGTGTCGTGCGTTATCTCCAATAACAGCTACCGCATCATGTAAGGTGACTTAAATATTTCACTGCTAAAATATTTCCGCCCAATTTGCAAGGTCCGCACGCCTTTACAAGTGCACTTTACACCCGGTGAATACATAATTTTGTGACACTACACTCCTTTGTTCCCTCGTAGTATTTCTTGATCTCTTTCTGGAACTCTTGTATAACTTGACTCGGCGAAATCTCAATTTTTAGAATGAAAAGTAATTCATAATGACCGGAACTTCAAGAGATTAGTTGATTGCGGAATAAGCGATTGATTGAGAGCCCCAAGTCACAACTGAAAAGAATATCCTCGCAAAAAATATAAAGTTGTTTATTTGAATTTCATAAAAAACTCTGCAACACATAGTAACAAACATAGATGATCTTTGCAAAATTGCGTTACATACAATATAATAAATAATAATTTCATATGAGTTTAAGAATATTATTATAAATTGTTCGAATGCATACACGCCAAGTCTTGTGCACACGAGTAAAATTAATTCTTAGTATAGACGTATCAGAATAAAGGATATCGCAACAGCCTGTTTCTTCAATATCAAGATTGACAAATATGATTTCAATTATTGATCGTATAGTTTGCACTCTGATAAATTTTTCTACACTTTAAGGATATTAACCTAATTACAGATTCTTGAATCACTGTTATATAGAACACATGACAGTGAAGTAAGATATCGACGTGATGGATAGCTGCAATAAGATGACATTTTTGAATTGTTCGTTCCAAGAATGCATTGTCTGTCTAAAAAGTTCCGAGACTGACTTCATTAAAAGTCGAGAAATCAAGATATATAAATTTTATTAATTTATTACAATGTTCAACATAGTCTCCCGGATGTCAATGCAATTTTGCGAACATTCTTTCAATCACTGGAAGCTTTTACAAATAGTCCTCCTTTGAGATATCCTCCAATTCCCTCTTCACGTTAACTTGGATATCATGGATATTATCAAACCGTTCTCTCTTTTGCGTTTTTATTTAGGGAATAAAAAAATTTGTCAAATCTGGCGAATACAGCGGTTGTTCAAGCACTGGCACCTTTTTACGGACTAGAAATTGGGCTACGATTGCAGCAGACTATGTAGATGTGTTGTCGTGCTGCCAAAAAATTCCATTCATAGCCTCGGATGAATGCATCTCTGATTCATACCAAAAAACGATCGACCTGTAGGTAATACTTGACAGTGTCTGTGGTGCCGGCAGAAACAAATTCATAATAAATCAAGCCATCTCCGTCAAAGGAGGAACAACGATCTTGGATCGTTTTCTAACGATTCTCTATCTTCACGAAAACGCTTATATCACTCCAGCACTCAAACAAACAAAACGTACTGCCGATCACGACGTGAAAGAAATTTTATAAATAGTTGAATATTAGTACTAAAAGTAGGTTTCCGAAATATGGCGCTACTTCATTCAGGAAAAATCAGTATCGGAACTTTTTAAACAGATCATGTGCCACATACTGTATACGCGTATATTAATATAAAATACAATCTTTACCGATGCGAAGCATTCCATGGATGGAACAAAAATTAATATTTTAAGACTGAAAGGTTTGCTTCTTCTTTGCAGCAGAAACAGTATCAACTTTTGTATGTTTATGGGCGCTAGATACCACTCAATGTTGTATCTACGAAGTGAAGCTTAGTCAATAAATCGGTCATCAGAGATGCTCTAATTGTAAGATGTTATTAACAAATTTGTAAGATACATACATACTGTACATAGTGATTACATCTACAGGGTATCTCAAGAGGAAAAACCAGTATTCTAGGAATTGATGGTATCGATTGTTTTTAGCAAAAATGTTTATTAAACATGCGTTCTATTCTAAACGGTTTCCGAAATATTATAATTTATCACTGCGTCATTGTGTGAAGCACGTGAGTCTGTATGAAGCATTTACTGTGTGACTGTAGTGAATTACATTGTAGAAATATTATTAAAATTGCAGCAGTCTTTCTTCCCAAGTGTATGCAGATCTTGTATGTGTACGGCTTCTGTTCACACCGTGTTCTCACAAGAGTTAAAAAATGCTTTGATGTTGATGGTGGAATTATTTAATATAAACTGTAGAAAATGTATCATACTTGAATAATAAATATTAGAAACAGTACGTATCTCTTTCTTCTTAGTAATTTTGCGATTGTACATTCAAACAGCACTGTGGTTTGGAAATCGTTCGGAATTGCATCTATATGATCATTTTTTGCTTAAGATTAGCGATACCATCATGTTTCAAAATATTGACTTTTTTTTCTAGAGACACTCTGTATATCACTAATATTACAATTGTATCATCTAATTATTTCTACTTATTTTACTTTGGTAATTATTTACATTAGAGGATACTTCGCCGATGACTCTGATCTTGACGAATATTATGGAGGTCACCCTTCTGAGTGACTTTCAAAAGGTTTTAGCTGGCAGTCATTTATTAAAAAATTATTAACAAAGAAGTTTAATAGATTTGCATACGTTTTCCACTGTTCTCGCAGAACGAGAAGGTTCGGTTAGAGGTTAGGGTTGTGGTAAGCTAGGTTTTTGTATAGTAAGAGTGCAGGGAGAGGGCAGAACCTTATGTTATATTATAATATATGTAAAGGTCAAGTTCATTGTTTGCGAGGTGTTCCTTAATGTAAACAATTATCATTACTTTTATTTGAGCTAGGATTAGTATTAGCCTATTAATATTAGTAATATTAGTATTAGCTTATTAATAACACAGCAATCAATTAATAACATAGCGAAGTTCCTTACGCAGCGGAAAATATATAATTATAGTGATCAATAATTTCTTGTCCGGCATAGTTGGCTACAAACGAGTACACAAAAATACCATTTGCAAGCATAAAGTGTATAAAAATTCGTCCACATTGTCTTTAAACGAATCAGCTTGGAAAACCTTCAACATTATTTAATTTTTTAAATACATTTGAAATTATTTTACTCACTCATTGTTAAAATATATTACATATTACAACAATACACAAAAAGCAGAATGTATAAAAGAGATATTTCGTATTTTAGATAATTCCCTTTTTTATAGATATTTTTCAAATATTCTTTTTTTAAAATTTTATTATTTCAGAGATAGAAATCACAATCGAAATAAATTCAATAATTATTTCTCTCTTTATAGTATACAATTTCAGATAATGTGATTGTCCACTTGTTTATTACAAATATATTAAAAACATAAACTAACTTACACAATAAAGATTCAGGCTCAAACAAAGTACGTTAAACAATTGTGACATGACGAATGTGTCTTGAAAATTGGATATAAGAAAGTTGGCGAACCTTCAAAACGAAAATACCTTTTTTCAATGTAATATACATATTAAATATTAGATAAATAAGAAATACTGACTCCATAGCTTTACAGTGAATGTCTACAGCACGAATTATTTCCTTATGAATCTCTGCTTTATCACGTAGATAAATCCTGTCAAACATGTTAATTGACATTGCATGCTCGATACGGTAACTATAAATAATTTGTTTGCCATAAGTTTCATTCTAGACAGAAAAAATGATTTTGTCCCTCACAATCACAATTATTATATATATATTTCTTTATTTATTCTATTACCTAGCAATTTTAAACATTCCACAGATATGTTTCAAGTATCCTATTATCAGCGCTCCTGGTCCTATCAGTGCAGTCATTTCTATATAAATGGCCGCGTACATATGTAGCAAATAAAATAAAAGTTCTTTTGTTGATCGACAAAGTATTCAGTCACGACATACATTTTGCGATGTTGTTGAGACTCATTTAGATGTAGAAAAGTACCAAAAATCCGCGTCACAAATGGTAAGACAGTAACAAGTCATTTTGGACATGTTTTGTAACCGAGTATACGCTTCACACGATGATGATTGTAATACAGATCGATTTACGTCTGTTACACGTCTTTTTTTCCGTCTCTCTCTCTCTCTTTTGCTTGATCTGAATAATTATTATTTTATTGCAAAGGTTTTTACCGATTTGCCGACCTCAGAAAGTGCAAGTGTCTATATAACTCTTTTATCAGCAAGATATTCTATTAAGCATGTTGGTTTGGAAACATATTTTATAGATTGATGAAAATGCTTGCAAAACGCTGTAAAACAAACAGTTGCTTAAAATTTGTTACGAGGTCGAATGAAATATATTTGACACATGTGAAGAAAATGCCCTAATATTGAAGATTAAAATCTGCGTAAATGAAAATTAAGCAATACGAGCAAGGTGAGTTTCAAGAACGTGAATAGAGAATATTTAAATCGTCTTAAAAGCAATGTTTAACTAGATTCGGTTAGCGCAAACTTTCTAAACAAGAACTAAGGGAGGCTTAATCTATGATATTGTTCGATGGCAGTCTCGACAGAAAATTTATCGAAAAATCTGCCGTTATAAAAGCAGCGGCAGTGCGAATACATGTGATTGCATAAGGTGTGGGTGCATATGCTTTTATCTCGCGTAGCGCGTGAATACGTCCAGGATCGATGCTGCTCTGCTTTCCATAATGAACGCCCCGTCGCGATGCGATGCGTCGGTCTGCGAGTTCGCGGATGCATTTTCTCTCGGGTGCAGCGTTGAAAGCGCAAAGCAAATCCTCCCCATTGCATTTTTCAGGCGGATTTTTACACCGAACTGAGAAAACGCGACGCCCTCGATTTATTCGGATTAAGCACGATTCGAGGGACGTTCGCGACTTCTGTGGCAAACATAATGTCATTGTACATTGAATAGCTGCATGTGAAATGTTACATCCTGGAGATCTTAATTTTATCAGTGACTCTTATATAAAATAAAATGCTTTTTTTTGGTGACTTTCTTTGACAACCAAATACATGTTTCTTGTCAGAAGTATGTTTTAGCCTTCGCAAAGTATGCGCAGCTTTTCGAATAACAGCAAGTCGTGGATAAACGTAAAGAGAATTGAGAAGTCCGTGGAACATTAGTCCCCATCGCTTAATAGGTTCACGTTTAAATTTTTAACGTAAATGAGTTTGTTCATCCGATTTGGCGTCCGATTCACGTGGCGTTTTATGCGCGGGTTCAATCAAAAGTTTTTAAACGCACTACGCTTTTGCGTCGAATTCTTGCGCGCATAAAGAAGCTCTCTCATTGAGTTCTTACGCGTGCAAGGTCTACGTAAAATAGTAGTTACTCGCAACAGCGCGGCTAACGAACCGCTTCCCGACGTACTCCTTGTAACAAGATCCCAAAAGGAGAAACGTCCGTGTTCCGAGTTGGTATGATTTTTCTAGCCGGCTAGAGACCGAGTAGAGCCCGTGCGACCGAGTCTTTCTTTTGCTCCCCCTCTTCACAAGATGCTTTCCACAAGAGTTCCGTTTGCTCTCATTTCAAAATAAATCCTAAGAAACCCGTTTCAACGGGGAACTGCATTCAGACACCATAGAGCACTTAATGCATCGAGAATATCACATTTTGAATTGCGTGGACGGATGAGAAGCCAAATATGTTGTACAATTTTAGAAAGAAGAGATTTCTTACTTCACATAAATTGCCATACCTCCATTAAAGGGTAGATTAGATTTTACGGATATTCTGCAATTGATAGATTCTTTAACAAAAGTGTGCAAATTACGAATAATTACGAATAATGATTGCATTAAGTGTGATGAAAAGTTTACAGAGACTTTTATCAGAGTTTACAGAGAGTATCAGATTTCTTTCTATGGATAAGTAATAAAATCTTATTGTTTTAGTTTAAAATTCGTCTTAGATTTCTAATTCGGGAAAATTATCTACAAAGAAGAATATTTAAAATTGAATTGATTATATTGTTTAAAGCTGGAACATTTAATAACACGTGTCAAATCTCCAAAATGCAAATTGTGACAATAACTCTAAAACTTTAAAAATAAACGTTATTTAGAAAACTATAAAAATGTTAGTTGTGTTTGAGGTAAGCTTTGCTATGTATATATTGTCCATTATATTGTATATTGTATTCTCTGCACTATTGTAATATTTAACACAGAATGGAATAATAAACTAATATTCCGTGCATTAAATCATGCTATTATGCTTATCGAATAAATTGTCACACAGTCGATTACCATAATACATTATAAATGTATGTTGATTGCTGAATTCATTCGAACGCACTATATTGACGTTAATTTGAAGCGTGAGAAGCTGCTTTCAATTTCGGTTTTGCATTATTATGCTCTAACTGGTCGTTTTATCTCACTGTGACTTTTTGAATGTTACGCGATAAACGCATGGTCAATCGATGTCTTTTAACAGCCGTGTAATTGCGCGGAATTTACATTCGTTATTTGTTACTGATAAATTTCGCATATTAGGAAATTGTTGTTAATATTATTGACTTTCTCAAATATTACGCAGCGGCAATCACTATCTTAACAATTGCGTCACCGTTTTTTCTCGATTATTAATTAAATAAAATTTCAACTTTTGTAATGTAATTATAATCCACTAGAGTAACATTTTACGAACAAAAGCGTTAACTAATTTCAATATCATAATTTTTTAACGTAAAGCTTTCCGGCATAAATTGAGAAAAAAGATTCATTATCATACATGGGCTGGGAAAATTGATCCAAGTGATTAAATCCAAGATCAAGTTTCAGAGGAAATCGAATTTCTGCTTAGTACCGCGTCTGCTATACACATCCATGCTCTTATCGTTGCTTCCTGCGTTGGAGTGCACAGAGCTCGAGTTTCGTCGGTTTCCCGGAAATAACAAGTTAGTAGATTCGGTGGTTCTCGATTATTATCTCATGGTCGAGTCTGAAAGTCTAAGTTCACCGCGAACGTTGCCTCGAAAAACCGCAAGTTTCCTTGCGACAAGAGGCAAAATCTGTTGCTTTCTTATATTACACTCTTTCCTACGTGCGATATTGATATTTGTACACTGCGAAAAATTTCCATCGGATAAACGGATTAAATAGTGTTTCCGATTGTTAATTTTGTTTACAATTCTGATTAAACCGATTAAATGATGGATGTATCCGATTACCTTCATCGGATATGTCCAATGATCCGATCATCATTTTTGTCTTAATACAATTTAATCGGATATATTCGTTTGTTATACATTAGATATATCTTTCTCAGTGTACTATTATCGTGCAGTATGATCAACTGAAAGAATATGGAATGAAACGAGACAAGAAAAGCGTAAGATGTACATTCATGTACTGTAGTGTACCAACTAATTTTATCTTTAAGTTGTCTTTCAACAAACATGCGCGGCGTGACAAATAAAACTGTTAAAATCACCATAATTGGTCATAACTGACGCGATTGCGTGTGCCTTTAGGGCAATTCGTACACCGCGTTATTGCCGTGCATTGCGTTCGATCCGTGTTTGCGAAACAAAATTGCAATCGATACTACTACTGTTAACATTTGGAAATACTGCATTATATCGCGAAATTGTGAGTTGATGCGTGTATCGCCCGTAATGAAACGGTGAAAACGCCCGAAACAAAATTGTCCCGATAATAACGCGCACTCGCGTTGCCCCGATATTAGTTAATTGCACTCGTGGTGCATCAAACGAATTTCTATTAAATTTCGCTTACAATGTATGCACACAAAATCTAGTTCGTGCGATCACGCTACATCGGGCTTTTTGCTTGCCCGCGTTACTCGCTGGAATTTTCGTTCGCTCAAATTTCATAATGTGAGCAGCTTACCGCGTATATATGTATAATGGCGACGAGTAAAACTACTATCGCCATAATAAGCTTTGAAATAATTAATATCCGGAGCACCTGTAGCAGCAATTTTGATCGCCGATGCGATCAGTTAATTAATTAATGACATTATACTTTTGTATAATTTCTAATGAATCTTTAGGAAATTTCGGTTCAGAGCAAAAGTATCAATTCCTACATATTTCCTGTACAATTCAATATCCAATATTAACCAGACGTATTTCACGATAAAAAACTATATGCGTGGGGCATATGATTAGAATTAAGATTAAAATAGATGTAGAAAAATTGTATAAATCACTTACATATGGCGGATGCATAGACTTGAGGTATATTAGACTTGAGTGATATTTGAGAAGTGTCTATTACTCGCGATAAATGCACTTTGCATTTTCCGCGACGGGGCTCTTGCGTCTGCGCAGCGTCTCGACTCGAGAGCAAAGTTTTCGAAATGCATTAAGGAAGAGAAAGAGAAAGAGAGGGAGAGAGAGAGAGGGAGACAGAGAAGTGAAATTGGAAGAAACCCCGGCGTTCTTAATTCGCTTTTAATAGAATTCCGTCTAATGCATTCGTAAATAATGCATTCTCAGTATTGCGCAAGCCTTCCCTGCTCGCTTTGCGTCGGCGTATTCCGGGTGTCACTGTCGACATTAAAATCGCCGCGAGACTGGGGTGGACTGAGGCGGCAAATCGCGAAGGTGAGACGTCGATTACGAGCGATGAAACTTGCGGCAACAAGCGGCTTAGTCCGCCACGAATAGGGATAATCCTCCAACGTGCCAGTTGCTGCTCTCTCTCCTCTCTCTCTCTCTCTCTCTCTTTCCTCCGATTACACTCGTTCCCTCCTTGAACGCGAAATGAGATTACGTCTGACGTGGCTAGACGCAGCGGAGTTATTCACTTCCGACGTAACATGGCCACTTTATTCGACGGTACCATATTCTACGTCCGTTCGCCGCCATGTACGATATTGCGTCTACATTTCTTGACGATCGACCTTCCCGGTCGTCTCCTCAATAAAGCGCATCGTTTCGCGCTTGCTCTCTCTCTCTCTCTCTTTTTCTCCAGAAATAATGTCCGTAATATACAGCGGATGAGTTCCGTCGAAGATTGATTCTGCCATCTCCGCAGAAAAAATGAGTAAGTGATAATAAGTACTCTTGTTTTCTGATTTCGGAATGACAGTACGCTCAATTCATATTGATTATGACTTATAAAACGATAATATAAGAATGATAAAGAAATAAGAAAAATATTAACATTATTATACTGTTACTAGAAAACAACATTAAATTTAAGTAATTCAATTTAATTTAATTAATCTCATTTAATTAAATTTAATTTGTAAAACACGAAAGATTACATACCAAGTCAATGAAATCAACGTTATCAACGGATGTACACTTTCTAATTAAAATATAATTTACCGTTTGCAGCATTACGACTATATGAGACTAAATCGTTGCTCGACAACTCGGAAGAATTCGATATTCTGAGAGAAATTAAGAGCAGTCCGTTCACGCGAACTGATTAGCCCGAGTTCGCGAGCTCGATCGTTATCCGGTACCACCCCCGGCGGAGGAAAGCGCTCATCGCCGCGTCAGAGACGAATGCACGGGAATGCAATTCATTTACTCGCGATACGCTTTCTATCGTGGCAGAAGGGAAAATGCGGAAGAGAGTAAAGGAGATGCGGTCGGCGCTAAGAGCGATCGCCAAACGAGCGCGAACAAACCGTGCGAAAAAGGAAACGGAAGTAAATAGCTAATCGTCGGGATGAGGAAGAACGGGGGAAAGAGTGCAATCGGCTTTCAATCGCATCGACTGTACGTGGTTTCGGAGTCCGCGTATAGTTCTCCTGAATGTCGGTTGATTAGTAATCATCCCCTAGAAATAAACGATCGTTCACGGTACATCGCACGAATTCTTGGCTTCTCGTATAGGCGCCTGAAAGACGAAAGAAAAGCGCGAGAAAAGCGATAGACACGCAAGGGTTGTTGCGAATTGCGAGAAGCGTGTGTCTGTTTAATCAGGCCTCAGCAGCAGAATCGAATAGGTATTGTTCATGATTCACTTTGCTATTTGAACAGTTTTAGCAATTAGAATTTATTCTTTCAGCATAAAAAGTCACTTTCACTGTAGGAAAGTTTTTGGTAAAAATATGCGTTTAATGTGCGTCATTACTGAGCGAGGAAATGCTGTAACGTTTATTACGTATATCTGCACGTTCATTAGAGGTAACTTAATTAAGAGGCTTATACTGAGCAACTAGTAATTGCTGCGTATGTATCCTGTAATAAACAGAATATATCTTTGATCATTATAATGATCGGCAGTAACAATCAACGAAATAGAAGCTGAGATATATGTGTTTAATCAACATTTATGTGACTTCGTGTTCATGATTCATTATAAATTATAACATGTGTTTAATCAAGATAACTTTAGTTTCTTTAAATTGATGCATGTAACATGCAAAGTTCTGTTAACTGTTCAACATTACACATACATAAGATATCTCTCGTTTCTTTATTAACGTTAAGATAAATATTAAGAAAAAAATCGTCGATCGATCGGTTTGCAAGGTGCTTTCTTTTGATCGCCTACAAAGAGTTATTTTCTTTCGCGTGGATCGAAGACCGGAAGGAGATGCCTATGTTCGCACAGGAATGCGAATCGAAATATCTGGCAATTCGATTTCGACGTCGACGATACGAGCTATCCCAAAGTTCAAAGCGAGATCAGATAGATCTGTCTTCGTGCCTGAACGTGATAATTGGAACCTTCCGATTAAAGATAGTTCGAACGTGTGACAAAGCGGACGTATCATTGTTTTCACAATAGAATTTAGGGATCGTTTCCTGTTTGTGCAGAAATATTATCTTATGTTATTTCTTGTAGATTTAAACATTTAATATCTAAAGTTTGAAACAAAAAGTACTGTAACATTTTAAATATTGTATTATTTACATTATTCTCGTATTTTTATCGTAATATTTTTATCGCAAAAGTAATATTGGTAAAACGATCTTAATTTATATAATATTCAAATAATTTGCTTTATATATTATTTCTTAATTTAATTAATTGTTCCAAACAAAATAATAATTAATATTTCCCTTCAGAGCATATTGAAAGTAATTTGTATAATTAAAAATCAAGACTTTTGCTTTAATTTTATATAATATTTATTTGAGCAAATATCATATTTCAAATATTTTTAAAAGTATGTATAAAATTAATGAAAATATGATTTATAATGATTCACAAAACTCGAAAGAACTTTTAACGTATTCATTTCATTTTGATATTCCTTGCAGATTGAAGTTGTTCTTTTCACTCTGCCATTATTCAGAATAATGTGCCGTTTGCGATAGTAATTTGTTACCGTTACGCGGAAAGTCGCGGTGCGAAGGGTATTAAAGTTATCTCCACAGTTCGCCCAATGCGAATCAAAGAGACTCACTGTGACGGCTTTACTATCTTTTTGCTCTATTTTTCCGTCCGCTCCTTCCAATCGCCTTCGGTTCCTTTGAACCGCGCGTAAGATGGTACCGGAAAGTAAAATATTTCCGTCGTCGAGTTGACTGAATGAGGTTGTCGCTCGTTTGACAGAATCGACGCCAGCGTTCCTCCTCCCACCCTCGCTGTCTTTTTTCGATTTTCCTTTTCCCCCGTCGAGTACTCTAATCAGGAACGCTGCTGCTCTTCTAGTGAATTTTGCATTTTCGCCGTTGGAAATAGCAGGGACTCCGCCGAGGAAAAGAACTTGGGCGCGAGAGAAACCAACCCCGCCCCAACACCGTGAAATAACTGATGACGTAAGCTATTTCCCTCCCAGTTTACCAGATTCACAACGGAAACCTGAGACACACTGAGGTAACCTGATGTTTATCACCTTCAGAACGCGAAAGCTTATTAAACGTTCCCTCAGCTTCTGTTGAGTATCGTCTAACCACCCGCGCGCTCACGTTTCATTGTGAGTGAACATTGAACACCGAATTGAATTTACAGCATGGACAAGTTGAGGAATGAACTTTAATATACAAATCTATTACAGGGATCCTAGATGCGTCTTCTTTCCTATCGTTGTTGCGTAAGCACAAATATATAAATGATTCTAATATGCCGCATAAAATCTCTATAATAAATAAATAAAGAAATATAAATATTATAAATTATAAATTATACATTATTATTATTATTATTTATTATAAATTTATTAATTCTCCTTTTTATATTTTTATAAATATAGATTTATCTTCTGTCGACAATAAGTTATAAAAGGAGTTTTAAACTGTATTTTCGAAAGAAATAATACTAGAGAAATAAACAATATTACGAAATAATATGGTATTTTAATAAATGTGCCAATTTACGTTACTTAACATTTATATCTGCTTTCATATTTTTACTGTGACATTTTTATGTTTCAATATTTTGCAAATATATGCAAGTTATATAATCTGAATAATAGGATCGGATATGTATGCGTTAATGTACGTTAATTAGAGCTTATGTCGAAGAATCGCGAGTTTATCGGAACATTTTGCAATACTGGAGTACCGATATTGAAATTCGTGATTTTTAACGAACGTTCGAAGTTCAGTGACGCGACACATGAGTGGGTTCTAATTGAAATTCTTACTCTGACTGAAAAGAGAGGAAGAGAAAGGAGAAAAAGAGGTGAGACAGCTCGAGGTATGCGATCGCTTTTAAATTGTGTCCTCTGTGCACCAACGCTGAAAACCCTTTGATCGGTGATGTCAAAGCCGATGTACGCAACCGTAAATTTATTATCTAGCCATCAATATTTCATACAAAATCCATAAAGATCTGAGAAATCCGTTTTCCCGTAAACAAATTCTGTTTACACATTCTACTTTTTAGGATTCCATTTTCGTGCAACTTAAATTCGAAAATAAATTGGAATAATAATAATAATAATAATACTTGAAACATAGTTTGGCAATATCAAAAGTGGATTTCTTTGCAAATATGTCTCTATCGTAGAATGTGTTTTCAAGATAAATAAATAATAATAGCAAGCAAATAAATAATAATAAAGCGCGATTGTCTTCTAATACATCAGACATAAATTTCATTCTCGCGGGTACTCTTCATACTTTTCTTCATATATCTTTGCGTCTTTTGTTTCCCCGCAATGATGAATTTATCGATCTTCTCATAAGTGCTCTCTAACTTGAGACTTAAATGCTTCAGGCGCGGGTATTTATTTTCCGTTTGTTCCACTCCCGAGCAAATCCCGAGCTTGAAGAAGAAACTCAATAATGAGTAGGATTTATCACATCTTATGTAGGAAATAAACGGAGTGCTTTTGGGAAACAAAGGGCAAATCGAGTGACAAATATTGAGAGAAGACGCGCAAATGAACGAGAGAAAGAGAGAGAGAAGGAGAACATAGTGTCGCAGGATGCAAGTATTCACGAGCGGCAAATATTGGGGAAGGAAAGGACTTGTGAGGATTCATGCAAGGAACAGCAAGAGGGTGAGTGTGCGAGACAGGGGGAGAGAAAGAGAGAGTAGGAGAGAAGGTAAAGAGAAAGAGAAAGAACTCTCTCGTTAACCCGAAAGCCTGCGATAGCTACACAAAGTTCGCGAGCGAAGCTTTCAGCTGCACTTTTCCTCGAAACTTCCGGTTTATTAAGAGAAATTTAGAAAGTTTCAGTTCTTTTGCGTTAAGTTCAAACCTGCCATACTGTAGGCACAGCAAGTGATGAGCATAGATGCAACCAGTGTAACTTGGGAATGAGCGTTAGCCGCAGAAGCAATCTCGCGCGCTGCCTCTTGATGAAACCGCGAGCAGAGAGGAAATCGGAACGGCTATACGTGTCCACGTGTGTTTAACAAATAAGACTTGATTTAAAAAAAATAAATGTGGAAATTGATATTATTGATATTAAATTTCTATTAATTCACGATAATGTTGTTGGATTGAATTAAATGAAATACACGTCACGTATAAATCTACATGTTTTTTATTAAATTGTTGAATTAAATAAGTTGAAATAGATATATAATAATAATATATATGTGAAAGCACATGTTTTCATGGATGGTTCTTTCTTTCAATATCACAGGTTTTTCCCTCAGTCTCAATTGCAGTTACAGCGTAAAATGCTGAAGGGTAAAGTGTTCAAACTACCCTAATAGCGTCGGCCGTTAATCCTACGATCTAAAGAGCGATATTTGTTCGGCGATGAAAGCTCGTGAGCCGAAACAGCCACGAAAGGCAAGAAATCCGTAGAACGATGGGGAAGGCCGCGAAGGCAGATTTTCCGCGGCGGGTGCCGCTTTAATGAGGCTATTATTCCTGAAGTTTGTGTACATACCTTGGATAAAGTGGTGGGATGAGGGTAGAGGTTGACGAGGCAGCTCTGCCGTCTCTGCCGCCAGTCCCAGCGAGTCTCCAAATGCGGAATTTCCATGGTGTCACAAATGCTCTGCACGTGAGACGCCGTTTGCGCGTTCTGCGGTCCAAAAATCGCCGCCACGCCACCCCGCAATAAATGGCACACTGTAACGTACCAGAACACGGATTATATAACGCGGTCAGTGAGAGTTATTGTTAACGTACATAACATTTATTTCTCTTAAGTCGAGAGAGGAAATTTGGCGAAACTTCTGAAAACTTCCATGTTCCGAGTTAGCTCAAATGTTATACATAGGTTCCTTTTAGATAAAACAGAAATATACGAGAAGAATTTTTGGCGACTCGAAAGTTAAGACAGTTTTAAAACATTTTCTTGTACATAAATAGCATCCTTCAAAGAGTACCACTCCTTATATTGTTATATATTAATAATTTTATTCATAGAACGTTTTTTAACAGACTGCAGGAATATTATGGCACTTCTTTTGAGGCGTCACAGGATAATTGTTTTTGTGCATAATATACGTTTCGCATATATCCTAGCATAAATATGGAAATTACGCAAACTGAAATTGGGAGATAGGTAGGTAGCACGGTTACGTGCATCGATTAATTAGCCAGCATGCTTCTGTTATGATAATGCATATGTAGATGCGAGCGTAACACGCTGATACGCGAGCAAGATAAGCATGACGTAAACGCCGAGAGCAGCGCACTGTGATGTTAAGCTGAACGAAACGGAATGACCTGTCCCATCATAATATATCGATCATGTTACCGTCAACTAACGCGGTTCAGGCCGTTTTGCACATCGACAACACCGTTGCCGTCCGTATCACATGAAGCCCTTTATCGATTAATCACGCGGACTTAATCGCGGAATGCAACACCGCGTGCAGGCGCGTCTCCCGGACTCACCAATTCTCCACCGTGATAAACGAGGAGGTATCACACGAACATCCGCCTGGATCTTCCACCAACGCGCGATGCATAACTCCCGATCAATCCCTCCCATTCACTCGCAATTTAATTTGGCGAATAAATGTTTTTTCGTTACCATCGCCATGGCCGACTTTGTCCGCGTTACATCGCGTTTCCCTTCGCGACGGTTTCCCTTCTCCTCCTCATCCTTTCCGAACGATAAATCACCGTGCCGAGTCACCAACTCGAAAGCGAATGTCGCGAACTCCTCGTCTCTCTTGCACCCGCATTCATTTCCGGTCCGTTCATACTACTTCATTCACTTGTTCTCCGCGGCGAAAAAACGATCTTGCTGTCTGCGAATCTTGAGATCTGCGGAGATTCGCGGGTTTCATCCCCTTCAATTACATCCTCGCCGCGATTGCCTTGTCGATTTCGTTGCGGTCTCGTTATCTCCGTCGTGGATGTGATTCCCAGCAGTCAATCGTGGATAAGTCATAATGAGAATTTTTTGCTCATGAAGGGAGAGAGAAAGAGAGCGCTGCCCTGGATAAGTGCAAGCGGAGAAACTTCGAGAGAAAATTGTCTCAGCGCCTCGCCGAGCACTTGGCGGAAGATTACTTCACGGAACTCGTTTATGATATCTTTCATTAATAGAGAAAAAATATTTCGACCATCATCCTCCCCGTTCCTGGAAAATTGCTGGAAACTGAAAATTACTCGAAAGATCGTTCCGTCCAACGGCGAATGTCGCGAGTGTGTTCCGATAGCGATATGCTTGTACCTCCTCGTTAAATCAGCATTTCTCGTGGTCGCCATTTATTTTCACTCATACCAGTAATTAAATTCTGCGACGTGAGCACAAGCCCTCCTAACGAACTAGCATTAATTTCTCTTGTCTTTCTCGACTTCGATTTAAACCGCGATAATTTTCCTTTTTCCGATGTATATGACGAAAAAAAGAACGTACTTTGAAAGAATAACCGACTGACCAATCCAATATCGCTATTAATAATCACATTTTTTACATTTTCTTGAAAAATAATAAATTTATTACGAGAGAATCTTTTTCAATTACACTTTTAGCGTATATCTTATTAATTAGTAGTAATTAGAAAACATTTATAAAGCTCTGTTGATTTCTTCATATTCATATTCATGAAAAATAAATATATTAGCATTATCAGTTTACTATTATTTTTATATTCAACATTAAATACTTTTCTTTTATGACGACATTTTAATGGTTCCAAATTATTTGATAAAACATTTATTTTCATTACATAAATAATTTGAAATTAACGTTGAAAAGAATTCAAGAAGTATTGTATGCACCAACATTAAAATAAAATAAAATAATCACGTAATAAATTTCCATGATTTATTTTAGAGTCAAACTTGAATCCGTGGAGCAATAATTCTCTTTCCTCCACTAAATTTTCACCAAGCCAGAATCATTTCCAGGGTTTGACAAAAAGTTGAGGACGCAGGGAGAACGCGTATTAATTGCGTCGTATACCTGACCTTCCTGAGAATTTGATTTCGCTTTGTAAAAGCGTAGCATCCGGTCGCAGAAGCAGAGCGAGCAAATGGATGCAAAGTCTCTACTAGGCGAGTGACAGCTTTAATTTGGGAAGCTACCTTTTGATCATTTATTCCGAGCGAAAACCGTCTAATGTCCTCTGCAGGTTGCCCCGGTCAGGCAACAGGATTAACTCAGGCTGGGGGATGGCAGAGGGTTCGTATCCCTCTGTCCGCTCTTCCGTGCCTCACCTGGCCATGTACCTTACTGCAGCCGGAATCTCTATAATCGACGGACGAAGTCGGCATTCATGGGAGCCTCAAAGTAATACCCAGACAGTGCTGGCGGCGTTTTAAGGTTGAAATATGATATGCGCTATATTGAAATTCCGTATGCAATTTTACCAGGTGCGGCCCCGGGGCGCTCCCGCGCATTGCCTCGGTATGTATCGAGAACTCTGGCAGTTTTTTCTCTCCTCCTGCTTTTTTTTCAGTTGGTCACGAGCTTGCGAGCTGCAGGTCTCGACGGTCTATTTTCCAAAGGAGGAGTCAGGGGCCGGAATCAATTCGAGTTGCATTGTGGCCCAGAAGCAATATGTGCGCGCGTCTTTTGCTTGGCTTTGAGACGCAGTTGTGAGACGGGATACGAGGAAATCTTTTTATGTATCGCCGATGATGCCCTATTCAAGAGAGATATGCAAACGGCGGGAAGTAAGGGATCAGTAAATTGCATTTGGTTTCTGCGCAGGCTGAAAGCAGGCTGCGGTGCAGCGATGTAACACAATTTGAGAATTACACAAGTCTATATTTCACGGTCAAGAGAACATTAAATTAATATGTCAATTTTAAGAAGTTGTAATACATAAATTTGTAATGATTATATAAATAGGTAATCACAGCTTTGTAATGTATACGCGTGTAAACTATTATATTTAAATTAAAATATAATAATACAATTTTTCTCAAATAAAATAATATATTTTTAATGTTCCATCGACCCACACAACGGATATCAGAACGCACTCGAGCAGATATCAGAGGAACGTATAGTTGCAAACTTATATTCTTTTACGGTGTTTTGACACGGATGGTAACATGCAATGCATCTCGCATGCTTTTCATTCTGATCATGGAAACGTAAAATATTGCATATCATCGTTTATTGAGCTGCAGTGTTGCATGCAGCCGTGGCTCGTCCTTTCAAGAACGAAACGAGCAATCGCGCGCTCGCAGTTGTCTTTATCACTTTCTAGCGTCATGTGTATAACGCGACAACGGAAATACATGAATTTTACAATCTACGTAGCCGCCAGAACGTCTTCATTTCCAATTCTTGGCTCTATCTTAGATTCGTATCGAACAGTAGTGTACAATCCGCGCGCTTTCTTGCCCTGAGCTGCATAAGTACTTCGAATATAACTCGATCTTGTGGCTCAAGTAGGTAACTGAATGCATATTGTGGGTGTGACCGACTCGACATAGCATCCAGTTGTTCTGGCTGCGTCGTTCTGTCCCGGCTTTGCTCACAGATAGGATTATCGCTCGGTAATGTATCAAAGCCAGCTAGCGAGCGATCCTACGGCTAAATAATATCTAATTCCGCGGCTCTCTCTTCATCCCTGCCGGAGTCCTCCTGCAGCGCGAACCTTGATCGCGCCTGTTCATCTCGTCGACTGTAATTTCACCCTCTACCTCAAAACCGCTAACGAGCGTCGTGACATTAACGCGCGCTTTACTTTTTCCTTCTTTTTTGTGCGCAAGTGACGTGAAAGCGGGTAATCCTAAACCTTTATGTATGGTCGTCCCTGATTTTAAAAAAATAACCCTTAAAACGTGCCTGACATTTAGATTTTTTATAAAAGTTGTAAGTAATGATGAATGTGGTAATATTGCAAATTCATAAATAATGATGGAAAATGAATAAAATATGCAAGATATTCAGCTATATGTATATCAGAGCATATTGAGCACAATACATCGTTTTCTTATTTTTAGTACTTTTTATTATTAATTCTATAAAAATGTAATATACAGTAGGACCTCGCTAACTCAAATCGCAAGGGAAAAGCAAAATTCTTCGAGTTATGGAGGCTTTCGACTTATTGAAAGTTTCGAGTTAAAGAGATTAAATAAAATATATTTTGAATTACAGAGGTTTTCTACAAAATGAGTAAACTAATTAAGGATTTTCGAATTGTAGTGGCTCAAACAATTAAAAATTTAACTTATAGAGGCATGCAGGACTTTTCTTAACTTACATAAGTTTTACTTATTATGTATTTTAATACTTATACGTATTTTAATAGTCACATTATTATGTAGACTATGGTTATTTAAACATGAAGGCAATCTTCATATCGCTTCGAGTTACAGAAGTTATCGTATAAAACTTCGAATTACAGAGGCAATCTTCGACTTGTAGAGGTCGGGTTTCTTAAAATTCGAGTTATAGAGGTCAAATGAGGCGACGGATCCTTGCAAAAACTTCGAGTTAAGTTCTATTTTTTTTCGAATTATGGAGGTTTTTGCCTCGCAACGGAAGGGAATAGATTAAATCTCTAACTTATAGAGGTTTTCGAGTTATAGAGGTTCGAGTTAACGAGGTCCTACTGTATCTCTATATTATAATATATCTCTTCTCTTTCTTTTTTCTCTTTCCTCGAGTATGTATATATTACTTAATGTAATATATATTAATATAATATATATTAATGTAATATATATTAATGTAATATATATTAATATAATATATATTAATGTAATATATATTAATGTAATATATATTAATATAATATATATTAATGTAATATATATTAATGTAATATATATTAATGTGATGCTTCTAGAATATATCCTAAAAGAACCTATATATATGCACCTCTCTTTATTTTTCTTGCTATTTTCTCAGTATTACACAGGTCGAAATTCTCTCTCTCTCGTCAGGGAAGTGATATGTTTCCATTCTCTTGGGGCTTTTCCCCGTCGGTTTCACTCGAGTGTGTCAGTATGTCTGGTGTCCACCAGCTATAACTTCGCTCCCTCTCTCTCTCTCCTTCGAGAGACGCTTCCCTTCTTCTCTTGCTCGTTCCCTCTTGCCTTGGTCTTTCCTTATTCAAGATTAGAGAGCATTCGATAGCGTAAGAGTATCTACATTGCATGCCGTACTCCTACCTTCTTCTTATCCAGGGATTTATATTCTCGATCCGATACGTGAGCGCGCGTCCGCCTTCAATTCTTATTTCTCGGATGACAGGTCTGATTTGCAAGTTGGGAATCGAGCCTCAGCTCGATTTGCTCGAAATCTGCCGGATCTCGACCCGCGGATGAGCCGGCAAATGTGAAACGACCTGTGTTAACTTTGGCACGCGATCATGGGCGACGGGTTCCCGGGAACCCTTCGGGGTTCTTACTCGCCATAAACTTACTCAGTCGCGCAACGTAACGGTCGCCGATAAAGCTGCGAGAAAAGTTGGGGTATCTCTGATATCGGTTATCAGCGTGGTTAATAGGATATTCTGTTTTTTACGACTCGGCGCCCGGGACATTTATAGTTTTCGGTTTATTGAATTCTTGTTGGCGACTCGTTTAGACCGAGCTCTCTGGTTCGCGCATTTCCGTGAAACACACGTGACAAGCAAGACTGATCAGCTTCGATCGGCTCCGCTTTGAAACAGTGTCAAAGTAGAGGTTGATATTATTATTGCACACGTGTATATTTTTTTATTCATTATTTTTACATCTCCCACCCCTCTCTTTTCATATAGTCTCGTGTTTCGATAAATGTTTGTTAACATAGTTAATCTTCAGTATCGGAAGTGGCTTGTATGTTCTTTCTAAAACTGTTTGCAATACCTATTTTAATAATTACTGAAGATTTCTCATATTTCGTCTAATATTTTAATTCAACTAATCAGGAAATATGAATTAAAAGAATCTTTAGTAATTATACGCGATATTAACTTTTCTGCTTCAGAGTTCAATCTTCAATAAACGGTGCAAGATTCTTCGATCTTAATTGTTGGAATAAATCAAGCAAACCTAAATCAGTAAAATGCTAAAACTTAACAGGAAGCTTAATCTATCTTTTAAATCACTCGATCCTACTCGGACCATTCAAGAGTGATCATTCCGAAATGGTCATTACCGGGCCGGGCGGACGAGCAAACTAATCGTCTTTTTGCTCCCGTTCCGAAATCCGACGCGCGTGCCGATTTGTACCCGTCGATTTCACGAGCGAGAGCAGCAGGATTATGTTAATTCGCTCGTCAGCGCCGCGCGATCGTGGATGTTGCCTAGGTGCTGCATCCACCACGTCCACAAGATATAGATAAAGAAGAACTGGCCTGGAACAGCGACAGTAGGATGCTTGTAAAGCTTTGAGAGTGATTTTAATCCCTTCGCAATGAGGGCCGAATTGTCCTTTAATCTTCCTAATGCCGTCCTCGGGAAACTAACTGCTACACCTGGAAGTGGAAGAAACTCACCTCGCTCGGGAACGAATGTTTTCTTACGTGAAATCTAATCATCTATCCTCCGACCTGAATCCCGTCCGCCACGTGCACGATTCGGGATTCCATCTCATCGTCAAAAATTCTTCGTTCCACTTTTCGGCAACAAATGAAACATTGTTTCACTTTGCCATGCGGCCGTAGGCCGAGTTGTGATCAATTTTACGTGAACAACGGAGACTCGTTTTGGGGCAAATGTTTAAAGTAGAAAAACATCTATTTGTTTAGGAGACAAAGAATATACGTGTTTATCCAGACTAAAATGTACAAAGCAAATAGGAGTGTGTGTGTAACAAGATAAATCGTATTTTGTTTTTCGTAACTGAGCCCTCATGTTTCTGGCTTTCGAGCGCTCGGTATCGATATCGAACTTTATGGAACGTACGTTTTGCATGTATCGTCAAAATAGACTCGTTGAGATAGAATTCGCCGGCTGCAGGGAAGCAGGAGCAATAACGCCGTATTCAAGCCGTTCGATTTACTAAAAGCCTCACGTTAATTCGAGATGCCGATGCTTCTACATGGCATCGCCATTGACCGACGGTTAAATGCGCGCTCTCCTTTGCTGCGGTTGGGACGAGACTTTGGTAAGAGGATTTAGGTTTATCGCCGATCCGTCGAACGAACGGAGATCTCGTCACAGCCGAAGACCGATAGACGTACAAATAATGCATTGCTCGCGTCAGACAAAGAACCCTTCCTCGCGCGAAACGTGCTTTATCACGTTCCGTCGAGGCACGATCCCGATACGAAGATAAAAGCGACCGGCCGCGGAAAGAATGGGAATGGAAGATGTCCGCATTACGAGATCGGTGATCCTTCACGCAGCGTTGTGCATGCATCCCGGGCTGAGAGACGTTTAAATTGTCGACGGGGATTAATCTTGTCGCTTGTCATCTTAATTGTACGCCAAGTTGCATTTTCTTACGTACATACTAATTGGCTACAATAATTACCCAGTGAACAGGAAATGTGCAAGATGCCGGCAAGATGTCTACAAAAAGATAAGGAGATGACGATCAACAATTGTGCAAAATGTCCCATGCCGTGATGCAGATCGTGACGGTTTCCTTCCTCTGATTGGTCGGCTGTCATGTGACATGCGCCATGTTAATACCACGTTATTCAAATGTCGTATTTATCTGAAGGTGAAATGAGAACGTTATGTCAATTGCCCATTATATTGGGTCGTCCGGAAAGTTCGTACCGATTTTTAATAGATGGCGTTGGCACATGTCTGAATATATCAATGTTATTGAAAACATACGATTTATATACATATGCTTAAAGGTGACATTTCAACGCATCTTTAGGAAAAAAGTTGTTTCAGATAAATTGATTCGTGTCAGTTTTGTACTCTTTTGAAGATGGAAGAAAACAAAGAACATTTTAGACACTTGATGCTTTTCTATTATCGGAAAGGCAAAAATGCCTCACAAGCAACAAATTCGATATGTTCTGTTTACGGAGAAGGCGCTTTAGCTGAAAGAACCGTACGTAAGTGGTTTGCTAAGTTTAGAGCTGGTGATTTTAACCTTAAAGACCAAGAACGCTCGGGCAGACCTCTACTACTGATGATGACCAAATCAAGACACTGATCGAGAATAACCCGCGCTACACGACACGTGAATTAGCAGAGATACTGAAAATATCGAAAACCACTGTCCACGATCATGTAGTGAAGCTTGGTTACGTAAGTCGCTATGATGTATGGGTTCCGCATAATTTGGCCGAAAAAAATTTAATGGATCGCATTTCCATCTGCGACTCGCTGTACAAGCGCAACGAAAACATACCATTTTTGAAGCAATTAGTGACGGGTGACGAAAAATGGATCATTTACAACAATGTAGAACGAAAAAGATCCTGGGGTAAGCGAAATGAACCAGCATTAACCGCTCTGAAAGCCGGCCTTCATCCAAAAAAAGTCATGCTCTGTGCTGGTGGGATTGGAAAGGAATCCTATATTATGAGCTCCTACCACACAACCAAACGATAAATGCAGATAAGTACTGCTCGCAACTGGACGAATTAAAGACAGCGATTCAGGAAAAACGTCCAGAATTAGCTAATAGGAAGGGCGTCGTGTTCCATCAGGACAATGCCAGACCTCATGTTTCTTTGACTACCCGACAAAAATTGTTAGAGTTTGGCTGGGATGTGCTACCTCACCCACCGTATTCACCAGACATTGCACCTTCAGACTTTCACTTATTTAGGTCTTTGCAAAATTCTCTTAGCGGCAAGAACTTCAACTCTTTGATCGACATAAAAAACCACCTTGAGGAGTTTTTCGCCGAGAAACCTAAGAAGTTCTGGGAGAATGAAATCTTCCAGTTGAGTGAAAGATGGACAAAGGTTGTGAAACAAAACAGTGCATACATAAGACAATAAATATTTATCGACATAAAAAAATGTTGCCTTTGCATTTTCCTTCAAAATCGGCACGAACTTTCCGGACGACCCAATAGAAAAAGGTCAAGTTAAATTAATTGCGGAATCATTACGGATCTGCATCACGGCATGGGATATTTTGCACAATTTTTGATCGTCATTTCCCTATCTTTTTGCAGGCATCTTGCCGGCATCTTGCACATTTCCTGTTCACTGGGTAGTAATACGTTAGTACACTTTAGATCATAACAGTGATCCTGCCGATGGAAACGCACTAACTTTAGCAAACCATATACCTGGTTACAATATTTTCTAAACGTCATTTGTTCGCCGCAAATCGCGGCGAATTAATGTTGGACCAGTTAATTCGAATATTCCTCGTCGGAGTCAATAGCGAATCATCAATACGTAATTTACGTATGGCGTAGCTATGCGGATAAGATTACATGTTCAGCGCTAGTGTACTGTGTAAAGCGTAGCGGAATTACGTTATGCATAGTAAAGATGTAATTAAGTACAATATAGAGATAAAAATGTTCAAACTGCGTAACTGTGCAAACCGCGTTGGCTGAGGAGATAATTACACATACATCATGCCTCTATCTTTTACTTCGAGATCATCGTAACCCATCGGCGGGGTACAAGTCGGGGCTCTTTCGCCTGATCTTCCCCTGTTATCGCGAGCAAGTTCGTCCTTATCTCACAATTACGTTACAAAGGACTTGGATTATTCCCGCGGCGCCATCGCTCATGTGATTCTTCGCGACGACTTCGGCAGTTCTCCTGACTTTCAGTAACTCGATATTGAGCAGTCCTCTTCCTCCTTTTCCTCCATTTCTTAGCTGCTTCTTCATTTTGTCTCGTTTAGCGTTTCCACGGTAACTCTTTCTCGTCTATTTTTAAAATTTCTCAATGACAAATTTGAAAAATACGACAAGTTTTTCGTTGCTATTTCCAATTTTTTCGTTATTGCACTTGATGCTGACACGTGTGTGACCTCAAAAATATTTTCGCAAAATATCTTTTGTCATGACTTGAGGCGCGAGTGCAGGACGTATATCGAAATTTTGAATTCAGACAATGTATCCTACCATATCTTTCTATATTTCTTGGGTACGTATTGTACGTATTCATGACAATGAAAGAGTTAAACTGGGATATAAAGGACGGGGTTATTGCTCCTCTGTCGCGTCGGTTTGTACGCAGAACGATAAATGGGATGGAGATATAAAACCGGGAACGCTTCTTTCGATTTATGCGAAGCCTTTACATTCGGCTCAGCTCCTATCGGAGTGTCGCCAAATGGAGGGAGAAAGCGTCACGTTTTAAGATGCAAATGAGGATTAAGTTCGATTGCGTCTATCCACAGGCATCATTGACGATCATTTTTCACGCGCAATCGGGTGTGACCAGAAAAACTGCATAAAGCACGCAATAAATTACGCAACAAATGCGGGAATATAAAATTTAAATAAAAAATATATGAGAGAAAATAGAATTAAAAAACACATACTTTAATAGATAAAAAACATATATCGCAGTTATGAGTTACTTCCGATTATATAAATTCGAAACCGATAAGCATAAGCAAATGTGCGACAAACATACAAAATATACAACACGAAATACAGTAATGCATTTATTATGCATTTTTTCGATTTTTAACACTTTTACGATCTTTTACGATCAAATCGGTAAGTGTAATTGAAACGGACACGACAAAGGGTTAAATGTTCACGCGCGCGTGCTGATCGTTTTCGCAGTCAATTTCCTGACGCGCCGTTGAAAGGATCATTCTGGACGCTCTTTAAACTCTCAAGTTCTTCGTGTCAAGTGCAGTTTTTGTGCAAACTTCGAAGATTAGCTTAATGCATTAGCGCGAGGGATCGCATTAGTCAGCTCTCCCTATGGTATGCTCCCTGAGTTAACCCATCGGTTAACTGCTCTCTTCCAGAGGCCAGGAGGAGTCCATCGGTCGAGTGCTAAAATCTCTTCCGCTTCGGAAGACATTTCTGGTGACAGCAAGAGCAAACTGCCGCGGCGAAACAATCGAAACAGGGGGAATTGAATTCCGCTGTTGATTCCGAGTTGCGCCGAGTTATATACTGTACACAGCCCGCATTTTTATTCTTTGGCATTCCTCGCTTGATCCGTTTATATTAGCTTTGTTTTTTGGCGATAACCGAGCGGGTGTACAGCTGAAAAAATACGTATTCGTACGGAGTTATATTTGCCGATGTTTTCGTTAGCCGTTCCGCCGTTTGTCCAAAGACTAAATAAATACGGCGACATTTATCGCGAGCTATTTCATTAAAACGTGGCGCGTGTCTTTCCTGTTGCAAGATCGAATAAAATTTATGAAGAGGGAGGGGATGCATGCTGCTTGTTTCATCAATTTAATTATAATATATAATTTCTCATTTACGCAATCTTTAGCTGCACTCGACCACGTTCATGACTTGATAACACGAGAGCAATCATTTCTGCTCGTCACATCCGCGCTGCGATAAAAGTTTAGATTCCTGCACGCAATGCATCAATGCGCGAGATATATCATGGGGAAGCTGTAGTTGAATCTCAACAATGCCGCTACGAGCTATTACGATTATATGCCCTTCGGGCAATCGTAAGAAACACGTTCCAACTATAATATACGACCGTTATTCGAAACGACGTGCATGATGCAGCCATTTCTCATGAACGATCGCGGATGCAATAAACTTTAGCCATGCGAGAAAATTATCTAGCAGTCCTTGCGTTTACCGTTACGACTTAATTTTTAATCTCTGGTTTACCGTCAACAATACTTAATTTCCAAACTGACGAAAATGTTTCTACATTTCATCTTTTCAAGAAGTTTTGATGGATAAAAGATCCGAAAGAGATTGTGGCCGTTTTGGGGATGGCACGGCTCGGTTAAGATTATTTTCCATACGAACGATATTTTCTACGAGTCTTCTCGTTTCGCGACCATTCGCGTTAAACTGGGAATCATAGTTGCGAACGTAATCGTGCCGACGAGATCGTGATTTACTGTTATGTTGCCGGCATAGTGACCATTTTATGACCGCCTTAGCTGCCATTACGGACATTACTGCCACGGACGATATTATACGCGCAGCGGCGGACCGATCCATTTTTCAAGAGTCTCGCGAATGTGGCACGGGGATTTACCCTGGTTCCATATACCCCATGCTCACGATATAGCTTGCCTTATATGTGTCTACACGGAGTGTCCTATAACGTTCCCGATAAACTTTCTCGATTTTCCTCGATTTTACTATAGTAAATATATTTTCGTCGAATAGTGATAAGCATAAAAATTTTATCACAAAGATATTTCAACAATACTTCCATTTTTATTTATTTCTCCGTTTTATTGTATGCCGCAACTTTTTTTGTGTCTGTACACGCTTTCTAAATTATCCACAAAATCCTATTCTTTTGTTATAGTTTCATATTAATTTTCCACTCCACTTCATATTAAAATTTTGATAAAAAGTTTCATTATTACAACGTGCAGCGCGTTAGAAAAATTGCAGCTGCGAGAAATAAACACTTCGTCAAATTTTTGCTAAAACAAGGAAAGAAAATTGCCTCCAGGTCTGGTCAAGCAATTCATAGCCGAGCGGACATAAATATGTTAATAGTGAGAAACCCTATATATATGCATATGTAGACACGTACATATATGTATATACACAAAAGCCGCAGGTTCGTGCACGCATATACCTGGCGAAGACCCTAGCAGACCCAGAATAGTCTGGGAAGGTGGATCGGCTGACGGAATTTTCACGGGCGTGCTCGTTCCCTTACGTTATGCGACGGTGGTTTATGGATTTTATGAGGCGGGGGTTCTCGTATAGCACTGGCCCCCGTGAATCGCAAGCGGAGTGCTTATTTACTCCTTGGCTCGTTAATTCTCACTAGAGTAAAGCGCGGACGCGGTAATCCGGCCGGTAGACGCCGAACGAGGATCGTACCGCTTAAGACGAGTTTGCATGGCTCACTTTTGATGATCATCCCGACTATATCATCCCGTATGAAAGAGGGATATAGACAATGTCCCCACAAAGACGGCTGTTCGCGTTAGGCGGCTAAAGAGGCAAAAGCGTGTTCCATTTCCCCTTGTTTTATATGGTCATCCGAGCGAAACGTTGCGACCGAAGCTTATAAACGATATTTCATTTAGTATATTGTGTACAAGAATTGTTGAAAAGATATAGAGATTGGACATCTGCGAATTACAGAGAGAAAGATTAGATGCATTATACAGGGTGTCTGACATAAGGCGAAAAACCTCTCGCCCACAGGTAGATCTCGTCAAACTGAATTAAAAAGTCCTATACCATTTTGCAAACAACCACGTAAAATTTCGAGTAAGTAAGTAAAGAAAGTTCGCTAATTCAGCGGACGCGATTGGCAGCGAGGGAAGTAAGCGTGAATGAGTGTGTGTGAAGCTGGCGTATCATTTCGCGGAAAATCATTAATTATTGAGAGTTCTGGCTCCCTTTTTAATAGTTCTAGAGTTCCTGATAGGTTCCGATCATCTCTGCAAATACCAAACAGGTGATAAGAACAGAATTTAAATCGCGTTAGACATGAAGCTTTATGAGGTGATTTCGTATATTTATAGGCAATTCGATGGAAACTCGTGATATAGTAATATATCGAAATCGATGAGGAGAAATAAGTCGGAGATAGGTTTTATCAAGATTGTCTTTATATTAAATTTTGGAAAGAATTAAAAATAGTTCGTAATGCCACATTACCTTGAGAAAAAATATCTCTATATATTATTTTATTTTTATTATGTTAGATATAATTAATATTTTTATAATTAGTACTTCAGTTGTACTAATTATATCATTCCTTATTAGTATAAATTTAATAACTCATTAATAACAGATTTTATTATGACAAATATTATCCAATATACAAATATTGTCCAATATGTATCAACTAAAATCTTGGAAATTCGGGATAAACTCAGGGAATGTGCAAACGTTGATCATATTCCAATTGCACTTGAAAATTTACACATCGTAAATATTTAAGATTATTGAAGCTGTTTCGTTATATCTTGCCATTAATTTCTAAGGTAGACCTCAGTAATGGGAGAGAAATTCCCAGCGACGTCGGGCTAATTCTCTGTCGGGATTGGCCGGATAATCGCGGTTCTACAGTATTCTATACTTTCTCCGTAGGGAACAGTAGTCATTTGTCTCGCGGTAATCCAAAAATCCATTGAGGAAACTCCGAAACCATAGATTATATCGGAACTGAGTGGTATGAAAAGAGGAAGAGAGGAAGAAGAGCGGCAAGTCGGGAATGGTACGCTCAAATACGCAGGCGCGAGAAAACGCGAAGAAGAGACATAGAGATAAAGAGAAAGGGATACCGTGCACATTCGTCAGATTTAAATATATTAATTTTCACTTCAGCCGCACTGGGGTTTTGTCACTCGGTGAGCGACAATCACACGGTAGGACAGAGAGCGATTTATCGCGTTTGCCGGAGCTTCGAGTTAACGAGAGCACGAGATTCTCGGCTCTTTCTCGTGGACTTGGCGATGATGCCAGGCACGTCACCTGCGAAAACGCTCTTTCCGCATTAACCCACCCGCCGATTATCGATATCGACTCTCGAGCCATGCTCCTCTTCCGCTTGTAATACGGAATTGATACGGTTCGCTCGTAACCGGCGCATCCGCTGCATTCCGATCACAATGCTTACTGACGCGAAGCTCGAGTATTATTCTTCTATCGGTTCTTCCGGTGGTAAAAGGGGTGTCTGATGGGATCCGATCTTTTTGCGCATAATTGTTTCCAGATCGCTGGGTAATGGACTTAGCCACGCGAATGTGACGAAATGCACTCGAAAGACGTTGGGCATTATAATTGATTGGTATACCATTTGCGTTTGTGTATAATTGATTCGCTTTCTCCCCTGAAGCATTGCTTCTTTCCGAGTTTATCGGGGAGAAGCAATACATCACTTTATCCGCGACAGCGTAACGTGAAGTCCTGCAACGCCGAAGGATGAAGGATCGAAATGTCAATTCGGAAACTTGCCAGGCAAGCAATGCGTTGGGGCGTGACACCTTTCGAAACTCCTTCGGTATTCTTCGTATATTAGAAATGTACCGGCTAACGAAAGAATAAATCGTGTTTACAGATGTTAGCGTTGAAAATATGAAGTTTTCAGAACGCTTTCGGATATAATAATACAACGATTAACGTAAAATGTCAAAAACACTGTAAGATCTAAAGAGCTAAATATAAAACTGCACTACAAAGAGAAAGAGAGAGGGAGAGCAAAACCAAAGAAAACGAAAACAAGATCATTCATAACAAAATCGTTTTATTCTGAAATAAAAAACGTCAAAGATAAAAAAATAATGAATATTCAGTGGTAATGAACAATATTGCGCATATTGTACAAGGAACATGTTCTAATAAAAACAGGTTACCGCTGGATGATGTTTGCGTTGAGGAAAAGGAACAGAATCCACGAGAAGCGGGGGATGCAGCATATAATCGAGGGCGGACCGGCGCATGTAAATGCAAAGGCTAACCCGGTATTACGCATTCAAAATGTCCGGCCTGTTTTTGAACGGGGAGCCCGATCGGAGGACGGTTTTCTGGCGGAATCCGCGGTATGTAAATGTAGCGGCTGTATTTGCATACGGTGAAAGGTGCGCACGATGTGCGTGAGTTGTGCGGTCACACGCGGCCACCGCTCGTACGTGTAACTCACCGTGCATTCCGCTATCGTACGCGCAAATTGTATAATATCACATCCGGGGCGAAATACGCGATCATGGTCGCCGCCCGCGAATTGCATCGATCAAAAGTTTCTCGATTGGTCAAAGTGAGGACCATTGTGAGGGAAATCTGAGCAACTGAAATCGGAAGTCCCGAACTTGTTAAAAGCGCACCAAATCAAAAGGTTTTAATTGTGCCGGTAGAAAGTTTGTTTCGCTTTCCGCTTCCGCGACTGTTTTTTGCAGTCAGCTCTAATTATTTCTCCGACTAAACACCGACAAGTCAAAATTCCATTAAAGGCCGCTTGAAGTAAAATGAAAAACGAAATTTCTCTTTACATTTTGCACGTTGAAGAATCATTAATGCCTGATGGCATTATGATTACTGCGCCTTGTGCAACACACATCAGAATACGTGTTAAAACAGCTGAATCATCTTCTCATCAGAGGTTTTCAGTTTCAATTATATTTTTATTCGATTTATATATTTGAATAAAAAAAAATGTTACTTATGCAGTAGCAGTACATACAGCAATTTTATCTTGCAAAGCTTCATGCAGAATTTACAAATATATTTTTCATTATATTCTTCAATAAAATCTAAAACATATTAATAATTGCAGGTTGCTGTCTGTTTTTGCTGTCGCTGATAGTTATTTCGACAAATACCCGCGAAACACACAGTTCTCCATATTTTATGAATGAGGATATAAACAAGAATGGAAATAGCTGTTTTCTAGTACTCTTATTTTTGCCCGCAAATTACTCTCTCGCGTAATATTGCGCAATTAATAACTGCTCGGGCGCTCACACCGTATAGCAATTTCCAATAATTCTACACGAACGTGACATTAATTAATCGCCAAAATGAATACGCTGTTAGTCCGTTACAGAAAGGCCATGCACCGCAAACTAATGCGTGTCAAATATATCTCGATCGTCAAATGCAGGAATACAGGAGTGTGTACGAGAATCAATGGATGATGCGAGATCGGTAGCAGGACCAAATGCGTTACGCAATAAATTACGGCTTACTAGAATTCGGCGCTAATCTGGCAATAAGCCACCTGGGCTATTCGCCGAGAGATTCAGGACAAAATTATACCAAATCGCCAGGCAACGTAGTCACCCACCCAACCCGTTAATTCTCTCTGTTGATCAACCGACTTTCATGCAGAAGTCATTGCTGCACCAACAAATAATTACCGCGTCCATGTTTCGAAGCGTTGCAGTTCATTTATAACCGAAACAGAATAAATATATGGATTCGTGCAACAAAGAGTTAATCAATCCTTTAGTTTTTCAATTTTCTAGCAGATAATGAATTTTTCGTGAATTAAGGCTTATCGGCCAATAAATAAAATACAAATTTATTATTTATTTGTTACTTAATTAAAATAAATAAATTGTATCCTAGTTATATAGAATATAATAATAAATTAATATAATAAACTATTAATAGAATAATAAGATATTAATAAAAATTGCAAAAATAAGTAGCGCTTAATTAAATTTCTTAGAATTTATTGTTAGAAAATTTTGTATTTATTAAACGTAACACAATTAAAATCTTTAAACATTCATAAAAATAGACGTTGACCTATATTCGATTTCGAGCAATTCGATCTAACATTAAATGCGTAAAGTTATACCGATATAATGCAGTAATACTTTTATCGTTTTTCATAAACTTTCGTGCGCGAAAATAAATTAATTTTTAACGTGTTATCTCTACAACGCAGCCTTTGCGGTCTAACGTTAACTCATTTAATGGAGATGTAACGTAAAGAGTAGCCTCGCTGGATTAATGAAATATCTAAAAGATTACATAAAATCTCATTTTCCGCGCAATTTTGGCAACGGAATTTCCCTTTTAGTTAAACGAGCGCATGCGGGAGTCATCGACAGATATCGACGATTTTGGAAACTGGATGTGAGGCGAGACCTATATAGTCGTTACCTTGCGTTGTAATTAAACCAGAGTCTATAGGTACAATGTATGTAAAGTGGGTTAGCAGCGTCCGATGCCGGTACCGTAGATTATTATGTACCGTCCTGATGGTACCACCCGCGGCACGTGGAACCCTATGCTGCTGATATTAATATAATGTTAATAGCAGCCACTTGTTGTCTGAAATAAAGTTTGGAATGTTCGCCCCATTTTATGCCTATGAAATTCTTCGGCGCAAAATTTTTCTCAAATTCTTTGCATTTTAACACGTTGCCATGCGTTACCCGCATAAGGGTGACATACATATTTTGTCGATCGTTACGTCACCTATATACGAGTGACAGTCTTATTTACTCAATCTTATGATATCATGTGAAAAAGATAAATGCTTATTTGTTTATTCAAACATTTCCGCGCACGTTAATAAATTGTTATTTATATAATTAATATTATTAATATTATTATAAAATATTATTATCATTCATATAATATGTTTTATTACATACGTAGAATTTAAAAATAATGTAGAAACATGGCGTTGTTGTGATCATAACAGTTGTACAACATAAGAAAGTATTCTATTTTTTCTATTTCTATTTATAATAAATACATATAAATTATTATTCACCTCGGAGTCTTATATGCAAATTAAACAACTGCAATAATCAATCTTTAATATGTTTGACTTTGGACTAGGTACTTTACAAATATTTAAAGAAATGTAATTTCAGTCACCGAACGCTTCGGTTTACTAAATGAGACTGCACAAACCGAATATATACAGTTATTCATGCGTGCACCTTCGACAATACTCCCCTGTTTGCGGTAATATTTGCATGGGTGTGCAAATATAATATCTAAAATCTCAATAGTTATCGTACAAATTGTTTTAACCGCGGCTCGATTCGATGAAGTCACATAAAGCGATAAACAATACACAAAATTGAAACGATCATTAATCTGGCCAATGTTGCCATTCGAGCTTTGCTCTCAAATTACATTGTCAATAAAGGTGATATCTCGAAATAGAATCTGTAAATGAAAGAGAGCACGCAAGTACTAATGTAATGCGAGTGGCCGGTGAGAAAATTCTTCAAGAAAACTCAAGTCTTCAGATTTGAAAATGAAGCAGTGTTGCGAGCGAAGTATACCCGCTACAATAGCTTGATTTGCGGCGGAGCTCTTGTAGATTGTGGTCATCCCTCAAATTAACACAGCACCATACCCCGAACCGCCGTCAATCAAACTTAGGGGTTTCCCCTTGCATTCCCGACCCGGTCTTCAGCAACGCGCGCGCGCTCCGTCAGTCACTCCGCTGCTATGGAGCTTCTGTCGTTGAACTCGCACCACTCCAAACAAAGCAAATGAAATTAAGCGCTAATTACTGTACCAACGCGACACTACCTTCCAGCTGCTAGCAGGATGCACGTAGAGATATACGCGTTTCATTATGCTAAGTGGCGCTGGTGCGTCTAAGATACACAGCAACATGGCGAGATTAATCTTGTATTATTCAAACAAAATAGCTACGAAAATTTTATTTACTGCTTTTATAAAAGTACCGGCACGTTGGGAAAATTATTAGTCATTCTAGTTAATTATTATTCTGTCATTCTGGTGCTAATACAAGTGATAATATTCATTTACCGTTGCTAATAGAAGCTTTTTTGAATGGTTTATAAAATCACTCCAAAACGTTCAATTTTATCTTGTTTAGAATATTCTATCAAAAAATAATGTATCAGAACAATAAAATTGTTATCAATAGGATCAATGGTATCATACAAAATCTTTGATTAATTAGTGGGTAAAACTGCATAGATGGTTACACCTCGAAGATCTTTTTCATTTTGACATATATTATGAAGGGTGAACTTCTGAATAATTTTTACTTAACAACTATGTGGCGGTCATGTATAGTTTCTGAGATATATCATAAATAATATTAAGGAAATTATACAGATTAAAAGAGCTAGATTCGATTACCTTAACATATATTATAGAGGTCATCCCCCCGAGTAATCTGTACAAGGTTTCAGCGTTCACAGTCACCATCGTTGTCAATAATTGCCTGACATCGTCGAGGCTACTACTTTCCACTAACTTGGCAATGTATTCTTGCGATAAATATCTCCGATAAAATATCAGATGAATATGTAATGCTAAGTAATTGCTTAGCATTATGTACATTTTTCCCCAAAGTTTGTGCTTTATGTATGCTTAAACGTTTTCGATTCGATTAGCATTTGCTTAGCGACTATGATTGTCATGAAACACGGTTTCGCAATGCGTATGCAGCATTCATGGAGACATTAGTCTTTCGATCATAAAGCTCGAACGATAATTGACGCTTGCTCTACAAAGCATCATAGGCAAAGGTTCCGTTAACATTTACCGGCTTAAAGGTTTCCATGTAAATATTTCGCCAGACACCCTCTTATCAAACAGATTGTATATTCCTCCCACATTTTAAGTGTTTTTAATAACGAACATATGTTACAACACATATTATTATTAAATATTAAAATCATTAAACATGAAACATTAAAAAACGACTATATATTGCAATTCAATAAATACGTATTTTTCAAAAAAGTTTAGGATGCAATTCAACATTCGTTTCAAACATAATAAGTAGATAATGATACATGATATGTTATATAATTACCATCGTATTAAATCTGACGTGGATGTACGATCAACCACTCTCCTTTTAAGAAGCATGTATACTTCACGAATGCCTGGACTAAACTGAATGTAAAGACTGTTTGGAAAAATCAATCGCGCTTGCGCAAACTTCGGTCAAGATATCATGACATGACTATTTTTCTGTGAGAAATAAAATTCCTTTGTACTTTCGTTACGCCAAATCGATCGGTTAATCGCCCACTTTTTTCTCCCGCGCAAATTGCGAGAAAATTATTTCTATAGCACCTTATATTACATCTTGATATTTTATGTTACTTTCGTCGATACATTTATGTTAAATTAAGGAATTTTGCCTTGGAAAATATGCTAGAAGAAAAAAATTATATAATATTCTTTATTCGAAAAAGAAAATATGTAAAATCGCTTTTTCGCGATATATCGCTGTCAAATGTGTATGGGTGCTCGAAGAAGAGTGACTTATATGGATACTCAATTTCTTTACCTTCATCGAATGTCTCTGGTCGCAATCGGGTTATGGCCTTACCATCGAACAATGCTTGTTCAACTTCAGTTTTATGTGTTTTCTCTTACTATGATTAGCTCTATTATATTTCAGGTATGTAAATATTGTATATTAAATATATATATATATATATATATATATATATATATAGATGTTTTTCCTATATTATATATAAAATATAGTTGTTCATATTTTATAATTATTATTCTTTTCCTACTTTTATTACATATATTATTATTTTAGGTGCCAAACATATTTTCAGTTTCATGCCAGATTTAAAATCATTCGATGACACTTATGAACAGAAAAATTGTTTGTCATGCGTTCGTTATTAACTTATTAACTTATGATTGACATACTTAATAATTTTTTTATTTGTAATTAGTAATAATAGTAATGTAACTCATAATTATCCATAATATCACAAATAAGCTTTTTTTAAGAAAAGATTAAATAATCGGCAACAACCGAATCAACTTTATAATTAGCATCATTTTCATTCTTTCTCTTATTGTTAGTCTTTAATAACTGTTTTTTTTTTAAATCGGTTAAGATTTATTACAACGCTACAAATATCTTTGCTAAAAAATATTAGTATTCGCAATAACTAAAAAGAATTAAATTATTAATAACAAATTAAATCAATGGATATGTCAAGGTTTATTTAACGATATTCAAGCATTTGCATTTCATGCTAAGTAAATAAGCGTTCCCACTTTTTTTAAATAATTACATTAATTGTAGCTTACAACAATTCTAACTACAGAATGGACTATTGACTTTACCGTTGAAATTCTTTCTACATCACTTTTTCATGTTATGTGCTTAATTATGTATCATTCTTTTTGGATTAACACGCAAGTTGTAAGTTGAGTTTTTACAATGTTTTTACTTCTAAACATAAACATGTTATATAAATCAGACTTTATACACTATAACTTTTTGTATAATTTATGAGAGAAATAGAGAATTTTCTGATATATTATTTGTGATAGATAAAGCGCCTATTGAAAAATCTTCAGTACATCTGTAGCGAGTTAAAGGACGAAAACGAAATTATTATAATAAAAAGATATGGATACATTGCAAAATGGTTAGCAATTGTATTCACATGTAAGAATATATCAATTATTATTTATTACGTCTTAGCACACGCTTTCAATATACAATATTATACCAAAAGTTTGCGAATATGAAATAAGAAAGAAGATACTATTAAGAACCTACCAAATTATTATAGAAAAATAAAAATTTTTTAAAATAATGAGATAATAAAATGATCAAAAATTTGAAACATATGCTATATTTCACAATATTAATGAGGATGGATTTATATAATCATTGCTTATGTTTTTAAAACATCTTCAGTGTCGATGATGGGCGGTTTATTCGTTGTAACTCTTTTGCCAATTCTGCCGCGGATTTTCGGTATCTTTTTCCTCATAAATGACTCCATGCCATATCGCAATATATACATCAGACATGAATATTTTGTCGATGAAGAACAATATTTTTATTTTATTTTGCTTCATCTGTACGTATCCCAGTTTGCAGCAGGAGGTACATTATTAGGAGGAGCAATAGTGATGACGGGATACGTTACATACTTTTGTGGATTATTTAACATTGCCAGGTAAGGGAGAAAAAGTAATTTACCAACAGTAAAAGTAAAATTGAATAGAACATTGTGACATATAAAATCTTCTTTATTTTCGAGAACTTCGAAATTTAGGAAAACAATATTTGTAATTTATTCGTAGTTACCGTATCGAAAAGGCAATGCGAATAAATAGTGACGAAGTAAGTAATGGAAAGAACAAGAGAGAGATTGACAAGAAGATAAGTCATGCAGTGGACATTCATCGCACAGCTCTTGAGTATGTTCTATCTATTCTGTGGATGCAGGCATGCACGCACGCACAGCAAGTTTAGGATATTTATATTACATATAAAATGAAACATTTACGTTTTTCATAGGTGTACTGAATTCTGTCTATATAACTTTGAGGGAGCACTTTGTCTTATAATAGCGATTATTGTAATTTGTTTGAGCCTTCATCTGTTTGGAGTAAGAATTTAAGCAAAAAAACTAAATTTCAAAACATTAAATTAGTAAATCTTTTTATTCACCAGTGCAACAAGGCATTTAAATTGATAGGATTTGGAGTTGCAGAAAAATGTACGTAGATCCAAAAAGTAATAAAACTGGTCTTGCTAGAGAAATTAAAAGAACGTAAAGTGGCAACACGCATAACCACCTGAACATCTCTTCTATCAACTTTGAAAATTCCGATCGGTCCAGTTAGTAACCATTAGTCGCTCAATCGCTGGAAAAAGTGCGTTGCATTCAATAGGGACTATTTTGAAAAGGAACATGTGAATTTAGATTAAAAATACAGTTTTGTATTTTGTATAACATTTGTCTCATTACTTTTTGGACCATTCTCGTACGTAGAATGACATAAAAATAATTGTATGCAGGGTGTCTCATAACTCCATTACTGCCGCTTAATGGTGTATAGTGTGAACTTAGCTGAGTCGAAAAGTCCTGTACCATTTTGTGATTTTCGCAATAATAACCGAGTTATTAACGATTGATGTTAACGTATGAGAGCACGGCGTACAGCGAGACCGTTGGTAGGAGGGTGCAGTGAGGCGCGATGAAGACAGTGACGCCAGGAAGGGCTTTGTAGCATGCGGTGGGAATGGCCTCGCGAATCGTCGCACGCTTTCTGGCATCAGTCTCACTGTTATGAGACACTCTGTATAAATTCTTTAATACTGTCTATTACAAAAGATTGTATGTGTAATATATTCTTTCAGATCTTTTACGCCGTTGGTTTTGTATTTAGGATTGAAACTTTTGTATTACACTGTGGTTTTTTGGTTGGCATTTTAACATGTTCATTGGGACTCAACTGTGTGGGTCAAGCAATTACAGATCACTATAATTACATATTTTCATCCGCGTAAGATATTTTCTTATAATCAATGTTGCTTTAGATAACTTGTAATAATCTAGATACAGAGTAAATAAAATATATGGGCATGTATCTCAGATAAGATAAAGATGATTCCGTTTGTGTGTATCTAGGTAAAAGATAAATTAGTTAAATGTTTTTTATCTAGATACTTTTAAGATAATATTTAAAATAATTTAGGATATATAAAAATAATACTCGAAACAACTACGGAAAATAGACATATATTTCAATACATTACATATATTAATATATTATATATAAGAAGAAAATTTAAAAAACTACTGTATATGGGTTATAAAGGTTTACATTTATAGGTAAATTATAAGGTTTTGTGTTTTGAAATCTATAGTTTTTCAAATATACTGTCGGATAAACGGTTTCTTCGAGGTACAAATATTAGCCGTAAGCCGTAAGTGACCAAGCTCAGTAAATTATAATATTTCAAAAATTATCGACAGTGATTAGTTAGTTGCTTACTGCTTAAAGCTTATGACACCCATTATAGTTCCGGGGTTCAGGGAGCACGCGTCAGCGCTATTGCCATTCTATCTTTATTGTTTATAATATATAAAACAAGGATAGGATGATGTAATTGCACTGACAGCGTGTTTATCGAACATGTAGCCATGTAACGACTTCGGTATAGACTTGCTCTGAATTTGTGCTGCATTACTATTACGCAAGTGTAGTAACATCCGGCCTGTAGATATCATGATATGATCAAATACGCGGTACTTTTGGAAAAACATTGTACTCTGTGCGCACTGATTACATTATCTTAGACGTTTTAGGTAAAATATACTACTTTTCTTATCTGAGATACAGATAAAGATGCCAAATACTTTAATTATAAAGATAAAAGATAAGAAAAACAATGATCGCATCTAGATGAAAATCTAGATGATTCTATCTAGATAACGAAAAACTTGCTTATACTTGACTAAAGTTGTCAATATTAATTGTATACGAACATATGAACATGTGTGTGAATAACAATCAACGTAAAATTGCAAATATAATATTTGTCAACATCGTCTATAAAACATGTATTTCTATCCTAAGTTTTTTATCATCAACATTTTTGATATTTTAAATTATCATTTTCAAATATTCATTTCATTATTTCATAGATTTCATTTTATTATTCATTTTATTATTTCTATTACTTCACAGATATAATCTTCGATGGTATATTGCATCTGTACGCGTGCAAAGATTAATATTGATTCTCTTGCAAACAGGCACTAAGCCTTACAGCGTGAAATTCAGTGGTTTTTATACAATATCTTTAGAAAGCTTTGCTTCGGTAAAACTATTATACATTATGTGTCAATACGTATACATATACATATAGTATACAACTAAAATGACGTTTTCATTGCAGCTGTCAACTGCATCAATATCGTATTTCACTGTTTTATATTCTATACAGAAGTGATATTAACATGTCTCAATATTATGTTAAGACCACATGGTAAATTCGAAGATAAGTAACTTTCCGTTCTTAAAAGTTTCAATGTTAAATACTTGGTGTCTCAAAGTGTCTCGAAGAAATGAATAAAAAGAATTAAACATCTCCATTATTTTTAAATTTCACTGTGCTGTATGTAACATCAAGATGAACTCAAAAACTAAAACTGATTTAATTTATATCTAGTAGCCACCGATAATAAGTTTTCCTCTATTAACACTAATTTGCTAGTAATATCAATTGGTTCTGTAATTAAATTTTTATAAAATTGCAGTGTCATACTACAGGAAACGGACAGAATGTTGCTATAAAGTAGATATTATACACAAATACTATGGAATACACAGGGTGCTTCTTATCTCGCTCCAAAGAAGTACATAGTGTTATTCCTTATGGATTGAGTATTTGAGAAGAGATATTCTCAAATAAAGTCCAGCCAATCAGCGCCGTACTTTAGAAATATATATGTCTGTGAGTCACACAGCTATCTTACAATTAGCAGCGTGAACGCAGCGGTGTGACCCGCGTGACAGCGGCGGAACCCTGACGCACACTATCAGACGTGCGACTCACAGACGTGTATACTTCTAAAGGACGACGCTTATTAGCTGGACTTTACTTAAAACTATCTCTTTCATTAAGCATCGCAAAAAAAGATAGTTCACTATTTTTCGACTCAACTTTCCATAAGAAATAACACTATGTACTTAGTGGGCGCGAGATAAAAAACAGCCTGTATATCGCTAATGTTACAATTACTTCCATCTATTTGTAATATTACTTTTTCTGTTCACATTTGTTCAATATCTTACAAACTGATGTCATTTTATGTTTTCCAAGAAATATTATATCACGGACAGACTAGACAGCACAAATCGCGAAGGGCTTTGTCGGAAATCACACGTTCACATCATTTCATCTGTTTAGCAATCACATCGATATCATTGAATAAAAAAGTTATTATTAGAATAGAATTAAAAAATTGCCTTATAGGAAAACGGTGATTTCCAAAATATAACAAATAAATATTTATATTTTAAAACGCAGGCTCTTACCAGAAACACAAGATTTCTAGGTACATGTATTGGGTTGCAACATATAGTCTATTTGATAAGAAAGTATTTCGCAGTTTGTTTAAGAAGAACGTAATCAATTTGGTTTATAGAAAATTTAATTATATAAAACTGTAGATGCATATATCTATTCTTTTCTACCTATTAAACCTAAAATGCTTTCATATTAATAATGTGTTCAGTCATCGTTGTTAATACCTGCCTGACATCTTCGAGACTTACTTTCCACGATCACTTTCCACTAACTTGGCAGTATATTCTTCCGATAAAGATCTCCATATGATGAATATGTAACACTAAGTAATAGCTTCGCATTATATACTTATTTTCCACGAAGTTTGTGCTAAATGTATGCCCAAATGTTTTTTATTCGATTAGCATCAGGCGACTATGATTGTCACGAAACGAATTCGAATCGCAATGCGTATGCGACATTTAACATTTACCTTTCGATGATGAAGCTTGAACGATAATTGAAACTTTCTCTACAAAGTATCTTAGAAAAAGAGTTCCGTTAAAATTTACCGGTTAAATTTCCCACTGGAATTATCCGTTTAATTATAAGTAAAAGTTTCGTCTCTTATCAAACAGATTGTATATTCTTCCCGCATTTGTAGTATTTTTAATAAGGAAAATATGTTACTAAAACACATATTATTATTAAATATTAAAAACATTAAAAAACAGAATGACTATTGCTATCCAATGAATGTATGTTTATCAAAACATTTGAGGATGCAATTCAACATTCGTTACAAATGTAATAAATTGTAGATACAGTGATATATGATATATTATATAATTACCATCATATCAAAACTGACGTGTACGCACGATCAACCAGGTAACGTTCTTCCTAAGAAACATGTTTACGGTACGAACGCCTGGACTAAACTGAATTTAAATACTGTTTGGAAAAATCAATTGCGCTTGCGCGGACTTCGGTCAAGATATCATGACATGACTATTTTTCTGAAGAAATAAATATCTGTTTTTACGGCGCCAAATCGATTGGGTAATCGCCCACTTTTCTCTCCCGCGCAAATTGCGAGCAAATTATTTCTATAGCACCTTAAATTACATCTTGATATTTTATGTCGGTGAATGTATGTTAAATTAAGGAATTTTGCCTTGGAAAATATGCTAAAAGAAAAATATTATATAATTCTTCAAATATTATATAATTCTTTATTTGAAGAAGGAAATAGATAAAAACGCTTTATCGCAGTATATCGCTGCCAAATGCGTGTGGAAATTCGAACAAGAGTGACCTGTATGAATACTCACTTTCTTTACCTTCATCGAATTTCTCTGGTCGCAGTTGGGTTATGGCCTTACCATCGAACAATGCTTGTTCAACTTCAGTCCTGTATGGTTTCTCTTACTATGATTAGCTCTATTATATTTCAGGTATGTAAATATATATTAATAGGCGTACATTTTTTTATGTATTATTATGTATTATATAAATAATATAATAATTATATAATAATTATAAAAATTATATAATAATTATATAATAATATTATATAATGATTATAAAATTAGAGTTCATATTTGTATAATTATTATTCTTTTCCTACTTTTATTACATATATTATTATTTTAGATACTAAACATATTTTCAGTTTCATGCATGATTTGAAATCGTTTGATAACACTAGTATGAACAGAAAAACTGTTTTTGATGCGTTCGTATTAACTTATGATTGACATAATTAGTAATTCTTGATTTGTACTTACAATTAGTAATAATAGTAATGTAAATCGTAATTAATCCACAATATCACAAGAATAAGCTTTTTAAGAAAAGATTACATAATTAGCAAAACTTGCATCAATTTCATAATTAGCGTCATCTTCCTTCTTTCTCTTAGCCTTTAAATGTTTTTATTGAAATCTGTTAAGATTAATTACGGCGCTATCAATATCTTTGCTTAAAAGCATTAATATTCGCAATAACAAAACAAAGAGTTAAATTATTAATAACAAATTACATTAAGGTTTATTTAATGATATCCAAGCAACATTAGTATGCTAATCAAATGAGAGTATAAGTTTCTAATTTTTTTTTAAATAATTATATTAATTGCAGCTTACAACATTTCTAACTACAGAATGGACTATTGACCTTATCATTGAAATTCTTTCTATATCACTTTTTCTTCTTTTGTGCATAATTCAATATAATTGTTTTTGGCATAACACGCATGGTGTAAGTTAAGATTTTACAGTATCCATCTAAACATACCTGTTACACAATAAATCAGGCTTTATATACTATACCGTTTTGTAAAATTTATCAGAGAAATAGATAATTATCTCATATGTTGTTGATACGATAGGTGAAACATATATTGGAAAACCTTCAGTATGTCTGTAGCGAGTTAAAAGACGAAAACGAAATTGCTATAATAAAAAAATATGGACACATTGCAAAATGTTTTGCAATTGTATTCACATGTAAGATTATATCAATTATTAGTTATTATGTCTTAGCACACGCTTTCATTATAAAATATTATATCAAAAGTTTGAGAATATTAAAATAAATAAGAAAGAAGAGTGGATACTATTAGGAACCTACCAAATTATTATAAAAAAATAAACATTTGAAAAAATAATGAGACAATAAAATGATCAAAAATTTGAAACATGTGCTATATTTCAAAATATCAATCAGGATGAATTTATATAATCATTGCTTATGTTTTTAAAACATCTTCAGTGTTGACGATTTGCGGTTTATTCATCTTAACTCTTTTGCCATTTTTGCCGCGGATTTTCAGCATCTTTTCGCTTGTAAATGAATCCAAGTCATATTGCAATATATATATCAGAACTGAATATTTTGTTGATCAAGAAAAATATTTTTATTTTATTTTGCTGCATCTGTACGTAGCGCAGTACATAACAGGAGGTATATTATTAGGAGCAGCAATATTGTTGGCAGGATATATTACATATTTTTGTGGATTATTTAATATTGCCAGGTAAGGGAGAGAAAATAATTTAGCAATAAAACAATAGGAGTATAAACCTGAATTGTGCATTGTAATATAAATTTTCTTTATTTTCGAGAACTTCGAAATTTTGGAAAAAAATATTTGTAATTTATTTGCAGTTATCGTATCGAACAGGCAATGCAGATAATAAATTGTGACGAAATATGTAATTGGAAGAACAAGATGGAGATCGACAAGAAATTAAGTCATGCAGTGGACATTCATCGCACAGCTCTTGAGTATGTTCTATTCCATGCATGCAGGCACATACGCACGTACGCATAGCAATTTTAGAATATTTATATTATATATACAATAAAACGTTTATATGTTTTTCATTTATAGGTTTACTGAATTCTATCTATATAACTTCGAGAGAACATATTTTCTTATAATAGCGATTATTGTAATTTGTTTGAGCCTTCATCTGTTTGGAGTAAGAATTTAGGCAAAAAACTAAATCTCAAAATTATTAAATTTTTTTATTCACCAGTGCACCAAGACATTTACATTGATACGATTAATAGGGGCTACAGAAAAATATACGTCCAAAAGGCGATTCAAAAAGTAATGAGACTGGTCCTTCTAAAGGAAGTAAAAGAACGCAAAGTAGGAACACTGCATACTTATATGTATCTGAACATCTCTTTTATCAATTTTTAAATTTCCGTTCCGATAGGTTCAATCAGTAACCATTAGTGACCGATAGTGTAAATATTGTTTGCAGTTTGCCTTCGCAAACCAATATGAAGTAAAATATTGGGCAACTATATGAGATTCAATTTTGTGTTTGGTTAAGGAAATTAGCTTCGGATACTTATGCAATGTTACAGGACTTTTTTACAAAATAATGTGTAACATGTTTTCGTTGACATGTCGCGTTTCTGGTCGGTCGTGAAAGCGCACGACAAGGAGCGTCCAAGAACCTTGATTAACGATGTGATGAATACATCCAGCGAAATCATATGAGAAGACTGACGCATGTTGATGTATTACAGTAAATGTTATATCACTTCAGAAAAAAACGTCCGAATAAAAAATTTGAAGAATTTCTATTGCGCCATGATAATGCGCGATCTCATGTCGCGCAATCTGTGTGCCAATTTTTAAAGAATGTCAAGATTAATACAGATTCTCATCCTCCATACAGCGGAGGTTTAGGTGTGACTTCTGGGTGTTCGCAGAAGTCAAGAAGGAGCTCAGAGAACGAAAATTTGGCGAGGATGAAGAGGTTGTAAAGACAATGAAGGCAGAGTGCAAACAGCTGGCCTAGATTTTGTCTTCCAAAAGAGGATAACGCGCTGGGAAAAATGCGTTGCATTCAATGGAAACTAGTTTGAAAATGAACATATGAATTTAGATTAAAAAGATAGAAAGGACCCCGCACATTTTATAGGAAAAAATCGGTTTCGGTCAAATTGGCTGAAACTGAAATATGTTATAGTTTAGGTGATGCTGATTAAAAGTTTCCTTAGGCAAAAATGCCAAAAATCAAAAATATAAAAGATACGACCACTTAAAATGAGTAAAATTGGAGTTTAAAAAATGTTTAAGTCGTCGTATCTTTTATATTTTTGATTTTTGGCGTTTTTGCCTAAGGAAACTTTTAATCAGCATCACCTAAACTACAACATATTTCAATTTCAACCAATTTGACTGAAACCGATTTTTTCCTATAAAATGTGCGGGGTCCTTTGTATTCTTTATAGCATTTGTCTCATTACTTTTTGTACTGCCCCCGTAAGTAGAATAACATAAAAATAATAGTGTATATGTTGAATTCATATTATTAGTAGAATCATTAAAAATATAAGATATTTCATATGAGAAACATTTTGCACATTTTGCTATTTGACAATTCATTTAAGAGATATGTGCGTACATGTGTGTATATATATATATATATATATATATATATATATATACAAAATTCTTTAATAATATCTAGTACAAAAAGTGTATGTGTAATATATTATTTCAGATTTTTCAAGCCTTTTCTTTATATAGGATGGAAGTTTTAGTATTACACTGTGGTTTTACAGCTTGCACTTTAGCAAGTTCATTAGCAGTCAACTACATGGGTCAAGCAATTACAGATCACTATAATTATATATTTTCAACCGCGTAAGATATTTTATTATAATAGACTAAAGTCATCAATATTAATTTTATACAAACATATTAATATACGCATGAATAACAATCAAAGTGATATTGTAAATATAATATTTGCAAACATCATCTGTGAAATATGTACCTTAAGTGTTTTACCATCAACATTTTTAGTATTTCAAATTATCATTTTTAAATATCCATTTTATTATTTACCTTTTACTCCGCAGATATAACGTTCGATGGTACATTGCACCTGTACGCGTGCAAAGATTAATATTGTTTCTTTTGCAAACCGGCGCTAAGGCATATGACATCAAACTCGGTGGTTTTTGTACACTATCTTTAGAAAACTTTGCCTCGGTAAAACTAGTATACATTATATATTATGTGTCAATACATGCAATATATATATTATATATAATATATATTTATGCTGAAAACTAAAATGACATTTTCATTGCAGCTATCAACTGCATCAATATCATATTTTACTGTTATTTATTCTATACACAAGTGATATTAATATGAATCGGCTAATAGTATGTTAAGATCAAATGGTAAACTCGAAGATAAGTAACTTTCCGTTCTTAAAAGCTTCATTTTTAAATAATTGGTGCCTCATTTTCAGAAAATGAATGAAGGGAATGAAACATCTTCATTATTTTTAAATTTTATTGCTCTTTATGCACATCAAGATAAACACAAAAACTAAAACTGATTTAATTTATATCTAGTAGTCACCGATAATAAATTTTCTTCTATTCACACTACTTTGCTAGTAATATCAATTGGTACTATAATTAAATTTTATAAAATTGTAGTGTCATACTACAAGAAACGGAGAGAATGTTGCTGTAAATTAGATGTCATGCACAAATATATACAGGGAATATATACTGTGGAATATATATAAAGTGTTTCTTATCTCGCGCCCACTAAGTACATTAGTGTTTTTCCTTATGAAAAGTTGAGTCGAAAAGTCCTGAACTATCTTTTTCTGTGATGTTTAATGAAAGAGATATTCTTAAGGAAGGTCTAGCAAATTAGCGCCGTCCTTTAGTATATGTATGTAAGTCACGGACATAGATATATTAAATATAGATAGAGCCTTATCCCCATCTCTGTCTTAAGTTCACGCGCCAAGATAAAGTATCTAAAATCATCTAGTTTATCAAATTTTTCTCCCTCGCGCATGCATACACTCGCGACGGAAGAAATTCTCAATTGCGCATACGCGAAGTTAAAAAACAGAATGACTATGTCGCTATCCAATAAATATATGTTTATTAAAACATTTGAGGATGCAATTCAACATTCGTTAGAAATTTTTAATGTACACGGTAAGGGTGTAATAACAGATAATATTATCAAAACTATTAAAAAATCAGGACACACGCATATACCTATATACAACTCAATAAATACATGTTTCCCAACAAAACGAAATTTGAGGATGCAATTCAACATTCGTTTCAAACATAATAAGTAGATAATGATACATGATATGTTATATAATTACCATCGTATTAAATCTGATGTGGATGTACGATCAACCACGATCTTTTTAAGAAGCATGTATACTTCACGACTGCCTGGACTAAACTGACTGTAAAGACTGTTTGGAAAAATCAATTGCGCTTGCGCGAACTTCGGTCAAGATATCATGACATGACTATTTTTCTGTGAGAAATAAAATTCCTTTGTACTTTCGTTACGCCAAATCGATCGGTTAATCGCCCACTTTTTTCTCCCGCGCAAATTGCGAGAAAATTATTTCTATAGCACCTTATATTACATCTTGATATTTTGTATTACTTTCGTCGGTGAATTTATGTTAAATTAAGGAATTTTGCTAGAAAATGCGCTAGAGAAATATTATATAATATTCTTTATTCGAAGAAGAAAATAGGTAAAATCGCTTTATCGCGATATATAGCTCTCAAACACGTGTGGAAGCCCGACCAAGAGTGACCTGTATGGATACTGAATTTCTTTACATTCATCAAATTTCTCTGGTCGCAATTGGGTTATGGCCTTACCATCGAACAATACTTGTTCAACTTCAGTCTTCTGTGTTTTCTCTTACTATGATTAGCTCTATTATATTTCAGGTATGTAAATATATTAATAGGCGTACATTTTTTTATATTTTATATATACAATATATATAGTTGTTTATATTTTATATATAAAATGCGGTTGTTCATATTTTTGTTATTATTCTTTTCCTACTGTTATCTATATATATATAAGCCAAATACCACTCACTCACTCACTCACTCGCTGACTCATCAACGTGCAGCCCGAACCACTGCACCTATCGACTTGAAATTGTAAGGGTATATTCCTACTATCACATAAGTGCTCACTAAGGGTGGGTTTTCCGAAATTCCACCCCTAACGGGTGAGAAGGGGTGAAATGTGTTTTTATTTAATTCTACACATAATATCGCGGGCGAAGCCCGCGAACGGGGGATGCTAGTTACATATATTATTATTTTAGATGCTAAACATATTTTCAGTTTCATGCAAAATGTAAAATCATTCGATAACACTATTAATTTATTATGAACAGAAAAACTGTTTGTCATGCATTCGTAGTAACTTATGATTGACATAATTAGTAATTCTTGATTTGTACTTAGTAATAATAGTACTGTAAATCGTAACTAATGCACAATATCAAGAATAAGTGTTTTTAAGAAAAGAATTAAATATTCGGCAAAAACCGCATCAACTGTATAATTAGCGTCATCTTTCTTCTTTCTCTTAGTATTTAGTAACTGGTTTTGTTGAAATCTGTTAGGATATATTACGACGCCATAAATATCTTTGCCTAAACTATTAGTATTCGCAATATCCAAAGAAAGTTAAATTATAAATAACGAATTTAATGGATTACATTAAGTTTTATTTAATGATATCAAAGCAACATTTGCATTTCATGCTCATTAAATAAGAATACAATTTCCTAATTTTTAACATAATTATATTAATTGCAGCTCACAACATTTCTAACTACAGAATGGACTATTGACTTTATCGTTGAAATTCTTTCTATATCACTTTTTCTTCTTTTATGCGTAATTCTTTATACTTCTTTTTGGATTAACATGCATGTTGTAAGTTCAGTTTTTTACTGTGTGTTTCTAAATATATACGTGTTATATAAATCAGAATTAATTATATTAGTACTTTTTGTAAACTTTATTGGAGAAATAGAGAATTTTCTGATATGTTTATTTGTGATAGGTGAAACGTCTATTGAAAACTCTTCAGCACATCTGTAGCGACTTAAAGGACGAAACCGAAATTGCTATACTAAAAAGATATGAACACATTGCAAAATGTGTTGCAATTGGATTCACATGTAAGAATATATCAATTAGTATTTATTATCTTAGCAAACGGTTTTCCACATAAAATAGTATACAAAAAGTGCGAACATGAAAATAAATAAGAAAGAAGAGTGAATGCTATTAGGAACCCACTAAAGTATTACAGAAAAATGAAAAAGATGAAAAAAATAAGAAGATAATAAAATGATAAAAAATTTGAAACATATATACTTATACTATATTTCGATATATCAAAGAGGATTTATATGGTTACTGCTTATGTTTCTACAACATCTTCAGTGTTGACGATTTGCGGTTTATTCATCTTAACTCTTTTACCACTTCTGCCGCGGATTTTCGACATCTTTTTCTTCGTAAATGAATCTGAGCCATATCGCAATATATATATCAGGACTGAATATTTTGTCGATGAAGAAAAATATTTTTATTTTATTTTGCTGCATCTGTACGCAGCCCAGTACATAGCAGGAGCTACATTATTAGGAAGAGCAATAGTGATAACAGGATACGGTATATATTCTTGTGGATTATTTAACATTGCCAGGTAAGGGAGAGAAAGTAATTTTCCAACAGTAAAAATAAACTTGTATGCAGCATTGTGACATATAAAATCTTTATTTTCGAGAACTTCGAACTTTAGGGAAAAAATATTTCTAATTTATTCGTAGTTACCGTATCGAACAAGCAATGCGGATAAATAATGACAAACTAACTAATCGGAAGAACAAGAGGAAGATCGACAAGAAGATAAGTCATGCAGTGAACATTCATCGCACAGCTCTTGAGTATGTTCTATTCCATGGATGCAGGCATGCACGCACGCACAGCAATTTTAGGATATTTATATTACATATAAAATGTAACATTTATCTGTTTTTCATAGGTTTATTGAATTCTATCTATATAACTTCGAGGGAGCATATTTTCTTATAATATTGATTATTGTAATTTGTTTGAGCCTTCATCTGTTTGGAGTAAGAAATTAGGCAAACAACTAAATCTCACAATTATTAAATTTTTTCATTCACCATAGCAACAGACCATTTAAATTGATAGGATTTGGAGCTGCAGAAAAATATACGTAGGCGATCCGAAAAGTAATGAGACTGGTCCTAAAAAAAGTAAAAGAACGCAAAATGGCAACGCTGCATACCTACATGTACCTGAACATCCCTTCTATCAACTTTGAAAATTCCGTTCCGATCGGATCAGTTAAACATTACTGATCTATCGCGTGAACATTGTTTGTAATTTGTCTTCGGAAAACAATAGGGAGAAAAATATTGATCAACGATATGCGATTCAATTTTGTGTTCGGTTAAGGAAATCGGCTTCATATACTTATGCGATGTTATAAGAAGTTTTTAAAGAACAATGTATAACACGTGCAACATGTTTTCATTGGCATGCCGCGTTTCTGGACGATCATGACAGTCCAGAAAACAAGTGGCGTCCAAGCATCTTGATTACCAATGTGATGATGAATACAGCCAGCGTAATCATACGAGAAGACTAACGCATCGATATATTAATATAAATGCTGTATCACTTCAGAAAGAAACGAATAAAAAATTGAAGCAATTCTATTGCACCACCGCAATGCGCGGTCCCATGTGTGGTCCATACCGCAATCTGTGTGCCAATTTTTAGGATAAGATTAATATAATTTCTCTCCTTCCGTACAACCCCTAGGTTTGGGTATGGTTGTTCTCAGAAGTCAGAAAGGAGCTCAGAGGACGAAAATTTGATGAGGAAGATGAGATTGTAAAAGCATTGAAGTCGCAATGACAACAGCTTCTCAAAGATGACCTAGATTTTGTATTACAAAAAAGGATAACGCGTTGGGAAAAGTACATCGCATTTAATGGGGACCATTTTGCAAAGGAACATGTAAATTTAGATTAGAAACACAGTTTTACATTTTTTATAGCATTTAATTCATTACTTTTTGGACTGCCCTCGTAAGTAGAATGCCATAAAAGTAATTGTGGTGGATTCACATATTATTAGAAGAATCATTAAAAATATAAGATATTTCAGATGAAAAACATTTTGCACATTTTGCTAATTGACAATCAATTTAAGAGATACGCGTGTATCTATCTACACACGCGCGTGCACACACACAAACACACACGCACACATACACATAAATTGTTTACTGCTCTCTATTACAAAAAAAGTGTATGTGTAATATATTATTTTAGATCTTTCACGCCATCAGTTTTATATTTAGGATGGAAACTTTTCTATTACACTGTGGTTTTACGGTTGTCATTTTAACATCTTCATTAGGAGTCAACTGCATTGGTCAAGCAATTATAAACCACTATAATTACATGTTTTCATCCGCGTAAGATATTTTCCTATAATTGATTAAAGTTGTTAATATTATTTGTATATGAACATATAAACATGCACATGAATAACAATTAACGTGATATTGTAAATATAATATTTGCCAACATCGTTTGTAAAACATGTATTTCTATCCTAATTTTTTTACCATCAACATTTTTGATATTTCAAATTATAATTTTCAAATATTCATTTTATTATTTACCCATTCGCAGATATAACGTTCGATGGTACGTTGCACCTATACACGTGCAAAGATTAATATTGTTTCTTTTGCAAGCAGGCACTAAGCCTTATAGCGTGAAATTCGGTGGTCTTTATACAATATCTTTAGAAAGCTTTGCCTCGGTAAAACTATTATACATTTTCAATACGTATTATATAGTATATATATGTATATACTGAAACCTAAAATGATGTTTTCATTGCAGCTATCAATTGCATCAATATCGTATTTTACTGTTATATATTCTATACAAAAGTGAGAGTAATATGAATCAGCTAATATTATGTTAAGACCAAATGGTAAACTCGAAGATAAGTAACTTTCCATTCTTAAAAGTTTCGTTCTTAAATAACTGTTGTATTTTGACAAATTGTCAGAAAATGAGTGAAGAGAATGACATCTCCTTTAGTTTTAAATTTCTTTGCGCTTCATGCACATCAAGATGAACCCAAAAACTGATTGAATTTATATCTAGTAGCCACCTACAATATGTTTTCTTCTACTCATACTAATTTGCTAGGAATATGAATTGGTACTATAACTAAATTGTTATAAAATTGCAGTCATACTACAGGAGACGGTCAGAATGTTGTTGTAAATTAAATATCATGCACAAATGCTATGGAATATATACATATATCACTAATGTTACAATTACTTCCATCCATTTGTAACATTATTTTTTTATACACACTTATAAGTACTATATTACAAACTGATGTCAATGTAAATTTTCCAAGGAATATTATATCACGGACAAATCTCGAAGGACTTAGTCATCGGAATGTAGCACACAGCCACAATCATTTTATCTGTTTAACATTCACAGTAGAATTCACATCGATATCATTGAATAAAGAAGTTATAAAATTATCGAATATGGGACTCCCCTCTTATTACCTTGATCTTATATTATGTGACATATATTATAGAGGATACCGCGCTGAGTACCTCGCAGAAGGTCCTAACTATCGCTCAGTGTTTATTAAAAAGTTATAAACAAAAAACGTTTAATGATTTTGTACGAAAAGTTCATATTCGGTATCAAGAGACACGGTAGTGTCTCGCGCCAAGTGCACACGCGCAGCGACGACGTTTATGCAGCGAGACACCGATTATACAGGGTCTCTCGCGTAAAGTGTCCAATCACTCTGCTGCAGGTAGATCTCGTTAAACTGAATTAAAAAGTGCTATATCATTTTACAATTAACCACGTAAATTTGTGAAATATTAATAAAAGAAGAGTAACAAATCAGGATGTGCGATGAGGTGAGATATTCAAAGACCGCTCACGCGCCAAGATACAGTATCTCCAACTACAATAAGGGTTGAAAACTTGGTGCTGCTGTTTTTAGTGTTACTCTGCTGTTTTGGAAATGGCAGCGCCAAGATTTTATCCCTTATTTTATTTGGAGATGCTGTATTTTGGTGCGTAAACGTTCTTTGGATATCAATTTTGTTGTTGTGTCGCATTTTCCCTCGAATTTTGCGATTCGACCAAGCAGCGCATGAACTTGGCGTCTTTTTTTTCCTTTTTCATGGAAAAGGTAAGTTTTGATATAATGTTACAGGAATTCAAACAAGACAATTCTGCTGTAGACATATCTCAAAAAATTTGTAATGTACACGGTAAGGGTGTAATAACAGATAATATTATCAAACTATTAAAAAATCAGGACACACGCATATACCTATATACAACTCAATAAATACGTGTTTCCCAAAAAAACGAAATTTGAGGATGCAATTCAACATTCGTTACAAACATAATAACTTGCAGATATAATGATGTATTATATGTTATATAATTACCATCAAATCAAACCTGACGTATACGTACGATCAACCACGCTCCTTTTAAGAAGCATGTATACTTCACGACTGCCTGGACTAAACTGACTGTAAAGACTGTTTGGAAAAATCAATTGCGCTTGCGCGAACTTCGGTCAAGATATCATGACATGACTATTTTTCTGAAAAAATAAATATCTGTTTTTACGGCGCCAAATCGATCGGGTAATCGCCCACTTTTCTCTCCCGCGCAAATTGCGAGCAAATTATTTCTATAGCACCTTAAATTACATCTTGATATTTTATGTTACTTTCGTCGGTGAATTTATGTTAAATTAAGGAATTTTGCTAGAAATTGCGCTAGAGAAGTATTATATAATATTCTTTATTCGAAGAAGAAAATAGGTAAAATCGCTTTATCGCGATATATAGCTCTCAAATACGTGTGGAAGCCAGACCAAGAGTGACCTGTATGGATACTGAATTTCTTTACATTCATCAAATTTCTCTGGTCGCAATTGGGTTATGGCCTTACCATCGAACAATACTTGTTCAACTTCAGTCTTCTGTGTTTTCTCTTACTATGATTAGCTCTATTATATTTCAGGTATGTAAATAGGCGTATATATTAATAGGCGTACATTTTTTTATATTTTATATATACAATATATATAGTTGTTTATATTTTATATATAAAATGCGGTTGTTCATATTTTTATAATTATTATTCTTTTCCTCCTGTTATTACATATAGCATTATTTTAGATGCTAAACATATTTTCAGTTTCATGCAAGATGTAAAATCATTCGATAACACTATTATGAACAGAAAAACTGTTTGTCATGCATTCGTAGTAACTTATGATTGACATAATTAGTAATTCTTGATTTGTACTTAGTAATAATAGTACTGTAAATCGTAACTAATGCACAATATCAAGAATAAGTGTTTTTAAGAAAAGAATTAAATATTCGGCAAAAACCGCATCAACTGTATAATTGGCGTCATCTTCTATCTTTCTCTTAGTATTTAGTAACTGGTTTTGTTGAAATCTGTTAGGATATATTACGACGCCATAAATATCTTTGCCTAAACTATTAGTATTCGCAATATCCAAAGAAAGTTAAATTATAAATAACGAATTTAATGGATTACATTAAGTTTTATTTAATGATATCAAAGCAACATTTGCATTTCATACTCATTAAATAAGATTACAATTTCCTAAATTTAAAATAATTATATTAATTGCAGCTTACAACATTTTTAACTACAGAATGGACTATTGACTTTATCGTTGAAATTCTTTCTATATCACTTTGTCTTCTTTTGTGCGTAATTCTTTATACTTCTTTTTGGATTAACATGCATGTTGTAAGTTCAGTTATTTATTGTGTGTTTCTAAATATATACATGTTACACATAAATCAGACTTTATAAGACACTATAATTTTTTGAAAAATTTATCGAAGAAATAGAGAATTTTCTGATATGTTATTTGCGATAGGTGAAACGTCTATTGAAAAATCTTCAGCACATCTGTAGCGACTTAAAAGACGAAACCGAAATTGCTATACTAAAAAGATATGAACACATTGCCAAATGTGTTGCAATTGGATTCACGTGTAAGAATATATCAATTATTATTTATTATCTTAGCAAACGGTTTTCCACATAAAATAGTATACAAAAAGTGCGAACATGAAAATAAATAAGAAAGAAGAGTGAATGCTATTAGGAACCCACCAAAGTATTACAGAAAAATGAAAAAGATGAAAAAAATAAGAAGATAATAAAATGATAAAAGATTTGAAACATATATACTTATACTATATTTCGATATATCAAAGAGGATTTATATGGTCACTGCTTATGTTTCTACAACATCTTCAGTGTTGACGATTTGCGGTTTATTCATCTTAACTCTTTTACCACTTCTGCCGCGGATTTTCGACATCTTTTTCCTCGTAAATAAATCCGAGCCATATCGCAATATATATATCAGGACTGAATATTTTGTCGATGAAGAAAAATATTTTTATTTTATTTTGCTGCATCTGTACGCAGCCCAGTACATAGCAGGAGCTACTTTATTAGGAGGAGCAATAGTGATGACAGGTTACGGTATATATTCTTGTGGATTATTTAACATTGCCAGGTAAGGGAGAGAGAGTAATTTTCCAACAGTAAAAATAAAATTGTATGGAGCATTGTGACATATAAAATCTTTATTTTCGAGAACTTCGAAATTTAGGGAAAACATATTTCTAATTTATTCGTAGTTACCGTATCGAACAAGCAATGCGGATAAATAATGACGAACTAACTAATCGGAAGAACAAGAGGAAGATCGACAAGAAGATAAGTCATGCAATGGACATTCATCGCACAGCTCTTGAGTATGTTCCATTCCATGGCTGTAGGCATGCACGCACGCACAGCAATTTTAGGATATTTATATTACATATAAAATGAAACATTATCTGTTTTTAGGTTAACTGAATTCTATCTATATAACTTCGAAGGAACATATTGTCTTATAATAGTGATTATTGTAATTTGTTTGAGCCTTCATCTGTTTGGAGTAAGAAATTAGGCAAAAACTAAATTTCACAATTATTACATTTTTTTATTCACCATAGCAACAGAACATTTAAATTGATAGGATTTGGAGCTGCAGAAAAATATACGTAGGCGATCCGAAAAGTAATGAGACTGGTCCTAAAGAAAGTAAAAGAACGCAAAATGGCAACGCTGCATACCTACATGTACCTGAACATCTCTTCTACCAACTTTGAAAATTCCGTTTCGATCCGTTCAGTTAACAATTAGTGATCTATCGCGTTAACATTGATTGCAATTTGTCTTCGGAAAAAATAGGAAACAATAGGAGGACAAATATTGATCAACGATAGGCGATTCATTTTTGTGTTCGGTTAAGGAAATCAGCTTCGGATACTTATGCGATGTTACAAGAAGCTTTTAAAGAACAATGTATATCACGTGCAACATGTTTTCGTTGGTATGCCGCGTTTCTGGACGATCATGAGAGCCCAGAAAACAAGTGGCGTCCAAGCGTCTTGATTACAAATGTGATGATGAATACAGCCAGCGTAATCATACAAGAAGACTAACGCATCGATGTATAAAAATAAATGTTGTATCACTTCAGAACGAAATGAATGAAAACTTAAAATGAATGAAAAATTGAAGAAATTCTATTGCACCACGACAATGCGCGATCCCATTTGTGATCCATCGCGTCCAATCTGTGTGTTAATTTTTAAAGGATAAGAAGATTAATATAATTTCTTTCCTTCCGTACAACCCCTAGATTTGGGTACGTTCTCAAGAATATGGTTGTTGTCAGAAGCCAGAAAGGAGCTCAGAGAACGAAAATTTGGCGGGGATGAAGAGGTTGTAAAAGCAATGAAGACGCAATGCAAACAGCTTTTCAAAGATGGCCCAGATTTTGTCTTCCAAAAGAAGATAACGCGCTGCGAAAAGTACGTTGCATTTAATGGGGACTATTTTGAAAAAGAACATGCGAATTTAGATTAAAAATATATAGTTTAAATTTTTTATAGCATCTGTCTCATTACTTTTTGGACTATCCTCGTAAATAGAATGACATAAACATAATAGTAATATATGTTGAATTCATATTATTAGTAGAATAATTGCCCACAGTGCAATTGCGTACATGGCGCACTAGGCCAATCAAATTAGTCAAATTCAATCTAACCCAGCCAAACTAAGCAATTTGATTGGCCTAGTGCGCCATGTGCGCAATTGCACTGTAGGCAAACGAGACGCTCCCATATTTCATATGAGAAATATTTTGCACATTTTGCTAATTGACAGTCAATTAAGAGATCTATCTATTTATCTACACATACACATACACACACACACACACACACACACACACACACAAATTGTTTACTTCTATTTATTACAAAAAAGTGTATGTGTAATATATTATTTTAGATCTTTCACGCCATCAGTTTTGTATTTAGACTGGAAAATTTTCTATTGCACTGTTGTTTTGCGTTTGGCATTTTAACATCTTCATTAGGAGTCAACTACATCGGTCAAGCAATTACAGACCACTATAACTACATGTTTTCATCCGCGTAAGATATTTTGTTATAATTGAGTACAGTTGTTACTATTACTTGTATATAAACATATAAACATGCGCATGAATAACAATCAACGTGATATTGTAAATATAATATTTGCCAACATCGTTTGTAAAACATGTATTTCTATCCTAAGTTTTTCACCATCAACATTTTTGATATTTCAAATTATCAATTTAAAATATTCATTTTATTATTTATCCATTACTTCGCAGATATAACGTTCGATGGTACGTTGCACCTATACACGTGCAAAGATTAATGTTGTTTCTTTTGCAAGCAGGCACTAAGTCTTATAACGTGAAATTCGGTGGTCTTTATACAATATCTTTAGAAAGCTTTGCCTCGGTAAAACTATTATACATTCTCAATACGTATTATATAGTATATATATGTATATACTGAAACCTAAAATGATGTTTTCATTGCAGCTATCAACTGCATCAATATCGTATTTTACTGTTATATATTCTATACAAAAGTGATAGTAATATGAATCAACTAATATTATGTTAAGACCAAATGGTAAACTCGAAAATAAGTAACATTCCATTCTTAAAAGTTTCGTTCTTAAATACCTGTTGTATTAAATTGTCAGAAAATGAGTGAAGAGAATGACATCTCCATTAGTTTTAAATTTCTTTGCGCTTTATGCACATCAAGATGAATCCAAAAACTGATTGAATTTATATCTAGTAGCCACCTACAATATGTTTTCTTCTACTCATACTAATTTGCTAGGAATATGAATTGGTACTATAACTAAATTTTTATAAAATTGCAGTCATACTACAGGAGACGGTCAGAATGTTGTTGTAAATTAGATATCATGCACAAATTCTATGGAATATATACATATATTACAAATGTTACAATTACTTCCATCCATTTGTAACATTATTGTTTTTATACACTTATATGCACTATATTACAAACTGATGTCAATGTAAATTTTCCAAGGAATATTTTATCACGGACAAATCTCGAAGGACTTAGTCATCGAAATGTAGCACACAGCCACAATCATTTTCTCTGTTTAGTATTCACATTAGAATTCACATTGATATCATTGAATAAAGAAGTTATAAAATTATCGAATATGGGACTCCCCTCTTATTACCTTGATCTTATATTATGTGACATATATTATAGAGGATACCGCGCTGAGTAACTCGCAGAAGGTCCTAACCGTCGCTTAGTATTTATTAAAAAGTTATAAACAAAAAACGTTTAATGATTTTGAACCAAAAGTTCATATTCGGTATCAAGAGACACGGTAATGTCTTGCGCCAAGTTCACGCGCGCATCGACAACGTTTATGCGGCGAGCCACTCCGTGGATTATATACAGGGTGTCTCGCGTAAAGTGTCCAATCACTCTCCTGCAGGTAGATCTCGTTAAACTAAATTAAAAAGTGCTATATCATTTTACAATGAACCACGTAAATTTTTGAAATATTAATAAAAGAAGAATAACAAATCAGTGTGTGCGATGAGGTGAGATATCCAAAGACCGCTCACGCGTTAAAATACAGTATTTCCAACTAAAATAAGGGATAAAAACTTGACGCTGCTGTTTTTAGTGTTACTCCCCTTTTTTGGAAATGGCAGCGCCAAGGCTTTATCCCTTATTTTATTTGGAGATGCTGTATTGTGGTGCGTAAACGGTCTTTGAATATCAATACTTTTGTTGTTGTGTCGCATTTTCTCTCGCATTTTGCGATTCGACTGAGCAGCGCATGAACTTGGCGTCTTTTTTTCTTTTTTCATGGAAAAGGTAAGTTTTGTACGGATATAATGCTACAGGAATTCAAACAAGACAATTCTGCTGCAGACATATCTCAAAAAATTTGTAATGTACACGGTAAGGGTGTAATAACATAATATTATCAAAACTATTAAAAAATCAGGACACACACACACATACCTATATACAACTCAATAAATACATGTTTCCCAAAAAAACGAAATTTGAGGATGCAATTCAACATTCGTTACAAACGTAATACCTTGCAGATATAATAATGCATTATATGTTAAATAATGCATTATATGTTATATAATTACAATCATATAAAAACTGACGTGTACGTAAGATTAACCACGCATCTTTTAAGAAGCATGTATACTTCACGACTGCCTGGACTAAACTGACTGTAAAGACTGTTTGGAAAAATCAATTGCGCTTGCGCGAACTTCGGTCAAGATATCATGACATGACTATTTTTCTGAAGAAATAAATATCTGTTTTTACGGCGCCAAATCGATTGGGTAATCGCCCACTTTTCTCTCCCGCGCAAATTGCGAGCAAATTATTTCTATAGCACCTTAAATTACATCTTGATATTTTGTATTACTTTCGTCGGTGAATTTATGTTAAATTAAGGAATTTTGCTAGAAAATGCGCTAGAGAAATATTATATAATATTCTTTATTCGAAGAAGAAAATAGGTAAAATCGCTTTATCGCGATATATAGCTCTCAAATACGTGTGGAAACCAGACCAAGAGTGACCTGTATGGATACTGAATTTCTTTACATTCATCAAATTTCTCTGGTCGCAATTGGGTTATGGCCTTACCATCGAACAATACTTGTTCAACTTCAGTCTTCTGTGTTTTCTCTTACTATGATTAGCTCTATTATATTTCAGGTATGTAAATAGGCGTATATATTAATAGGCGTACATTTTTTTATATTTTATATATACAATATATATAGTTGTTTATATTTTATATATAAAATGCGGTTGTTCATATTTTTGTTATTATTCTTTTCCTACTGTTATCTATATATATATAAGCCAAATACCACTCACTCACTCACTCACTCACTGACTCATCAACGTGCAGCCCGAACCACTGCACCTATCGACTTGAAATTTTAAGGGTATATTCCTACTATCACGTAAGTGCTCACTAAGGGTGGGTTTTCCGAAATTCCACCCCTAACGGGTGAGAAGGGGTAAAATGTGTTTTTATTTAATTCTATACATAATATTGCGGGCGAAGCCCGCGGACGGGGGATGCTAGTTACATATATTATTATTTTAGATGCTAAACATATTTTCAGTTTCATGCAAAATATAAAATCATTTGATAACACTATTATGAACAGAAAAACTGTTTGTCATGCATTCGTAGTAACTTATGATTGACATAATTAGTAATTCTTGATTTGTACTTAGTAATAATAGTACTGTAAATCGTAACTAATGCACAATATCAAGAATAAGTATTTTTAAGAAAAGAATTAAATATTCGGCAAAAACCGCATCAACTGTATAATTGGCGTCATCTTCTATCTTTCTCTTAGTATTTAGTAACTGGTTTTGTTGAAATCTGTTAGGATATATTACGATGCCATAAATATCTTTGCCTAAACTATTAGTATTCGCAATATCCAAAGAATGTTAAATTATAAATAACTAATTTACTGGATTACATTAAGTTTTATTTAATGATATCAAAGCAACATTTGCATTTCATGCTCATTAAATAAGAATACAATTTCCTAATTTTTAAAATAATTATATTAATTGCAGCTTACAACATTTCTAACTACAGAATGGACTATTGACTTTATCGTTGAAATTCTTTCTATATCACTTTTTCTTCTTTTATGCGTAATTCTTTATACTTCTTTTTGGATTAACATGCATGTTGTAAGTTCAGTTTTTTACTGTGTGTTTCTAAATATATACGTGTTATATAAATCAGAATTAATTATATTAGTACTTTTTGTAAACTTTATTGGAGAAATAGAGAATTTTCTGATATGTTATTTGTGATAGGTGAAGCGTCTATTGAAAACTCTTCAGCACATTTGTAGCGACTTAAAGGACGAAACCGAAATTGCTATACTAAAAAGATATGAACACATTGCAAAATGTGTTGCAATTGGATTCACATGTAAGAATATATCAATTCGTATTTATTATCTTAGCAAACGGTTTTCCACATAAAATAGTATACAAAAAGTGCGAACATGAAAATAAATAAGAAAGAAGAGTGAATGCTATTAGGAACCCACCAAAGTATTACAGAAAAATGAAAAAGATGAAAAAAATAAGAAGATAATAAAATGATAAAAGATTTGAAACATATATACTTATCCTATATTTCGATATATCAAAGAGGATTTATATGGTTACTGCTTATGTTTCTACAACATCTTCAGTGTTGACGATTTGCGGTTTATTCATCTTAACTCTTTTACCACTTCTGCCGCGGATTTTCGACATCTTTTTCTTCGTAAATGAATCTGAGCCATATCGCAATATATATATCAGGACTGAATATTTTGTCGATGAAGAAAAATATTTTTATTTTATTTTGCTGCATCTGTACGCAGCCCAGTACATAGCAGGAGCTACATTACTAGGAGGAGCAATAGTGATGACAGGATACGGTATATATTCTTGTGGATTATTTAACATTGCCAGGTAAGGGAGAGAGAGTAATTTTCCAACAGTAAAAATAACCTTGTATGCAGCATTGTGACATATAAAATCTTTATTTTCGAGAACTTCGAAATTTAGGGAAAAAATATTTCTAATTTATTCGTAGTTACCGTATCGAACAAGCAATGCGGATAAATAATGACGAACTAACTAATCGGAAGAACAAGAGGAAGATCGACAAGAAGATAAGTCATGCAGTGAACATTCATCGCACAGCTCTTGAGTATGTTCTATTCCATGGATGTAAGCATGCACGCACGCACAGCAATTTTAGGATATTTATATTACATATAAAATGAAACATTTATCTGTTTTTAGGTTAACTGAATTCTATCTATATAACTTCGAAGGAACATATTGTCTTATAATAGTGGTTATTGTAATTTGTTTGAGTCTTCATCTGTTTGGAGTAAGAAATTAGGCAAACAACTAAATCTCACAATTATTAAATTTTTTCATTCACCATAGCAACAGAACATTTAAATTGATAGGATTTGGAGCTGCAGAAAAATATACGTAGGCGATCCGAAAAGTAATGAGACTGGTCCTAAAGAAAGTAAAAGAACGCAAAATGGCAACGCTGCATACCTACATGTACCTGAACATCTCTTCTATCAACTTTGAAAATTCCGTTTCGATCGGATCAGTTAACCATTACTGATCTATCGCGTTAACATTGTTTGTAATTTGTCTTCGGAAAACAATAGGGAGAAAAATGTTGATCAACGATATGCGATTCAATTTTGTGTTCGGTTAAGGAAAGCGGCTTCAGATACTTATGCGATATTATAAGAAGGTTTTAAAGAACAATGTATAACACGTGCAACATGTTTTCATTGGCATGCCGCGTTTCTGGACGATCATGACAGTCCAGAAAGCAAGTGGCGTCCAAGCATTTTGATTACCAATGTGATGATGAATACAGCCAGCGTAATCATACGAGAAGACTAACGCATCGATGTATTAAAATAAATGCTGTATCACTTCAGAAAGAAACGAATAAAAAATTGAAGCAATTCTATTGCACCACGACAATGCGCGGTCCCATGTGTGGTCCATACCGCAATCTGTGCCAATTTTTAAAGGATAAGGTTACTATACTTTCTCTCCTTCCGTACAACCCCTAGGTTTGTGTATGGTTGTTCTCAGAAGTCAGAAAGGAGCTCAGAGGACGAAAATTTGGCGAGGAAGATGAGATTGTAAAAGCAATGAAGTCGCAATGACAACAGCTTTTCAAAGATGACCTAGATTTTGTATTTCAAAAAAGGATAACGCGTTGGTAAAAGTACATCGCATTTAATGGGGACCATTTTGCAAAGGAACATGTAAATTTAGATTAGAAACACAGTTTTACATTTTTTATAGCATTTAATTCATTACTTTTTGGACTGCCCTCGTAAGTAGAATGCCATAAAAGTAATTGTGGTGGATTCACATATTATTAGTAGAATCATTAAAAATATAAGATATTTCAGATGAAAAACATTTTGCACATTTTGCTAATTGATAATCAATTTAAGAGATATGCGTGTATCTATCTATCTATCTACACACGCGCGCGCACACACACACACACACGCACACATACACATAAATTGTTTACTACTCTCTATTACAAAAAAAGTGTATGTGTAATATATTATTTTAGATCTTTCACGCCATCAGTTTTGTATTTAGGATGGAAAATTTTCTATTACACTGTGGTTTTACGGTTGGCATTTTAACATCTTCATTAGGAGTCAACTGCATCGGTCAAGCAATTATAAACCACTATAATTACATGTTTTCATCCGCGTAAGATATTTTCCTATAATTGATTAAAGTTGTTAATATTAATTGTATACGAACATATAAACATGTGCATGAATAACAATCAACGTGATATTGTAAATATAATATTTGCCAACATCGTTTGTAAAACATGTATTTCTATCCTAATTTTTTTACCATCAACATTTTTGATATTTCAAATTATAATTTTCAAATATTCATTTTATTATTTACCCATTCGCAGATATAACGTTCGATGGTACGTTGCACCTATACACGTGCAAAGATTAATATTGTTTCTTTTGCAAGCAGGCACTAAGCCTTATAGCGTGAAATTCGGTGGTCTTTATACAATATCTTTAGAAAGCTTTGCCTCGGTAAAACTATTATACATTCTCAATACGTATTATATAGTATATATATGTATATACTGAAACCTAAAATGATGTTTTCATTGCAGCTATCAACTGCATCAATATCGTATTTTACTGTTATATATTCTATACAAAAGTGATAGTAATATGAATCAACTAATATTATGTTAAGACCAAATGGTAAACTCGAAGATAAGTAACATTCCATTCTTAAAAGTTTCGTTCTTAAATACCTGTTGTATTAAATTGTCAGAAAATGAGTGAAGAGAATGACATCTCCTTTAGTTTTAAATTTCTTTGCGCTTCATGCACATCAAGATGAATCCAAAAACTGATTGAATTTATATCTAGTAGCCACCTACAATATGTTTTCTTCTACTCATACTAATTTGCTAGGAATATGAATTGGTACTATAACTAAAGTTTTATCAAATTGCAGTCATACTACAGGAGACGGTCAGAATGTTGTTGTAAATTAAATATCATGCACAAATGCAATGGAATATATACATATATCACAAATGTTACAATTACTTCCATCCATTTGTAACATTATTTTTTTATACACACTTATATGCACTATGTTACAAACTGATGTCAATGTAAATTTTCCAAGGAATATTATATCACGGACAAATCTCGAAGGACTTAGTCATCGAAATGTAGCACACAGCCACAATCATTTTATCTGTTTAACATTCACAGTAGAATTCACATCGGTATCATTGAATAAAGAAGTTATGATAAAATTATCGAATATGGGACTCCCCTCTCATTACCTTGATCTTATATTATGTGACATATATTATAGAGGATACCGCGCTAAGTAATTCGCAGAAGGTTCTAACTGTCACTCATTGTTTATTAAAAAGTTATTTAAAAAAACGTTTAATGAGTTTGCATGAAAAGTTCATATTCGGTATCAAGAGACACGGTAGTGTCTCGCGTCAATTACACGAGCGCAGCGACGACATTTATGCGGCGAGACGCACCGTGGATTGTACAAGGTGTCTCGCCTACAGTGTCCAATCACTTTCCTGCAGGTAAATCTCGTTAAACTGAATTAAAAAGTCCTACATCATTTTACAATTAACCACGTAAATTTTTGAGATATTAATAAAAGAAGATTAGCAAATCAGTATGTGCGATGAGGTGAGATATCCAAAGACCGTTCACGCACCAAAATAGAGTATCTCCAAATAAAATAAGGGATAAAAACTTTACTTATTTGATCAATACTTTTGTGGTTGTTTCGCATTTTTCCTCAAATTTTGCGATTCGACCAAGCAGCGCGTGAACTTGGCGTCTGTTCCTTTTTCAAGGAAAAAGTAAGTTTTGAACGGATATACTGCTACGGGAATTCAAACAAGACAATTCTGTTGCAGACATATCTCGAACCATTTGTAATGTACACGGTAAGGATGTAATAACTGATAATATTATCAAACCTATTAAAACATCAGAACACACACATACACACCTATATACAACTCAATAAATACGTGTTTCCCAAAAAAACGAAATTTGAGGATGCAATTCAACATTCGTTACAAACATAATAACTTGCAGATATAATGATGTATTATATGTTATATAATTACCATCAACTCAAAACTGACGTGTACGTACGATCACCCACGCTCCTTTTAAGAAGCGTGTATACTTCACGACTGCCTGGACTAAACTGACTGTAAAGACTGTTTGGAAAAATCAATTGCGCTTGCGCGAACTTCGGTCAAGATATCATGTCATGACTATATTTCTGTGAGAAATAAATATTTGTTCTACTGTCGGTACGGCGTCGAATCGATTGGTTAATCGCCCACTTATCTCTCCCTCTCGCAAGTTGTGCGAAAATTATTTCTGTAGCATTTTTATTTCTGCATCATTTCGGTAGTGTTATATGGCATGTTCTATAGCCCTTCTATACTATTGTAGCATTTTTTTACTACGTCGTAGTTAATATTTCATGTTACCATAGGTCAGTACGTTTATGACAAATTTTAAAAATTGTATAATTTTATAAACTAAGATACATTGTTTGAATTAGATAATTCACTCCGTATATAATTTAGCTCATGCTAAAAGAGAAATATTCTAAACTATTCGAGGTATATTTCAGAAGGTGGAACATATGAACTCCGATCGACATATCAACTGCAGCCGAATGCTCGAAGAAGAATGATACGTATAGTTGAACATCTTAGAATCCAACGAATTTTACTACTTGCTATTGGGTTATGGCCTTACAACCAATCAAAATTGGTTAAATTTCAGTTTTTATTATTTGCTATTGTGTCAAATACCTTTATTATATTTCAGGTATATTTTCATTTATTTATTACTTAATGAAATATTACATTTTCCTATTATTATAATAGAATATTACGTATTTCTATTATTGTAGCACTTGTTCAATAACAATATTCAAAATATTTTTATATTACCATTATTTAGTAAAATATAGTAGTACAATTGTTACTTCGTGATGCATTTTTATATTATATGTATTATTATACAGAATGTTCCAGACTTACGTATCACCCGTTAATAGTAGATTCCTGACTTCATTTAGAGACGAAAATCCTAAGACCAACCTGTCGAGGTTTCTATTCTTTTTTAAAGATTTGAAGTACACAAATCAACTGTCACAAAATTTCGCGCGCCGGGAACATTGCATGTCAAAAGAGCCATTCCACAACACTGTATTCAAATCGATCGAAATAATTAAATTTTTATACCAATAACGGCAAAATCAACATTGCGATGTTAGAATTTTCTTAATGAACTCTCAAGAATCTATCATTAACAGATTATACGCTAGTCCGGGAAATCCTGTATAGTGAAAGTAATTGGATAATGTACATTTCTTACATATAAATCTTAATAATTGTTAATTTAATACTTTTAGTAAATTAATTAATATTTTTTATAATTCTTAATGATGCACATTAGATTACAACCTAATTTTTATGTGAGAAGAGTAGTAGAAATTGCAGCTGTATAATAGATATATAAAATAGTAACAGATATGATATAGAACACGCATGTATCTTCTTTGATACAGTGCTCTGATAACTTTTTTTAATTGCAGCTGACATCGTTTATTACTTCCGAATGTACTGTTGCTTTTATTGTAAAACATCTGTCTATAGTTTTCTTTTGTCTCGCATGCATAACTCACCACATTGTTTTTCGGATTAACATGTACAATGTAAGATGAGCTTTTATAAGTAGATATGCTTCTAAATATTTTCCGATAAATAATTCTTAATTTCTAGACCGTAAAGTTTCAGAAATCTTTTCATAAATAGGATTGGTCTAATTATATTAATATTACTAATAATGCTAGGTGGAGTATTTAGTGGAACGTCTCCAGTATGTCTGTAACGAATTAAAAGACGAAAACGAAATCGCTATAATAAAGAAATATGCAAATAGTGCGGAACACATCGCGATTTACGTTACATGTAAGAAAATATTGAATGATACCTGCTATGCTCTTGCCTGCGCGAGATAATAGAAATTCCATTTGTAATTATTAATTAAGTAAAATTAATTTAATTAATTATTTATTAAGATAAAAAGAAGTTTTACTTATCGGCTACTTATTTAGTATGACGGTGTTACCTCTAATGACTTTGACCTTGACATGTACTATAGGGAAATTTCCTTTGAGTAACCCGCAGAAGGCTTTACCTGTCGCTCGTTGTTTATTAAAGAATTATTATCAAAAAAAGTTGCAGAGAGAGAGAGAGAAAGAGAGAGTTGCGCATATATATGTTCGACTGTCCACGCGAAGCGAGGACTTCACATTGACATATATTTTAGAAGTCATCCTTTCTAATCTGCAGAAGGTTTTAGACGTTGCTTATTATTTACAAACAAGTTATTAATAAAAATCGTTTAATGATTTTACACGAATGTTTAGCTGTCCAAGCGAAAGGAAGAGTTACAGATTGAGTTAGGTTAGATTGCAGGAAGGAGTGCAGGCGGAGGAACTTCATCCTTCCCTGCCCACACATTACCTGTTTCTACTTATTTCACAAAGTGGAATTATAAAACTGTAGTTATTGACTGTGATCTATTCAGCATACAACGCAGCTATAAGTTCTCCTAAATAGTAATTGGGAGGTGTCAAGGATGCACAAGGGTACACAAGGGTACACAAGGGAGAGCAAATAATTATAATTAAAAGTATTGTTTACAGAGATCTGCGAATCTATGAAAGATTTATCGATATGAGCAATAGAAGTGTGGGTTTTGCTTCTCCCATTCCACTTACTCTCCATAAAAATCTACCTTAACCTTAGGAACTTACCTAACTCAACCCTTAACTTTTCCTTTCACATAGACAGCTAAACATTAGTGCAAAATCATTAAACGTGTTTTGTTAATAACTTTTTAATAATCAACGAGCGACGGCTAAAACCTTCTGCGGGTTACTCGGAACAATGACAACAACTATATATGTCAAGGTCAAAGTAATTGGCGGTGACTCCGTTATGCTAAATAATTACCTGTTTTTTTTTCCTGAAGGATGAAGCTGTTTCTTCTACTTACTGTTTATTATGTTTCCATAGTTATTGGTTTATTTTCATTAGTTCATTTCTTATTCCTTAAACAAACGTTCAATTTTGGATACACATACAACGCGAGACGAAAAAAAGACAATTTTTAATAATGTTTCTATGCATATAAAACATTCATGCATTTTATCTTTTATTTTCACACTTTCTGTTGTAATTTTGATATTGTTCAACTAAAAGAAATCCAATTGAACGATGATTAAAGAGTATGAAACGATAGAAATTTATATGATAAAGAAATATTTAGAAATGATATAGGAGAATGCTAGCTTCATTCATTCATTAATCTTTCATATCAATTATTTTAAAATATTTTTCCAGCGTGTATGGTGTTCTGCTTATTGACTATTACTCTTATGCCACTTTTCCCGCGGATTCTTAGCACCTTTCTACTCGTAAATATATCGCGACCACTTTACAATATGCAATTCATAACTGAATATTTTGTTGATAAAGAAAAGAATTTTTATTTAATTTTGCTACACACGCACACATCCTTTTACATAGGAGTGATTGCACTCGTGGGAGGAGGTTTGTTAGGATGTGCATTTCTTAAACACATTTGCGGACTATTTAGCATTGCTAGGTAAGAAACAAATGGAAGAATATATGTAAAGATTGTGATTACGAATAAAATCATTCTTATATTCCAGTATAAACTCCAGTAAGAGTTCTACATAATTTCAGTAATAAATTTATTTGTAGTTATCGTATACAACAATCAATGAGAGTAAAACTTCATGAAAAACCTGATCTGAGGAACGAGATGGAAATCGAGAAGAAAATAATTTGTGCAGTGGATATTCATCGCACAGCAATTGAGTGCGTTTCTGTTATATATGTATGGTGATCCTAAACCATTGGTAATAATTTTGGGGACAGGTTCTATGGGGTTCCTGAAGACAAAACTAAAACTTTTAGTATGAAATTGTCGAGAATATAATATATGTAGTTTTTACACGTGAGACGATTGAAGTTTAATAACCAAACGTACCAAAACTGAAGGAGGATGTTAAACAGTGCCGATTTCTGCCCAAAAAGGTGTAAGTAATAGGGATAGTGTTTTTTATAGATTGTGACCTCCTGAATACGATAAAACAATTGAAAAGTGTGTGTGCGTTAGGGAACACCTTGAAAATTGAGCTTGAAGATGGTATATTCAGAAATTCGGATGATGTATGCAGTCACACCAAAATACGTCCGTGTGAGTTGTTTGAGGAAAGGGAACAGGGGGAAAAGGAGATGTGTTTGTAATAATCAGTGATCAGTGATAAGTAAAAGTACAAAACAAAAAAAAATAGAAAAATGAACCCAACATCTCGTCGCATCCTCCTTGCGGTTCTGGGTTCGGCAGAGAATGAGATTATCTCTTCTTTCCCCGCACTCAGTTACTTACACTTTCGCTCACAAATGCACACAAAACATGTTTTTATTTCCCTCTGCCTCCTTCCTCCCAAAAAACTCACATGGACGTATTTTGTCGTGGCTCCATATATCATCCGAATTTCTAAATATACCATGTTTAAATTCAATTTTCAAGGTGTTCCCTAACGCTCACACACTTTTCAATTGTTTTGTCGTATTCAGGAGGTCAAAATCTATAAAAAACACTATCCCTTTTACTTACACCTTTTTGGGCAGAAATCGGCACTGTTTTAACATCCTCCTTTGTGTGTGAGGTATATCAGAATGTCATAATTATTACAGGTAATTTTCGAACTTATATATTTCCTATTTTTAAAATATTTGTTGTATACGTGAAATAAACTCTCTCGTGCTTTTTAAGGTTGTCTGAATTCTTCATATCTAGTTTCGAGGGATCATACTTGTGTGAATTGATATTACTCGTAACAACTGTATGCTTTAATTTATACGAAGTAAGATTAAATTAGAGTAAGTCCTTTAACAAAAGTTTGAAATTCTTTTATGTATTCTTGAATAAGCAATTGAGCAGTTCAACAGAATATACAGGGTGTCCCAGAATTGTGTATGAAGCGCTCGTGGGCGGATAGAACGCATTGAACTGAGAAGAAAAGTCCTTTACCGTTTTGAAATTTTTGCAATAGTTAACGAGTTATTAATTATTAAAAATCGCTATATTAGCTCGGCCTACCGCTGAATGCAAGCGCGCGGCGAGATGCGACCACCTAGATCGAGGTTGCTAGGCGAGCGAAGAATTGTTTATTACAAGTGGTAATGGCTAGGCAAGAGCGACTTGTAATACACAATTCCTAATATAGCGATTTTTAATAATTAATAACTCGTTAAATATTGCGAAAATTTCAAAACGGCAAAGGACTTTTCTTCTCATTTCGATGTATTCTACCCGCTCACGAGAGCTTCATACACAATTCTGGGACACCCTGTATAAACTGAATGGAAAAGACCGCAGATGCAAAAGACTATAAATAGAAAGAAGATAAAAGAACATTAGAATAATTTGACATGCAATAATTTCATTTTGTATAAAAACTGTACTTCCTATTATTGTCGAAACTCAGGGTTAAAGAATTAAATTATTTATTATCAAAAACATGTATTTTCCATTGTATCTATTATGATAAGTAACTTATTCGGAAAATATTTTGAGACACATACGGTCTTCCTCTCGCCTCTCTCTCTCTCTCACACACACACACACACACACACACAATGCACAATATAAGAATTTATTGTTTTAGATATTTCAAACTGCACTGATTCGAGATAAAGTAGAAGAATTTTTATTACACTCTGAGTTTGCATTTGGTTTGCTTCTATATTCGTTCCTCGCCAACTCTTGCGGTGAAGAAATTACAGAGCACTATAACGACATGTTTTCTTACGCGTAAGATATTTGGCATAATTATTTTACATTCATAACTCGTACAATATCAATAGTTTAGCGGGTATGTTTCAAGGTCAGTGTCTTGAGTGACCTTCATAACGTTTTAGCTGGCGGTCATTGTTTGTTAAAAAGTTATTAATAAAGAAAGTTTAATGAATAGAGCATAATTTTACGAAAGCCCCAGACACATACGCTCGTTTTCGGCCAGCTTCGCGGGACGACGGGGGGGAGGAGGGGGGCAAAGACTCAGCATACGTCAAGATCAAGCTCATTGGTGGTGGCTCCCTATATATATATAATATATAATTACCGTTTAGCGAATATATTAACACATCAGGGTAGAACAAACATGATGTATATAAATTAATAAGTGTTAATGCAGTTAATGTAATGTAAAACATATAATTATAACTTAATGTTTTGTCCCAATCATATATTACGCATTGTAAATGATTATATTACTAATTGATTATTAATTTGCAGATATAATGTGCGGTGGTATACAGCTCCCATACACATACAGAAATTAATATTGTTCCTGTTGCAAAGAAGGTGTAAACCTTACGGGCTCAAACTAGGTGGAATTTTTACAGCATCTTTAGAAAGCTTTGCTTCGGTAAAATTGTATTACACATCGATATACATGTATAATAGAGCACATGTTGTGAAGGCTAAATTAACGTTTTCATTACAGTTATTAACTGCATCGGTATCTTATTTTACTGTTATATATTCTACACAGAAGTGATACCACTATCAATCACATAATAGTAAATAGAATGGAAAACAAGTAGGTACATGTTAAATATGTCAGTTAAATATAAGTGAGAGCAACTATCCCGTTTCCAAATAACGTGTTGCGTACAATTATCAATTTACCATCAATTCAATATTTACATATCAATTACTATTATAATAAATAATAACAGTTTATACAAAATTACAGAAAATAATCGAAATAATATTTGAGGAAACAAAATGTTATGCAACAAGGTTATTGAAGACAGTGTGTGCGTGTATAAGCGTGCGTGTAAACTTGTATATTATGGTTCTATATTTATAAAAGTATTTTTTAAATTTATATTTATTTACTATTTTACAAACTGAGGTCTTTTCGCGGAATCTATCAAATATCTATAATTGTTATGGAATTAGCATATTCCGTAATCCCGCAGATGTTATTTAATCAAAAGATCATCATTAGGATATGATAGAGAATTGTCGTATCGTAAGATGATCTCATAGTATACAGATAAATACATATGTTTAAAGATATGCAGGGATTATCAAGAGGCACGGTAGTGTCTCGCGCCAAGTATACGCGCAGCGCGAGAATCAGAGTACCTCTTTACGCGAGATGACATTTCGAGAGAGCCTTCGATTATTAGATCTCAATAACGGCTGATCCGATCAACTTCTAAGTAGGCTCAATGGATAGCTTGGGTTCGAATTGCATAAGAAAAGTATTTTTATTTTTCTCCTACGTGTCCTACGAGCGGAGATATTGCGATGCAAAGGTCGAAATGTCACGATTTTACGATTAAGATACTTTTGTGTAACGTTGCTAACTGTACTTTGTTTATGCCTTAATTTATACGAAGTAAGATTAAGTTAAAACAAGTCCTTTACAAAGTTTTGCAATTCTTTTATACATTCTTGGATGAGTAGTTCAACAAGGTATGTAAGCTGTATGGAAAATCCGCAGATGCAGAAAACTATAAGTAGAAAGGAAATAAAAAAAGTCATAAAAATAATTTCACATGCGTAATTTAATTCGTATTATTATTAATTCTCTAAGGTATAATAAAGCACTACAATTATTTAATATGAGAAACATTTTACATATTTTTCGTTTCATGTATATCTATCATGATATGTAATTTATCTAAAAAATAATTTTAAACACGCTCCTCTCCTCCCTCCCTGCTCAAGCATACGCACACGTGTGCGCACATAATGCGCAATGTGAGATCTATATTGTTCTAGGTATTTCAAACTGTACTGCTTCGAGATAAAATGGAGAAATTTTTATTACATCTTGTATTTGTAGCAGCTATGCTAGTATATTCATTCATGGCCAACTTTACCGGTGAAGAACTTATAGAGCAATATAACAACATGTTTTCTGCTGCGTAAGATATTTGGGATATAGTCATTTGGATAATTCTGCAAAATAAGGTATACAGTTCGATATTTTTTATTTTGACATATGTTATGAAGGGTGAAATTCTAAGCAATTTTTACTTAACAACTATGTAGCGGTCGTGTGTAGTTTCTGAGATATATCACAATATATCACAAATAATATTAAGATAATTAAGGAAGATCGGGGTAAAATGCCACACTGTGTGTAAGATGCCACAAGACTTTATTTTCCAAGATTGTAACTAGATGACAGTAATAGCACAGTGATTGTGTTTATTTTTTGGAGATTACTCAAGAGGGTGTCCTCTACAATATATGTCAAAGTCAAAGTAATCGGAGCTGGCCTCTTCTAATCTGTATAATTACCTTAATATCATTTATGACATATTGTGATCTCAGAAACTAGACACGACCGCCACATAGTTGTTATTATAATAAAAATTGATTAGAATTTTACCCTTCTTAATATATGCCAAAATGAAAAAAATTGGACCTGTGTATCTTTTTCTACATAATTACCGTCATTTGACATTTATAATTCATGCAATATCAATAGTTTGGCGAATGTATTAATAGAGTGAAATAACAAACATGATGTAGAAATTAATAATTATTTACATTGCCCATTAAGCATACACCACATACACTTCCATCTTAACTTTTTAACACAATCATATATTACGCATTTCAAATGATCTTGTTAACTAATTATTATATGCTTTACAGATACAGCGTTCATTGGTATACGGCTCCTATACGGATACAGAAATGGATACTATTTCTGTTGCAAAGAAGTTCTAAGACGCACGACATCAAAATAGGTGGACTTTTTGTGGGATCTCTCGAAGGCTTTGCTACGGTACAAATGTATTAGATATCAATTACATCTATAATATGATATATATTTTAAAGCCCAAGTTAACGTTTTTTATTATAGATATCTACTGCATCGATATCTTACTTTAGTGTTATATATTCTCTACAGAAGTGATACTAGTATATCAACAATCTTATAGTAAATTGAAAGTAAGTAGGTAAACTTAAAGATAAGTGACAGCAACTGCCTCGTCGTCAAATACCTAGTTGCGTACAATTATCAATTTACTATCAATTCAATTAATGTTATAATATGTACAGTGTATATAAAATTATAGAAAATAATCGAATGTCTAAGCAAATAAAATGTTATGCCACCGCGTTATGCACAGCAAATCACACTGTGTGCGCGTATGAGCGTGCGGATGAACTTGTATATTACTTCTATATTTGTAAAAGTATTTTTTTTAATTTACATTTATTAAAAATTATTTATTAATAATTTACAAACTGAGGTCTTTTCGCGGAATCTACCAAATATCTATAATCGTTATTAATTAATTATTATTTAACCCTAGCTTCCCACACAGGAGTGCCTGAAACTCCAAGTAAATAATTCACTACTTTTGAATGTAATCGTTTTCACGAGCGAATATTCTACAAAGTATTTTCTTTTTCAAATTTTCCTATGCATAAGCATATTCATTGATGTGTGGTATATCGATGGAAAACTGACTTAAGTGACTTAAAATCAGTTGATTTTTTTCTTATATTTTTACCTAAATGTTCGACGTGGGGTAGCCTGTATCCCAGTGTGAGAAACCCGTGAACATTGAAAATGTGGGAAGCTAGGTTTAATCAAAAAGATCATCATTAGAATATCATTAGAAAATTGTCGTATCGTCAGATGGTCTCACAGACCATACAACAAATAAATACATATATGTTTAAAGACATGTATGTTTTATAAAAAAGCTAAAATTTCTTATTGCAGTTACCTATATCTAATATAACAAAACTAAAACTTGCAGATAGATTATGTGTGCAATTGTATAAGATCAACAAGACAACGCTCTATTGTTCTAGAAAACAATTATATGTTAGGAATGCGTGGAATAAACTGAAGAACGTGAAGACTGGTTGGAAATGTCAATTGTGCTTGCACGAACTTCTATCAAATTATAACGTCATGATTATTTTTCTGTGATAAATAAATATCCGTTGTACTTTTATTACGGCATCAAATCGATCGGTTAATGGCCATACACCCACAGAAAAAATTTCTGGACTTAATGCTATTACTCTTTAATCTATCATAAAATAAGATCGCTATAGCGACAATCATATTTATTATTGAAAAGAAGCATATTTTTATCTTGAATAGAAAATTCTAAAATCTAGATTAAAATAATCTTGGTGCTATCTCATTAATTTTCTCAGAAGGATTTAGATACAAATTTCTAGCAAGTTCACAATATTCTTGATTTAAGAATATTGTGAAATCTAAAAGACATCTTATTCTATTCTTGTAAGAGAATTTGTAGAATCTGCACAAAACGGCCAATATTTATGTGTTGCAATCGAAAATCGGGAAAGTGTTTCTGTTATTTGCAATGAATAAGTGCAATACTCTACAAGAAATATTAAAAGATATGGAAATGTCTTATCTCGAATCTTATTTCTCAAGTAAGTATATTGTATATACTTACTTACATTTCCATATCTTTTAATATTTCTTGTAGAGTATTGCACTTATTCATTGTAAATAACAGAAACACAGAAACACTTTCCCGATTTTCGATTGCAACACATAAATATTGGCCGTTTTATCCGAATAAAGGACGCAGAAGCGCCGAGTCGACAAGCGACTGTGAGAAAATGATGCGTCGACATCGACAAAGCCTACTATAAAGTGGCGCTAATATCAAATTATTTTACATACAAGAATATATAAGCATAAATTTGTATATGTTACTCTTGTCTCAAGACAGTAAGACAATCTTATTTAATTCGAGAGAGAAGAATAGAAATTACTGATTTAAATTAAAAATTGTTTTATTTTCATATTTGTTATACTTGTAATACGATTAAATTGGTCAAGAATATTTTTCGTCTTGTTATCAGAAATCCTTTCTGAGGGTGTAATCATGAATCTATAATACTCATAAATTCTACGTTTATATAATCTTTTATCATTCTTGGGAATACAGTACCAACGTTCCACCTATTTCAGACCCACCTTATATAGTTATAATAAATACGATATACCGAATCATGTTACAACCTATATAATTAAATATTAACAACATTAAACGTTAAGAAACCGGGACGACTATATGTTGCAATTCAATAAATACGGGTTTTCCAAAAATTTTGAGGATGCAATTCAACATTCGTTTCAAACGTAATAAGTTGCAGATTTAATAATATATGATATGTTATATAATTACCATCATATCAAAACTGCCGTGTACGTACAATCACCCAGGTAACGCTCCTTTTAAGAAACATACACACGTTACAAATGCGCGGACTATACTGAAGAACGCGAAGACGTACTGCTTGGAAAAATCAATTGCGCTTGCGCCAACGTCGGTCAAGATATCATGCAATGACTATTTTTCTGTGAGAAATAAATATTCGTTCTACTGTCGGTACGGCGTCGAATCGATCGGTTAATCGCCCACTTTTCTCTCCCTCTCGCAAGTTGTGCGAAAATTATTTCTATAGCATTTTTATTTCTGCATCATTTAGGTAATATTACATGGCATGTTCTATAGCCCTTCTATACTATTGTAGCATTTTTTCACTACGTCGTAGTTAATATTTCATGTTACCATAGGTCAGTACGTTTATGACAAATTTTAAAAATTGTATAATTTTATAAACTAAGATACATTGTTTGAATTAGATAATTCGCTCCGTATATAATTTAGCTCATGCTAAAAGAGAAATATTCTAAACTATTCGAGGTATATTTCAGAAGGTGGAACATATGAACTCCGATCGACATATCAACTGCAGCCGAATGCTCGAAGAAGAATGATACGTATAGTTGAACATCTTAGAATCCAACGAATTTTACTACTTGCTATTGGGTTATGGCCTTACAACCAATCAAAATTGGTTAAATTTCAGTTTTTATTATTTGCTATTGTGTCAAATACCTTTATTATATTTCAGGTATATTTTCATTTATTTATTACTTAATGAAATATTACATTTTCCTATTATTATAATAGAATATTACGTATTTCTATTATTGTAGCACTTGTTCAATAACAATATTCAAAATATTTTTATATTACCATTATTTAGTAAAATATAGTAGTACAATTGTTACTTCGTGATGCATTTTTATATTATATGTATTATTATACAGAATGTTCCAGACTTACGTATCACCCGTTAATAGTAGATTCCTGACTTCATTTAGAGACGAAAATCCTAAGACCAACCTGTCGAGGTTCCTATTCTTTTTTAAAGATTTGAAGTACACTAATCACCTGTCACAAAATTTCGCACGCCGGGAACATTGCATGTCAAAAGGGCTCTTCCATAACACTTTATTCAACTCGATAGAAATAATAACTCTTTTAATAATAATAACAGTAACATCAACATTTTGATATTAGAATTTTCGTCTCTAAATGATTTCAAGAATCTATCATTAACAGATTATACGGTAAGTCCGGGACATCCTGTATAGTGAAAGTAACTGGATAATGTACATTTCTTACATATAAATCTTAATAATTGTTAATTTAATACTTTTAGTAAATTAATTAATATTTTTTATAATTGTTAATGATGCACATTGGATTACAACTTAATTTTTATGTGAGAAGAGTAGTAGAAATTGTAGCTTTATAATAGATATATAAAATAGTAACAAATATGATATAAAACACGTATGTATCTTCTTTGATACAGTGCTCTGATAACTGTTTTTAATTACAGCTGACATCGTTTATTACTTCCGAATGTACTGTTGCTTTTATTGTAAAACATCTGTCTATAGTTTTCTTTTGTCTCTCATGCATAACTTACCACATTGTTTTTTGGATTAACATGTACAATGTAAGTTGAGCTTCTATAAGTAGGTATGCTTCTAAATATTTTCCAATAAATAATTTTTAATTTCTAGACCATAAAGTTTTAGAAATCTTTTCATAAATAGGATTTGTCTAATTATATTAATATTACTAATAATGCTAGGTGGAGTATTTAGTGGAACGTCTCCAGTATGTCTGTAACGAATTAAAAGACGAAAACGAAATCGCTATAATAAAGAAATATGCAAATAGTGCGGAACACATCGCGATTTACGTTACATGTAAGAAAATATTGAATGATACCTGCTATGCTCTCGCCTGCGCGAGATAATAGAAATTCCATTTGTAATTATTAATTAAGTAAAATTAATTTAATTAATTATTTATTAAGATGAAAAGAAGTTTTACTTATCGGCTACTTATTTAGTATGACGGTGTTACCTCTAATGACTTTGACCTTGACATGTACTATAGGGAAATTTCCTTTGAGTAACCCGCAGAAGGCTTTACCTGTCGCTCGTTGTTTATTAAAGAATTATTATCAAAAAAAGTTGCATAGAGAGAGAGAAAGAGAGAGTTGCGTATATATATGTTCGACTGTCCACGCGAAGCGAGAACTTCACATTGACATATATTTTAGAAGTCATCCTTTCTAATCTGCAGAAGGTTTTAGACGTTGCTTATTATTTACAAACAAGTTATTAATAAAAATCGTTTAATGATTTTACACGAATGTTTAGCTGTCCAAGCGAAAGGAAGAGTTACAGATTGAGTTAGGTTAGATTGCAGGAAGGAGTGCAGGCGGAGGAACTTCATCCTTCCCTGCCCACACATTACCTGTTTCTACTTATTTCACAAAGTGGAATTATAAAACTGTAGTTATTGACTGTGATCTATTCAGCATACAACGCAGCTATAAGTTCTCCTAAATAGTAATTGGGAGGTGTCAAGGATGCACAAGGGTACACAAGGGTACACAAGGGAGAGCAAATAATTATAATTAAAAGTATTGTTTACATAGATCTGCGAATCTATGAAAGATTTATCGACATGAGCAATAGAAGTGTGGGTTTTGCTTCTCCCATTCCACTTACTCTCCATAAAAATCTACCTTAACCTTAGGAGCTTACCTAACTCAACCCTTAACTTTTCCTTTCACATAGACAGCTAAACATTAGTGCAAAATCATTAAACGTGTTTTGTTAATAACTTTTTAATAATCAACGAGCGACGGCTAAAACCTTCTGCGGGTTACTCGGAACAATGACAACAACTATATATGTCAAGGTCAAAGTAATTGGCGGTGACTCCGTTATGCTAAATAATTACCTGTTTTTTTTCCTGAAGGATGAAGCTGTTCCTTCTACTTACTGTTTATTATGTTTCCATAGTTATTGGTTTATTTTCATTAGTTCATTTCTTATTCCTTAAACAAACGTTCAATTTTGGATACACATACAACGCGAGACGAAAAAAAGACAATTTTTAATAATGTTTCTATGCATATAAAACATTCATGCATTTTATCTTTTATTTTCACACTTTCTGTTGTAATTTTGATATTGTTCAACTAAAAGAAATCCAATTGAACGATGATTAAAGAGTATGAAACGGGAGAAATGTATATGATAAAGAAATATTTAGAAATGATAGAGGAGAATGCTAGCTTCATTCATTCATTAATCTTTCATATCAATTATTTTAAAATATTTTTCCAGCGTGTATGGTGTTCTGCTTATTGACTATTACTCTTATGCCACTTTTCCCGCGGATTCTTAGCACCTTTCTACTCGTAAATATATCGCGACCACTTTACAATATGCAATTCATAACTGAATATTTTGTTGATAAAGAAAAGAATTTTTATTTAATTTTGCTACACACGCGTACATCCTTTTACATAGGAGTGATTGCACTCGTGGGAGGAGGTTTGCTAGGATGTGCATTTCTTAAACACATTTGCGGACTATTTAGCATTGCTAGGTAAGAAACGAATGGAAAAATAAATGTAAGGATTGTGATTACGTATAAAATCATTCTTATATTCCAGTATAAACTCCAGTAAGAGTTCTACATAATTTCAGTAATAAATTTATTTGTAGTTATCGTATACAACAATCAATGAGAGTAAAACTTCATGAAAAAACTGATCTGAGGAACGAGATGGAAATTCAGAAGAAAATAATTTATGCAGTGGATATTCATCGCACAGCAATTGAGTGCGTTTCTGTTATATATGTATGGTGATCCTAAACCATTGGTAATAATTTTGGGGACAGGTTCTATGGGGTTCCTGAAGACAAAACTTTTAGTATGACAATGTCGAGAATATAATATATGTAGTTTTTACACGTGAGACGATTGAAGTTTAATAACCAAACGTACCAAAACTGAAGAAGGATGTTAAACAGTGCCGATTTCTGCCCAAAAAGGTGTAAGTAATAGGGATAGTGTTTTTTATAGATTTTGACCTCCTGAATACGATAAAACAATTGAAAAGTGTGTGTGCGTTAGGGAACACCTTGAAAATTGAGCTTGCAGATGGTATATTCAAAAATTCGGATGATGTATGCAGTCACACCAAAATACGTCCGTGTGAGTTGTTTGAGGAAAGGGGACAAGGGGAAAAGGAGATGTGTTTGTAATAATCAGTGACCAGTGATAAGTGATAGTACAAAACAAAAAAAATAGAAAAATGGACCCAACATCTCGTCGCATCTTCTTTGCGATTCTGGGTTCGGTAGAGAATGAGATTATCCCTTCTTTCCCCGCACTCAGTTACTTACGCTTTCGCTCACAAATGCACACAAAACATATTTTTATTTCCCTCTGCCTCCTTCCTCCCAAAAAACTCACATGGACGTATTTTGTCGTGGCTCCATATATCATCCGAATTTCTAAATATACCATGTTTAAATTCAATTTTCAAGGTGTTCCCTAACGCTCACACACTTTTCAATCGTTTTGTCGTATTCAGGAGGTCAAAATCTATAAAAAACACTATCCCTTTTACTTACACCTTTTTGAGCAGAAATCGACACTGTTTTAACATCCTCCTTTGTGTGTTGAGGTATATCAGAATGTCATAATTATTACAGGTAATTTTCGAACTTATATATTTCCTATTTTTAAAATATTTGTTGTATACGTGAAATAAACTCTCTCGTGCTTTTTAAGGTTGTCTGAATTCTTCATATCTAGTTTCGAGGGATCATACTTTTGTGAATTGGTATTACTCGTAACAACTGTATGCTTTAATTTTTACGAAGTAAGATTAAATTAGAGTAAGTCCTTTAACAAAAGTGTGCAATTCTTTTATGTATTCTTGAATAAGCAATTGAGCAGTTCAACAGAATGCAAAATTGCAACGCAGATGCAAAAGAATATAAATAGAAAAAAATAAAAGAACATAAGAATAACTTGACATGTAATAATTTCAATTCGTATCTACAATTTACTACCTATTATTTTCAAAACTCAGGGTTAAAGAATTAAATTATTTAATATCAAAAACATGTATTTTCTATTGTATCTATTATGATAAGTAACTTATTCGAAAAATAGTTTGAGATACATACGGCCTTCCTCTCCCTCTCAATACACACACACACACACACACACACACACACAATGCACAATATAAGAATTTATTGTTTTAGATATTTCAAACTGCACTGATTCGAGATAAAGTAGAAGAATTTTTATTACACTCTGGGTTTGCATTTGGTTTGCTTCTATATTCGTTCCTCGCCAACTCTTGCGGTGAAGAAATTACAGAGCATTATAACGACATGTTTTCTTGCGCGTAAGATATTTGGCGTAGATATTTTACATTCATACCTCGTACAATATCAATAGTTTAGCGGGTATGTTTCAAGATCAGTGTCTTGAGTGACCTTCATAACGTTTTAGCTGGCGGTCATTGTTTGTTAAAAAGTTATTAATAAAGAAAGTTTAATGAATAGAGCATAATTTCACGAAAGCCCCAGACACATACGCTCGTTTTCGGCCAGCTTCGCGGATGACGGGGGGGAGGAGGGGGGCAAAGACTCAGCATACGTCAAGATCAAGCTCATTGGTGGTGGCTCCCTATATATATATAATATATAATTACCGTTTAGCAAATATATTAACACATCAGGGTAGAACAAACATGATGTATATAAATTAATAAGTGGTAATGCAGTTAATGTAATGTAAAACATATAATTATAATTTAATTTTTTGTCCTAATCATATATTACGCATTGTAAATGATTATATTACTGATTGATTATTAATTTACAGATATAATGTTCGGTGGTATACAGCTCCCATACACATACAGAAATTGATATTGTTTCTGTTGCAAAGAAGTTGTAAGCCTTACGGGCTCAAACTAGGTGGAATTTTTATAGCATCTCTAAAAGGCTTTGCTTCGGTAAAATTGTTTTATACATCGATATACATATATAATAGAGCACATGTTGTGAAGGCTAAATTAACGTTTTCATTACAGTTATTAACTGCATCGGTATCTTATTTTACTGTTATATATTCTACACAGAAGTGATACCACTATCAATCACATAATACTAAATAGAATGGAAAATAAGAAGGTCATCATGCTAAATATGTCAGTTAAATATAAGTGACAGCAACTGCCCCGTTTCCAAATAACTTGTTGCGTAAAATTATTAATTTACTATCAATTCAATATTTACATATCAATTAATATTATAATAAATAATAACAGTTTAAACAACGTTACAGAAAATAATCGAAATAATATTTGGGGAAACAAAATGTTATGCAACTGGGTTATTGAAGTCACAGTGTGTGCGGTATCATAAAATGATCTCATAGTATACAAATAAATACATATGTTTAAATATATGGAGGCATTATAAAAAAAACTTCAAAACATTTCTGACTGCAGTTATATATAATATAACAAAACTAAATATTGCAGAAGGAGTACAATTGTACAAGATCAACAATGCAACAACCGTTTTAGAAAACAATTATATGCTAAGAATGCATGGAATAAAATGAAAAAACATGAAGATGTACTGGTTGGAAATGTCAATTGCGCTTGCACGAATTTCTATCAAGTTATCACGATTATTATAATTATTTTTTCTGTGAGAAATAAATATTCGTTGTACTATTATTACGGCATCAAAGTGTTCGGTTAATGCTCATAATCAGAAACTCTATAATTATCATAAATCCTATGTTTACATAACTTTTTTTCATCCTTGAGGAGAGTAAAATAACGATGCCAAAGTTCCACCTATTTCGATGTCAACTTGTATATAGTTATAATACATACGATGTAATACGTATGCATCGTTTATAATATAGCGCTCTGATTATAACATAGACGCTACGAAATTTATTAATTACAGCTTACATCATTTATAACTTCTGAATGACCATTGATCTTACTATAAAAGTTCTGTTCTACGTTCAATAGTCTTTCTTTACAATAAACAATATACTGCTTATACTTATGTTACAAAGTGGAATTAAAAAATAATTGTTGTATTTATTAATCTGCGAATGTATAAGAGATCTATAGATTATATGAACAGTATAAGTGCGAGCGAGGGGGGAGCGGAAACGCTTTCAGTTACGCGAGAGCGCGAGAGAGTGACAGTGAGCGCGGATTACGAGTGCGGGAATACATATTCGGACACAACATTTTGGGGGCAGGTCCGGGACCGATCTCGTAAAACTCTAATCTACCCTATCGTACCATACCTCTTCCTTTCGAACGGACAAAAAATTCGTGCAGAATCATTAAACGTTTTTTATTTATACCTTTTCAATAAACTTTTTTATAACTTTTTAATAAAGAGACGATTAAAACCTTCTGCCGGTTAATTATGGGCAAGGTACATGCAATCTTTCACCAGGCACACTCTTACCACACAGATGGCATATTTCTGCCGCATTTTTAGCATTGATAATGAATACATGTTACACCCTATATCGTTAAATATTAAACACATTACACATTAAAAAACCGGGTAGACTATATGTTGCAATTCAATAAATACGTATATTCAAAAATATGTGATTCAATTCAACATTCGTTACAACACTAATAAGTTGTAGATATACTGATACATGATTTGTTATATAATTACCATCATATCAAAACTAACGTGTACGTACGATCACCCAGGTAAAGCTCCTTTTAAGAAACATGCACGTGTTACGAATGCGCGGACTATACTGAAGAACGCGTGGACGTACTGCTTGGAAAAATCAATAGCGCTTGCGCGAAGTTCGGTCAAGATATCATGACATGACTATTTTTCTGTGAGAAATAAATATTCGTCGTACTGTGGTTACGGCGTCGAATCGATCGGTTAATCGCCCACTTTTCTCTCCCTCTCGCAAGTTGCGCGAAAATTATTTCTATAGCATTTTTATTTCTGCATCATTTCGGTAATATTATATGGCATGTTCTTTAGCACTTCTATACTATTGTAACATTTTGTTTCACTACATCGTAGTTAATATTTCATGTTACCATAGGTCAGTACGTTTATGACAAATTTTAAAAATTGTCTAATTTTATAAAATAAGATAAATTGTTTGAATTAGATAATTTGCCCCGTAGGTAATTTAGCTTATACGAAAAGAGACATATTCTACAATATTCGAGATATATTTCAGAAAGTGATATATATGACCTCCGATCGACGTATCGTTCTCAAATGCAGTCGAATGCTTGAAGAAGGATGATACGTATAGTTAAACATTTTAGACTCCAACGAATTTTACTACTTGCTATTGGTTTATGGCCTTACAACCAATCAAATTTTGTTCAATTTCAGTTTTTATTATTTTCGATTGTTTCAAATAGCTTTATTATATTTCAGGTATGTACATATTTTCATTTATTTATCACTTAATGAAATATTACATTTTCCTATTATTATAATAAAATATTACGTATTTTTATTAGTAGCACTTGTTCAATAACAATATTCAAATTGTCTTTATATTACCATTGTTTATTAAAATATAGCACAATGCAATTGTTAATTCATGATTATGCATGTTTATATTATATATATTATTATACAGAATGTTCCAGTCTTACCGTTAATCATCCGTTAATAGTAGATTCCAGAATTCATTTGGAGACGAAACTCCTAACACCAAAGTGTCGAGGTTGCTATTCCTTTTTAAACGGCAAAGATTCGAAGTTCACCAATCAATTGTCACAAAATTTCGCGCGCCAGGAACATTGCATGTCAAAAGGGCTCTTCCATAACACTTTATTTAACTCGATAGAAATAATAACTCTTTTAATAATAATAACAGCAACATCAACATTTTGATATTAGAATTTTCGTCTCTAAATGATTTCAAGAATCTATCATTAACAGATTATACGGTAAGTCCGGGACATCCTGTATAGTGAAAGTAACTGGATAATGTACATTTCTTACATATAAATCTTAATAATTGTTAATTTATTACTTTTAGTAAATTAATATTTTTTATAATTGTTAATGATGCACATTGGATTACAACTTAATTTTTATGTGAGAAGAGTAGTAGAAATTGTAGCTTTATAATAGATATATAAAATTATAACAGATATGATATAAAATACATATGTATTTCCTTTGATACAGTGCTCTGATAAATTTTTTTCATTGCAGCTAACATCGATTATAACTTCCGAATGTACTGTGGATTTTATTGTAAAACTTCTGTCTATAGTTTCCTTTTCTCTCGCGTCCACAGCTCACTACATTGCTTTTTGGATTAACATATACACTGTAAGTTGAGCTTCTACATGAGTATACTTCTAAACATTTTCCGATAAATAATTCTTAATTTGTAGACCATAAAGGTTTAGAAATCTTTTCACAAATAGGAATTGTCTAATTATATTACTATTACTTATACGATAGGTGAAGTGTTTAATGGAACGTCTCCAGTATGTCTGTAACGAAGTAAAAGATGAAAACGAAATCACTATAATAAAGAAATATGCAAACAGTGCGGAACATATCTCGATTTTCGTTACATGTAAGAAAATATTGAATAACTCTTACTATGCTCTCGTCTGCGCGAGAGAATAGAACTTCCATTTGTAATTATGAATTAATTAAAATTAATTTAATTGATTATTTATTAAGGCTCCTGGATACTCACCGTAGCCATGTTGAATTATGACATCAGAGGCGAGAAATGACACGCTGAGAATTCCTGCGTGCCATTTCCAAATAAAAAGATATTCGCATAAAATAACACTTTAGATCGCTTTAGAATACTTCTAAAATAATCCGAAAACTAACCTTTTCTGTCAACAGTCAATCAATAGTCGTAAGATGACTGTGATATGAAACTTGGTCATATGGTCATTACTGCGCATGCGTAAGACTATTTTATCTAAAGTGTTATTTTATGCGAATATCTTTTTATTTGGAAATGGCACGCAGGAATTCTCAGCGTGTCATTTCTCGTATCTGACGTCATAATTCAACATGGCTGCGGTGAGTACCAGAAGCCTTAAGATAAAAGAAGGTTTTCTTATCGGCTACTTATTTAGTATAACGGAGTTACCTCCAATGACTTTGAGCTTGATATGTACTATAGGGAAAATCCCTTTGAGTAACTCGCAGAAAGTTTTACCTGTCGCTCGTTGTTTATTAAAAAATTATTTTAAAAAAGTTAAATAGAAAGAGAGAGTTGCGCATGCATTTTCGACTGTCCATGCGAAGCGAGGACTTTACATATATAGGGGTCATCCTTTCTTGTAATCCGCAGAAAGTTTTAGGCGTTGCTTATTGTTTATAAAAAAGTTATTAATAAAAACCGTGTAATGATTTTACAGCTGTTTTTATTAGCAATTTTTAGCTGTCTACTAGAAAGGAAGAGTTACAGATTCAGTTAGGTTAGATTAGGTTGCAGGAAGGAGTGCAGGGGGAGGGACTTCATCCTTCCCCGCCCACACATCACCTGTTTATACTTATTTCACAAAGTGAAATTTAAAAACTGTAGTTGTATTTATTGATTGTGTTCTATTCAGTATACAACGCAGCTATAATTTCTTTTAAATGATAATTGAGAGGTGTACAAGGATGCACAAGGGTACACAAGGAAGGACAACTAATAATTAAAATTATTGTTTATATACATAGATCTGCGAATCTATGAAGAATGTATCAATATGAGCAATAGAAGTGTGGGTTTTACTCAACCCTAAATTTTTCCTTCCGCGTCGACAGCTAAAAATTAGTGCAAAATCATTAAACGTGTTTTGTTAATAACTTTTTAATAATCACCAAGCGACGGCTAAAACCTTTTGCTGGTACTCGGAATGATGACCACTATATGTCAAGGTCAAAGTAATTGGAGGTGACTCCGTTATACTAAACTAGCATGTCGGGAAGTACCCAATCAATTCAACGACAGAATAGGGATTTTATATTATACTAAATAATTACCTTTTTTTCTGAATAATGAAGCTGTTCCTTTTACTTATTGTTAATTATGTTTTCATAGTAATTGGTTTATTTTCAGTAGTTCATTTCTTATTCCTTAAACAAACGTTTAATTTTGGATACACATACAAAGCGACAATAAAAAAGAAACTTTTTAATAACGTTTCTATGCATATAAACAATTCATGCATTTGTGCCTTTATTTTCGCAATTTCTGTCGCTATTGTGATATTGTCCAACTAAAAGATATCCAGTAAAACTATGATTAGAGAATATGAATAGAAAATTTGAAATTTTCACGATAAAGCAATATTTAGAGATAATAGAGAATGCCAACTTCATTCATTCATTAATCTGTCTTATCAATTTTTTTTTAATATTTTTCCAGCGTGTACGGTGTTCTGCTTATTGACTATTACTCTTATGCCACTTTTCCCGCGGATTCTTAGCACCTTTCTACTCGTAAATATATCTCGACCACTTTACACTACGCAATTCGTAACTGAATATTTTGTTGATAAAGAAAAGAATTTTTATTTAATTTTGCTACACACGCGCACATCCTTTTACATAGGAATGATTGCAATCGTGGGGGGAGGTTTGGTAGGATTGGCATTTCTTAAACACATTTGCGGACTATTTAGCATTGCTAGGTAAGAAACAAATGGAAAAATAAATGTAAGGATTGTGGCTACGGATAAAATCATTTTTATCTTCTAGTATAAACTCCAGTAAGAGTTCTACATAATTTCAGTAATAAATGTATTTGCAGTTATCGTATAGAACACTCAATAAGATCAAATATTCATGAAAAAACTGATCTGAGGAACGAGATGGAAATCGAGAAGAAGATAATTTGTGCAGTGGATATTCATCGCACAGCTATTGAGTGCGTTTCTATTACATATATATAGTGATCCTAAAACATTGGTATTAATTGTAAGGCCAGATTCTGTAGGGTTCCTGAAGACAAAAATTTTAGTATGAAAATGTCAAGAATATAATGTATGTAATTTTTACATGTGAAACGATTGAAGTTACCGAAACTAAAATTTGTGTGTTCAGGTATATCAGAATATAATTATTACAGGTAATTTTGGAACACCTGTATATTTCCTATTTTTTAAATATTTGTTGTATACATGAAATAAACTCTCTCGTGCTTTTTAAGGTTGTCTGAATTCTTCATATCTAGTTTCGAGGGACCATATGTTTGTCACATGGTGTTAGTCGTAACAAGTTTATGCCTTAATCTATACGAAGTAAGATTAAGTTAGAGTATGTCCTTTAACAAAAATATGCAATTCTTTTACGTATTCTTGAATGAGCAATTGAGCAGTTCAACAGAATGCAAAATTGCAACGCAGATGCAAAAGAATATAAATAGAAAAAGATAAAAGAACATAAGAATTACTTGACATGCAATAATTTCAATTCGTATCTACAATTTACTACCTATTATTTTCGAAACTCAGGGTTAAAGAATTAAATTATTTAATATCAAAAACAAGTAGTTTCTATTGTATGTATTATGATAAGTAACTTATTCGAAAAATATTTTGAGACACATACGGCCTTCCTCTCACCTCTCTCTCTCACACATACACACACACACACACACGCACGCACGCGCGCGCGCGCGCGCGCACGCACACACACACAATGCTCAATATGAGAATCTATTGTTTTAGATATTTCAAACTGCACTGATTCGAGATAAAGTAGAAGAATTTTTATTACACTCTGGGTTTGCATTTGGTTTGCTTCTATATTCGTTCCTCGCCAACTCTAGCGGTGAAGAAATTACAGAGCATTATAACGACATGTTTTCTTGCGCGTAAGATATTTGGCGTAGATATTTTACATTCATACCTCGTACAATACCAATAGTTTAGCGAATATATTAACATAATAGAGTAGGACAAATATAATGTATATAAGTTCATAAGTGTTAATGTAGTTAATGTAATGTAAAACATATAATTATAACTTAAATTTTTGTCCCAATCATATATTACGCATTGTAAATGATAATATTACTGATTGATTATTAATTTGCAGATATAATGTTCGGTGGTATACAGCTCCCATACATATACAGAAATTAATATTGTTCCTGTTGCAAAGAAGGTGTAAACCTTACGGGCTCAAATTAGGTGGAATTTTTACTGCATCTTTAGAAAGCTTTGCTTCGGTAAAATTGTATTACACATCGATATACATATATAATAGAGCACATGTTGTGAAGGCTAAATTAACGTTTTCATTACAGTTATCAACTGCATCGGTATCTTATTTTACTGTTATATATTCTACACAGAAGTGATACAACTATCAATCACATAATAGTAAATAGAATGGAAAACAAGTAGGTACATGTTAAATATGTCAGTTATATATAAGTGACAGCAACTGCCCCGTTTCCAAATAACTTGTTGCGTAAAAGTATCAATTCAATATTTACTTATCAATTAATATTATAATAAATAATAACAGTTTATACAAAGTTACAGAAAATAATCGAAATAATATTTGAGGAAACAAAATGTTATGCAACAGGGTTATTGAAGTCACAATGTGTGCATGTATAAGCGTGCGTGTGAACTTGTATATTACGGTTCTATATTTATAAAAGTATTTTTTAAATTTATATTTATTTAATATTTTACAAACTGAGGTCTTTTCGCGGAATCTATCAAATATCTATAATTGTTACGGAATCAAGCGACGCGGTAGCGTCGCGACGCCAAGTACATAAAAAAATAAATAGCCGCTTGATACAGCACTGGCGTGACATCGTCGAGACGCTACCAAGTAGCTTATCCGGAAGTTACATCATTTGACAGGTCACATAAATTTGTGATTAAAATATCTCAGGAACTAAAGCCGTAATAAAAAATCTAACGGCACTTTTATAATATAATATGGGTGCACGTTTTCGAACTCGATTAATTAGAATTAAATTGGTGCAGGCAATCCTGAGATATTGCAATCGTTATGTTAAAACTGTGACGTTTCGATTTTCATGGAATTCGGACCACTCACGTACGTATGCTCGCACAAACACGTCCAAAGCGATTTTGTCCCTCAAGCTTGCGTTCACACATGCGTTTATACATGCACGATTTAATTTATTCGACGACGACGTTGCACGACGACGACGTTGCACTACGTCGACGACGACGACGACTTTGCACCACATCGACGTGCTGCAACGTCATACGGCAACGTGGTGCAACGTCGTCGTCGTCGTCGTCGTTGTTGACGTGGTGCAACGTCGTCGTCGTCGTCGTCGTCGACGTGGTGCAACGTCGTCGTCGTCGTCGATGTGGTGCAACGTCGTCGTAGCCGTCGATGTGGTGCAACGAAAAAAAAGTACAAAATCGCTTTGAATGTGTATGGGCGAACATGTACGTGAGTCTGAACCTGATTTCGGAAAAGGAGAAGAACGAAACGTCACAATTCTGACATTCAATTACAATATTTCAGAATTGACTGAACCATTTTTATTTGGAGTGGTCGCAACCGAAAGCTTGCACCCATATTATCTTATAAAAGTGCCGTTAGATTTTTTATTACGGCTTTAGTTCCTGAAATAGTTTAATCATAAGTGTATGTGACATGTCAAATGATATGAATTCCAGATAAGCTATACGTTAGCGCTTGACGTCTATGCACTGAACTTGGTAACGCTCGATGTTTATGCAGTGACTCTCATTGTTTGGTACCTTATTTTTTATTTTTATGTACTTTTCTATAAAATCATTAAAAATTAATGAAATATAAAAAATTTTTACAAAAAGTAATGAGATCCCTCTAAAAAACCTTACAAAGGTAAAAGAATAATACGCCAAGTACATAAAAAAGCAAAACCAACTATGATGAAATCCATAGTTAACTAGCCAAGTACCTAGAAGCAATTCAGTTTGAGGATTTGTAATTTGAAATAATATTTGGCGTGCCCGGGTCGCATTAAAACGTACGTCCTACCTATACTTTGTGTAAACTGTATGTGTAAATTATTTGTATTGAGTGAGTAATGAAAAGGGATATTTATAATCACTCCGCTAATGTGCAAAACTGTAAACGTATTTGTTTTAATATTACCAAATACAAAGATTTACGAGTCATTAGTGAAAATACTCAAGGCAGTACAAATTTAGAAGAATGCATGTCCAATGCGACCCGGGCACGCCAAGTATTATTTCAAATTACAAATCCTCAAACTGAATTGCTTCTAGGTACTTGACTAATTAACTATTGATTTCATCATATTTAGGTTTGCTTTTTTATGTACATGGCGTATTCTTTTACCTTTGTAAGGTTCTTTAGAGGGATTAGCATATTCCATAACCCCACAGATGTTATTTAATCAAAAGATCATCATTAGGATATGATAGAGAATTGTCGTATCATAAGATGATCTCATAGTATACAGATAAATACATATGTTTAAAGATATGGAGGCATTATAAAAAAACCTTCAAAACATTTCCGACTGCAGTTATATATAATATAACAAAACTAAATATTGCAGAAGGAGTACAATTGTACAAGATCAACAAGGCAACACCCGTTCTAGAAAACAATTATATGCTAAGAATGCATGGAATAAAATGAAAAAACATGAAGACGTACTGGTTGGAAATGTCAATTGCGCTTGCACGAATTTCTATCAAGTTATCACGATTATTATGATTATTTTTTCTGTGAGAAATAAATATCCGTTGTACTATTATTACGGCATCAAAGTGTTCGGTTACTGCTCATAATCATAAACTCTATAATAATCATAAATCCTATGTTTACATAACTTTTTTTCATCCTTGAGGAGAGTAAAATAACGATGCCAAAGTTCCACCTATTTCGGGGTCAACTTGTATATAGTTATAATACATACGATGTAATACGTATGCATCTTTCACAATATAGCGCTCTGATTATAACATAGACGCTACGAAATTTATTAATTACAGCTTACATCATTTATAACTTCTGAATGACCATTGATCTTACTATAAAAGTTCTGTTCTACATTCAATAGTCTTTCTTTACAATAAACAATATACTGCTTATACTTATGTTACAAAGTGGAATTAAAAAATAATTGTTGTATTTATTAATCTGCGAATGTATAAGAGATCTATAGATTATATGAACAGTATAAGTGCGAGCGAGGGGGGAGCGGAAACGCTTTCAGTTACGCGAGAGCGCGAGAGAGTGACAGTGAGCGCGGATTACGAGTGCGGGAATACATATTCGGACACAACATTTTGGGGGCAGGTCCGGGACCGACCTCGCAAAACTCTAATCTACCCTATCGTACCATACCTCTTCCTTTCGAACGGACAAAAAATTCGTGCAGAATCATTAAACGTTTTTTATTTATACCTTTTTAATAAACTTTTTTATAACTTTTTAATAAAGAGACGATTAAAACCTTCTGCCGGTTAATTATGGGCAAGGTACATGCAATCTTTCACCAGGCACACTCTTACCACACAGATGGCATATTTCTGCCGCATTTTTAGCATTGATAATGAATACATGTTACACCCTATATCGTTAAATATTAAAAACATTACACATTAAAAAACCGGGTAGACTATATGTTGCAATTCAATAAATACGTATATTCAAAAATATGTGATTCAATTCAACATTCGTTACAACACTAATAACTTGTAGATATACTGATACATGATATGTTATATAATTACTATCATATCAAAACTAACGTGTACGTACGATCACCCAGGTAAAGCTCCTTTTAAGAAACATGCACATGTTACGAATGCGCGGACTATACTGAAGAACGCGTGGACGTACTGCTTGGAAAAATCAATAGCGCTTGCGCGAAGTTCGGTCAAGATATCATGACATGACTATTTTTCTGTGAGAACTAACTATTCGTCGTACTGCGGTTACGGCGTCGAATAGATCGGTTAATCGCCCATTTTTCTCTCCCTCTCGCAAGTTGCGCGAAAATTATTTCCATAACATTTTTATTTCTGCATCATTTAGATAATATTATATGGCAAGTTCTATAGCCCTCCTATACTATTGTAGCATTTTTTCACTACGGCGTAGTTAATATTTCATGTTACCGTAGGTCAGTACGTTTATGACAAATTTTAAAAATTGTGTAATTTTGTAAAATAAGATAAATTGTTTGAATTAGATAATTCATCCCGTAGGTAATTTAGCTTATGCGAAAAGAGACATATTTTACAATATTCGAGGTATATTTCAGAAAGTGATATATATATCCGATCGACATATCATTCTTAAATGCAGTCGAATGCTCGAAGAAGAATGATACGTATAGTTGATCATCTTAGAATCCAACGAATTTTACTACTTGCTCTTGGTTTATGGCCTTACAACCAATCAAAATTTGTTCAATTTCAGTTGTTATTATTTTTTATTGTTTCAAATAGCTTTATTATATTTCAGGTATGTACATATTTTCATTTATTTATCACTTAATGAAATATTACATTTTCCTATTATTATAATAAAATATTACGTATTTTTATTAGTAGCACTTGTTCAATAACAATATTCAAAATGTCTTTATATTACCATTGTTTATTAAAATATAGCACAATGCAATTGTTAATTCATGATTATGCATGTTTATATTATATATATTATTATACAGAATGTTCTAGTCTTACCGTTAATCACCCGTTAATAGTAGATTCCAGAATTCATTTGGAGACGAAACTCCTAACACCAAACTGTCGAGGTTGCTATTCTTTTTAAACAGCAAAGATTTGAAGTTCACCAATCAACTGTCACAAAATTTCGCGCGCCAGGAACATTGCATGTCAAAAGGACCCTTCCACAACACTTTATTCAACTCGATAGAAATAATAACACTTTTAATAACAATAACAGCAACATCAACATTTTGATATTAGAATTTTCGTCTCTAAATGAATCCTAACTAAAGAATCTACCACGAGTTATACCGTAAGTCCTGAACACTCTGTATATAGAAAATAACTGGATAATATTTATTTCTTGCATATACATCATAATAATTGTTAATTTAATAATTTTAGTAAATTAATTAATAAGTTTTATAATTGCTAATGATGCAAATTCGAATACAACTTAACCCTTATGTGAGAAGAGTAGTAGAAATTGCAGCTTTTTAATAGATATATAAAATTATAACAGATGTGATATAAAATACGTATATATCATCTTTGATACAGTGCTCTGATAAATTTTTTTAATTGCAGCTAACATCGTTTTTAACTTCCGAATGTACTGTTGATTTTATTGTAAAACTTCTGTCTATAGTTTCCTTTTTTCTCGCGTGCACAGCTCACTATATTGCTTTTTGGATTAACATGTACACTGTAAGTTGAGCTTTTACATAAGTATACTTGTAGACATTGTCTGATAAATAATTCTTAATTTGTAGACCGTAAAGGTTTAGAAATCTTTTCACAAATAGGAATTGTCTAATTATATTACTATTATTTATACGATAGGTGAAGCATTTAATGGACCGTCTCCAGCATGCCTGTAACGAATTAAAAGACGAAAACGAAATCGCTATAATGAAGAAATATGCAAACAGTGCGGAACGTATCGCGATTGTCATTACATGTAAGAAAATATTGAATGACACCTAGTATGCTCTTCTCACCTGCGTGAGATAATAGAAATTCCATTTGTAATTAAGAATTAATTACAATTATTGTAATTAATTATTCAGTAAGATAAAAAGAAGTTTTACTTATCGGCTACTTATTTAGTATAACGAAGTTTTCCCCAACGACTTTGACCTTGATATGTACTATAGGGAAAATCCCTTTGAGTAACCCGCAGAAGGCTTTACCTGTCGCTCGTTGTTTATTAAAAACTTATTTAAAAAAAGTTAAATAGAGAGAGAGAGTTGAGCATGCATTTTCGACTGTCCATGCGAAGCGAGGACTTCGCATATATTATAGGGATCATCCTTTCTTGTAATCTGCAGAAGGGTTTAGGCGTCGCACAGTGGGATATTTGTATCAAAAAGGTGATCAAATTATTTTTTGATGAATATAGGTTTAAAATATGCTAATAATGAGATATATGCTCATTATAATGTTATGTTATAATATTATATTATAATAGTTATAAGTTATGGTGTTAACAAAAATAATTACTAAAACACAATCTGCGGTTTTCTTCGGCTACTTTCTTTTGATATTATATCCGGTTAGATTACTCTTTCATTTCATTCTTAAAGCATTACAGGGACGGTTCCTGACAAGTACAAGTAAATCTTCTGAGTTTGACATTGAGAACGCAAAGAATTACATTACTGAATACTACTTTTAAAAGTATAAACCTACATAAGCATATCGGTTTTTTGTTTCCTAGACAGGTAATTATATAGTTTAACGGAGCACCCTCGGATGACCTTGACCTTGACATATATTATAAAGGTCACCCTCCTGAGTGACCTTCAAAAGGTTTCATCTGTTCCTCGTTGTTTGTTAAAAAGTTGTTAACCAAAAAAGTATCACGCATAGTTTTCCGCCCGTTTCGCGGGAGGGCGTAGGGGGGCTGGGGCTTAGCCCCTCCTCCCCGCCGTGGCCAGTGTAACAAATTTCAGTGTGATACACGATTGTTTTATACTATAATAGAAGACGTTCAGACACCTATCCCGGCGGGGGGGAGGGGCAAAGCCCCTCCTCTCCCCGCCCTCTCGTGAAGCGGCTGAAAACTATGCGTCATACTTTTTTGGTTAATAACTTTTTAACAAACAACGAGCAACAGATGAAACCTTCTGCATGTTACTTGGTGAGGCGATCTGTGTAATATATGTCAACTTCAAGTCATTGCTTCGTGTGAAAAGTCGAAGATCCATACGAAATCACTGAATTTATTTTGTTTATAACTTTTTAATAAACAATGAGCGACGGCTAAAACCTTTTGAAGGTCACTCAGGAGGGTGACCTTTATAATATATGTCAAGGTCAAGGTCATCCGAGGGTGCTTCGTTAAACTATATAATTACCATTTTCAGCTATCCACGCAAAAGGAAAAGTTACGGGTTGAGTTAGATTAGCTTAGGTTAAGTTAGATTTTTACGGAGAGGGAGTAGAAGGGGAGGGGCAAACCACACACATCTATTGTTCATATCGATAAATCTTTTATAGATTTGCAGATCCATGTAAACAATAATTATCATTCTTATTTGCCCTTCCTTGTGTAATAATCAAATAAGAGACGGCTAAAACCTTTTGCGAGTCATCCGGAAGGATTCTCTTAAGGATCACTATCTGTCAAGGTCAAAGTAATTGGAGGTGACTCCGTTATACTAAATAATTACCTGTTTTTTCTTGAATAATGAAGCTGCTATTTCTTCTACTTATTGTTTATTATATTTCCATAGTCATTGGTTTATTTTCAGTAGTTCATTTCTTATTTCTTAAACAAACGTTTAATTTTGGATACACATACAAAGCGACAAGAAAAAAACAAAATTTTTAATACTGTTTCTATGCATATAAAAAATTCATGCACTTTATCTTTAACTTTTCACAATTTCTGCCGCAATTTTGATATTGTTCAACTAAAAGATAACCAATTGAACGATGATTAGAGAATATGAAACGATAGAAAATTTGAAATTTATATAATAAAGAACTATTTCGAGATAAGAGAGAATTCCAACTTCATTCATTCATTAATCTTTCTTATAGCAATTATTTTAACATATTTTTACAGCGCTTACGGTGTGCGCCTTACTTTCTGTTACTCTTATGCCACTTCTCCCGCGGATTCTTAGCACCTTTCTACTCGTAAATATATCTGGACCTCTTTACACTAAGCAATTCGTAACTGAATATTTTGTTGATAAAGAAAAGAATTTTTATTTAATTTTGCTACACACGTGCGCATCCTTTTACATAGGAGTGATTGCATTCTCGGGAGGAGGTTTGGTAGGATGTGCATTTCTTAAACACATTTGCGGACTATTTAGCATTGCTAGGTAAGAAACAATTGTAAAAATAAATGTAAGGATTGTGACTACGAATAAAATCATTCTTATCTTCCAGTATAAACTCCAGTAAGAGTTCTACATAATTTCAGTACTAACTTTATTTGCAGTTATCGTATAGAACAAGTAATGAAATTAAATATTCATGAAAAAACTGATGTGAGAAGAAAGGAGATGGAAATCGAGAAGAAGATAATTTGTGCAGTGGATATTCATCGCACAGCTATTGAGTGCGTTTCTTTTGCACATATATAGTAATCCTAAAACATTGGTAATTTTAAGGCCAGATTCTATAGGGTTCCTGAAGACAAAAATTTTAGTACGGAAAGGTCGAGAATATAATATATGTAATTTTTACATGTGAGACCATTGAAGTTTACTAATACCAAAACTAAAATTTGCGTGCTCAGGTATATCAGAATGTCATAATTATTGCAGGTAACTTTGGCACATCTATATATTTTCTCTTTTAAATATTTTGTGTATAAGTGAAATAAACTCTCTCGTGCTTTTTAAGGTTGTCTGAATTGTTTATATCTAGTTTCGAGGGACCATACTTTTGTGGATTGGTGGTAGTCATAACAAGTTTATGCCTTAACCTATACGAAGTAAGATTAAGTTAGAGTATGTCCTTTAACAAAAATACGTAATTCTTTTATGTATTCTTGATTGAGCAATTGAGCAGTTCAACAGAATATGTAAGCTGAATGGAACCGCAGATGTAAAAGAATATAAGTAGAAAAAAGATAAAAGAACATAAAAATTATTAATTTCACATGCGTATCTAAAATTTAATTCATATTATTTTCGAAGCTAAGTTTTAAAGAATTAATTTATTTAATATCAAAAACATATTATGTATTTTCCATCGTATCTATATGTTCTTATTCTTGTTCGAAAAATATTTTGAGACACATACGGTCTTCCTCTCACCTCTCAACACATGCACATGCACACATAATGCGCAATATGAGAATTTATTGTTTTAGGTATTTCAAACTGCACTGATTCGAGATAAAATAGAAGAATTTATATTACACTTTGGGTGTGCAGGTAGTTTACTTATATATTCGTTCCTCGGCAACTCTTGCGGTGAAGAAATTACAGAGCACTATAACGACATGTTTTCTTACGCGTAAGATATTTGGCATAGATATTTTAAATTCATACCTCGTACAATATCAATAGTTTAGCGAATATGTTAACATAACAGAATAGGACAAACATAATGTATATACGTTCATAAGTGTTAATGTAGTTAATGTAATGTAAAACATATAAGTATAACTTAATTTTTTGTCACCATCGTGTATTACGCATTGTAAATGATTATATTACTGATTGATTATTAATTTGCAGATATACTATTCGGTGGTATACAGCTCCCATACACATACAGAAAATGATATTGTTTCTGTTACAAAGAAGTTGTAAGCCTTACGGGCTCAAACTAGGTGGAATTTTTATAGCATCTCTAGAAGGCTTTGCTTCGGTAAAATTGTTTTATACATCGATATACATGTATAATAGAGCACATATTTTGAAAGCCAAATTAACGTTTTTATTACAGTTATCAACTACATCGGTATCTTACTTTACTGTTATATATTCTACACAGAAGTGATACCAATATCAATCACAGAATAGTAAATAGAATGGAAAACAAGTAGGTACATGTTAAATATGTCAGTTAAATATAAGAGACTGCAACTGCCCCGTTTTCAAATAACTTGTTGTGTAAAATTATCAATTTACTATTACTTTAATATTTACATACAATTAATATTATAATAAATAATAAAAATTTATACAAAGTTTATACAGAAAATAATTAAAATAATATTTCAGGAAATAAAATGTTATGCAATAGGATGGTGAATCATAGTGTGCGCGTGTATAGTATATCCGTAGCATGCACGCGCATATATTCTTGTATATTATATTTCTATATTTCTAAAACTATTTTTTTAATTTACATTTATTTACTATTTTACAAATTGAGGTCTTTTCGCGGAATCAAGCATGTATAATATTGTTATGTAACTAGCATTCTCGCAGATGTCATTTAAGCAAAAAGATCATTATTAGAATATGATTAGAAAAGAGTTCTATCATAACTGTATGTAAGATCTCAGAGTAACAACAGATAAATACATATGTTTAAAGACACATAAGCATGCTTCATAAAAAACTAAAATTTCTTACTGCAATTATTTATAATATAATAAAACTAAAACTTACAGATAGAGTATGTGCAATTATACAAGATCAACAAGACAACGTTAGCTCTAAAAACAATTATATGTTAGAAATGCGTGGAATAAATTGAAAAACATGAAGACGTACTTGGTAAAAATGTCAATTGCGCTTGCACGAACTTGCGTGCACTTGTACCATATCATGACTCTTTTTCTGTGAAAAATAAATATCCTTTGTACTTTTATTACGGCATCAAATCGATCGATTACTGGCCATAATCATGAACCTATAATACTCATAAATCCTATGTTTATATAATCTTTTTTCATTCTTGGGAATACAGTACCAAAGTTTCACCTATTTTGGGGTCACTCTATATAGTTATAATAAATATTATGTAACGAATACATGTTACAACCTATATAATTAAATATTAAATAGACTAAACATTAAAACACTGGGACGACTATATATATGTTGCAATTCAATAAATACGTGTTTTCCAAAAAATTTGAAGATGCACTTTAAAAAATTAGGAAATTGCATTCTCCTTTGATTAGTAAATGTTGCTTAAATATCGTTAAATAAACCTTAATGCAATTTGTTATTAATAATTTAACACTTTTTTGGTTATTGCAAATACTAATATTTTTAAGCACAGATATTTATGTCATAATAAATCCTATTAATAATAAATAATAAACAGTTTTCAACAAAAACTGTTATTAAAGGGTAAGAGAAAGAAGAACAATGAATTTCACATTATGAACTTGAGTATGCAGTTTTTGCGGATTATTTAATCTTTCAATTCAACATTTGTTTCAAAGGTAATAAGTTGTAGATATATATAATGATATATCATATGTTATATAATTACCATCACATCAAAACTAACGTGTACGTACGATCACCCAGGTAAAGCTCCTTTTAAGAAACATGCACACGTTACGAATGCGCGGACAATACTGAAGAACGCGAAGACGTACTGCTTGGAAAAATCAATTGCGCTTGCGCGAACTTCGGTCAAGAAATAATGGCATGACTATCTTTCTGTGAGAAATAAATATTTGACTGTGGTTACGGCGTCGAATCGATCAGTTAATCCACTTTTGTCACCCTCTTGTAAGTTGCGCGAAAATTATTTCTAGCATTTTTATTTCTGCATCATTTCGGTAGTATTATATGGCATGTTCTATAGAACTTCCATACTTTTATAGCATTTGTCCACTAATACGTAGTACGTCGTAGTTAATATTTCATGTTATCATAGGTCAGTACGTTTATGACAAATTTAAAAAATTGTCTAATTTTATAAAATAAGATAAATTGTTTGAATTAGATAATTCACCCCGTAGGTAATTCAGCTTATGCTAAAAGAGACATATTCTACAATATTCGAGATATATAGTTCAAAAAGTAAAATATATGAACTTCGATCGACATATCATTCTCAAATGCAGTCGGATGCTCGAAGAAGAATGATACGTATAGTTGAACATTTTAGAATCCCACGAATTTTGTTATTAACTGTTGGCATATGGCCTTACAACCAATCGACATTTGTTCAATTCCAATTTTTATTATTTTCGATTGTCTCAAATAGTTTTATTATATTTCAAGTATGTATATATTTTTATTTGTTTATTACTTAATGCAATATTACATTTTCCTATTATAATAATAAAACATTAGGTATTTTTATTATTGTAGCAATTGTTCAATGACAATATTCAAAATGTTCTTATATTATCGTTAGTTATTAAAAATATAGTACAACACAATTATTATTTCATGATCATGCATGTTTATAATATCATTATATTGGGTATCTCAGACTTAGCATGTAACTCGTTAATAGCAGATTCCTGAGTTCATTTGGAGACGAAAATCCTAATACTAAAATGTTGGATTGCTATAGTTTTTAAATGGTAAAAGTTTAAAGTTCACCATTCATGTGTCAAAATTTCGTGCGCTTAGGAACATCGCATCTCAAAAGGGCTGTTCCACAACATTTCATTCAACTCGATAGAAATAATAACAATTATAATAACAATAACAGCAGCCTCGATATTTTGACGTTAGGATTTTCGTCTCTAAATGAACCCCAAATGAAGAATTTACCATTAACGATAAGTCTGAACCATCCTGTATGTAAAAAGTAACTGGATAATGCATATTTCTTATATATAAATCATAATAATTGTTAATGTAATAATTTTTATAATTTCTGACAACAGATGATGCAAATTGGATTATACCTTAAGTTTTATGTCATAAGAGTTGTTACTTTTCTTTCTTTTTTTCACTTTTTATTTGTTTTGGGCAGATTTGTTAAATCTTGTTAGAAATGGTTTTGATATAAATTGTATTAATATCCGCGAACGTACATACAAAAATTAGATTTTTCTTAAAAATATGTTAAAAAATAATTAAACGTTATATTTAGGTTTGTCTATTAACAAAACTTACACTAACAGAAACTGCATTTTGTATAATTATAACAGATATGATAATATAATACGTACGCACTTTTTTTTAATATAACGCTTTGATAAATTTATTTAACTGCAGCTTACAGCGTTTCTTACTTCCGACTGTACTGTTGATCTTGTTATTAAAATTTTGTCTACAACATCCCTTCTTCTTATGGGCATAGTCCATCATATGTCTTATTGGATTAACACATACACTGTAAATTAAACTTTTACGTGAATACTCCTAAACTGTCTTCCGATAAATGATTCTTTATACATCATAAAAATATATAAATCCAAATTTTATCATAAGTAAAACATTTCTGATATATTATTAATACGATAGGTGAAGTATTTTGTGGAACGTCTCCAGCATATCTGTAATGAATTAAGAGACGAAAACGAAATCGCTATAATAAAGAAATATGCAAATAGCGCAGAATATATCGCGATTTTCATTACATGTAAGAAAATATTGAATACATCTATGCTCCTGCCTATCTTCCTCCGCCAGCACGCGCACTCAAGTTGTGTATAAAAAATATATATATATATATCATATGTGGATTGTCCCGTAAGTAATTTTGTGTCTCGTAGTCTCAATAATGTTATCTGAAAATTAATTTCCAATGTAAAACGCTAATATCAGAAAAAATAGTAATTATTTGATTGAGAGATGGGTAGAATATCATAAATACGATAAGAGATCCCAATCCTAATTATGAATTAATTAAAATTAATTTAATTAATTATTCATTAAGATAAAAAACAAGTTTTACTTATGGGATGATCTGCTAATATATGTTGTGTTTCGCTAAATAATGCCATACATTGATGTTAAAGTTTATGTTTATGTTTTACTTAATATTTTACTTAATGTTTTTATACAATGTTTTACTATTTATGTTTTTACCGTAAAAATTATAGTATAATTTTTATTTTTTATTTATTTTCCTGAATAATGAAGTTTCTTCTACTTGTTGCTTAACACATTCTTGTAGTTATTGGTTTACTTATATACTTATAATAATAATTTTTAATAATGTTTTTATACATAAAATATTCGCGCATTTTATTTTTTACTCTGTCACCGTTCAACTAAAAGATATCTGCAGTCAAACAAGTAAATAATTAAAGACGATCTAAATGATAGAAAATCTAAAATTTGCACGATAAAGCAATATTTTGAGCTAATAGAGAAAATAACAGCTTAATTTATTAATCTCTCTTATCAATTATTGTAAAATATTCTTACAGTGTATACGGCGTGCTGCGGATTTATTATTACTTTTACGCAAATTTTTCCGCGGATTCTTAGCACTTTTCTACTCGTAAATATATCTCGACCACTTTACAATGTGCAATTTGTAACTGAATATTTTATTGATAAAGAAAAGAATTTTTATTTAATTTTTATACACATATGCGCATCATTGTACATAGGAACGGTTGCATTCGCGGGAACAAGTTTAATATCATTTACATACTTTAAACACATTTGCGGACTATTTTGCATTGCTAGGTAAGAAACAAATGTAAAAATTAATGTAAGCATTGTGATTATGAGTGAAATTATTTTTATCTTCCAATATAAATGTAGAAATTCTACTAATAATATAACTAATAAATTTATTTATAGTTACCACATGGAACAATCAATGATGTTAAATATTCACAAAAAAACTAATCTGTGGAATAATATGGAGATCGACAAGAAAATAATTCATGCAGTGGATATTCATCGCACAGCTATTGAGTGCGTTTTTATTATATATATGCATATATGGTGATCCGAAGTCACCGGTAATATTTTTAACGACAGACATTTTCTATGACAAAATATTTTAGCAGAACTTTAGTACGAAAATATCGAAAATATCGAGGATATAATATAATATATATAGTTTTTATATGTGAAACGATTAAAGTTTACCAATACCAAAATTTGTGTGTTCAGGTATGTTATAATTATTACAGGTAATTTTGGGACACCTCCACTGCCGGCCAAAAGTTTCCGGACACCATCAAGATTAATGATTTAATGTCTGTATGTAGTAAAATAAACAACTAACTATGAAAAACATGAAACAAATTAAAAATTTAATATGGTTTAAAGAAAATTAGTTACATAACTACATTGTTTAAGCTGTCAAATTCAAATCTTCTTCTCGTCGAAAAAATCTTTTACCTTCTACACACGTTTCACCAAACGTGGCATTCTTTCGATAAGTTTTTCCAATTTTTCTTGAGGTAAATTTTTCGAAATCGTTTCTAACGTCTCCCACAGATGTATTTTTGATGTTGGCTGACGCTTTCGCACCTCGCGGTCAACTTCTTCCCATAATAATTCTATCCTATAATATTCTATAGGGTTTAGGTCAGGAGATTGTGGTGACCATTGCATAATTTTTAATTTTCCAGCTGCTTCTTTCTTCTGCAAATAATTTTGACACAGTTTTGAAGAATGCTTCGGATCATTATCTTGCTGGAATTCTTTTTCAGAGCAAGTCTAGCCGGTATATAATAGCAATGTTACGAAGAATGTGATGATAACCATGTTGGTCGAGTGTCCCTTCGATTTTATGCAAGGGACCAACATCAGCAAAACTAAAACAATCCCATACCATAACTGACCCTCCTCCGTGTTTGACTGTGGGCACTAGACAGCATGGCAACATTTTTTTGAGGTCTTGCGGCGAACAAAAATACACCTCTTGCTTCCAAAGATTTCAAATTTTGATTCGTCGGTCCAAAGGACTTTTTTAAAGTCATCTACTATCCAATTCTTGTATTCTTGAGCCCAGCGTAATCTCTTCAATCTATTTCCAGGTCGTAAAAGAGGTTTTGAGACAGCTACTCTGCCAAAAAGGTTTGCATTTCTCAACCTTCTTTTTATAGTACTTAGAGACACGTTTTTATCATGACCGCGATTAAAATCGGTTTGAATTTCTACAGCTGTTTTTCGTCTATCACGTTTGCTTATTAATGTAATTACTTTATCTTCACTAGCGGTTGTAATTCTTAGTCGTCCTGTTCTTTTGCGATCCTTGTTTGAAGCCGTCTCGCGAAAACGATTGATGGTATCTTGAACTGTCGACATCGGGATTGTCATTTTATTCGCTATTTGGCGAATGGATAGTCCTTCCTTATGAAAAGCATTAATAACAGCTCATTTTTCGCGGTCCAGAGGTTACTTTTCTTCTCATATCTTAGAAATAAATGGAAAAAGGTGTCAGATTATAAAGCATTTCTTTAAAGTTATAAAAAATAGTTCAAAAATTCTTTGAAAAATAAAAAATTGTAATTAGTACCTATGAAAACGTGCACTTGACTTTGGTCGGAAAACAGTTAAGAATTAATTAAACGTGCTTCAACAGATCTAAGTAAGTAGAGCTAAAACTTAACACTCGGCGTTTCCATACTGACAACAATGAAACAATTGCACTACATTGTTCAGATATGACAATTAATAAAGGGTGTAAAAAATATATGAACAATAAGTTTATTGTGCATTTGTAAAAGTATAATAGATTTCAGTTCTTTGAAACACAATTAATATCGGAATATTTGAGTGTCCGGAAACTTTTGGCCGGCAGTGTATATATTTCCAATTTTTTAAATATTTGTTGTATTTGTAAAATAAAATGCTCTCATGTTTTTTAAGGTTGTCTGAATTCTTTATATCTAATTTCAATGGAACATATTTTTGTGTAATGTTAATAAGCGTACTTTGTTTAAGCCTTAATTTATACAAAGTAAGTACGATTAAGTTACAACAAATCCTTTAACAAAGTTTTGCAATACCTTTATATTCTTTAATCAGCAGTTCAACAGAATATGCAAGCTGTATGAAAAAGCAAATGCAGAAAAATATAAGTAGAAAAGAGATTAAAAAAGTCATAAAGAGATAAAAATAATTTCACTTGCATATCCGAAATTTAATTCGTATTATTATTAATGCCCTAAGTTTTAATAAAGCACCAAAATTATTTAATATGAAACATTTTACATATTTTTCGTTTCATGTATATATCTATTATGAATATGAATATGAATGTATATCTATTATGATACGTCACTTATCTGAAAAATATTTTAAGATACACATACTCCTGCCCCCTCCCGGTCACACACATACGCGCGCACACATGATGCTCAATGTGAGATTTATATTGTTGTTCTAGCTATTTCTAACTGTACTATTTCAAGATGAAATAGAGGAATTTCTGTTACATTTTATATTTGCAACTGCTATACTTATACATTTGTTCTTGGCCAACTCTTGCGGTGAAGAAATTACAGAGAACTATAACAACATATTTTCAGCTGCGTAAGATATTTGGGATAGTCATTTGATATTCATAACTCGTACAATATCAATAGTTTGGCGAATGTATTAAAAGAGGAATATAACGAACATGATGTAGAAATTAATAATTATTTACATAACCGTAAAGCATGTACTTGTCTCTTAACTTTTTAACACAATCCTATATTTAACATTTTAAATGATCTTATTAACACGTTCCGTGCCACGCCCCATGCTGGACTTTACGTTCAGGCCAAAAGGAATTTTCGCTGAGAAACGGAAATTCTTGAAAAACTTTTTTGTGAAATCATGTATTGACATCTAAATAACATGTATAACGCATTTATTAAGCCGTGGGTCGTTTACGCCCCACGCGACGTGACGATCATTTTTTCCGACTTTTTTTCTTTTTCAAACTGCACATATCAAAATCAAGATTCGCCAGTCATTTCGTTGCGCGTCGTTGCGGAAACAATTAGCACTTGATTATAGTTGCTCTTTATTCAGTTCAGTTTATATGGTGTGGCTATAAAGTTAAATAAATCAGAGCAAGTAAGGTATGTATATTCTCATTTGAATGTTATAGATTTGCATATTTTTCCCTCAAATTTCAGTTTTCAGAAGAAAAGTATATAATTTTTTCTCCTTATAAACAGACATGTCATTGCAAAATGAAAATTTCTCAAACGAAAACTCTAATGTGTCACTCTCACAAGTAGTGAAACGCCATATTTTTTAAATTAATTCGGAAAAATCAAATTTATTGCTTTGTTCTGTAATGTGTCTTAAATTTTACACCTTTTTCTTGATAATCATGAGTTTATTGTATTATATATATATATTGTAAGACATACGTCAGAAGCGGCCTGAACGGAAAGTCACCAAAAATCGGTCCGGCACGGAATGTGTTAACTGATTATTGCTTTGCAGATACAGCGTTCACTGGTATGCGGCTCCTATACGGATACAGAAATTGATATTATTTCTGTTGCAAAGAAGTTGTAAGACGCACGGTATCAAACTAGGTGGAATCTTTATAGCATCTCTAGAAGGCTTTGCTGCGGTACAATTGTATTAGATACCAATATACATATATTATGACACATATTTTAAATTTCAAGTTACCATTTTTCATTATAGTTATCTGCTACATCGTTATCTTACTTTACTGTTCTATATTCTCTACAAAAGTGATATCACCCATCTTATAGTAAATTGAAAGTAAGTAGGTAAACTTAAAGATATAAATAACAGTAACTGCTCCGTTTTCAAATAACTTGTTGCGTAAAATTATCACTTTACTATTAATTCAATATTTACATAACAATTAATAGTATAATAAATAATAACAGTTTACACAAAGTTACAGAAAATAATCGAAATAATATTTGACTAAATAAAATGCGACAGCGTTATTGAATCACACTGTGTGCGTATGAGAGTGCGCATGAACTTGTATATTACGGTTCTATATTTGTAAAAGAGTATTTTTTTAATTTACATTTATGTAATATTTTACAAACTGAGGTATTTTCGTGGAATTTACCAAACATCTATAATCGTTATGAAACTAGCACTCCCGCGGATATTATTATTTAATCAAAAGGATCATCATTAGGATATGATAGAGAATTATCATATCGTAAGATGATCTCACGGCAAGATAAATGCTGTATAAAAAACTAAAATTTCTTACTGCAGTTATATATAACAACAAACCTGAAAATTCCAGATAGATTATGTGTGCAATTGTACAATATCAACAAGACAACGCTCGTATGAGAAAACAATATGCTAGGAATGCATGGAATAAAATGAAGGACGTGAAGACTGGTTGGAAATGTTAATTGCGCTTGCGCGAACTTTTATCAAATTATGACTATTTTTCTGTGAGAAATAAATATTCGTTGTGTTTTTATTACAGCATCAAATCAATTTGCTAATCGCCCATAATCACAAACTAAATCCTATGTTTATAATTTTATATGACCTTTTTTCATCCCTGGGTAGAGTAGAATACGGTATTAAAGTTCCACTTATTTTGGTGTCACTCTGTACATAGTTATAATAGATACGATATAATACGTATACATCTTTTTTGGCATAGCGATTTTGATAAATTTTTTAATTGCAGCTTACATCATTTATAACTTCCGAATGACTATTGACCTTATTATAAAAATTCTGTCTACATTCTGTCTATATTCTTTCTTAATCACTTTAATCGCTTTAATCACTTTAAATGTACTGTTGTCGCAGAAGATTCAAGTATCTGGATAAACTCGCATGTATTCACTTTATTTGCGGAGTCGTCGAGTCGTGGAGACGCGAACGGTTCTGTGTGCGCTCACATTCATAACGGGAGAAAGAAACAGTACTCCAGATACCGCAGACGGAAAACGCGGCCAGTACTGCGCGTTTCCGCGCGAGGTTTACGCCGCGAATTCAATTTTCATTTACTTAGGGGAGAGACGACGTCTCTATCTCGCGTATTCGCGAGTGGAGCCGCATTCCTGTGTGCGCACCGATGTCTCCGGTTATATTACATTTCCAAACGAGGCGCATCTCATACGGCATTATCTGGTCGCCTGGTACCAGCACGCAGCACCAGGACGCTGCACCGTGGAGGTAGAGTGAGAGCAGGAATGCGTATATCTGGAGGCAAGCAGAACTCCGCTCTCGTCCATGCGACGTGGAATCGCATTACCGGCAACCGCCTTACCTCGGGTACGTAGGTACGTGTAGGTACGTACATAAAATGCCGCCGATCCAGAAATACATATCTTCGGTATCCCGCGCAAATCGAAACGAATCGCATGCGTGATCACGGATGTGCGCGAGGAATGCCGCAGGATCGCGGCCTTGTCCGCATTCTCGCGAAATTCGAAATCCCAAGGAATTCTAATTTCACGGAATCTATTTTGCTCCGCGCGTCTGCGTCGAGTCTTACGTCCTGCTGCTTTCTCCCTCGTTGACGATGGAATATTAAGTTGTCATTTTTTAATCTTTAATTTATGGAAATTAACGTTAAGATTTTTTAATTTTACTGAAATCCTGTAATAGTTGCAGTGTAGATTTTCCTGTAAAACGTCATGTCCTCGTATTCCCAGTGTGATGACACGAGCGGGTCGTTTATCGATACTCCTTAGGAAGCTGAGATACTGCTGATTGATTGAAATGTTATAGAACTTAACGGCACTTGAGCAACTGAAGAGTCTGATGTCGTAAGGGAATAGCGCGATGAGAAGAGCGTCACTAACTTTATGTAAGTTCTGGAACGGTTAATGAAGGAGGTAGGCGATGTAAAGTTTGACAAAGCTAACGATCGTTGAAGTCTGGTGGTGAAGCTGAATACCGCTCGATGTGTAAAAGGGGATGCGCGCATATAAGAGAAAGTTACGAGACTGATGTTGGGATGCAGAATAGTTTATCACAATAGAACCACAGAGATAATTTGCTGTTTTGATTTAACTGCGGAAATGCAACTTTCATCCATAATATAATTTCGTTTCATGGAAAATGAAATCCTTGTCGCAATCTTTACAATCTCATATATGATAAGTAAACGGCAAGGTTTTTGGATTGAAATTTCTGGTTTAAAGTTTTGCATGATTATTATCAATCTGTCAGTCTATAATTTAGGGTATTTTAGTATCTAAATATTAATTATTATAAAAAATCGGAGATATCCTATTCTAAAAGAGGCGTGTTAACTTCGTGAAGTTCTTTTTTATCGAATAGTTGAGGCCTCTTTTCCGCGACGCTGATTAATTATCTCGATTCGCGTTGTGCGTTATGTTCAGTTTAGATTACCATCGCGCGGCTGTCTTCGCGTGGAGGTTAACAATTTGGTAGAGTGTGATAATTGTGCATATAATAAATAATAGATATTATTATAAATAAGATATTATTATTCGAAAACATTATTAATATTGAAAAATAAAATAGCGCGCGCCTGTGTTGTACTAGTATATTTATAACAGGTATGTTAAAATTGATGTAAAAATTTTTAGTTTTATTTAAATTAACTGTATATATACAGAGCTAGTTTAAATAAAATAAAATACATATATGTATATATATATATTTAATATTTAAATACATATATATATATATATAATATATATATAATATATATATTTTTGTACGCGCACTATGCAGATAGCCCAGATTATCTCAAGAAAGCATTTGAATTATTTATTGTGACGTTAATCGTAGCCTGGCTAACGTAAGCTTTAACCAGGCATGATTGTTTATAGGAAGATACCTATTTCCTAGTTTGTGAGCGTTTCAGCCAGCGTTGATTAACGTTGTCGCCTGATGAGGCTTCCGACTTAGTGCGTCAATTATATCAGAATCCCTTTCGCCGCAGCTTGATGTACTTACCGCAGTGTTTAAAGCATAACATTCTAGTTTGTACATAGTTGTGTCAAGATTATATTGATAATTTGCCTCCTTTGCATTCATGACTTGCATTCAAAATCTATGCGAAAAATGTCTAATATACAATACATATATAAAATTAGTCGCAGTCATTAACGCTCGTTAAAACTTTATTTAAATACTTTTACTACTAATTCTACATTACTAGAGAAACAACTAAAAAGTATAACAATTTTCCTTTTTATTAAAACTAAATCTGCAATCAGAAATGCACAACAAAATTTTCATGTATGATTTTTCCTTAGCATTACATTTTACTTTTAATTTGACATTCCAAAGTTAAAGAAATAAGGAAACTCTCAATCTCAAAGACTCGATAAATTTCTCGAAGAGACCCTAAATTATCCTTAAATTATTAAAGAACCTCGATGTGAATGATCGCCCTCCGTGCCTGTCGAGCTTGGCCACCCCAATTTCCTATCTATATTCATGCGGTTCGTTATCGTAAAATTGGTGTCCACGAGGTTGGCTCCGTTCACGAACAGCCGATAACCGTCCTCTCGTCGTCCTGGGGAAATAGGACGGTGACCTCGTATTGGATACGAGAGAGGCTCTCTCTGGCAACAGATATCCTATGTACTTATACACGTTTTACTCCGCACGGTGCTAAGCGACATCGATAATCTACGACGGCGTTTCTCTTATGGCGTTTCTCTCGAGTCTCCGTGCCGCAATTCCGCAGAGTCATTCACGATCCCGCTGCACCGCGTTCAGCATGAATAACGAATCTGCGACTCGTCTCGTGTAATCGAATCCGAGAGATGTGAAGGCGCGATATATGCGTATATAGTTGAGTTAAATTTAAACGATATTTTTTATCCTTTGTTCGGTATAAAATATTAAAAGCACTGGTAAGCCCTCTTGCGAGAATATTCATATAAAACATCAAAAGCCAATTTATCACGTGTATATATCTATAATCCATATAAAGATTGGATTTCAATAGTAGAATATTTCATACGTACAGATTTTTCAAACTGCAAACATTCTATCATGACGATGAGTCAAAATGGCAATATATTTTTCGAATTGAAGTTAAATAAATAATATATAATTGCTTGTTCCCGTGTTGCTTCGTATTGAAGAAACACCGAAGTTATTAACAAATATTAATTTATTTCCTGCGTATAAGTCGTGCAATTTAGAATGATATATTCTAATTTGAAACATTGAGAATTGTACTTGTTTGTGCGTGTACTTGGATACGTTTTATTGTTAGATACTACGAGTTGGGTCAGTGTCGTAATTTCGGCGACATAGCGCAAACCTATCTACGACTTTGCGACAAGGCGACTATTATCGGGCGTGTCTAGCAGTCGTGTACACCACCAGGACGAGTCATACGATTGGGAACAAGTCTATATAATCCCAAAACCGAGGGAAATTGTGCGGGAACTTTACAAGGCATTTGCAACTGAAAATATCAAGTAAAAATCAAACGAACCGAGCTGTTTTAAAGAATTTCTTAAATCTTCTAAAATTTTTATACAACATTGTGCAACGTGAGGTGTAATATCATTTGTAAGAAATACGATTGTAAGTACGTCATGTTGACACACGCACACGACAATAGGCAGCACTTGCTGGATACCTTTGTCCAAGTAGCCGAAATACTTTACGCGAGGGCGCGTTGTCAGCGAGCGCTTGAGACGAGCTAGTCGCGGAAGTCGGAGCGAGCAATCTGAGATCGATAATCAAATGAATAGGTAGTGCGAGAATCCATAACGAGCGAATCATCCTTTGTCTGTATCAAGTTCGGTATTAAATATAAGATATTGTTGGTGTTGCTAAATCACAAGTATTCTGACTATTCTCCATTCAAGCTCCCGATCCAAATCTATTCCAATAAGAAGAGATAATTTATAAGCATAATAACGGCTTATAGAGATAAAAAAAGAAAAAAATATTACACATTATATTACTAAAAACTCATACACGCATATTAAAGTTAAACAAGAAAGTATTCAGACATCACTCTCAATATCTTCCCGATTTTGAATTACTATACGCTTGTGTGTGAGAATTGCACATCTGCTATCCTGTTGTACATATTTCACGTCGCGTTTCGCACGTATACGAATACCGACATGCACGAATACCGAGCGGAATGCAAGTTACTCGAATAAAAAGCGCATTTGTCGCGCGCGCCTGCGAAGAAATGAAATACCGAACGATATTTCTTTCCTATCGATAGCAGCCGTTCGTTGCGAGCGGCGCGCGATGGTTGTTTAGATTTCTCGGTTCTCGTGCCACCCGCGAAATTCCATCACGCGATCGTAAGAAAGTTCGAGAGCTCGTGAAACGCGTCGTGCTCAGCTCGCTCGGGTGTGAAACACGTTCGAGACGGGCAAGTTTTTATAACTTTACGGGCGCAATCATTACGATCGGTCCAGCGGTCCAACGAGATTCACGAGTGACTTTCGACACGTCGTTGCCCTATCGTAGATCGAATTGGAGAACGGGGGTACGTCGCTGCGAGATGAAAATTTTTCCGAAACTTGCCTGGTTTCATGTGATCCCGCCTGTCCGTTCTATTTTTCACGCTGGTCGCGCGTGTGGAAATGATTGACGCGTAACTATAGTGCAGAGACGATATCGCGGCAAATCCCGGAATTTTTTTCCCCCTTAATCCCCTGATGCCCTCTAGGGGGCCAAACGATCCCTACAGCTTTACATAATCCTCTTATCGCGCATAGAGCTTAGCAAATGTCGACTTGAGAGTATTATTTTGCTCTTTATCGGATTACATCGTGCAATTACTGCAAAGAAGACGCAAACGCGACGCTGTGAAATCGTGAAAACAATGTTAGAAATTCGCGCGATACATGAGAGCTGCTCGCTCCAGTGAAAGATGCGTTGACATTTATGGCGAAGATCTAAAAGCACGTTGCGCCTCTCATGCACGGTGCGCCTGTGATAATTTCCGCGCAGCGGTGACATCGCGCGCGTTAAGCTCGATCGGGGCTGCTCGCATACGCGTACAGATAGTAACCACCCCCGTCGGTTCGCTCGGCGCTCCCGACGAGAACATGCGGAAATGGCCCGCGGGATTCCATGTCGCCTACATCGCGTAATCGGAAACAGCGCGAGCGCGCGTTACCCCTCCCGTGGAAGGGGAGAATCCGGGAATCCGCGAGGCAGTGGTGCAACGAATAAGCGCGTATGCAAAGCAGCCGACGGTCCGCGGGTTTGAAGCTTAATGAAAAATCGATGCGGGCTGTTCCCCGAGCGCGCCGACCGTTATCCGAGAGAGGATCTAGGAGGGATGGAGAACTGGAGGGATGAATGCGGGGACCGCCTCAGTATAAGTGTCCGCGAGCACCGAAGGCCAGTCGGAGGGGGCTGGATGGCCTCTCGCGCAGATAAAAATCCCGCAACTATGCAAATTCCTCGGCGTTGAAATCCCGCGGAGGATTAACAGGACCGGGACCTCGTTCTCGAGAACGCGACGCGGAACTCACCCTTATATCCCGCTCCATCGCTGTGCGGTCGTCGCGCCCGCGCTCCTCGGAACCGCGGAATGTGCACGAAAGGCATTTGCGAATTCAGTGACTCATTGGGCTCCCGCTCCTAATGAGAAGGCATTAAACCACGGAAAATAAGAATTATCACGGGTTATTAAACTCTTCGGGGCTCTCTGCGCTTATAAAGCTCGTTTATTTCTCGAGTCCTATTGTTTTTAGTTGTATCGCGATGATATAATCGAAAGAATTTCGCAAGAGAGATTTCGAGTTGAACGAGAGATAACGGCAAACGAAATCAATTACGTGCAGCAAAATATCGATGAGGCAGTGAAGATGAGAGTACTTCGATAAGTAGGATGTTTCGATAAATCTGATTTTAATAAGTAAAAGGTCGCAGAGGGAGAAAAAGAAGAATAATTACATCGTCGTAGTAATTAATACAATATACATGTATGTTACACGTGACACTGAAAATTAATTGCGTCGAAACCGCAGATACTCAGAATGCACATTGTGAGACGTTAATATTCTGCAGCGAAATATCTTTGCGCTACGGATGTTTGTCTATTTCGGTGACGTTTATTACCATGGTGCGACGAAGGATGCATTCATTTCCGGCTATTATCCGGTGTGCAACAAATAGCACTTTATTTACAAGGGAACGACGCGGCGACGTCTACGGACCTTTATTAATGAGTCGACTTGTCATGTCGTCAACCCTCCTCCCCGCTTGTCGGGAATATTTATTCGCCAAGTCGTATTGCAAGACTTTCTGTTCCCCGCTAACAATCCGATTAAAACGTTCCTTCTCTCGCTCCGTTCTCCCGACACTCTTATGCAAGCGTAATTTATTGTTCTCTCTGCTCAAGGGGGACCGACCGCGCGATGAAACTTTCTTTCTACCATTTTCGAGACAAAATCTTCACCACGCTGTAAAGTCGAATCACGTGAAATTAATCACGCCTGTCGCATATAAAGTCGCACATAAGGCACGATCCTGTCCGTTACAAGTCTTTTTCATGAATAGCGGAAGACATAAATCGATTGTATTAAATTACGCTCGGGAGTAACAAATTGTCTGCGATTATTCCAGGAAGGAGCAAGATAATGGGAATAAATTTGTATGGCTGCTTTTTAAAAAAAAGTTCCGTTATTTTTATGGTCCCTATCGTGATCTACAATTTCAATTTAAGTTAAATAACCGTGTATTTTGGTATGCAGATGAACGTACTCGAAGACTTGTGCCACGAAGTTTCTTCGAAAGTTATGCACCCTTCTTCTTCCGGCAGCGCTGCTGAGATCTTTGTAAAAAAAAATCGTGGACGGAGAGTTATTCGTTGAAAAATTTAAATGATTTCTGTCATGAAACGTTTTGGATATTTCGATCTCGCATTACTGTCAAGCGTTGTTAAATTCCTCTCTGTTATTTCTCTTAAGATAATTTCTTATGAACAAAAATAATTTACAATTCTACACACTGTGTGCATGTTCTGCAATAATCGATACAAAATTTGTATCAATTATTTGTATATTGTTATTACATGAATATATATTCTTATACTGTATTTTTATCTACGATAATTTCTCTATATATAAGTAATATTTCGTGTTATTACAATCAACAAAACTTATAACATTTCTGCTATTGCTGTATAATCGTGTTTATCTTAAAAGTAAGTTATCTCAAAAGTTGATATTATTGTTATCATTGAATTATTATCTCTATATGTCTGGAATATAACGATACCTATGCTTTACTCTCATAACAGTTTAATTTTACTTTTAGGAAAATAACTGTTCCAACACATCGAAAGCGTTTCATATTATTTACTATTTTGTAGGTACCTAAATATTTTCACTCTTTATTGACAATTATTCGCACTTGCTATCCAATGAATAAAAACTTTGCTATCGACAATTTGCAGAAAGATGACAAAAGTTAATAGAATTCCTGTAATTCCGAGAGTGCAATTCTATGTAATCCCACGAAGTGTCATGCTGTCGAACATATCACGCATTCCGACAAAATGCTCCGTCTGCCGATATTCCAATAGTGCTACTCCAATTTGTGAGCTGCTATTGCCTATTAATAAAACAGCGTAAACATGCTTTTATCCGTTATTCAATACATCTATTAATCTAAATAATTAATCAATTAAGCAATGAACAAAATACGTTCTTTCGCCCTCTTCATTTATTTTTACACAAAAGTATAATATTTATGGTTTCTTATACCATCATTGATGTGTATATTTTAATAAGAAATCAAAGTAGAAAAATAATGCAATTAAATATTAAAATACGAACAATTTAATATGTTTAAAACTGTTTTCTTATACGCACTACCATGGTGAGAGAAAAGTTATTTTGATTCAAGAATATACATATAAGTATAATATAAAATAAATAAAATAAAATAAAATAAAAGGAATATAATTATAAAAGGAAAACGTGACATCAATTATGACAGTAATGTTTCAATAATTCTGTTCGAATCTGCGAACTATGATAGAGACTATCAATTGCTTATGATACTTCTTTAATGGCAGTTTTATTCTCATCGAGTCAAATCTAAAAGAGGATAAAAAACGTCGATATGAAGATTTGAGCGAGCAGGAGGAGGAGGAAAAGGAGGAACGACCGTTTGAGTACGAGAGGATTTCCGCGGCAACGCGTCGCTAATTTTATTAAAAGTAGTAAAACGCAGGGCACGAAATTATAGCTTCGAAACTCGCTCCCTTAATTGAGGAAAAAGTTTGGATAGCGCCGCAGCGAGTTCCATAAATGGGGCGACGTCGCCCATAACTGAACTCGGCCGGTGCGATCGATTTGCCATGCGGACCAAACTTTCATCTCATCAGCCAAAAATGGTGGTATCATCGGTTGAGCCTGGTTGCCGTTATGTTTCGCGAAAATGCAAAATTAACCGGCGCGGCGCAAGATATTAAAGCTGTGTTCCGATATTCACTGCTAGTAATGAAAACCTATATATATAGTTCACGTTAAATATATGATAGATTTACAATACTGGCAGTGAATATCGGAATGCCGTCTAACTATCAACTACTTTAATGTTTATATCACAGTTTAATGGCGGTTGCAACGTGTTAGTTACTCTCATTAGACAATTAAAGTTGCAAACTGATATCACAATAGCTTAACATTATATAAACAATACATCAATTTTTAAAAAGAAATATTTTAAGTGAACGTAAAATCTAGTCGTACAAAATAATGCACAATGGAAATTATTACTATATTAATGACATTATCTTTATTCCCCGAAAATAGGATGAATTAATAATACGTATTCTACTACTCATATAATATTAATGGGATAGTTGATGTTGCAACAATAGCATTCATCTATTAACCATTTTGCTCGGGTGTTTCAATTCAATCGATCGTGTGTAAACGCTCGACAGCTTCATTTGCTAGTGGTAATTAATTCTGCATAATTTAGAGCGGTAGCCTAAGTCTGCTGACGGTTAAGTAGCATGTCAGAGCGCGTAAACAATTAGGGGAAGCAGAGGCCCTACCGATATAATGCGAACATGATAACATCGTTCAGAACTCTTAAGTGCTTCCCTATGAGTATCTCAGACTGTAGTTTGGTGTCTCGACTTAGGCGGATTTTCGTAAGCGGCTTTGTAATAGAATCCTTTGCCGTCGCGTCGCAAACTTAGCCCCTATTATGAGCAATTTTTCATCGTTTATTAAATGCGCACTATAATGCAATAGACGCGAGGGGAAAATATGTATTCTTATTTTTCCTCTAACTGCAACAGAAGTTTAGATCCTCTCTTTTTTGCATAGTGCCTCTCTTCCTCTCTGCTGGTTTTTTTATGTCATTGGAGATGCGATACATGAGATTGTAAAGGCAAAATAGCGGACTGCGTCTCTATTTTCCTGTCGATTACACAGATATTCCATATTCCTGGCCTACTTTCGTCTGCTGCTATTTTTAAATTATTTTCGTCTTGATTTTTCCTGAACGCAATTTGGCCTTTCTCGTGTAATTTTGATTCGTATTGTTATACGGGGACGCGAAAATGTTTCTAATGGAGAAACATTCATAATACAACATTAAGCAAGTCGTTTTATACTGCAAATGTGAAACCCTCTTTTTCTCAGTTATACTGTATTAGCGAGGGCTATAACCGAGAATTTCAAGTAGATTTACTAAGTAATGAGGATTCCCTTCTTAATGAACTTTGCCGACTCGTAAATTTATTTTAATTCTAAGGTCGGCATACCCTGTGCATACCCTGTAGCGAAGAAAAATAGCAGAAGTTGCCGGAGAGAATATAATCGGCCATTGTAAGACTTACGTGAGACGTTGAGAGACAACAGGGGAAACGGGAAACTCACTACATTAAGTAGTGACTCGGAATGAAAGGAAGTCCATTCAAGTCATACAAGGGTCATCGTGGTTTCTTTTATTAAATCATCTTTTATTAAATCATTATCTGGCTAAAGAGTTACTTTCGTTGATCAAACAAACGTTGCTTCATAAAGCAGAAATACGATCATGACTTTCTACGTCGCCGATTCCCGTACATCCGATCTTAATGCACGATTTTAAGAACTTTGTTATATGTTTGTTTTGCAATCTACAAAATAGGTTTCCACATTATCATCTGTGTCACATCTTTTTATTCTCAAATATGAGAAGTGTTGATAATTGAGCTTTTCTTCAAACGCAGATGTGGCACAACAGAAACGAGATGTTAGCTTCTTTCACGTTCTTAATTTTTTTAAATATTATTAAATCTTATTTTATAATTCATATTTAGCTACCATTTCATTTACAGTCCGACGTTCAACATATATTGCGAAAATATACATCGACTTGCCAATTTCATTCGGGTAATATTATACATAGCTTGCGGTTGCAAAAAATATCTACGCTATTGTTCATATTTGCATTTTTTGCGCCTGTGAAATAGGTACGTTTAATTGCACGCGTACATGCTCGCACAAAACACGATCTGATTTATCCCGTCGGGAGAAAATCCTGCGAACAGAAAAAGCCCAGCACTGAAAGAAATGCCGGAAATTGCAGCGACCGTAAGTATTCATAACGTTTGCCTGGCTTTTTGCGCGAGCTATATGCCGTTATATGCGCATTTTATTGGACGTATCTTGATTTACGTATTAATCGTTATATATTATCTGCGTTTCAAATGTCAGCTATTATGACATAATTATGTAGTTATTCTTGCCGCAGGAAATAATGCAGAAAGTTACATAATAGTAAATTTCGCTCGAAATATCACAGAGAATTAGCAAAAAGTGCTTAAAAAATATCATGATTCTTAGAATACTTCTTTAATAACTGTATTACGTTATTGTATTCTCTCTGTTGTATTTTATCATTAGTATAAATTATATTAATAAATATCAATAATATTTGCCGATATTTTAAACGAATATTGACAAACTTTCTCAATAAATTCTGAAGCAATAATTTTTACTACGTTACTACCTACTTTTTATGTTACCTCTCCGATGCAAAATGGTGCATCGATAGACGCTCGAGAACTGCTTCGTAACTTCGTAACTTCGAAACACTAACTGGAGGCAGTACGAAAATTTCCAAGTCGAGCACAATGAGCTTTTGAAGAAACGAAAGAGCTAATTATTTTGCGAATTATAAGAGCGAACGGGAACATTTGCGAGCGCGCCATGGCGGTGGCAGCAACGGCACCGTTGTTGTAATTGAAAAGCTCAAAACCGTAATTACGGTGGCATGCTCTCGGGCCAGGTAGCGCCCTTATGCGCGTCCCGTAATTGCATGAAAAGCTAACGCACTCCCATGGCGGTCCAGGCGAGCAGTTCCTCGCCTGGCATTTCGCAAGCTCGCCTGAGAGGATGAGAAAGCGGCCAGCGTTCTGAGCTGGCCCGATCCTAACGAGACACGTGTGTCCTGATTAAATCGGCTGCGACGTCTGCATGGCGCTACATTTAATGCATACTTAGAAGGTCCATCGTGGATGTGCGCGAATCTAAACATCTGGCGCAGATCGTTACAAGTTGCGTGGGGAACGAAGTAAATAAGTCTACTGTAAATAGTAGGTATTACCTTAATTATATGTATAAAGTTTGAAGTATCGATACCCTATGAAAGCGCCAATCTAGTTTCCAACTAGAACATTTTGACAAATTATGTGAGCGTGATAAAGCGTGTATATTTTAATAAAATATCTTGGAAATTTTACGAGTGAAAGAGAAGTAATTTGTTCGTGTATGCTACTCGTAAAGTAGGGACAGTTCCATCAGAAGAAATACCACGATTGAGTTGTTTGTCTGATGTGTCAGATAGTTTGGGACTCTCTTGTGTAATTTGCAATTTTATGAGCTCCGAGTCGATATGGATATATGGATGCACTGGAGAATTTATTCCAGGGAAGTATGTAAGTATTTTTGGAACTATAATCCTCAAATAAATGACGCTTTCAAAATCATAGCTAAGCATATAAATTAGATAAATGATATGATGTCGTTATCTCGCATTTTTATAACTTGCTTAATTTATCATCGATTTAATTTTGAAACAGGAAGCAGCAATTTCAGATAAAAACTTCAGAGCAACGCTGTCACTTCAAAGAGTTCTCAAACCTGTCAATATGTTTTTAAGAGACAAGATCTTATCATGACCAAAAAAAGGAGGGAAAAAACGTTTAATATAGGATCCTTGGGCAGTCTCTTGAGTCCCTCGACAACGCGTCGCCGTATGCCCATATTATTTCTTGTTCTTCATCCGGAACGCACGCGAAACAGCTACCCCGGGTCCGCAAAAATAAAGGACGTTTTGTTAACGCGAGAAGCGACTACATTATTCATGACCATAAAACTTCGCGATTCCATTCCCTACTTCGCCCTGCGCCCTTCCAGCCCCTGTCGATCTCCTTTCCTGTTGACGATTTTGCTACCATTCTCCATCGCGTATCCGGCGTCCGTGAAAGCACGGCAACGTGATCGGAAATCATGTAGTCGGGAAAATAACGCATCGTTACATTTGAATCGCACTCGTTGACAGCGCGGTTTGCGCTTGCATTGTTTACGCGTCTGCTAATGAACGCGCGACATGTCCCATTCGGCTATCACGTGTAATTATTCACAAGATTGGTCTTGTTTTATTGTCTCCCGCAAATCGACGATCTGTTTGCAGAAGTTTGTGTAATCTACAGAAAGCTATATTGTCTCGATATTCAGAGCTGTCAGACAATTAATATTGATAAATTAAGAAGTTTTATAACATATCGCTTTTATTATTTCGAGACAACGAAGTTATATCTACATATATTTTAAGTTTTTATTATATGATTAAATTAATTGCACGCAAATACAAAATGCATTAATCACGATTTTTTAATTTCTTATTAATTATATTTAAATTTTTTATATTTTATTACAATCTGTTTCTGCACATCTATTTCATTTAAACTTTAATATATAGACTTAGTGTAAGTTTTAATTTAAATTTCTAAGGAAAAGAGAAAAACTCTGCGTCAAATAAGATTCTAATTATTGGGTCGTCCGGAAAGTTCGTGCCGATTTTGAAGGAAAATTCAAAGGCAACATTTTTTTATGTCGATAAATATTTATTGTCTTATGTATGCACCGTTTTGTTTCACAACCTTTGTCCATCTTTCACGCAACTGGAAGATTTCATTCTCCCAGAACTTCTTAGGTTTCTCGGCGAAAAACTCCTCAAGGTGGTTTTTTATGTCGATCAAAGAGTTGAAGTTCTTGCCGCTAAGAGAATTTTGCAAAGACCTAAATAAGTGAAAGTCTGAAGGTGCAATGTCTGGTGAATACGGTGGGTGAGGTAGCACATCCCAGCCAAACTCCAACAATTTTTGTCGGGTAGTCAAAGAAACATGAGGTCTGGCATTGTCCTGATGGAACACGACGCCCTTCCTATTAGCTAATTCTGGACGTTTTTCCTGAATTGCTGTCTTTAATTCGTCCAGTTGCGAGCAGTACTTATCTGCATTTATCGTTTGGTTGTGTGGTAGGAGCTCATAATATAGGATTCCTTTCCAATCCCACCAGACACAGAGCATGACTTTTTTTGGATGAAGGCCGGCTTTCGGAATGGTTAATGCTAGTTCATTTCGCTTACCCCAGGATCTTTTTCGTTCTACATTGTTGTAAATGATCCATTTTTCGTCACCCGTCACTAATTGCTTCAAAAATGGTACGTTTTCGTTACGCTTGTACAGCGAGTCGCAGATGGAAATGCGATCCATTAAATTTTTTTCGGCCAAATTATGTGGAACCCATACATCATAGCGACTTACGTAACCAAGCTTCACTACATGATCGTGGACAGTGGTTTTCGATATTTTCAGTATCTCTGCTAATTCACGTGTCGTGTAGCGCGGGTTATTCTCGATCAGTGTCTTGATTTGGTCATCATCAGTAGTAGAGGGTCTGCCCGAGCGTTCTTGGTCTTTAAGGTTAAAATCACCAGCTCTAAACTTAGCGAACCACTTACGTACGGTTCTTTCAGCTAAAGCGCCTTCTCCGTAAACAGAACATATCGAATTTGTTGCTTGTGAGGCATTTTTGCCTTTCCAGTAATAGAAAAGCATCAAGTGTCTAAAATGTTCTTTGTTTTCTTCCATCTTCAAAAGAGTACAAAACTGACACGAATCAATTTATCTCAAAAAACTTTTTTCCTAAAGATGCGTTGAAATATCACCTTTAAGCATGTGTATATAAATCGTATGTTTTCAATAACATTGATATATTCAGACATGTTCCAACGTCATCTATTAAAAATCGGCACGAACTTTCCGGACGACCCAATACTTAATTAATGCATTTTTAGTACGGAAAGCAGTATTGCACTATTGAGAAAGCAAAGCACAGCCACAACTTTTTATTTTCCTCCCTGCTGATGATAGGAATGTCATCTTTATTATTAAAATTATTCTCGCAGTGGTAATCTTTGTCTTAACAGTTATATTACGTTTTTTTCGAACTGCCCCTGTGTATCCAAAGAGCGTTCCTTAAAAAACCGTTAGCGCTTTTATAAAGTTTTACTTTTAATATGATGTTAAGTAAAAATCACAACGTGCATCAGAACGTGTTAAAACAGCAGAGAGTTGATGACACGCATATTTTTTTATCTCCCTCGTGGTCGAAGCTACCTCTCACGGCATTCGGTATCGGAGTCTTGGAAAATCCAAGTGTTGGACTAGCTTCCCACCAGCCGATACATTCTCGAAAGGTGCCGCAACAATGTGAAAGAAGAAACCTTAAAAGTTACAGCAAAATTAGAGGACGGCTCCATTTCGCCATCGCTGTCGCGCAGTTTGTCGCTGTTCTCACGGTCCCGGTAAGAACTTTTCGTTTCCTTCTGGTGGTTTTTGGAAAATTGGCTTAACGAAAGTGAAACGAGCGAGACAACGCCACCGTTTGCGCGGCGAGTTACTTCACCCCCCCCCGTGGGTAGTTACGAAAACCTCCCTCGGACACGCTCGCCAAGCGTCGTCGCCGTAAGCGTAAAATATCACGAGGCGTCTCTTATACTTTCGCCAAGGTATTTCGGTATATTCTCATTTTCGCACTGGCGCCGAGGGACGTCCAGTTTTCGTGAGATCCTTTTCGTACATGCGATATACAAAAAACCAATGAATAACATATGCGCGTAATTCAACGCGCAAACTGCATTGCATATACGGAACTTTAAATTTCATTAAAAACATGTTTGATCACAAAAGAAATTTGTATGCAATAAAAACAAATATTTATAGCGGATTTACATATTATGTTTCTATCTCTAAAAAAGTTACATTATCCCTAGAATACTTAAATTAAATAATCGCCGTCTCATAAATTGCTTTAGAGTACATGAAATAAAATAAAAAATATGATACAATAAATCTATTACATTGTACTCTTCTAAAGCTAAATTTGTGAAAATTCCTCCCTCGTTTCAACAATAGACGTTTCCATTGTTAAGAAAGAATTATCTACCCAATCGGATTACCTTGTGAAATATTATTACTATCTTGACCGAAATATCGAAAATATCGAAAAAATCGGGGAATCATCCTCGATAATATACAAAGATTATCGTATAATGATTCACAGGGGCTCCGGATTTCTACGTTTTGAATAATCCCTCACGCAATGCATATAGAACAAACTGAACAATTGTCTTGATGGAACTATGCTATCGCATTATACGCCTTTTTGTCAACGCGATGCAATGGAGCGACGCGCATAATCGAATGTGCGCGTCCTCGTTAACTTCCGTTCCAGTTCGAGTTCCACGGTGGAAGACGACGGCTGTATTACTGAAAATTCCGAGACAGCCAAGCGGAATCGTAAAATAGTATTACCAACAACCGCGCTGCCGTACCGCGATAGCAAAGATACGAAGCGAACAAAGGCACAGCATTCACCGATGTTTTTCCATCGTATCGTAAAAAGACGGCGAGGCGAGACCGTCCAAACGACCATCCGCTCTTTCTGTTTGTCGAACGAGAGGGTTCATCGCCCGGGGGGGGGGGGGGGGAGCGAAACCTAGACGATGAGAAGAACACAGGACCTGACGTGAATTTCCAACATTTAATTTCTCCTCCTATTGCGCCCAACGTCGCAAACAATCGTTTATTAGTACTATACTTCCTCCCTCTTTTTCCCTTTCTTTCTCCTGGGCGACTATGAAGTAATTATGTCGCTAAGCAAATAGATGGATAACTGCCGTCGGTGCATGCATCGTAAATACCAACGCATATAACAAATTCGCATACAGATTGGTCACAATGTTGTCGATATTATAAATTGTTTAAATTTCTAGTAATTCTGCATTTGTCCTGGTCAAGACGGAGCGTAGCAAGAAGAATTTCTCATTTTATTTATCCGCTTTATTCGTTCCTTTATTTTGTTCAGAAAATTGTATCCTTTCTTTATATCTAGTAATAGATATGGTTTCATTCGCCTCTAATTGGATATTTTAAATAAAAGACTAGAATATTTGAGGTTTTTTGTATCAAATTTTATTTTTGTTGCATTTAGCAGAAATAAATTATTCAACCAAGTAATCACCATCTATATGATTTATTATCCATGATTAGATATTGTCTAATGATATTATCAATGATATTGTTGCCCGTATCGTGTGTAAATTAATTTGAAAAATTGAAAATCGAGAATTTTGACCCAATATCTCGCCGGAAATATTATTTCAATATTAAATTTCTTTTTTTATCACTCATTAATCAAGTTGAGAATTGCGATAATACTGAAGCGTTCGTATATCATGCCCATATCCCTTATTAAAATCCTAATATACGTTATTATTCGCAAGGCTTGAGTCTCGCATAATTCACATTACATTTCTGTTATACGCGTGTACACTATTGTTAATAGAGCTTGAATCTCGCGTAATTCGCATTATGACCGCGGTATACACCATTGTTAGCAAAGCTTGAGTTTCGTATCCGCCAGAACGCTCGTTATTCTTCGCTGTGCCATTTCGCCGTTGAATTACAGAGGGGAGATAAATTTTTCGAATCACCCTCGGTAGCGGTTTCAAACGTCCCTGAATGTGCGGCACGATTGCGCCCAGCTAGTATCGCCCGGTCGTAGCGATCGCCTTGTATTCCAAGGAGATTTGTTAACTTCTGGCAAACAGAAGTTTATCAATAAAATTGCTTTCACGTTGTAACATCGCCTTGGAGTTCCGCCAAATTCGTTCCGGATCCAGCTTCCGCTGCACACTTTGCAGCGGCCTCGCGATATGGCCGATGCGCCTGCATGCGACCCCATCGTGTATATTTAGAATGTACCGTTCGCTTTAATCATTTAGTAACTCGACATGGTAATTACGTTGTAAAACGCCGTGGTTAATTCCATGCGCAAATACCCGCCGAGTTATTATTTTGCGCTGAACGTTATTAATTTCCTGCCTTATATATAAACGAGTAAGCTCGCGGCCTTATATTACACATATTCAGAGAATTATTGTCATGTAGTACTGGATCTCACGCGACTGCCAGGAAATTCATGCTCCATTTCTTAGATTAACTCTTGATGTCACCATTTTTTCCCCGATAAAATGAGAAGAACGTTGCACGACAGATTTAATTCTGCCGCGACAGAAATCGATAATTTTTCCGAGCAATTTCAATTACGTCAAAGGGTATATCGCTCGCTGTGTATCTACTCAGGCAAGCTGACATTTTTAATATGCAAAACAAACTTCGCTTCAGCTAGATATGCTGAAACTGCGAATAACAGGATTCAGCGTCAGAAACGGGCTTCGCCTCGTTCGAGATAAGGATATTAGGGAGTTTCACTAGCGTTATAGACTCAGGGTCGTCGCATCGGGCATCAGGTAGCGGTAAGGGTGAAGCTTCGTGCGAGCAACGACGTCTCGTATCCTTAATCGCGCAAAGCGAGTTTATTTCGCGCATCAAGCAAACCGTGCGAACTTTCGAGACAGTTTCGCGCGACTCGATATGCCGCGCATACGTTAATGCGAAGCGATTTCCAGTCAACGATAGCAGTCTTTGCCTGGCTGCTCACGTAAGCTACTCCATAAGCCGTCTTTAGCTACCGGACTTCTATCTCTGTGTTGCCTTAACTTTGTTCAGAGTTCGAATTTCTTAGTTTGAACAGTCAATGCAGAATGATTACGCATATATAAATATGGACATAGAAATACCTTTAATGAAAAAATATTTGATATGCATATTTGTTACATTCTTTTTAAATTAGAATTTTGCAATCATTCTGAAATTTGGACACTTTTTAGTATTTCAATTGATTTTAATAAAACTTTGAAAATATACCACAAAATTTCATAATTTCTACTCTGAATACGAGCATCTTTATAATGCTATCATTTTATGTAAAACGCACTAAATAAAAATTTTTTTATAAAATTTTAATGATTTTAATGAGTAAATTTTAATGAGCCAAGTATTATAAAATAAGGGAAAAGCATTAAATTTATTACAATAACAAAGCAATATAAAATGCTGTCACATTCTCTCTAATATTAATATTATCAAAAATATTCGATCTCCTGAGAAATTTAGAGCAAGCGAAGGATGACAGAGTATCAACCGATTTCCGATTCAATTATGAAACTCACCTCGTTTGGATGCGTGGAAGCTATCTTGCGGCTGTATCACCTCGACCTGGGCACTGAGTCGAGACTTGGGTAGGATGTCCCGGTTGGCGTTGATCTTCTCCGCGGCGTAGCGAAAGGCCACTTCCTGCTTGTCGTCCGACGGATGAAACAGCCCGCCTGGGAAATCACACATCCATATTAAAGGGTGCTACTTTGACGAGATCCACGCGTGCACTCCTCCTTATTTTCCACCTACGACTACTATCGCAACGTTATACTTATCCAACCGCGTGTTTCCTCGTATAATCATTCATATCATTTTCAGTCACCTATACCATGTGTCGCTAAACGGTGACGATTTATAGTCTGTTCACGCTATAAAACGATCTTAAACCATATATCGCGTAGCTGTAATGTCTAATATATTTTAACTGAGACTTTTTGCGTCATAAATATTTTTGGAATAATTTCAATATCTTTGGAAAAAGAAGAATAAACAAAATGAATAACGGATTTTAAAAAAAACATATAGAAATAACGAATAGTTATACACGAAATATTGATTGATTATAATACAAAATCGATTTGAAATTCATAAACCTATATACGTAGAACAATAGGATGGCAACTCGATGTATCTATGTATGAAACAAATAAATTTATTTTTATCCGAAAAAATTGCTTTCAAAAATATCGACGGCGAACAACTCTACATTCCACCTGTCATTCCCATCAAGCATCCGCATCGTATAAGTGCCCTCGACAGTGTTCTTCGGACGGACCGCTGAAATTCCGTGCCTTCCAATTCATTCGGTCGGGAGAAATTGGCGCCATAAATTGATTTTAATCTCGTGTACGTCATAAAGTAACTGTACGAACAGCTGCGCCGGCTTGACTCCGCGATTTATAGAATTTGCGGGATAGATTTACGTCTCTCGTTAGCGAACCGCTATCGATTCATCTCGGCGCGCCTCGTAAGGCCGCCCAATTCGTAAGGCTGCATTGTTGACAGTAATGAGCCTAATAACGCGAGTGAGACTGAAACACCGTGAACAGCGCACGTGGGAACGTGATATAAAGTGATAAAAACACCGGGGATATTGTCCCTAAACAAGACAGGAATATCCCATGTGATTTTTTCGCCGGGCTCGTAGGCAGAAATAAAATTAGTACCCCCATAAAGCTTCCGAAAAACGGTGGCTGAAAGGGAGAAAGGACAGGAGATGTGGCTAAAAGCGTGCAAAAACATTTCGGTGTGTAACGGCCGGACTTACCGAGCAATCAACCAAATTTGTACTGCAAATATCGCTAAACGTCGTCCGGGTACATGGTGGGACCATGGTATACCGAGCCGCAAAAACACATTGCAAACATTTTGTTGGAAATTTATGGTTACCTAAGTCAGAGTCACGTTCTTTTTCCCGGGTGAGCCATGAGAAATTAATCGAAAATCAGTCACCAATACAAACGTTAATTAATCATTTCGCGTAAAATGATTGAGGCCGATTGTCTTTGTTCTGACCATTACAACGTAATAAAAAGCGGTAAATTAATTCCGTTGGGATACATCGAAATCCGAGCTCATTCCTGGTATTTCATGTATCGAGTCTCGGTTTAATTACGCGCGCGAAAAGCAATTCGCCACCGCCGCTGGTTTATGCAAATAAATCGCGAGAACTATACACGACCATGGTGCGCGCCGCTTTTAATTTTGACGTCAATCTGATGGGCCGCGAAGCGCGTTTGTAATAACGTTGAATCCGACATTTTGTAACACACTTGCAGTAACATTGAAACGCGAACGACTGATGTCGCTACCCTAAAGCAGAAGACTGCTCATAGTTACTAATTGCAAACAATGCGCTAAGCTTTTGCAACACGGATTTTTCTCGCTTTCTGCTAATTTTGCAACATTTAGAAAAGCGCGACTGCGAGCATCTTTCTCTTTCACTTTTATATTTCATAAAATAAAACTTAACGACTTTAACAAAACACAACAAATTTAGCTATGTATGTGTGTGTGTATATATATATATAATATTTTTAAAACCTACATTTTTTCGTCTAGTAAAAGAGGACTTTAACTTCTCTCCATGCTGGTTATTGAATCTGCAAGTGCAATTTTTTATAAAGAAAACCTATGCGATATTTCCATCAGCAATAATGAAAAATGTACTGCAGATAGAAATATCGCAGAAACGATGAAACAGTCACGATAGATATCGAGCGAGTGAAGAAACAAGAAACGAAAGCTGGAAAAATTAGAAAGTTAAGAAACGCGTAGCATTTAAAATTCAATCGGCGCAATGTGATCAGAGAGAATTTCTGTCTCGGTCTCCTCTCGTGCAATACTTCGGTATTCGCTTTTTCCAGTTTCATCCTTTCTGATACAGAAAGTATTGGCCGTACACGCTATTGGTACGCCGTGGAATAAACGTGGGGATGTAGCCCGACCGAATGTATCAAAACTCGCAACAAGTACGGCAAAGCATCTCCCGTGAGCTTGGCGGTGTACATCGATCCTTTTCCACTTCTCTCTCGCTACTTCGTAAAAGAAAGCGCTCGGAAATCGAGTGCAACGAGAATTTACGTTTCGATAAAAGTCAGTAGTACAGTCGAATAGTCGAGGCACATCTCTCGCATTATTCATGTATACCGTGTGTCCGGAAATCACCATTTTTAGGATTACTATTAAGTAATATTATTAATATTAAGTAATATTATTTATATAATTGTTTTATTGTGAATCCATGCGCAAAATACGTGAACTACGGTTGTTCCATCATATTTACAAAAGCAAGAGCGGAACGTGGGAAGTTACAGATGAAGCGCTTTTATCATTAAATAAATTTGTTTTGCAGAAGATATGTAAACGCGTGTAATGGCTTTCGAATCCAGAAATACCACAGTTCGTATAGAGGCGCATTATCGTAATAACAATAACATTATTGATTTTATTTTTGAACAACGATATATAGTGTGTCGAACGAAAGCTCTCGGTTCCATTAAATAAATGAGATTTTATTTCCTATTGGAAAGACGGTATCGACAAAAATCACTGTGCTTTACGATCTCGTGTAATCCTCTCTATATATAATAGGGATTTAAATATACATAACATAGCTTTTATATGAAGGCAACTATATGCGTTTTTATGACAAAATCAAAAACATATTTTTAAAGCTCCCCCATAAAAGAATGGTAATATTTTGCGTGTTACGAAAAAAAGAAAACAAAACAAAAACGTAAATATTCATTTAATAATAAATAAATAAAATGAAAGAAGCAGTTATGTATACAATATTGAACGCAGAATGCAACAAATTTCGAATTACATACATGGCTTAATTAATTAAGAAATATTATCAATTTAGAAACAAAAAAACAACACACCTCATTAAATTGTGTTTAAAAATAAATAGCATTATTTTCTTTACTATTTAAATATTTAAAAATTTCTTAAACATAAAATGTATAAAGCTATTAATTGTTACTTTAGTGCAAAGGATTTTTAAATAAAATTAATTGTGTTTTAAATAAAATAAATTGTGTCTTTTATATACCTATGCATTGCATCCGTTTACGATTTCACGCAGATTTCCGCGCTTTTTAAGCAAAACGTGCTGGATTCTATCTATCCGTTCAACAGCCGATTGTTACCACTTTCAATATATCTACAGGTATACATTCAATTGGTCAACGACATGTGAGATACCATGTATTATATAGTTGATACATGCGTAGTATCACGCGCATGGTTGGCATCAGACCGATTTTCTCTGTGACGCGTGACAGGACAGCCAGAACTTCAGTAATTGCCGCGTATCGATAAAATGCGTGTTATCCACGTCTCGTTGCCTGTTTTCCGTTTGCACTGCCATCGGTGCCAATTAAATGGAGCGCCGTCAGTTGTACATTCTACAGTCTTTTATTGCTGCTGTTAATTTCAATTATTTACCTCGTCGGCTAAACATTTTCATGGAGTTACTATAATGTAATAATATTTCGTGACTATTTACGTATCTATCTAGCGTAGAAAGCAAAAAACTAGCTGTAGATCAAAAATATTATATGTGATGTTATAATCAGTAAAATAGATTCTGGAAAAGCAAAACAATTTAATTTAAATTAAATTAAATTAATTAATTTAAAAGATTTGTTATAATTACAATAAAGATATAAAGAAAATAGATAGTAATTAATTAAAAGTGCAATGAGACCAAACTGTATGCATATCACGGCGATCAACATTCTTTCGCGGGTGTATCTCAACGATCATACCAGATAAACAACAAAAATAAGTTGCTCCGTGCGTTTACATCGTGAAAAAGGCGCGTGTTTCCGGATTAACTCAGTAATTAAGCCTGAAATCGCGATCTCGCGTTAAGGTAGAGTCTGCTTAAAATTAAGTAGGTCATAAGATCTTGTCTGCTTATAATATTCTCGAAGCTTCTCATCCTCAGCAGCATCTCTAAGAAGCGAGTCGTGTTATCATCTCTTCGCTCGCGGATATTATCGGCCGGGACATTGATAATAATTTTACTGACGCTATTCAACGCGGTCGAAAGGGTCGCGGCTTTCACGCCGGTGGAAGCCGCTGGAAAGATACTCACCTATCCTAATGAAATCAGGAAGAGCCGCGGCGTGGGTGGCGAGAAGCGCCAGTAGCAGCAGCAGCCACCTCGCAGCCATTTCCGGTTCCGGTTCACCCCGCTCTTCCACTGCTCTCCGTCGCCGCTGCCGCCACCGCCGCCGCTTGCAGCCCAGCTCTTTCCACCTCTTTCTATCTTTCTCTCTTTTCCTCTCTCTTTCTCCTCTATCTGTGGCTGCTTGCTTCCTCTCTGTTGCTCTCTGTTTCGTCCTCCGTTCTCCCAAAGGAACTTACGGCACTGGAAAACAAGATTGGACAGCGAGTTCATTAAAATGCACGCCGCAAGCCTTCGCATCCAGCCTGAATATCTGCCCTCGTTTACGGGGGAATTGTATTTCGGGAGCACCGCGACATCGCCGATCACGGACGCAAAATCGCCGATGAATGAGAAATATCAGGAAATAACAGAAATAAGAAAGCTAGTGGAATCAAACGATGATGAGCCGTAAGCCAGTTTTCAATGTTCAATATATGGGGATCGCGGAAAACAAAACATCGCGAAGTGTGGAAATAAAATTAGGCACGCGATAAATTATTCCCACCCATACAAGCACATACGCATATGCAAATATATTTATTTAAATACGTTTCTTATCATTTTTACAATTATAAAAGAATTTTCAACGAGAAAATGCCAGTCTCTACAATCAAATTTCAAAGTAAAATAAATTTGTATATTGTGTGAATTTTATAAATGAAATCAAAACAAAACTCGGAAAATAAAAATATAAAATTGAATCTTTAAATCAACTTTTATTTTTATACTTTTATTATAGGTTTGTGAAGAAAAATGAAAATCCTGCACGCCGATGATTATTTTAGTTTTTTCATTGCAGTTGTTGCGTAACTTATCGTAAGGTAGGCCAAGTGAATTAAAAGAGGCGGATCAGTATAAATGGTTACTGTCGGACACTGCACAGTAACGAAACGACTATGATAGACATAAAGGTGTTTTTACTCATCTCTTTTTATAAGTACAGGTTTAGCGAGATGTTACATAATGACTTTAGTTTGCGGAACGGCATCACGTAAAAACTGCAGCGCTGAATATAATTCCAAAATATATTACACACTAAAATATATTCCTCGAAGTACCAAGACACGCTCCTTGCTTTACCCAGTTTCTTCCTTTTGTGTTGCAGCTGTCCCTTGATACCCTATGAAAGTAAATGTCGCGGTCAGATACCGCATAGGAAAGCGCAGGTGAACGTTCTTATTAATTTTAAATCATGCTACAACGTGCTCGGAATGTATATAACTCCGAAGTCTCGTCTAAATTTCTTCATGAACAATTGCACGATTCTCTTTCTTACATATTTAAAACATACCCATAATGTGCATTCAGTTCATTCTTCAATAAATGTTTCAATAAATTTTTTTAATTTTTACAGTCAAATATTTGGCACGTCGACGTTTTATTAAATTGCAAAATATTTAATTGCATTTATTACATTTCAAAAATACTACATTTGTGAATCTCCAAAACAAAGATAATTTACGAATTTTTTTATTAAAACTGGAATTTTATGTATTTTGATTTTTTAGCAGAAATTTGTATTAAACGACGGTTATATTATTGATCATGTTTCTATTGAAATATATTGTTTGTCTGTTCTCGAACAAGTTGCTCGGAATATATGGAATAGGCAATTTCACTTGTCAATTTTGCTGCGAAGTAACATTACGATGGTCACAATTGAAAGCAACAAACGCAGCTCTAACGTAGATGGTCAGCCAAACAAAGGCGTTGAGAAGAGAAGAGAAGATGAGTGCTCGAAAAAAAGTGGGGTCGTGCGCGTTTTTAAACTGCAGCTGGAGGGCTTTTTTGCGCGTTGCCAGCGTATAGCTGTAAAATGGCTGTGCGTGTACAATGTACGAGCTTTGCGAAAGGTAGGACTGAGTAGGATTGCGCAAGGTTGGTAAATGTATAGCCAGGAATATGGTGAAAATACAGAGTGTAGCGCCGCATCGCGCCAAACTATGTACGTGCCCTAGAAAAAATATTTGTTAATCCCGCAATGCACACAGATTTCATAAGCGACACAAATCCCTTATTCGCCTTTGGGAAATCCTCTCTTTCATTATGGAGATTGTCGCGCGCGCGCGCGCGCGGAGATAGATCGCGTTTATTTTTCCCTTTGTTTCGCCGGGCTTTTTGTCCGGCGCGCATGTTATTTATGGATTGCATTGAGCATTTATAAGCATTACCAAAGAGATTGTCAATCACGAACACGATAAAGCAACATACGCAAATACAGTAAAATGCATTGCATTACTTTCGCCTTTGTTGCTGGTTGATATTTTAGTCAATTGAATACTTTCGAAATACTTGAACTCGAGCGGATAAATTTATTGTACGTTCTATTGTGCACGTTCCGATCCTTTAGAAGTACATACTTTTTGATTATGGAACACAATGTTGAATATTAAAAATTGCATATTACATGTTCATATTACAGATGTACTAATTGTGCAAGATGTATAATTACGTTTATATAACGTATCTCTCTTTCATATACATTTAATATTTGCTATTGCCGTGTCGCAGGATATGGAATAGGAATTACATTTACAATTACATATTACCATCTATGTAATAGCGCAATTAATTATTACGATTTTTGATTATATTAAACGTTATAAAGCAATATAACGCAGTAATCTATTCTGTGCAGAAAACTCAAACAATGATAAGATTAGTAAACACAATTTGCTTTAATTTCAGCACATAAATTAATGACAACCATTAAAGCTCCTGTCGCTCCTAATAACACAGTTATCAGGAAACAGTCATTAGAAAGATATATTTTCTCCAGCGGAACGGGAGAGGTGAAACAACTTTACACATCGGTTCACATAAATTAATGTAACGCAGTGGCGAAAACTAGCGTTATATAATGGACTAGTTAAGCACGTGTGAAATAATGAGAAATAATAGGAACTCAGCAAGCTGCATTTATATCAAAATCAAATGTAATAGGACCACTAAGAAGTATTCTCTCTCTGGGTGCTCGCATAATTAGCGCGGAAATAATGAAATGTCCGTATATAGTATCTATAAATTTAATTACTTAATAAGATCTATTTCTAATAAATCACAGATTTATGTCTAAATTTTTTACTAAAATATTTTTTACTAAAAATTTTACTAAAATACTAAAATACTATGTATTTTTGCAATTTTTAAAACATTTTTAATTCTTTTATCATCGAATTTTTTGATCTCTTCTCACGGGATTATTTAAAATCACTTTGGCTCGCAGTCGACCGACGCAATGTACGAATTAATTTAATAGAACAGCGAAAGCTGGCATTACGGTGCACGAACTCTGGCGTTATACGTGCTCGCAGCGCGCGATGCACCATTTACCTATTTAGCCACCCGTTATGAACTGTTCGCAGAACTACCACCGTCACACAGTAGTTAGTCGTGCAGCGGGCGCGCCACTTCGCAAAATGCCTCACCACTTCCGGTCCGCGCCCCTGAGACCTCCACTCTAGTGAGGGGATGCTGCACGCATAGGGCTGTAACGCATAGGGCTTGCAACGTGTCAGTCTGCGCATGCACCGATAGCCGATTCTCTTTTCGCATAACTTATCAGGCTGCAGTTGCCGACTTCCTTCGAAGGGCGATATGACCGATGCGGGTCCCACATCACATGCAACTGAATTTCCGATATCGGCGAACTCACGACAGCGCTTCCATAAATAGGCTGTGAAACTCGAACTCTACCCGCCCTCTTTCACGCAATTTCTATCGCTTTGCATCGCACAGCTGGTTGTAGTGATACAAAGTTAAAGGTATAATTGAATAATACGGAGTATGGAGCGGCACGTGAGCAATCAGTTTGAATATTCAATATTTAAATTGATATTGTTATATTGAAGCTATTGTGTCATATTTTTGGCGAAACATTTGTCCAAGCCAGGTTTTGTTTTCTTCCATGCTTTTTTCCCAATGTACGATAAATTTGTAACATTTATAATTATGAAAGGATTTTTCATGTACACAATTTTGTAAATTTATTGTCACGTTTTAAAGGAAAATGCGCGTAATATTTTTATTCGCGACAACCTTATATATTGCTTTTTTATTCTCGAATCCTCGGTTGTCTTCAATCTCATCGCTTCTCCGGTATCATTTTCAAAAGTATCGTGTCATCGTATCATATCATTTTGCATTCTTCCTTTCCCCATCGGGAAATATCGTAGCAAACGAGAAAATATATTCATCTTGAGACATCATGAAGTGATATTGATGCATATCAAAGGGAACGATTTTTCAGAATAAGTTCTTTAGTGTGAAAATTTAATACTTCTCGGTCATATCGCGAGGCAGCATGAACTTGTTTGATTTACGTGAAATTTTAGTCAGCCTGGAATTTAAAAGTTTACAGTCTACATGTAGCAGTGGACTTAACCAAGTTTTTTTAAATCCGAGGAAATGTGGTTTACTTTAATTTTCTTAACTTTTAGTTTAATTTCTCAACTTCTCGCAAAAGTGGGTTAGACCACCGTGTAATGAACCGTGTCATTTTGAGGATCGTTTTCCTCGAGGAAATACCGATTTCAAAATATTTGAAAAATATAGTTTTTATATAGCATTCGGCATATATATCGCTAGACCGAAAATACGTTCGCGCACATAGGCAATACATCATTATATATAGATTCAGTCATTATTTAATCGTGATACGATGAATAAGAGTGAAAGAGGGAGAGAGAGAGACAAGCATTCGAAGAGCGAGAACGGCATTGGTACCGTTCGCAGATGCGCACTGAATTTTAATGATCCGCTTTGCCTTTGTGCGTTAAGCCCTTTCCGGCAGAGTCCGTCCCGCAGGACCGAGCAGGCATGAAATTTTTATGGAAACATGGATCATTCGTCTTGCATCTCGCCATTTCACCTTCACGCCACCATCTGTTCCGAGCTCACGTCACGGGGACGCTTCCCTCAACGGTAACGAGGTTTCTGGCTGTTCCCTCTGACGCAATCATTCGCGGTTCGCGATGTACATAAATGGAACAGGGAAGCTGTCGGAGGGCGTGATCGTAAATACACTGACGCACCTTTGTCTCGGCACCGATCGATCCGTCATCTGGCACAGCGCCGAAGTGGCGCAGTTACCAATTTCGAGTGAAAAATTGGACAAAGTAGGAAAGTTCGCAGGCAAGCACAAGGAAGTTGGCCGAAGTACTTAGAAGTTTAATCAGAACTGCGCAATATGTGTAGCACGAATGAGTAACAGCACCGATCGTAAGGCACCCCTGTCTTCTTATTAAATATCAAATTAGAAATTTCCCAATATTGGATCACTGGCGCAATGACTACAAAATGACGCAATAATTTAGAATTTTTAGAAAAAGATGTTTCGAGAGAAAACGTGAAACATGATATACAGTTTTCGCATCGAGTTTCTTCTAATAGCGAGGCTTTCTTTTCCATTCAAGAGAGAAAATAGGTATTCGCTGCTTGCGTGCTTCAAATTGGATGCTTCTAGTCCAGAACGATTATTCTCTATTATCTATATTACGAATATTCTCGCGGTAATTTATTTATTAATATCATTATTCTCACGTCGCTGCGATAGGATTCGCGCGGGTGACTCTTGCAAATTTTCGCCTCTATTGGTTTTCTGGCGCCGCCGATATTGCTTCTGCAGCATCATGTAACGCGAGTAAATCCCCGTCACAATGCCGAAATTGCCGCGTCGCGGCTATACGAGGAGTCCTCGAGTTTTATTTCCCGTCTCGCTTGCGTGTCCCTTTTGTTTAACGTTTCACGGCGACGCGACGCTGCCTTTTCTCGTTTTCTATTCCCGAATGGATTTTGCATAAGAACAGGGCACGCCTCGCCTTGCGCGCAGTAAAGCGCGCATAAGTACTTTCTTTCGGAGCAGATATTCATGGCGAGGTCGTAGCGACCGTGCCATCGGAAAACATTCGTAACGGCTTCCATTCGCGAGTCTCTCGCGATTACACTATGTATCTTTTTCTTCCTTTAAGAAGCTCGTCCCCTTTCTCCGAGTAAGATCCGCTTGAACGGCGACGAAAAGAATGCGAAATGATGCACGATGCTCTACGAGGCCGGGGAGGGAGCGAGGGAACAATGATATTGAAAGGTACTGAGGATTTGCGAGGGAAAGGACAATGTTTGGAGTTATTGTGAAGAAAAATGCCGCATCCTTCGATCCAAGATCTGACAGCAAAACTACGATATTGCATAAATGATGAATAGGGTCATAAACTCCACACGCGCTCTATTTACATTCTTATATTGATGAAACATATTGATGCATTGCTTGAGAAGCTTTTCTAGTGAATCAGAAGAGGAAATAGTACAGTAAATAGTACAGGATAGCAGTGTAACGACAGATTATACTCTGCATTATATTCTGCATTACTCATTCATCAATCACAGCAGCAATATTGCAGTTCCGTTCTTACGCCGTCATTTATTCAGATATGCATCTTTTATGAATGCATATTCCCACACATTTCCCATGTTATAGAGTCGTAATACGACAAACATAAAATTTTGTCTGTTTATTCACAAACGCAATAGATTAGATTATAAATATTTTCTACGAAATTTATAATTTTTTTGTCTTTTCCTTTCACTGAGTAAATTAACAAGAATTTTGAATTTTATTTTTATTTTTATGGATGTAAAATAATTATGCAAACCAACACTCGCTCGCTTTATATATTCGCATCAGTGCGAGACTTTCCGCTTACACGTCAATGGCGATCGGCGCCAGGATTTGCAGGATTCGCGTGCATTTGGGTAATCCTTACCTGTCGGCTATTGAGATCGCGCTTTTCCATCACCCGCTGTTTGCACGTAAAAACAAAATGCCCACAAAAACGTATTTACATTAAAAATTTTCGAATCGAAGATTATCTAAGTATCGATTATCTAAAAGTTTAAATATATTAAAAGCCACGAACTTTGAAAATTTAAATATTTGAAGACTTAGGGCCTCGGAATCCCAGGATGTAAAGATTCAAAGACTCAATTAAAGTTTAACACTCTTACCACCTGAGAAACTGGAGATTCACAACTTTTCTGAAAGCTGCAGATTTAAATATTCAAGAATCCGGGAGTATATTCTAACTTCGTGGCAGAATAGCGTTATTAATGAAAAACCAAGAAAACTTGGTAACGGTATATGCCACAACATGCCACACTCGGCTTACGATTAATATATTCTCGCGGCACGTAGACTTTATAAGCTGGGCATTAGTCGAAGAATAGCGAAATGGCGCGAACGTGGTACCGCTCCGGTTTTGTACGGGAGCTCTTTGTAGCCCGGTCTCGAGGGATCACAGCATTTTGTGCACCACTTTCCAACTCCAGTTATGCTTTAGATACTTTTGCAGAACACAGTCGAAGTTCCGCGAATTTTTATCGTGCCCGCAACATATTATCAAATCCTCCCTGAGGCATAACTCTTTTTTTATATCAAGATGTATGAACAACTTAAGAGAATAGCGGAGAAAAATCTTGCTCACTCACTCTCTTCTATCTATTCACAAACATGACGATTCTTTCAATAAAAAAATCTGATTTCTCTCGCGTATAAGATTTGCATTATTAAATGAATATAAAACTTTTTCACAGAGAAATAGATTGTATTATTTGATTTCATAATTTTGCTCAATTGTTCGACGATTATATCTGATCCGTGTAATTTATAATGTATTATTACAATACATTAAGTCTCGCATGCGTGCAAATTGCCGGATAATTAAAGAATGAATATTTGAAAACCCGTGTTTAATACCCTGTATATGTGTCGTGCAGTAAATGTTCCACTTGTTCAGCTCCTTTATTTCGCATTAAACGATAAGAGCCGCGCATAAAGTTGAGAGACGGTAGCGCTATGAAGTGAAGCAGCCGGAAAACGTTGGATTTCGGGGATGGACAGTGTACACATGGTATACGGCAATCCAGATTTGAATATGCATGAGGATCAAGGCATATGACACATAGCTTGCGCCTTCGGTTTATCGTGACTCGAGATACGTTGCAAAGCCATCTCGATGACAAAACAAGCAGCATATCGAGGATTATAAAACTTGCATTCACAATATGCCCCTCGGGGAATCCTCGGGAAAATGTCTACACTCTACCTCGAAAAATAACAGAGGACAATCGTATTATCGTACACACGCGGACGATAAATTTCCCGGAACACCGAGAAACAATGTTATAAATTCACGAAACAGAAATGGGATAATAATTTTTATCTCTCATTAATTTAATTTCGTTTAATTGTAATTTTCACATTAATACACCATTTATGGCACATTTTTTAACCTCCGGAAGCTTTTCATCTTCCATTTTTCAAATTATAATAATCATACGTATCTTCTATAATAACGTATATCTAACTCGACAAATTCGCAAGCACGTATAATAAGCATTACAAATAATCCTCCTTTACAGTATATTAAATTACTATTATAATATTATAAAATGCTAAAATAATTTGTCACTCTTTTTTATTTCGTAATAATCTATTTTGTAAATCTGGCAATATTTTTGGCCGAATGTTTCTGACATTGTTTCACATTTTTCGTACTAGTATTGAACACACTCTCTCGACTGATAAAAGCCCTCGTAACTTCGCTACGATCGTGATACGTCGATGAAACGATTTTTCGTGAGTGAAGAGAACGAGCGAAGCTTCCTGAGAACCCGTTCAAAGTATCTCTCTGTCGTGAAGATAGAACGAGGCAATTATCACCAGTCGCTGCTGGCCATAAGTGCATGCGAAAATGCATCGTATGCATTAACCAGGGGATTTAGCGGCTCTTGCGACAACGTCCGTCCGCGCTTCCGGTACTTGTGGAGGTGCATTTTTGCGAAGTGTACTTTATTTCAGAGGAATTATCTTTTACACGTCACGCGCTTAGCGTAATACGCGCTAAATCTTATGTACGCGCTATGAAATACGAAACTTCATTATGCGATGTGATATTGCTTTCCCTGTTTCGCGAGATGCATTTAAGTACAAGGTAGTTTGGAATCCGCGTTTGTGCTCGTACGTATTCGTACGGAACATCAAAGTTTGCATACTCATACGTATTCATATGGAAACTCCGAAATGGTGAACTCTCCGCTCTTTTAACCGTCAGTCCTAAACTGTCACCAGAGAGTTCCCAATTTATATCGTTGTCGTCGAGGAATAATGCAAGTGACAATGCCGCAAAACAAGGGAAACTTGTATCCTGCAAACCATCCATGCGATTCTTAATTGATTAACAAGTAACTTTCAGTAACTGAAGTTGTGATCATTAAAGTGCTCAGAAAAGGAGCTATGTATGTCCGTCTCATAGATCACCACGTCAAATCCATTTCAATTCAGGATCGTGAAAGAATAGAGTTTTGAAAGAAACGCGAGAGGTCGCGCGAAACTTTTTCTCGAGCTTATCGCGCAAAAGCGCATTAATAAACACCTGCGGATAGATTTTATGCTTTTATGCAACATATAGATGCGCGTTTTACAGCTATGTCGGTCTTACAAGAGATTGATATCATGATACCGGCTATCTCGTGGGAATTACACCCACTACTTATTAAAGTTCACACACACACACACACACACACACACATGTACCTATGTTTCGTCAATGCGTTCGCAGCGCAAACCAGCCAAATTCGGCGTGGCTATTTAATAAGTAGCGTGCAATAAGAGAATGACATACGACTCGACGTATTACAAACGCTCGGCCTGCCGGTTTACTGCAGCGGGTGTCGTATCGCGCCGCACTAATTACGGGCTTTATGCGCTCCGTGTATGTAATGCATCCTAATTGGAAATGTAGCTCCTGAGTGCCTCATTAATGGCGTGCGCGTTTGGATTGAGTTTTTCGCTGCACGAGCACGTATTGAACGCCCTACGGATAATAAATGACGAAGTTACGCGGTCATTTCGGTCGAGCGGTACAAATTGGAGGATTATGAGTTTGTTAACGATATTTCTATATTGTATGAACCGACGGCGACATACTGCGGCTACATATACTTTTGCCGCTTGCGTCATTTATCGTCATTGTGCGCGGTCGTTAATTGTTTTATTTTGTACATTGCAGCGAAAATATCTTTACATATGTAATGACTAGTTGTACGATAATTCACGTTAACAACAAATGAATTAATGCGTGCGATATCCTCTGTTCCGAACAAAAGAGATTTTATTATGCTCGTGTAAGCAGCTTTTTTATTGGCAGACGCGAATGAGTTTTTAATTGATGACACGTCGAGATGTCGTATTAGGAAACTTCGAAGATGAAACTTCTTTTTCGCGGTTTTTGACTCGCTACTCACTTTCCTCGTACTAGTTATTCGCGGACATTATTCATCCCTGAATGACATCCCTGTTATAAGAAAGATATAAATGGAAATCGATCGATTATTTTCATCTTGCTATTATTACACGGTATATAAAAATTACCCATAATAATTAGATTATACGTATAATTAGATAGCTATTAAAAAGTATTAGTAATATAATGTTAGCCCAAGGATAATCAGTGAGATGATATTTCCTATAATACAATAATAAAAGTTTTCGAAAAAAGCTCATTCATCTCTATATATTTAAAGTTCCAAAAAGTTCGTTTCGTACATTTTCACATAATGCTCATTTTCATAATATATCCTTTTATTCCAAAATATTGCAAGTGAGACAGATATGACGTTTAACGAAAAAATGAGCACCGCGTTCAACGTAAGGATTTTACCCGTGGAATAGTACCCGTGAATTGTTTCAACGAAAAGAATCATTGTAGAGTCGTACGCTAACGTATGCGAAGCAGGAACAACGCAAATACGGCGCGAAAGCGTTGTCAGAATAATCCAGTTTTATAATGCACTCCATTATGCGGGAGCGGACTGATGTCCGTGGGGATGAACTCGACGTCAGTGGATGAGCACGATTAGGCGAAACGCTCATATGCGCAAACAAGCGAATTGCTTTTCCATTATTATCGTTCTCGTTGTTTTTTCCTCCTTTTTTTAAAGCATTAGGAGAGTGCACAATTCCGGATACTACTATTGTCGTGTCAGTTTTTTTCAAGTTGGTTTAACGCTATTAATTCGAATTGTGTTCTCACATGAAATAAAATTATATCAATACATCGCTGTTACGCGAGTCAAACAATTTCCGGCGATTGTCCAAACATACACTTTTCTTTTCTTTTTTTATTGGAAAATACTAGGTGTAATAAAATAAAACTGAATAAGCTACGCAAATAATTCAACTTTATATCGTTTCAGTAACGTTTTGAATATCTGCTTTGAAGCATCAAAACAAATTTTTGTCGTGCATTCCGTTCCGTTTAACCATAAATTAATTAAATTATTTAATTGACGTAGTCGCGCACACGCACACACAAAGTGACATTAAATTTACCAAAGATTTTGTTCTACGAACTAATTCCATTAACACAAAATAATAAAAAGAAGCATAACATTTGTTTGTAAAAGTTATATTTTTTTATAATCTTTTGCAATTAATATACATGAAACATTTATAAAAATATATGAGATAACAAATCCAAGGAATTGTAAAATACAAAGTTTCGTTAGATACGTGCACAAGATCCAATTAACTGACAGCCCAATAATCGGGAATAAATCTAAAAGAAGCACTAAATCCAAAAAAAATAAGTTTCTTTCCCTAATTGCAGCTGAAGTTGCGGAGATATCCAAAAGATAATATTCTCGTTTGTTGTGGAGTTGCGACAATTGCCCGTAGCACATATGTAGATGCATACTAGAGTAGAACGCAGCAATTACCACCAGTTGCAGCTCCTGAAAAATCGTTCAGAATGAATGTACTTCACTATATCACAACTAATTAAACTGTACATTTAAACGATATACAGATCAATACTGAAGGAAATTATACGCCAAAGTTTAACGAAATGTGCTGAGAATAAAAATAAGAAATATCATGCCAACATGTAATTGCAAAAGTATTGTATTGACCTATATGTGGCATGATATACGTGTATATTTGATTTAATGAGATTAAAATATCATAAAGAAATTTATAGATATTAATTATTTCATGTGCATAGATGCAATACACGATGAATAATAATAAATTGCTTGCAATTTTATAATTTTAAATAAAATATATATAAGTATTATCTATAAAAATATATAATTTTAAAGATATTTATTTTATTTAAAAATTATTTTTAAATTTTAAAATAAAATAAATTTGTATCAGAAACTTTTTAAATATTCACAATTTATTCAGAATCCTTTCACTCTATATGTGTGAGAAAGAGGCAATCAATTTATTAAATGTGTGTTTCAGCAATGTATGTTTCCCATTGAAAAGATAGTATTTTCATCATATTTATTTTAATATTGAATAATTGTAAATATGAAAAGATATTTTTTACGTTATATCTATTTTAGTAACAAATATATTTGCGACGCTATCTTGGTAAATAACAAAAATATTCTTCTTACTGCCGTTGGCTATATAAAAATATTAGTTAAAATTGTCGAAATTTATTGATACGCTCTACGATTCGCATTGCAGATAAAGCAACGCGTAGATAAAATGTGACATTTGCAACCGATATGATACCAGAGGGTATACACGAAAACAGTAGCACAAGCCGCAGAAAATATGCACGGTGTATTATTTTGCATATTATTTTTGCAAAAATCGCTGTTTGAAGCTAACGCATTTAGCAGTGGAAAAATAAATCCCGATTAATTCGATAAACAACTAAAACAGTTCTCATTGTACCGTTCACCCATTCAAAGCTCGTGCCTTAATAGTGCACGTTTTCGGAACAATCGTCTACATTTCGCATGGTGCACGAATGCATCGTTCTGAAACGTTCGCTAAATGAGAGAGTTCTTTGTTGTCGGGATAAATCATAGTGGCAACCTGCACAAAGCGGCCACGCAACGTTTAAATCCGCTATTAGATATATGTTGTCACCTGGTCAAGCAAACAATCCTTTTGAAATGCCATTATATATTCGCGCGCCGGAAACGTATAAAACAAATAATGGTCAACGTGCGTAGTTCTGCTTACATTCGCGAGGCAATGGCCGACCGTAGTTTCCGGAATGGCAAATAATCCCACAGCTGGCCGTGCCGACACCGGGAGCTAACGATAATTGGCAACAAAACGACCTATCCAGTATTTGTTCCCTGGTTACGACCCGCGATTTTCGCGTTTGCGATATCGACGTCAGGTTCGAAACTTCAGAAGGATTACCGATATTTTTAGGATTCATTTTACGTGATCGTAAACGCGCAACATCAACAGAATACGTGTATTTAATAACTTGTAAGATAATATTGTTGTGCAATGAGTATTTACTAATAATTAATAATAATGCGTAATGAAATCTGCCAATAAATAATCACACGTCTCGAGTGTTAAATAATATTTATAAATTATCTTCTCCGTATGTGCGTTGTAATAATAGATGCATTACAAAATTAGTTGCTAAGTTGATTAATTATCGTATCAGGGAGAGGAAGGAGTAATAAAATTATTATACCATATGATATGCATCAAGGTTTTATCCGCACGGTATCAATTTTTCAACTATGCCCGAATGTATCGGATTTCAATATTTCTACACATTCCAATGCTCATTTTTCAACTATCGATTCGGATACTCGATGGTCATTTTCTCAGTGTGCTGCTTTTTGTCTGATAACTCTGTCAGATACATAGATAGATATGTAGCTGGTAAGTGGAACGAATTTCCATCGTCAAATGGCGTTAGTATTTTTTACGTAATTTACAATTTCCTCGGGAAAGGAAATTATACGCTTTGTACTTTGCACATCATCGTTACGAGCCCGGATAATATGACACAGATATTACACGATATGAATACTTCCTGGAATATATTCATATAGCTGAAAATTCGAAAACCTTTTCATATTATTTCACATTGTTAATTATTCGATTACATTAGCAATATGCATTTTTAATTAAACCGGCATCGCAACTCCTGTATATTTTCATATCGAAACAAATATACCACTAAATCGAACAAGCTTTTTATCACAATGCTTGTTACGATATTAATTAATTCGGCGCATAGAATATCTAATACAAAAAATCTTGATTGAAAGGAAATTTAATTGCACAATTTATTCAATTACAAAATTTGCTCATAAATTGCTACATAAATTATACGATGTTTAATGAAATGAGAGCAACGTTTGTGCCGGGTGCACTGTCGGCATAGAGAAATATTAATTATGATCATTACTGTTCAATAATACATTATGCCACGGCTTCTCTATCGAAATTCGGCCAGCCGTTTTGCATCGTGCAGGTTCGGGCTCTCAGCCGGATATTACGCTTGTCACGACGCGAAATCGCGATCGAACGAAATCGATAAATAAAACGCGCATCGTCGCACCACGGTGACGACGGCAACTGGAAGAGAACATTTCCACACATACACACACACACACACGCACACACATACATAGTGGGAGAAAACCGGAGAAAAATCCGTGAGAAATTGCGCCTAGGGTCGTCACGAAAATAAATCTGAATAAATCGAACGTTGCAAATATCGGACGTGATAGATGCGACCGATTATTACTCCGGATTCACTGGACTCTGCGATTTTTCCATCGATATCGCTACACCGCCGACTCGTACCTATATTTTTCAATATTCCTCGTATCTTTTTGCATTTATGTTTCATATTTATGTTTTCGATACACGTTACGTGTACTCTAATTTTTTGTGCATTATATCTTGTTCTGTTTTACTTGGTATCCATTCATCTGTACTGTGCTCTATCTATTCCAAGCGCAAGGTTTTTTAAAAAAAGAAATAACGACAATTTGAACAAATGCAATAAGCAACCGTTTACATAATATACATGATAACAGAAATAAGATTGATCGTAACGTACTTATGTCAAATCACGGATTCACTTATACTGAATCATTTATTAATCAATGACTAACCACTGGCCGCACGAGCGTCGATAAATTGCCCGACCTCGTGTAATGGAAAACAGCGTGGCGTTTTTGTTGGCTCGCCCGACATTACCGTGATGGCACCGTCATGTCAAATGGGCGGCCAGATAGATCGACAGGCAACAGTCCGGATAGGAAAGTCCGGGGAAAAAGCGCCGGCAAACTGTCGTCCATAACCGCGAGATCGCTCCCAAGAGACTTGACGGTCGTGCAGCCACCGCCAGCGGAAACAAGTGGCATACGAGAAATCGAAGCCGCGAATCGGATGACTGTGCCCGCGGTCCAGTTGGTGCTCGAAACAATGCTTCACAAAATACTTTCCTTCCTCTTTTTCATTTGAAAGAATAAAAGGGTTGAAAGTTTGAAGCATTTTTAGATGTCAACTGGACCGCAGCCTATACACGAGTATGCTACTTTTGCATACTACCCAGCTGCGCAGTTCAGAGACAAATCTAATAATAATTTATTGCGCGTCGAAGATAAGCGCATGAAATACGACAGAAATTATGCAACGAACATAATAAACATATAATCGATCATGTAATTTATGATTGATTTATATCTCACTTAATAATTAATTTAATGTTTCGCCGTGGACAGGCATAATTGTTCAAATATCGTTCGAATATGACGGTACTGGAAATTAGCGCAGCAATTGTACTAGATATGGAGGTTTCGCGTCATTGCGCGATTATCGTGGTATTTAGATTTTCGTCGATTTTCTGTCAATTATGCTTAATTTCACGGTACATTAAGAGAGATATATGTGGGATTAAAAATACGTGATTAATGAAAAAAATCAGGATAGAAATTTTTAAAAATTATTTTACTCGCGCGCATTAAGAGATTTTGCACACGTACAATCATGGTTATAATTCGTTATTCAATTTAAATATCAAATTTTATTTCAATATCTCGTGTATTACATTGACAGGCTCGATTATATTATATTGCATGCGTATATATTGGTATACAAAATTTCGCGATCGTGTCATAAATATAGTTTCACGTAGAAAGACGCTTTTAAATTAAATTAAAATAAATACATATTACGTAAATTTACGCGTATATTGCGTATATTACGCGAACAATTTTCACATACACATTGCGAAGTAGTCATCGCAAATACATTGGAGAGCAATGTCTGTCAAGAATTGTAGAAATAAACTTTGCCATCAAAATGGAGAGCAATTTATGCATTTTGGGATGTGTTCGAAGCAACAGTTATCACATATGAGACGGTGATAATTTTCAATGACTAGAAAATCAAGTAAGGAAGACTAAGAGAGATTGAGACGAGAAACACTTATTTTCGGAAAATGCAAGTTTCACATAATTATTATAAAAAGGCAGATGTTGTTAATAAATGTGTGCACTCCATTAAAAATTTTTTCACGTCAAGCCAGTCGTGAATGCATGAAATTCATGAATTTATGGACTGTGTGCTAAATCAATGCATGTCTGTTGCTTTCGCACACATCCCCTGCGTGCGATCTGTACGCGTCGCCGCACGAATCGATCGTTAAAAAAAAGAAGGAAATACATGCGTACCATTAAAAAAACTGCATCCTGGATGCTACGGGTGAGCCAAAAGTTCCAACAGTTTGTCGATAAATCCATTGAATCGCGAATATTAAACCTCACACTAATTATCGGTCCGAAACGGTGCTTTTTTGCGTGCTTTTTTTATGCACGAGGTCGATCAAGAAACTCATCGGTCGGAAGATATTGACGATAGTGAATTACGGATTAAATTTCGTAATGGTCGCAAGAGAAGACCATAGAAGTCAGCCACACTCGTTTCTCTCTACTTGAATCTCTCAAATGCGTACTCGATAAAACGCAAACGCGATTTTCGACTCTACCGTCGAGTCTTGCCAGAAATTCGATATTGGGTACAATTCATCCAACACAAATTGTTTCACCAGCGAGTAAACACTGCATATAGCTGTTTTTTTAGAAATTGAAGATTAAATTTTAGAAAAGATTTCTAAAAATTATATCTTTTAATGTATATAACTTATGTATTAGGTAAGTTATTAAATAAAAATGAAATAAACATTCGTAGTGAATAGGCTCGATGTAAAAATACCAATTTCAAAAATTTGATTTTCGTAATTATTGAGAGAGGGCTATGTAATTTTACAAATAGCTATTTTATATTGTAGAGAGGGAAAAAAAGATTTGATATGTAAATTTCCGTTCACACACGCGCATACATGTACACATGTTTACTCGCACGGACATTACCAATCGGTTTACCTCCGCATTCGCTTTTTATCTGCCAATCATTTTAAGCAAATACATGATCGTACACTAGTAGGTTACAGCATGATACTACCTCGCTTTATACCCGCTTCCCCACTGGCTTCATGTAAATCTAGGATTAGCGTGAGCGCTTGTGCCTGGCGCTGCGCGAACCGATAAAGTCGGATTCGGCGATGGATATTCGAGCGAATTCCGCGACCAATTCGGCTTCGAGCTACGTTACCACTTCAATGCAGAAATCGTTGTTGTATTGTCATTGTATCAGTTGCAACATAGATTCGGTTCAGTGCCAAGCGATTTTCTGGTGACGCTATAAATACACGATTTAAGGTGGACTAACTTGTCTTATATCGCGATTTAATCTTGCTGCATGTATGTACATATAATAATTCGAAAATCACGTAACTTCAAGAAACTTCACTCAAAATCAAAATTTTTTATTTTGTGATACGCCTTAATTTTAATGTTGCAACGCGATACATGTGGTATAAAGTCATTTACGTGCGCACGAATAATATAAGTAAATTGAATATTATGTTATACCATATATTACTGTTCTCTTAAGTATTACATGAATATGTTATACATATATAAATATTGCACACATAAAATACATAATTTCTGGAGTAATGAAAATTATTTGCAATTTGCAATTCGTCATATTTATGACAGATAATTTCAAAGCATTATTACTAATTATGTACATTTAAATTTACATTATTTTAATACACGTATGCATTCATAAAACTATCAGAACATTTCGCGTTGCGTTATTCCTGTTTCGCATTTTGCACGAGTCATAAACACGAATTATTTTTCATTTTGTATGCCTGTGTGTTACTCGAAAATTTTGCGTGCACTACGTGATCGCGTTCTAACTCGTAAAATGGCGGTCTTCCGACCAACTGAACGCGCATCGCGCATCAATTCGTTTATCGAAATATCGGAAAATATTACATTATTCATTCCGCGTACTTTTCAACTAAAATAGAAATTTCATTCAAAAAATAGATATCCGAGTCAATGCGCGTAACGAACTGCATGCCATCAATTAGCAATTATTTGACGTCAGACATCTATATGCTATTTTAATAAATTATCATTCTAATTGTCGGTATTCAATCAATCATGTCCAATGTCTGTGAAGAACAAGGTACAAATAGAGATAAGGATAAAGAAACATACGTTATTATTTAAAAGTTTATTGAAGAATAATGAAGAAGATGGAATGAATTCATTTTTCATATAACAAAAGCTTCGTTGTTCATATTCACGATAACGGAATCAAAGTTTTAATTAATATCCTGGGATAGAGAAAACCTGACTGAAGACTTAATTTCACGAGGCGCTCTTTGCCACAAAAAAATTGATGAAAGTCAACTTTTCAAATAATTATCTTGCGTAAATTATCACACTGAATGAATCAAAACTTTGTATACCTATATAGACTGGAACAAATTAAAAAACTAATTATTAAAACACCAGAAATTACTAGTTGAATAAGAATAAAAGAAATTAATAATAATTATAATAGTGATAATATTAATATAAATGTCATAATTGTGGACGTGATAAATAATGCCACTAAATGAGATGCAAAATCATGTCAGCATTGTACAACGTGTTTGTCGATAAAATTGAAAAATGTCTATTAATTTTAAAACGTGATTAAATTTAAATTTGTAAAAGTTTGGATGTTATAAATTTAAAAAAAGGAGAAAATCGATAAAAATTAGAGCAAATAAAAATGATAACTGAATAGCAGGAAAACAGGAAAGTTCAGAAGGAGCGCAAATATCTTTTAAAAGTTTACTGTGCTATCTAAAAATAAAATAAAATTATAAAATTATATAGTTTTAATTTTTATATATTATATAATTTCTCTATATTCTTTTCTTGAAATATTGTGATTATTAATATTGCTAGTTATACATGTGTGTGCAGATCCATTTACTTGCATCTGTCATCGCAAAAATTGTTTACAAATATTTTATTATTTCGGAGCAATCCATTAAAAATATTAAGCGTGCCATCACGTACGGATGGACCCTTGTAGCAGTACTTCAGAAACTTTCGTAACAATCCAATTGATTCGCATCGCTCAAGCGAGGAAGAATCGCCCTAGTCGTGTGTCGTACAAAGTTTCAATGTATGATTCCTCCTTCGTTCATTGAACAATCTCGACAACAAATTGTTGCGGCGATAAAGATCAAATTGCACATCACGACGCATTATCGTGCTGCACCTTTGATCTCATAGAGCTGCGGTAATGCAATAGATCATTTGTCACGTTGAAGAAACCGCCTCGACGTTGTTCGATGGCGTTTGCGCACCGCGACAAATCACCGACAGACGTCTTTTTATCGAGCGCAATTTTACCTAAACCCTCGCCGCCGCTGGGCTAGGTTTATTGCCCGGCATTGTCTGCCGGTCGTATAAACGTCTTCCGGCATTCCACTCCGTCGTCGCGCCATTAATATCATCGGGCCTCCTTTTTTTTCGCCGTCTTTGCGTGTGGAAATCACGAAGTAACGATCCGCGCACCCTATTTTGAGAAGCTTACACACTCGAGGAGTCGGAACAGCACACAGAGCGACAGATTGATAGAAAATCGAGATTCATCATTAAGTTATCATTTTAAAAGTTCCTATCGTTCTTGTGTGCCAATTCAACGTCGTTTCGCGTCTAGAACGTTGAAAAACATTTCTTTGACACATTCATAAATTATTAAGAGGAAACGGAGGCTGTAATGTCAATACCGTTCATACAAAATTATTCCGGGTGGATAGACAGGTAATTAAGAAAATGAGAAGAAAAAGTATAAAAATTGCATAAAGAAATTCATTAAAAAGACTGATGTAGTAAAAATAATTAGAGATCACTTAATAAGAAAGATATTGTTCAGTAAACAACGTCAATGTTACGTTACGAAGTCGTAAAGGGATAAATGTAAAAAGCGAACAAAATTCAGCTTCGAGCGGAATTGTAAATCTTGAGGAAGCCGGGATGACAAACAACAATTTTCATAGTCGACGCTTGCAGATAAGAAGCGACTCGGAAGAAAAAAAATTAACATCGGTGGTGATGTGCTACGCGGACGACCGCGGATTCCGGAAGGTCGAAGAATGGTCTCAAATTACGGTTGGCTCTATTTCGCGGAGCCGGACGAATACGGGGCTATTCTTTACCTTTCGGCTCTCTTTTCCGCGCGACGCTTTTTTCCGTCTCTCGCAAAAGATGTCTCGAATGCGATGCTCTCCGCAAGAAAGAATTGCGTTACGGAGGAAGAGAGACTCCTCGAGCATCACGCGAAAGGAATTCCGCGAGCCAAATGGAACTGCAAGAACATAAACGTGGTCTATTTGCTGGATGTAACAGCAATAATTACGGTGACTCGAGACATCTCCCATTTAAAGCCAAACTAGTTTCGCAAGATGAGCGCTGCGGAAAAGTTAATGTTGAAGAAAAAGTAAAATACTTGTTAACAGTCCGTGTTTTAACAGTCCGGTATATAAAATTGATGCAGATATTGTGTGCGTTGTGTTCTCTGTTAATAATATTAAAATGCTACGGCCAAGATTCTTTATCTTTCCTGATATCTGAGGTATTTTTTAATCTGCTTGAAACTTCAGGCAATCTAACGTAAACTTACTCTTCGCTATCTATCCGGTTAGATTTTGTTAGAAAAATCATCAAAGAAAATTTCTGCGTACTGGCGGCAATTATCTAACGACTGCAGGGTTTGTCGAACTTTTAAATTGGCGTATTTTAGACTGCGCTTTAAACTTTACTATAACTTTAAATTTCACTCCAGGCGAAATTAAATCAAAACGCAGCACCGGATTTTCGTAAGAGATCTGCGTTCGTATTTGCGATTATTTTTCATTCGGCTCGAACATTGTCTTCGATATTTTTAGTGCGACGCAGAAATCGCCCGTTTTTGTTCATTCAGCATACTGCAGATAATTGCCCGTGTATATACCTTTACGTGCAATTTAGGTATGTATACAGGCCGATTCGTGACGCGCTACCAGGACCGTCGGGTGTGGCTTTGTTGGCGCCGAGCCACACCCGAACGTCGCTTCAGAATCACCGCTTAAACAATCAAGATCACATGCACCATAGAGAAGTAAAGCTTATTGTATACAAATGTCATTGTGCTCTGTATATAATTGTGGTAATTAAAACGAGAAGAAATGACTAACAAAGTAATTTTCATTAATTTTCCGTCATAAAGATAAATGATAAAAATAAAAATAAAAATAAAATAAAATTTCAATAAATGATTCAAGTAGATTTCTGCAGAGAGTATATTTATTATAATAAATAGCGATTTACAAAAAATAATAATCTTATGAATTCGTAATTAGCGTGCTTTCGCGTAATACGTAATATCCGCTTAGAAAATGTTTTAATCTTGTTTACGCGTAAGTAGAGGATTTTCTATCAAAGAAATGCCTCTCGTCAAGATATGCATGATTAAAAAAGCGCGAGTGGTGCGTTTTATAAAAATCGCAGAAGGTAAACATAATTATGACTAGCACTGCTTGGATTTCCCGTCCCCACGAAGTAGGGGAAATATTTGTCGGAAGGCTGAGTAAAATATTATATCGCACGGCGTGGCCGCGATGATTAATTGTCTCTCACTCCAAAATTAATTACCAGCTCTGTCGGACATAATTACAGTTAACTCAGCGCCGATTACCGTGCGAACGATGCACCCGGTGTTCCCATTTTAGCGATTTGTCGTTGCTTGATTCGCGACTCGGCATGACGTTAGCTGATGAACTCGTGCGAAAGTTCATTCGACGATCCGATGCATCTAACGCGCTCATACAGGAAATAGATAATCGCGTTGGTAATTACACGGATTGCCCGCGCCACTTCGGATTCCAATTAAAAGTTAAACGGCTCCTATCAGAACCAAATTAACATCTGCACAGGCAATCAATCCGTATTACCAACAAGTTCGTCAATTAAAGAACGAACTGCGGAGAACTATCCTGCAATTTCAACTATTTAATTTATCATCTTAATGAGGCGTTATGTAAAGAGAAGAGAAGAAGGAGGGAGACTTACTCTCTCTCTCTGTCTTTCTTTTTGATTTTTTTGAAAGAGAGAAAAAGAGAGAGATAGATGCAACAAAATAATTTGAACAAATATAAATAATAGATCAAACCAAAATGTAAATCCATCTGTCCATCACAATTTTAATCATACTTTCAAAATGTCAACTTCACAATTTATCATTCTCTGTAAAACAAGAAACAATTGCAATTTGTCAAACATGCATGGGACGCATTTCGGTTGCGGGTGACTTGCATTAATTTTAGTCTACATCGTTCGGTCTGATCGATGATGCACTAATCAAACCCCATGCAATTATCGTAAACGGCACAGATTGAGGCCACTAAATCAGATTTGCCGTCGAGCGATGCGTCATTTAGCAGCGATATCGTGTGATCGTCTTTGGTAACGTTTCGTACGCGTTCAACGTTCCGGAATCGATCGAGAAAACATAATCGGGGTGGTAAAATCGAATTAGAGCGCACGGCAGTGTATCCTCTCGTTACCGCTCCTCGTATCCTTAATGCAGGATCAATGATTGCACACCATCCGTTGTGCACACGTTCGAGGCAGACGCGCGCATTCCGTCTCCGGAACTGCAGTCCTACTTTAGAAATTACTTTCGCAACATATTGCGACAACTTGTCGCATTATGATGAAAGTTGGATGGCGTTCTTTCTTCTTTCACACAGGAAATCCCCGTCGGGCCAAAATACTTCGACGGCACGATGCGAAATAGAAATAAGCTTCCCGCGCTTCGAGAACTTCGGGAATAGACATCGCGGGGTACTTGCGAAAGAAATAAGACAGAGATATTCCCGTCATTACGCCATTAAATTCTGCGGATGAAGCGGACGAAGGGCGCTCGGAAGATTCCGAGGGAATTTCTGTCGCGCTAAATCGAATTGCCGATCTTAATAGATGAGGAAGCAATTAAGGAAAATAAATGCGCGCGTTAACTTCACTACAATTTCCACTGAGAGAGGGATGACAGGAGTGGGCAAATTTATTATCTCGAGACGGGGTTGTCAGAGTAGAACATGGGAAATGAGTGAACTATAAAATTACGAAGAAAAAAAGGAAAGAGTCCAGATAAAACGTTGGAAAAGAGTGATTCAAAAAAAAAGAAACGTCAAAGTTGGAAAGCACTGGAGGTACAGAGAAGAAGCAAATCTTCTTCGAAATAAAATCAGGAACGATTAAAAATTAGAGGAATCGTAGGGTAAAATGAGATATGAACTTTAAGTACGTTTCATAACGAAATAGAAAATAATGTGTACTTGAGAGTAAGAAAAGTGATTGAGAGATTAACGCGAAAGATTAAGAGGAAAACGAGTTGCTTCCCGAGCTTCGTGTCGCTTTGCGCTTCGAAATTGCATTTGCTATTTCGATGGCAACAATTATGCGCACCATTTACCTACTGGTAGAACTCGGCTGCACTCGTAAGGCTAATGGGAATCGTTCGATTTCCACGGAAACCACTCCGCAGTATTATTCGTACACATCCTGCGATTAAGTCCGTATTTAATGATCGTTAAGCTTAAGATCGACAGGAACAACGCGAAGGCACGTCGATTTGCCTTAATCAGCCAATGTCTGCGGTGCAAGCGAAGAAATTGGTTAGCGATCCTATCTGAATTTCGCATTCTTACGAGTCATTCTTATCAAATGGCATATTTGTGCCTTATAAGTTAAAATTGAGCTAATAAAAAGCAAATGAAAAATTGTTATCTAAATTGTTATGCAATATATGAATGTATATAATATAAATATATATAATCATATCTGAACAAATTCTATTACGGTGTTTATCATCTGACATTTATACTCCTTTTTTTCTTCTGCTGACCATTGACTATACGTCTTCAGTACCTACGGCCCTCATAAAGTAGACCTCACCGTCCCCAATAAAGTCGAGCGTCCATCATAAACGGACCAAATAATTTTCCGTACATTACGTTCATATGAAAAATAAGTCTCGCGCTATACCCTTATTAAACTTCAAGCTACATTTTTACCGCAGACTCTAAATCGCAAGATCGTCCTGGCTATCGCCTGAGATCCTCCATGTTTATTCATTTATGTATATTCAGTAAAAATAATTTCATCAAACAATTACAAATTCCAGTCTTTCCACGCAATTAAAATCGCATATCAAGTTTTTACTTTCACGTCAAATATATACATGAAAATATAGAGAATAAACAGGTAGTATTTCCAACTTTTTAACAGTTGACATTTTTCTCCCGCAATTGATATCGTGACATTCCGCATTTCATGTTGCGAATAACGACCGGATGGTGCTTCGCTACCACAATAACGGTGCATAGTGCAATTCCGATTTTAGAGACGAAACTTGTGTCAGGATAACACATTCCAGCGAAGTCATCACTGCGTAAAGGCGGACTTCGAACTTGGGTAATTCTATATTGGCGACTAAATCCTTGGCCTAGTTTGGCAACGGTCTCCCATCCGTTCTCCATTCCAGGGTTATGACCGCGCGTCAGAATTCACGGAAATTTATTGGTCGACCGTCCGTGCTCGTACGACCTTTTTCATCCTCGCGGAACCTCCACGGGCCGTTTCCTGAGCCGCCCCACAACGAAGTACCGCGACAAAGAAAGAACGGGGATCCGCATCCGAGACGCTTCGTTACCAACGGGTCAATGAAAGTGTTCGCGTTACCCATCCCTGAACAAGAATCTGTCGATCGTGCGACTCGATTGCTCACTCATCTGTACGAACGCTACATAGATGTACGTTATAATTTATATATTTTTATATTTATATTTATACTTTTTCATCAAACGATTTTCTCTTTAAATTATAAAATTCTCTTTAAACTATAATATTTTGTCGATATTATTGAAAAGGAAAACCACTTGTTCTTCCATTGTTTCAGCATGAATAATTGAGAATGCACAATCGCTAAGTACTTCCAAAATTCTGTTTTAAGTGTTAGCATCATTGTGTGCAATTCTCTATAACAAAGCATTGAATCTGCTACTATTCAATACAACAGGAGATTTAAATTAATACAGAAAATAATGTAATAATTAATTGCATTATAGCCTTCAATATCTCTCAACAAATTGTATCTCCTGTTGTCTTATTATATAAATTAACAATACAATTATTACGTACATATGTCAAACCCATTATTAATTACCATGAATAAAACAATAATATTCAGCTATGCGTTTCCTGTTTAGTTGATTCACCGCATATTGTATTAATAAATATCATCAACGTACATATATTGATAAATTATTATTTTACGTATTATAATTCTATGTTCACATTTTATGTAATAATACATCTTTGTGCCCCCTCGACGATAATGCATTTTATAATTATATCGTCTATTAATACATACGTTTATTTTACGTATTAAAAATATTCTAATGTAATATAAATATAATAAATAATATAAATAATATAATATAATAATAATATATAAATAAATAATAATATAAATGTAATAAATAATATATAAATATGCAGATCCGAATCGCTCAGTTTTGCAAATACACCACCATAATGTCATACGTATATAGGGCGGCGTGAAGAAATCCTGTAAACGAAAATATTTTCTGACATCTTGTTTAAACAACAAAGGTATCTGTCGTCTTTTTGATGATGTTTAAAAGAAATGATTGATAAAAGATAGGTTAAAAATAAAATATAAGTAAGAAATAAATATCTAAGTAGAGGATAGAGAACAATAGAGAAACAGTTAAATTTCTCTGGCAGCTTTAATTATTGCTTATCGATAAATGATCATTTCTAGACGATCAGATACGAATATTGCACGACAAACGATCGCAGCGAATAGTTACACACGTTACTCCTGCAAAACGTTTTCGTAAAATTTATGGGCATCTTGATAGCGCGTCGCGCATTTATATTCATCAGTACCGCCCGATTTGTCAGTGCGGCGATATCATATCATTCGTATCTCGATATTCGTATTTTAATGGAAATATCTCGATAATCCTTTTCAACCTATGCAAACGAGTTTTTGTAGTTTCTGGACCAACGTAACGAGAGTAGATAAGTGCAATTGAAACAGAATCTAACGAATCCGGCGTTCCGGATCGGCTGGAGATAAAGTTTATAATCGTGCGGATAATCATTGAAACAGTTTCGAAATTAGCTGATAGAATTCATTTAATGCGCAAGTTGTAACCGCATCGTCGATGTAACTACGGTGTTGCTTTTCTAAAATTAAATGCGCATTTAAGTACGGTTAGTTGGGCGTGGAAAATTCTCATGAAACAATCCGGAACATCTGCGCGAGCGGAATAAATTTTAATCACCGAGATTTACAGGTTTCGAATGTAATCCGCATTTTGGTCAATAACCTGATGCCGTAACGATCTTTGCGTTAAATTAATTCTCCAATAATGGCTACAAACTCTGATTGTAATAATGCACGTATTGTCATAATCATATTCAGCATATTCAACAGAACTCATTGCACCATGTAAATCTAAAATCTAACACGAACGTTGTTGTTAGCAAAACTTATTATGTAAATTTCTTGAACATTTTCTTTAAAGATAGCTAAGTGTCTACGATTCATTTTTTAAAGCATTTTTTATAATTAAAAGTAAGATATTCGCGTTGGCTTCTTTCCACATAATTAAAAAGAAAAATGACATAAAAAATTTTAAATCGATTTAATATATTTACAAGTTTCTCGTACACTTGTTTTTCTTTTAAATTTATTGAAATAATTAAAGCAGATCTTTGTGAAGCAAGGGTGCCTCAGGCATCATTAAGAGTTTGAAAATCTATGGAATTGTCGTCAAATAAGTTTAAAAGAATGTACATTATGAAAGTTTAGCCTTTATCCGATTTCAATTTCACTTTAGCAGAATTCTTATTCGAGGGTTCGCTGCAAAGTTATGTAAACCGAATGGTTTTGAAAAACGCGTTGTCCATGTAAATTCACGCAAAAGTTTATAGATAAAAGAAAGTACGAGAAATCGGAGATATTCTGCACATTCTATTTAACTTGAATCAAAGTTTTTCCTTTTTACAAAGTTTCGGATATATGTAGGGGAGCGCAACGTACAAATGAATGCAAAATGGAAAGTACTTTCTTCCTTGTTTTCGCAGTTACGTATACCTACTATATTTCGATAGCGCATATCTATCTGAACCGCTTCGAAGATGACAGTTCTTCACGTGGCGATGACGTCATCGTCGCGTGTATTGCACTGTTTTCTTTCATAAGTACGCCCATTAAATGAAAAATTCATATTTCGCCGATAAAATTTTATTCGAAAGCAAGCATTCGGAGGAAGCTTTTCCATGTTCCCCGTGTTTCTGTGGATATTCTTTATTACATATCGATTTTTCCAAAGCAATCTCAAATACCGCAGAGAACACTCTTACACGGTCTGTATAGCAGTTTCGCGCCCCATAAAGGCGCGGCATGGTAAACAGCCGGACGGTGAATAAAGCATCGAGAAGTGTATCGAGAGTGAGAGAAGGAACTTATCGCGAGATACTTAATTTCATCGGCTCGTACCATAGTAAAGCGCGGTAAAGCGCGGGCGCACACACGCGATAAATCAGATGTAACGGTCGTAAGCAGCTTCCCGGAAAAATCCCTTTCCCTTCCGCCCCCATGGCGCCCGGTGTATCGAGTTGACCTTTTTGCCGGGAAGATATATTTTCCAATTTCCGAATGACGTCGCCCCCGGGGGCAAAATCTCGGCGCGACCGGATAATAGAAAACGAGTTTCTATATCCGCGAGTCGCTAAGAGCCCGCCATTTAAGTCGCGGGATCAACCCGCTGTAGATCCATCTTGGCTTTACCGACTGTATTGGCGTAAGTACTGAAATAAAAACCGAGAATCAAGTGTCTTGTAAGTTATTTCAGAGAGAGGACGACGTTTATCCAGCGTGCAGCCGTTTGACTCAGATAAACAGTTGTAAGATTATTAGTATTCGTTCTGAAAAATCAGCATTAATATCGCTCCCGTGTATAGGAAATAGCCGTTGTCTGCGAGACAAACATGTTGACGGCTAAATGAGCAAAACAACCGATCTGTAGCGGAGATCATGCTTTGCGAGACACTCTCCAACGAGACAGGGAACAAGGCAGACCTTACTCCCGAGAGTCATTCCGTGTATCATTTCGTTGTTCAATTAAATATAATTGTTAAACGTTAAAACCGTGTCGAGCATCATCCTATCCTCAGCGCCCGCTTTGAGCCATCCGACAACACAATCTTACACGGTCCAGGCAGCATAAGCACGCTATAACTTCACCTGTCTCCCGTAATCTGGCTTGTTTAATAAAAAACGATGTAAAGAAATATGTGGACGAGTTATTTGCTTGTACGGGGTACTTGCTTGATTTAGTCATTATGCTTCAAGTATAATTAGTTATATGTGCTGCTCAAGCGTTGACTCGTCTGTTCACATTCTAAGCTATTCATATTATATCTGACTTAGTGCCTTCAATAACAATTATTTTATTTATATTCTTTTCTTACTATTTTACTTTATCAGATACAAGCTCATAGTTATTGGAAATTATTGTAATTACATTCGCACTTCATTGTAACCTCGTATAATATATGTTGAACATGCGCAGAATTGATTTTTATAAACCTTACATTTTAGAAATTAATGGGCAGAATTAATTGATTCCAATAATCGTCTTCTAAAATTAAAAAGAGATAAAAAGAGGAAGAGAAGAAGGAAAGGTATATTAAAGTAAATTGAAAGGAAAGATGAAAATTTAGATTGCTGCTAGATTAATATTAAAGCGAGTTATATATTAATACTTTAAATGTAAGTTTAAACATTTGAATGCAAATGGAGTGAAATTCGAAATGAGCAATATAAATGTAGAACGCTCGTGCTGTATGAAAATTTACCTTCTCGCAATTTAACTAAATTAGTTATAAACTTTCTAAATTTTTATTTTCTAAATTAGCTTATTCTCAAGAAAACAAGATTGAGCACGTACATTTAACATTGATCTACGCAGATTAAAGTAACCCTGCGCGAATGCCAGCGTGCGGAGAACTGATCGATACAGGAATGTCTAACAACGTAAAAATACGAACTTACGTTTACATTTAAGTTTACCTAATTCCACCAGTAATTAGAACGGATGCAGGATGTAGCGATTCACATGCGGGTCGTGGATAGTTCGTTGGAATACGGGACGATAACTCGAATGACAAGAAGCAAAGTGTCGCGTGATTAATTAGCATCACTGCTGTAAATGATACAAATCCCAAATGGATAGTAGCAAGAGAGATCCTTCCCGATTACACGATTACAAATATGACGGAAGATGAATCCCCTGATGTAAAGGAGATACAACCAGATGGTAAACACGGCGCATAGATGCAGCAGGGAAAAACACTATGATAAAGCGGGCTCCTTATATTACAAAGAGAGAGAGGAACGTGTTACAAAGTACGGAAATATCCGCCGGGGATTTGAAGTTCAGTGGAGCATTAATTAAACTACCTCGCTAATTCCCGGAACTTATAAACCGACGGTTTATTAATTTGCCTCGCGTTTAAAGGAATAAGCGCGATATCGAAGTTCCGTCGTGCCCGAATGATTTTCTGTGTCGCGTAATTGTACGTTAATTTCATTCGCGGAAAGGGAGATGGAAATTTACGAAATCTTCTGCGAAATCTTTTACGAGAACTTTTTATTTAACTTGTAAATCTTATTTCTTGAAAAAAAGTACAACTTTTGCGTATTTTTTTGTCAGATTATCTGTGATTATTGAAGCGAAGTCGGATAACTGAAAGTTTTTCATAAAGCGCGACCAATATGTGTTCGGTTATATTATCGTTGAAATATTGTCTTTCGGAATGAACGATAATTTGGCGTGAATACGAAGACCATATTCATATGTTCTGAATGTTGAAATATCGCAATTATGAGTCTCATTAAAGTCATAATGAGGCAACTGCGTGCCCTTTCAGGTTTTTTATTACGCGGTTTATTAACGTCAAAGATTGACAAAAAGATACTTAAGTAAGAATCATTTAGTTCATATAGCACACTCTTCCGCATGTCATTACGCTTTGAATTTAAAATAAAGTTTAAAGAATTAAAGCCAGATATGAAATATCAAGTAACTGCGACTTTCGATGTCATGTTTAACACGTCACATACTGATATTTTAAAGTTTAAGTATGAGTTTAATATTCTTCTCTTAATATTCTCATAACGTATTAGTTCTTGCTGACCCAAATCCTAACATAAATCTAGATGTACGTTAAGCAAACGTAAGTGTAGGTATTATAAACTAACTTTGTGTTTTGGATACTGAGCTGAATTCTAACTTTACTACTCAATACCACTTATTCTTATTTTAAGAAGCAGTAGAATTATCTTGTTATTTATCACGTAAAATGATAGAAATATATTTATATGAGTTATTATATAAATAAGAACAATTTCAGATAAAAAAGAAATTAAGTAATCAAATATCTATACTTTATACATAATAATTTTTATAATTACATACAACCATATTTTTATAATATTTCTACAGATTACACATTTCTCTAAAAAACAATGATATTATTTTAATAATCCAATTACTTATTGTTAAGGGAAAGAATGTTTTATCTTTTCAGAAAGCTTAACATCCGTATGTGTGAAGCTGGCGTATCATTTCGCGGAAAATCATTAATTATTGAGAGTTCTGGCTCCCTTTTTAATAGTTCTAGAGTTCCTGATAGGTTAAACACATAGTTCTGGCCATTAAAGCGAAAAAATCGCATAGTGCAAAGTGAGACGCCAACTTCACGCAGCGTCTCACTTTATCCTGCGACAGTTTCCGCCAAAATTCCGGCTAGATTTTAAAAGATCTACAGTTCTACATGAGTTCTAGAAAGAGTTCTAGCGAAAAACATTTTTTTCATCTTCTTATAATTATTAAAGCTAAAAAATGTTTAAGGGAATGACGACTGGTTAATTTCAGAGTTCTGTGCTTTATGAAATATTTCTCGTGTAGTTCTGAACATATTTAACCATTTTCCAAAGAGTTCTGAATGCAAACATTAACAATTATTTAATAAAAAATTTTTATCGTCCGAGAAAGACGGATATATAGAGATATGGGTGATACGCTGGTCGATTTTCGAGAGTTCTGCGAAGATTAAAATATTTCTCGTATAGTTCTGAACGTATTTAAGTGTATTCCAAATAGTTCTGACCGCAAACATTAACAATTATTTAATAAAAAATTTTTATTGTACGAGAAAGACGTATCTAAGGAGGTATATGTGAGACGCTGGTCGATTTTCGAGAGTTCTGCTTATTCTAAAACAGTTCTCGTATAGTTCCGGACATGTGCAATGCCTTTCTAAAGAGTTCTGATAGGAATAACGATTCGAAAATTTTTGTAAATATTATTTCGCCCAAAGAGTGGACGTTTTCGATTTTACCAGTGAGACGCTGGTCAAACTGTCGGAGTTCTGGCTTTCCTAAAATATTTTTCGTGCAGTTTCGAAGGTACTTATGAATTTCCTAAAGAGTTCTATGCACCTCTCATACATAGCACTCTGTAGGAAAATCATAAGTACGTGCGGAACTATAAAAGTATTTTAGGAAAGCCAGAACTCCGACATTTCGGCCAGCGTCTCACTGGTAAAGTCGAAAACGTCCACTCTTCGGGTGAAATAATTTTTTAAAAAATTTTCTAATCGTTGTTCCTATCAGAACTCTTTGGAAAGGCATTGTACATGTCCGGAACTATACGAAAACTGTGTTAGAATAAGCAGAACTCTCGATAATCGACCAGCGTCTTACTGGTAAAGTCGAAAACGTCCACTCTTTGGGCGAAATAATTGTTTAAAAAATTTTCTAATCGTTGTTCTTATCAGAACTCTTTGGAAAGGCATTGTACATGTCCGGAACTATACGAGAACTGTGTTAGAATAAGCAGAACTCTCGATAATCGACCAGCGTCTTACTGGTAAAGTCGAAAACGTCCACTCTTTGGGCGAAATAATTGTTTAAAAACTTTTCTAATCGTTGTTCCTATCAGAACTCTTTGGAAAGGCATTGTACATGTCCGGAACTATACGAGAACTGTGTTAGAATAAGCAGAACTCTCGATAATCGATCAGCGTCTTACTGGTAAAGTCGAAAACGTCCACTCTTTGGGCGAAATAATTGTTTAAAAAATTTTCTAATCGTTGTTCCTATCAGAACTCTTTGGAAAGGCATTGTACATGTCACGAACTATATGAGAACTGTTGTAGAATAAGCAGAACTCTCGAAAATCAACCAGCGTCTCACTGGTAAAGTCGAAAACATCCACTCTTTGGGCGAAATAAATTTTTCAAAAATTTTCTATTCTTTGTTCCTATCAGAACTCTTTGGAAAGGCATTGCACATGTCCGGAACTATACGAGAACTGTTTTAGAATAAGCAGAACTCTCGAAAATCGACCAGCGTCTCACATATATCTCCTTAGATACGTCTTTCTCGGGCGATAAAAATTTTTTATTAAATAATTGTTAATGTTTGCGGTCGGAACTATTTGGAATATTGTTAAATACGTTCAGAACTACACGGGAAATATTTTAGTCTTCACAGAACTCTCGAAAATCGACCAGCGTCTCACATATATCTCCGTAGATACGTCTTTCTCGGACGATAAAAATTTTTTATTAAATAATTGTTAATGTTTGCGGTCGGAACTATTTGGAATATTGTTAAATACGTTCAGAACTACACGGGAAATATTTTAGTCTTCACAGAACTCTCGAAAATCGACCAGCGTATCACCCATATCTCTGTATATCCGTCTTTCTCGGACGATAAAAATTTTTTTATTAAATAATGGTTAATGTTTGCATTCAGAACTCTTTGGAAAATGGTTAAATATGTTCAGAACTACACGAGAAATATTTCATAAAGCACAGAACTCTGAAATTAACCAGTCGTCATTCCCTTAAACATTTTTTAGCTTTAATAATTATAAGAAGATGAAAAAAAATGTTTTTCGCTAGAACTCTTTCTAGAACTCATGTAGAACTGTAGATCTTTTAAAATCTAGCCGGAATTTTGGCGGAAACTGTCGCAGGATAAAGTGAGACGCTGCGTGAAGTTGGCGTCTCACTTTGCACTATGCGATTTTTTCGCTTTAATGGCCAGAACTATGTGTTTAACCTATCAGGAACTCTAGAACTTAAAAAGGGAGCCAGGACTCTCAATAATTAATGATTTTCTGCGAAATAATACGCCAGCTTCACACACACTTAACATCCTTCAATTTAATCTAATTACATCTCTGATTTCACAATTACATTTTCACGTGTGGAAACTGTAACATGAGCGTGCGGCATGAGCTTATCTCCTTTTCCTTCGTAATGTTCAGGTAGATTACGCTTGCCTAATGGCTCGTGATGCGAAAGAGTCTCATTGAGCGATAGCAGCGGTACTCACCCAAGAGACACGACAGAACATCCGGTACTCGTAAGTGCTATCATGATCGTAATACCTGCTCACGTATATAGGACATCGCTTGATTGAATATCAAGATACACAGCTTCCGGCAATTAGCAATGCCCGGGTATGTTCATCGAAAATTTAGATTAAGGTAAATACCGAACTTGGCAGTATCTCCGAAACTTAGACGTCACGGTAATTTATTAATGGACGCATAGCAGGCAGGCAGGCAGCAGTAAATCCACTGAATATGTGAATCGATGATTACTGAGCTTACAAACTATGGCTGCGCCTCCGGATCTCCATTACTTCCATCCCTTTATCGTGTAAATACGGGACACCGGCTACGGGCTAGTACATCCTCGCACGGATATTACGCAGGGCTAATATGCATGTATAGCTCAAGGAAGGTACATTTTATGAAGTTATAAAAAATCCTTTCGCTGCCTGAGTCTAATTATAGATCACAATTATGGTATATGTAGGACGCATACACCATATAAAGGCGCATACAGGAAGTGTACATTTAACTGATCTAACATGATGAAAGTTATACGGAAAGTTATGGAAAAATCCATGTTATAAAATCATATTCTCGTTATTGAAGTGTTCCGCAAACCGTGAACGCGGAACACAATCCCCACTTAAGATTTCATTTCATTACAAATGATAAAATTTCAGTAATTTTAGCGGATTATTTAACAATTTTGTACCGATGGTGCACTACGCGTGAGCGGCCGACTCTCTTAAACAAGATGATCTCGTCGCGCGCACAAACACAGGGCCAAAAATTTCGGATTAATTAAAATGCATGCGAATCTACGGATTATAGTAGATTTGCATGAACGAAACGTGTAACGAGTTCATACGTGTGTTTTTGCAGGATATATACGCCAGATGCTCTCCTCGCCGGAGTCAGATCGAAAAAAAGCAGGCGTATTAATTCGGGCGCGGTGATGCAGGATTGCTGTCGGTCGTTGCAATGCGCTCGGTCGTATGAGGAATGCCACAGTCAAACAGACTCGCCGACACGTAGCTCACATCACCGCGTCCTGTCACCTCTGATCTATCCTCTGCTGTTCTTCCGCGCCGATCCCGACACGAACCGCCCTCTTGTGCACCGATGCACGAAACCGCGATGGGGGTAATTTTGCGTAACTCACCATGCACGCACACGCCGGCCAAGCCTGTCACACTTGGCGGAGAAAGATTTCTGATAGGTACGCGATGCCAGAAGCACGATGGACTCGCATAGCCCACATTTTCCCACATGTGCCACTCGCAAATTTCGTCCCGCGGAATCTCGCCATGAGATGACTCGATTATTCGACCCGTTCTGATTCCGTGTTGTGACGTTGCCACGCGTAAATGTTGCTCGATAAACTTAATTATGTATCATATATGTCGAAATATGAATGCACATTATTCCACGGAGGAAATTCTTGAAAGTAACATTCGGAAGTTACGTTTATCGATCCATTTTGCAAATTTTATATAGAAAATAATTACGTATAAAGAAATATATACCTTATATTTTTATAGTAGTATAAAAAATAGTATATATGTTACTTATATTTATATAAGTAACATCTTTACTGTAACATCTTATCTTTACTTATATTTATATAAGTAACATATATACTATTTTTTATACTACTATAAAAATATAAGGTATATATTTCTTTAGACGTAATTATTTTCTATATAAAATTTGCAAAATGGATCGGTAAAAGATAGAAGGAAAAAGAAATTTTAGTAAGATTTCGACTATATCTAGATAAAAACGTACAACACGATCAGTTATGTTTATTCATGATAGACAACATATATTATATATGATTTACTAAATGTGATTTACTAAATTTGAAACTAAAATTCTCGAGTTTTATCTTAATTACCATTTTATTGTTGAAAGAAAAGTATTATATTTCTTGATATTCTACGATTCCTACAAGTTACGTGGACGGTACGTATTTGTCAGGGGACAATATGTCTCTACAACGTAATGTGGCAGCTGTAATCGTCCCGGGGTAATAACCGTCGTAACGTTACAGATGTGCCGTCGTTATATATTATTGCTGTTGAGAGATGGTCTAATCGTTTCGTTGTAATTGGTTCTCTAAAGTACTCCAACCGGCTGACGCCGTTTTCAAAATAGCGTTACGACGACGATATCGCATTACTATGCATTACATCTGCAAGAATCCATTGTCTTTGTCATTTGGGACCACTGCGAAGCGCAAATGCTGCTTATTGACAAGAATACAACGTGACTGTCTGATTTCCTGTTTGAACGAATCAAATTGAGATAAGTGAGAACAAATCACAATTATTATCTTTCTAAACGTTTTTACCGAATTGCTATTTCTACACAGTGGTCATCTCGATAACAATTACAGTTCACATTTCTGCATTTGTGAAATAGGCAAACTTGTTAATATAATTGTCAATCGCAGAGGACCTGTTTACATCTAAACAATGTAGAACATCTCTCTGCTGTATTCTATTCCTCTCTTTTTAGTAGAATGTAATTAAACTGTTCGAATAATACAAAAGAGCATTTCTGTGTCTCGTATCATATATTAATTTCCGCACGTTCTCTTTTAATTTTGCCTTTTCTTGCAAATCATGTACACTTGAAAACACGTGTGTTTCCGTCGAAAAACCCGCATGTCAAATAAAGATGTAATTAAGTCATGTCAGGAAGAAGCACAGTCGAGGTTGCCCCAACGTTGCTCCCAGGTCCAAACAGTCCAGCGCTCTTTGTGATCGTTTGATGGCAGATCAGCGATTAGCAGACAATGGCTTTGTTGTTTTGGCACTTGCCGCGAGGCATCCGCGTTTATTTAGTTCCCCTTTCAAACATCAACAGCTTACCTCTTTTGCCTCATAGCCTGTCATCCTTTTTATAGTAATTTTCTTCTCTTTTACCGCAATTTATTTATCCTCGTTTCTCTCTTTTGCCTCGCTATCAGAAGTCTCATCTTAAATTTTGTTTTTTTAAAACGTTTTTCTTGTAATCATTTTCTTGTTCCCCCAATTAGCCTTCCAATACAAGTGAATTGTCTCATCTTTTCATTTTAAGATCCATTTTCTCATTTCCATGCGCGTCTTAATCCCTACTTTGTTTTGTAATTTTTATATATTAATGTTTCTTCATTAAATGTATATCGAATTCACGTAATTTTTCTCTCGCCGTAACAAAGAAGATTCGTAAGTTTCGGGTATATAAAATGTATCCTGGTTTTTTTTATTTACTCGCTCTTTCTTCTCTGCTTTTGCGTCCCGAGAATAAACCTGCACGATTTGAAGATTTCCGGTAGGTGAATCTACCTGACGAAGCTCCTGAGCATAATCAGTTTTCTAAGATTAATCTCGAATTCCCTGTCATATTTAGCCCTACCATTTTACGCCTTTCAAGAGCATAGAGAGTCATATAAAACGTCAAAAATAGTGCAAACTTTGGTACAAGATACATGTTAAGCAATTTAATTGCAATTACGCGTATATTCACTTGTAGTTTGACTATGTTGGTGAAGAAATGAACATTTATTCACCATTTGGCGAGAAATAAATACCGCGTTATTTTATAGAAATACGTTATGCAGAATCAATTATAGTGAACAAATCTCAGTTAAACACTTGGCCTTTCAATTGCATGGAAATCGGTTTGATGAAAGCCAAGTTATTTCGAACCAAGTTATTTCAGAGTGGGACCAAATCAACGTTGGAAAATTAGAAAAATTTAAAATGCAGTAAACGCCATTATAGAAAAAATTTAAATGTATTGTTTTTATTCGAACTCGTTCCGGGTTTCTTTAAACGTCACTAAAATATCTAAATCCATTACAAGAAGGTTAATCAGCCAGAAATTAATGATTAAATCAAACAAACTTGTCGACGAATACTGGCAAGGTCGAAACGTTGTGCACTCATTGTGTGGAAATAAAACTGCCAGTATTCGTCGACAAGTTTGTTTGATTTAAAATATCTAAATATTCAATTTGAGTTAGAATATAAGTTTTAATAATTTAAATTCAGTTTTTCGAATTTATTTAATGAGATAAAGTAAATTCAGTTTCTTAGATAGATTCAATTACTTAATTTAAAGTATATGCATCGATTTCTATTACGAACTCATCATCGTTCTTACGAGTTGCCAATAGCATTAGACATTGTGATTTATCATGTACTGTCTCTCTCCATTTCATTCCTAATATCTTTTTCATTATATATCAATAAGTTTAATTCTGCTATACATGATGTTCCATTTATCATGACTGTCTTGGATCTCTCCATTTCCTTGGAAGATATGAAAAAAATGTCTAAGGGAAAACTCATTTCAAAAGAACACAGATGTATTATGATTGATGTATCACTTTCCATATTTTTCGAGCTCTTAAATCACCGATGGTTTTTATACTTTATACGAATAAAAGCTTTGAGGTTGACCAAACTGGCAACTTTATTATATGTTCATCCACAACGTTTCGTTTATACTTTATATTTCTGTGACGTCATGTGATGTCATCCAAGCATAGTATTACTTTGAAACATTATTTTAGCATAGTATTATTCAACTTAAGGTCATATATATACCTATACTTGTAATCTAAACTTGATTACTATTTCTTAGTCTTAGTTATTAGTTAGTTTCTTTCCGAAGAAAATTTATTATATTATTCCCAAAACTATCAATAAATAAATCCAGTAAACAAAAATGTAAAAATTAACGATGACTATGGTGCTAAACAAACTTCTTTTCGTTATCTCTTTTTTTATATTAATAACTTAACAATATTTTTTGGTACTTTACTTGTTTTCAAAACGTAGTCTGGTTTTACCGTTGAATTAAATGAAATGAAACTAATGAAATGACAATCGCTGTTTCATATTTTTTTGATACTCTCGCGCTACTCTAGAATGAAGCGGAATACGGATCGTCGTCGGGTTATGGTGTTATCGTAAAACATTCATGACGCGACGCTCGAAATTGCGCTGCGCGACGCGAAGTGCGACAAGGCGAAGCGAGAAGTGACATCCTGACCGCGAGGATACCGCGGTGGTTTATTTATAACCGCTTTTCAACAGTTAACTCGCGCGACCGTATGTGCTTGCACTTGTCCGTTCCCGCCCTCACTCGCCCCCGCGCTCATTGAACTCACCCCCGTGCTCTAGTTTCATACGACACAGGGCGGACTTTCACGCTGTTCCCGCCCGTCGTCGGGCTTAACAAGAGGGCTGCGTAACAAACAATTTATACCTTGCTGCAATCGTTGGATACCATCGTGGCGCGATTTTCCTCGATTTCTCTTTCTCTTTCTGTTCCGTTGTCTCTCGGTCTTCTCTATACGCGCATTATTCTCTTTTATTCTCTTCATATCTGACTCCAGAAATACTGAGCTTTAATTTTGATCATCTGCGCAACGCATGCATATTTCATTGTAGCTTTATCTCCACATTAGTTACCTTTTATTTTATAGGAGAGCAAGAGCCGTACCTAGGTGTGCACAAACTCGAGAAAATAAATTTATTTTTCAATGTAATACCTTTTTATTGAGTTCTGTTACCTTGGTATCGCTAATAAGTGGAAATAATAGCGTTTAATGATTAATGTAATAAAGCTCTTCTCGAATTCGAGAAAATAAATTTATTTTTCAGTGCAATGCATTTTATGTTTGAGTTCTGTTAGCTTGGTATCGCTAATAAGTGGAAATAATAGCGTTTAATGATTAATGTAATAAAGCTCTTCTCGAATTCGAGAAAATAAATTTATTTTTCAGTGCAATGCATTTTATGTTTGAGTTCTGTTAGCTTGGTATCGCTAATAAGTGAAAATAATGGCGTTTAATGATTAATGTCATAAAGTTCTTCTCGGATAATTATAATAGAGACAAAGAACGGATGAAAAGGAATGACATCAATTTATAAAGCATTGAAATAAGTACATAAAAATTTATTACGATATAGCGTTGCATAAAACAAAATATTAATTTCAATGATCTTAAAGATTCAAACAAGTCACTCGTTTTATTAAACCTATTTTCCTTATTATTTATCTCGTTTTATTGATGCAAGAGAGTGGAATAAGCAGGCCGTTCTTCCACCCTAGCTTTTTGCTTGTTTCAGTTTGCCAAATCGCACTCGCGTAATTTATTTTGCGAGTTTATAATTGTATCGTCTCTTTACGAGCCGTCCATACTATTCTCCTCGTTTCGCTCCCTCTTTTGTTTATTTTCCTCTTATACCCCACTTGTGGATGTATGAGCGAGTAGATTCCGCATTAAGGCAATGCGGAAACAGGCGTATCTCTAAACGCTTTTAGCTCGGCCAAAATTTACCTTCGCCGATAGTACTACTTGCTGCCGGACGGTTTATTTTCATGCAAAGCGGATGGGGTCCCGTTGCGCGCTCGTGTAACTAACTGGAGCAGTACACACGCACACAATTGGCGATACAAACGCAGCGACCCGGTAATTTATTCTGTGATTTACGACGGCCAAGTCGGTTTTCCTTTATTTTCCATTCACGTTGTGGAATCCTCACTTCTTGCTCACGGTGCCGTAAACAGTATTATGTAAAAAACTATTTGTACGTATAATAATTAATTAATGTTGTGCTTTTCATGTGAAATTTATTTCACATTATATCAATAAACAATGCAATGCAAAAGTACTTGTAAAAAATATAGAAAAGACTTATTTTTTACAAAATCTTTTGACAAGAAAAATATTGCATATCGTGAATTTGGGATGTTTACTGTAATCGGATATTTACTACCCCTGTTCTTATATATATAATACGTTTATATTCGTCTGATTTGAATTGTTATCGTATATTTCACCCATGAAAAATATTTGTAATCGCCGGTAAGACTTCATCTATTACCACTTCCGACAATATCGAATTGCTTTTGCCGGCAATATTTATGTGTACCTTTCTCGAGATATATTTTTGAGCGTTATCTATGTTTATTACAATATTTTGCGCAAATAACAAATATTTACGATTACGAGAAATCTGTTATTTACTGTCAATAGACTCAGCGCACAACGGCCGGGAAGAACGAAAAACTCCAAAACAGAGTATTTTGAGGGATGAGATCTCGCGCGAGATTAATATCAGAGAAAGAGAGAGAGAGAGAGATAAATGACACACACGCCATCGAACGCACGCGTACACCCGAGTATGATGGATCTTTGATCATTTGATGGAAATATAGACTATTTTGCAGTCGCTGGTAACACGCGGCCATTCACTGTCACCATCCCGATATGTACGTTTCCGTATTCCTTTGAACATTGAAGCAATTCTCCAAATATCCGACACTCGATGATGAAAGCAACGTAACGAGGTTTGAAAGATTCGAGATTTTTATTAATTATCTTTTCTTCACGCGCTCCTAGATTAGCACATCAGGGCCGGGATTCTGTAACTTGCTTATCGATTTTTAATTCATCGTTAACTAGCGACAACCTATGAGAGCCACGCTTTTCTCCAAGATCGTCCTCTCCATTGGCTGTCGCTAATTAATGATACCGAAAGCTACACTGAGAAAAATGGTTTGATTGTACCAACAAAACATATCTGATAGAATGTATTTTAAACCAAGCAAATTTTCAAGAACTGGATATTTTATAACTAGAACGTTTGATAGACTGTACTATAATCTGGTAATTCCTAAAAGGAATTCTGATTCGTTCATTTTCCAACAGGCAATAGTCGAACCTATCAGATTTCTAATTAATGCAACCAGATTTTTTTCAGTGTATCGATAACGATTACAGAATCCCGGTCCAGAGCGCGATCGAGAGGGTTGCACACCGCTGGCCGTTTCCATTATATGGGTCGCGTCAAGCTGCGGGTCGCTCCCCCGCTTCGTTTGCCCAATCGCGGGGTAAGATCACTGTAGAGTGGATTGTCCTGCATTCCACCCTACATCTACGTGCGAGGCACGTATACGGGCGAAGCGCGACTAGCCGGTAATTTATGTTGCCAGCCGCGCTCGGACGAATAATACATCTCTGCGCTCGCGCGCCTCCTCGCTCCTTGTTTTTGAGTCGCGATTATTCACCGTCCGAGATATATCGTTCCAGACATTCTTCGCACACGAAAATACCATTCGTGAATCCCGGCTCCGCCGCCGCGTGATAAGTCTTCCGCCGGGCTTTTTTTCTACGGCGAATATGTCGCGGGACGTTATTGTGACAGCCGAAGCGCATTCGGCGCTTTTAAAAACGCACATTATTTCGGGAAATTCCGCGGAAACGCCCGCTTTATTAGAAATGTTTGCTCCGGCCACCGCGACTACAGGGAAATGGAGTTCAATCCATTACGAAATAAAAACAAATTCTTTACTGGCATGACAGAGAAAAGGGCGCGCTGCGCTAAAGAGGATTAATCGGATTGCATTTGTTGTTAGGGGAAAAAGTAGACGAAAAAGTTCACGGCGATACGCAGGCTACGCTCCTGCTTGCTCCGGCGCTTATTAATATTTCTAGCGAATTACAACCTGCCTCTTTTTATACGGAGCGAAATAGCACGCCGTTATTTTGTAATGCTATTTTCGCAGCACAATGCGCATATGTATTATTAACATAAGTTAATGTACCTGACATGTTATCCATGTCACAATCGCCATCGCAGAGCAAACATTTGTAAAGTTTTATCACAACGCTCGCCGCTCGCAGTTTTGTTCGCCTTTTCCAGTTCTGTTCTCGCAATTTTTCCCGTAGCTTTTACCTCGCAATAATTCATCACATAAATCATAAATAGAATAAATCACTTAATAAAACACTTAAATAGAGTAAGAAATTGATGAAGAGAATGATTACAATTTTAATAGAGCGACCGAAAATCAATTCACATAACCGCGGAAGTAAAACTATTTTATATTTAATTATGTAGACATGAGAATTGAAACTGTTACAGTGAGAGCAACAGTCTGGATATAATTATAAATATGTAATTATTCAAAATTAAAAATATACTGAGAAACAAAGTATCATATAAAAAACAACTAAATAATGTACTATGTATAATATCATGTAAAAATTCCTCAGCATTAAATTTTAAATTCCACGTACTACTCGCGGGAATTTGATAATACACAATTTCAACTCGTAACGTGTGAAAATATGCAGCTATTTAAAACTTATTTGAACTAGAAGACTGATGAATAAAATGCGTCATATGTATAAATTTATTTGAATCACTGCTTTTAATTAGAACAGGTATATGACTATTACACACGTGCGCATATCTGTAGAAATCTCAGTTTAATTAATGTTTCTTTTTTTACGAAATATTTTATAAGTTTAATTTTACGAGATATAAAACATTTAAATTCTGCTTTCGCATGTGGATGTTTCTCACATAAATATATTACGAAGTAAAGCTCTATACGTTTAATCCGTTTCCGTATTGCACGGAATCGCACTTCATAGTGTGAATAAAGCGTATCGAGTTATCTTCTCGAATTGGAGCTGTCATTGAAAATAACGCCTGACGAAAGTATATGTACGTGGTGCATCAGCGATCCTCGACGTTGCTTTGGAACGGACCCGCGTGCGACGTGTCGTTGTCGTCGCGTGGATATCGGAAAAGCATTCGTGTGAATCTTGAGGGAATCATGAGAATAGCGGCGAATCGCTTTCCTCGCTCATGCTGGAAAAGCGAAAACGTCGGTCGAAAATCCATGACAAAGACACGCGACGCCATACGACTCGTCTACGTGCGAGACATTTCTTTGTTGAACGACTATGCAAATATTTTCGAAGACGCAACCGAATTGTACACAAACGGAATCGTTTTGCGTACAAACAAGGCGAAAATCGATTCCATGGTTGAATTGGTTACTTTGTAAAGAGACTCAACAAATGTAACCGTTAGATAAATTAGTTTTGTAAAAGAGAAATTGAAGTATTAAAATGAGATGGAAAAGTAGAAAGTCTAGTCTTCTCGAATTTATAATAATATAAAATAACAATTTCTTAATATTTATTACAATTTCTGATATGTTGTCGCTTCTAATTTATCAATATGAGGATCGGATATAGTCGAATGGGAAAATTATCTGATTTAAGCTATTACATTAATTAATTTTCCAGGTATAATAGATCTCTATTGAAGGGAACCTAACTGAGTTGTAAAATGCACAACGAGTGACTTGTAAGTTTATTACATGATTCTAGACATTCTTGAGAAAAGCGAGATGCAAATTACACTCGTGGCAGAAACCATCCTGTCTTTGTGTCTTCGTGACCTAATCACGTGCTGTCCCATGTAGCTTGTGCCTCGGAGAACGCGACGAGAGAATTATTGAGAACCGTATAAAACACGCAGGAAAGTGCACAACGCGTGAGTCCAAGCAGCCCTTTTCCAGCCCCAATTTGCCAACGACAGTACCATGAAAAAATATAAAATAAATTTGTAAAAAAAGAGAGCAAACAGATCAGATATATTCTCCATGACAGATGGATCAACCGTGGGTAAACCCCAACAGGGAGTGCCTGACAGTTCCGCGACCATAAATCTTGATTCTCCCTCGGGTCGAGTCACAATCGATACGGAACGAAGGGAGCCGAGCGAAGCTTTCATCGTTACCATCGCGTGGTTGTTAATGAGACTCGCTAGAATTATGGCATCGGGCAGAGTAGCTACAATGAAATTTTGAGGATATAGATGATACATTATACATATGCACGCAGAGGAAAGTAGGGTAAGACCATCTAGGCGAGCCAAAGCTGCTTTTCCGCCCAGTGCTTTTCATGCAAAGATACTACGATATTGTCCATAATTAATGTATTCTGAGCGCACGGCGCGTTTTCTTTCAGGTCTGTCAGCAATTAGCTGTTAGCAGTTTTTACTCGTGGTTTCAAGTAATTACTATTTGCCGCCTTTCAATTAACTTTACGCTTTCAAGAAAATCAAGAGAAAATCAAGTATCAAGCTTCAAGAAAAATAGAAAACATTTTACAGGAATTATATTACATATTAAAGATTTTTTTTATTTAAAGAGTTTAACAAAGTGCAAATTACATATATAAATATGGAAATTTTATAAATTCATATGTGTGAAGCAGAAACATTGTGGATTCATAATAATAACTTTCTTGCATCCCGCGCTTTTGTCAACGGTGACACTCTTGAAAAATGTACGAAAAGTATCAGCTTTTGTAGTAACGCAGCATCAATAGAGACAAGTACAGCGCGTGCTACAACTTACGAGACTTTTATCGCGCGCCGGACGAACGTGTAGATGTAGACTTTTATATGCGTCCATAACTCGAAACTTGGTGCTTTTCTTAGCTGTTTCCACCTCGAAGAGTTTATCTATCCACGCGAGCACTCGAAAGACCCAGCTAATCGCGCACTTTTATATCTCTCGGTCACAAGAGTCCACCCTTTTACGAGACGTGTAGAAGTAACGGTTAAATCGCCCTGACGACCAGCGCTCACCCGTCACACAGCTTTTTACGACACAATCTGAGACCAACCAGGTAGTCGAGTGCGATACGATTTTTCAAGTCGTTCTCGAGAGTATCTGGAACGCGAAGTTAATAGAATTTACTTTGAGATTTAATTAAGATATCTTTAAAGCTGTTTAGCTTTAACGTTAAGAGATTATGACAGAATAACGTGTTAGCGAGACTCAGATTCTGCTAGAGAAAAGTCGTTTTCGCATTTATAAAAGAATGGAGCGGAAGAAGGCGCAAAAATGCGCTATCCTGTCGACGTGTATGCGTGTCCACGTGAGCACGTTCATATCGAGTGCATGCCGACAACTCGATAAGCACATCGTGTACGATGATGTTCGAGAAAAATTGTCCGTCGAACGAGTGGCTTACTACGTGTTAGTCGGATTTCTCGCAAATTGTCTACGCAAATTACAGTTTTTTACGGGGACACCTCTGCTGCTGAATAATTCACCAGAGTCTAATGAACATCCTGGAAGCCACGACGCGTGCGGTCTTTCCTCAGATGGGAACGTGTTTCCGGAACGTGATTTGTTATCGTACCACCTTTTATTCTTTCTATCACTTCTATTTTTATATTCTGCCGGTTTGGTTGCCGCGCGACTTTCCGCGAGTCTTTCGAGTTTTCTATTGTTTATCCAAATCTCGACCTCTGACATCTCCGCGTTCAAGTGGACGATCCTTGCACCGTTATCTTCGCCAGCGGGTTTATTTTTCCTCTTTACGACGGTATGTTTGGTTTCTATCGGTTTGCGCTTGGTCGCATAGGAGTTATGGAGCTCGACAACGTTACGAGAACCTTCGTAACTCGCGATCAATATCGAATCGATTAATTAGACTGCTTGCGTGGTAAACTTGGCTTTGATTTTGAATGATCGGTTAGAGCAAGTTCAAACATTCTCTGAAATTCTGACTCAAGGAATTAGTGATAACTGTCAACTGAGGAAAATTCTTTCTTTTCATGCAAATATAGTTTCATTTCTAATCTAAGAACGAAAGATAATAAAGAAAGCTAAATATCAATATTTTGATAACACTATTTCAAATATAAATTCTGAATTATAAATAGAAATGAGTAAAAATTTAGTATTTTTATATATTATACATCATTTTATATACATGTTATTATTTCTCTCAGAATATAAGGTTTTACAAAACTTTCGTCTCTTCTTATTTTCCTTTAGAATTATTAAAAATTACTGTAATAAGATGTAATCATGTTTCATAATATATTAAAGCATCAGCAAAGACGTAATCTGCTAATCGAAATGAAAATAACGCTTACATTATCCGTTGACTCATTTACGTCTAATTAACGCGAACACTTCCCTAATTAACCTTCCCTAATTTGCAAATTCTATGACCAATTCATGATTGAATCGATGGAACGTGCATACATTCGCCCTATCGACTGTGAATGTCACGTGTCCGCATTAAACATTACTCGCATTGACACGTTCCGCACATGTCGGGTGACGATGCACACCCGTGATACCGCCGCCAACCATTATCCATATTATCCGTCACGAGAATATTTTCATCCGACTCCGGTCGTTTTTCTCCACTCGCGCGACGCTTAATGATCGCGAGCGCGGCAGAAGCGGGCGCGAAAGCTTTTCGCGCGGAAATAGCGCGACGCCCGCGAAAGGAATTACGGTCGGCATGTATGACGCGCCTATTTACGATTCATATAAATCGCGTCGGCCGTGGAGGAGGCGGTTATACATGGGGCGGTCCATTATATCTCCCGTATAACGCGCACACAGTTACCGCGATGTGTCATAGTCCGCCGGGCGGCGGAGGGCGGAGGGCTAAAGCGCGCTCCATGAATATTTATCCGAGGCTATTGCGAAATAAATGCCGGTACCCAGGGAACCCGCCGCGCAGGAGCGACAGAAAGAAACGAGAGATGCGCTCGTAATCCGGGATACGTCTACATAGGTTCCACCCCCGAAATCCCGAAGGTGCACGGTGGTGCTCGCGCGATATCGACGAGCGGATTAAAATTTCTGTCCGATCCTTCCGTCGCCGACTGCCGCGATGCGATACAACGACAACCGTTTTGCAATGCGCGACTTTCCGAATCCCCGAAAGCTGAGGATATTTAGCCTCGCCGCTTCTCTTCCCTCCAGGGACCTTTGCCGTCGCGCCTTTGTCGACTAGTCGGCCGGAAATGCAGCCCATCACGTTTTCACTTCCATATGAAAAATTCGGTCGGAATGATAACGCCGCACGATTAAAGCTCCGCTCGCCTGAAGCCTCGGCGCATACGCTCGAGAGGAGCTCCATCGAGATGTACTCTGGAATCGACATTCATCGAGAAGCACGCGCTCGGTTCTTTGGTCTCACTGGACAGTTCAGAGTCTAACTCAAAGGTTTAAAAGTCAATCTGACACACAGAGAACTTGATGACAATTTTTTATTTATGTCTGATGAAAGTTCTGCGGGCAATAAGTTCCAGAGTTCGTGTCTTTGAATGTTACGTATGGTCATTTGCATGGTTTAATGACTAGACTCGAGATAAAGAGAAAGTCTCTCTCTCTCTATCTCTATTTCTATCTCTTTCTCGCAAAATAATTTCGCTACTGAAAAATGTTTTGTTGGCATGTGAATTTTTGAATTATAATTATGCTATTTTTTAAATGAATTATAATTACGATATCGTTTTAATTATTCAGTTTGTTTTTTATTAAATCGTTAATTATCACGTCATGTGTAATTTTGCAGCCTCCGGGCTTTTTCGATTTCAACAAAACTTAGCATATATATATGTGTGTGTTTTGATTAATGACGATGCGCGTACTGCTTCAATCCACCAATGTACATATGGAAACAAATTATAGCGTGCAATTTTTATATTGTTAATTATCACATATCACACATTTAAATATTGATAGGATGATATGTGACATTTCTCACAAATCAAACAACAACAAATTAATAATATCTACATTTTTAAAAATTACTGTTAGTGAAAAATTTTGCGCAGGAAATGAAATTATTCAGACATCATAAATATAAGAAAATCCGATATTTCTATCGCGCGAACTTTCATCTCAATGCTCATTGTTCAGGAGACGAAGATAAGAGACGGAGAAGGGAGATAAATGACGAGTATTCAATATTCTTAAGAAACGCGTTGGCAGACAAATTCTCTCTTTCTATCTCTCTATCTCCCGCTTTCTTCTTTCACCGATATATTGGTCTGCTCCTGCGAATTTCGCGGATTACCGCAAAGCCGGTTTTACTTCTCGTCGCTCGCGGCAAAGCAGGGTAGATGCCGCGATCACAGGCTCGTATCTAATATCCCGGCCCATAAAGTTTTTATAAAACAAAGGAGAACGAGAGTTACGGTCTTCGGGGAGGGTTTGCACGACCGCGGCAGGGCATGATATATGATCGCCGCGAGTTAAGCTTTCGGCGAGTCGCTCTCTCCCGCCATGACGTAAACGAAGCCCATTTTCGGAGTCCACCGCTCCGCGGAGTAAATTGTTTAAAGTGGTCGGTACACTCCGGCTCGTTCTCGAAGTTCTGCTTCCTCTATCTTTCAGCCGGGATACATCGGGCCTCGAGTACCGAAAAACGTAGGCGGACGCGAAATTTTTCGCGTAGATAGGACATAAAAATGCAATCTCTTAGCTCTGGTCTATATTTAAACACCTGAATAGTATACGCATACTGTACTTTTAGAGAAGAACACTCTTAAAAAATTCACATCTTTTTTTCTTACCTAAGCGATGCTTATACGCGATGCTTGGCGCGCGGATGAGACTCGCATACTTGTAAACTGAAATCGTACTGAAATAAATATTATATGATGTGCGCTGAAGGAAATTTGTCATACTACTTTTAGCTATAATAATTTCTTTTTATTACTTGCCGAGATCTCTCGCTCTCGACTGTTTCCATACAGGTTTTACGAAATCGAAAATTTAAAAACGGTCATTTGACCGGCATGGTGGGTTTAGCGTTAATATCATAAATTATTCACAGTCGTTATGAATACTGTTCCTCCTAATTATGATTATTATGTGCATCAATCGTACATATTGTGTACACACAGTGTCAATAGAAGAGATACAGAATTTATCGCGCGGAGTTCGCGGGTAAGATGAAAACTGTCTGCCGCATTGGAAGGTTAATCGCCCAAAAGTACGGCGACGACAGGTGAACTTCTCGCCCCCGCTACAAGCGTCGTTTCTCAAGCGGGTAAACTTCTTCGGTAAATACACGACGGGAACCTACGACGGAGCGGGGCATTGTTCATGCAGGCGGCGCTGGAATTCCCGAAGCGAGCAACCACGTCGCTGGAACGTACGAAATTCGGGGGTTGCCAGATGTCTCATCGGGGGTAGGCAGGTCGCGTTAATCACGAAAGCGCGAGCTCGGATATTTCAATGGATGCAGTTGCTTTGTCCCGCCGAACTGACCTCAGGAACAGACGGATCCCGCAAAATTATCGCCGACTCCGCGCCATTGTCGTACGTCTGCGAGTATTATCCGACGACGTCCGCCGCCAGTCACGGCCGACGCCAATCGATAGATTATCGATGAATGAACGTAAACGAGTTAAACTTCCCGAAAAGACTTCCCCGTGAACTTCGACTTTGTATAAGTTTCGTATACGTGGGTTTCTTTTCCGCGATCTTGTCAAAAATTTTCCGCCGCCGCGCATTGGCAGCAATTTTCTTGCAAATAATCGGCGACGTCTACGAAATTTATGTGTCGCGATTTTATCCTAATCTCTCGTTCTTGTTCCGTCTCGTGCTTGTTGGAATAAGTCATAAAGCGCATCTGCACGCGAGTCGATGAAAGGACGTTGTATTTTCGCGATGGAGGATCCGACGAGACTCGTCCTCCTCGGACAGTTAAGTTTTTCCACGGTTTTCGTACTCCGTGCTGAGTATATATATATATATATATATATATATATATATATTTCCGAGTACCTGGCACGGCCGTAGTTGCCGGTAAATAACAGTCGTTGCCGCGTGACTTGTCGTAATTCATGTTTTTTCGAGCGCATTTTCCGCGGCCGCTATTTACGCGGGGGAAAAGCAACGGTCGCATCCACGATATGTCGGCGACCGCGTAGCGCCGCGTAACATTTTACACCCGTTAGCCGCACGAACAAAAAGCCTCGCGGGAGTTATTCTAGCCAATCAAGGCAATGCGACTTGGATGGGGCGGGCACCCGGATGCGAGTGTCGGGAACGAACGAGCGCCGATATTTCGGGGGACAAATGAAACCGTGTACAGGTTTAAAAGATATACGTACGCCCGGGAACGCCAACTCCCACCGCAATGATGATGTACCCCGAAAAGAGCTCCGACATATTTGTCACCGTCGTTGCCGAGGTCCATGTTGGAGGATACAACACGTCGCGGCGATGTGAGGGGAAGGAATGAGAAAATACAGTCAGCGCAACGAGGAACTCGTACGTCAAATGACATTTGCAAGCACATCTGAGGGATGTGCAGCCTGCTCAAAGTTTCCCAATTCTTTGATCCTCGAAAGAAAACGAGTAGCGGTATTCAAGTTTTTCATGTACTGCTTTCTGGTGTAAGGAAAACTGCTCCGTTTAGTCGCCAACGAATGAATGTCATCTTGCATGATTACATATAAAAGTTTATGTTACTTGCATTTCCTGCAAGATATTTTAGTCATCAAGATCACAATACATCACCTGATGCATAATTTTACATTTTTTATAAGCAAAAAATAGCTTTTGTATGTTTAATAAAACGTGCAAGATTAAAACTCTCGCGGGGGAAACTCGTAAAAGCAAGAAAGAAAATTTCCATGCGAATGATTGTCGTTTAAAATATTGAGCGACAAGAACAGTGGAGATATAAATTTAGCGGTTCCTAGTTGTTTGCATGTTGTTCGGAGTCGATGTAACAAACATTTGTTTTTCGCCCTCAGCCAATGTGGACTTTTGAAAATTCCAACATCGCGATTCTTGAATTGCAACAGTAGTTTTGAAACGCTGTCTATACAAACTCGGCGTGCTCCATTTATTTACATGCAACATACATGCGCACTGCTGTGCGGCAAAGTGTCGCTTGTGACATAGCAGTGGTATTTCCACGAAATCTTTGGAAATGTGGCCGCCGAGAATCGAGGAGAAACGGTTGCAGTAGCGGATGAAAGAGCAGGAAACCGTAGCAGTGGTATGAGACGATGTTCGTGTCGGATGCAGAACGCACTTCGACCACTTAATTTCATCACACTCGGCAGACTTGAGCGGACGCGGCGGAAATTGCGTCGCGCGCAACTTTGGCTTTGAATTATCAAGTTCCGAGAAAAATCAATGAATGACGCCCTTTTATCTAGCCCTTTTAGCTAGTCGGCGCACTTTGATAATTAACTCGAAGTTTTTGAAATCATTAATTGAAACTTCATTTCTTTTATGTCCTGATTTCTACTATGTGAGCGATGTACGTACGAAAAGGCATAGTAGTCAGAGAGACGAAAAAGAAGGAGAGAGAGAGAGCGCTAAGAGAAAATAGCTAACGCGTAAAATTAATTAATTATTATTATAGTAATTTTTATGTTATTAACCGACAAGTTTTTACGATCAAACGCGATAAGATTGCTGTCAAAGTTTCCCCCCACCGAGCTAGACTTTTATACGATACTTTTGAACGTTTTTCCTATAAATTCGTCAATCGATCGTTCAGACACACACCTAAGAGCACTCTATTCCGTTCAAAATTTATTGTCACGATACGAGTACCCGATAATGCACTCAAGCGCTCGACGTGCAAAGTAATATCGTGCGAACGAACAGAGCGCTCCCATGCATCTATTCTTCATGCTGCTTCGCGCACGGATAAAAACTGGCGACATAAGATTGGGCGAGTTCCACGTGAGTTCCTTGTCGTTCGAGCCATCGATCAGACTCCTATCGCTGACAAAACTACACGGAACAACTCTGACAGAATTCCGTTACGGACACCAATTCTGTTGGAGTCTAACATCGTCATCGAGTGCAGCTGCGATCTGATATTCTCCATTCATTATTGCGAGCAGGATTATTAGCGAAGACAGTAACGGATCGCGTACAGGTTTCATGGATCAACCGAACAACAAGAAAATTACGCAAACGTCAGTAGTTTCCGTTCAGTTATTGTGTGAAAGCTTGCGGTATAATATATGCATATTATGCGAACGGTAAGCTGATAGGAAATCGACTTAGCAGAATCTTGCACAAAGCGCGAAGACTCGTGGAAATGCTACATATTAAATTATTAGGTGAAACATAATTCGCGATTGAATCACATTTTTCCTCGAAAATTGAAAAATATATAAGAGCCCTGTATACTATTCAAAAAAGTATGCATCAACAAACTTCGACTGCGGACGTATTATTTACATAGAAAATGGATCGCTTTACTCTTCAGTCATTCGCTGGTGATAATCCATTAATCGAAAGTTCCGCGATTCCCTGCTTGTCCATTCTGATTTGATCAATTCGCGTCCTACCGAGTAATACTAATCCTTTCAGCCCACGCGATTCCACAGCGGAACCATCATCGCGTGTAATTTAATGACAATGATGCACAGCGAAGCGGACATACATAATTCCATCTACTTCCGTCCTCAGGTCACTCGGGTCACACTCAATACAGAATGTTCGAAAATTATCATAGATTTGTACTAGCGCGACAGAAAAAAATATAGAGGAAAGCAATAAAATACAAATCAAAGGAATAAAATGTTTTCCATTCTCTACGCGAATAATTGAAAAGTTAAATTAGATCTATATTAGAAATTAAGAGTTTCATTATTCTTATACATTTTTTTCCTCAACCTCCTGTCATAAATCTTCAATATTTTTAGATTAAATCGTTCGTACTTGAAAACTCATTATCTAAATAATTATTCGAAGAATTAAAATTACTGTCGTTTCTTTTAATTTAATGCCTACTTGATAACTACGTCTCTCGTTATATCGATGATTTCAGAACGGCCTATGTGTACGTCAAATACGACAGATATCGATGTCCCGAGTCTAGTGTACACAAGCAATTTCGGAGATAACGTAATTCGACGTACCTAGACTTCTGTGTCTCATCCGTGCGCACATACACGCACCGGGTATCCTCACATGTGATGCGTATACGCATGTGGATACGCAATTCGTAATCCAGTTAACGTTGCGTCACTGTTCGCTCTTTCTCTCTCTCTCTCTCTCTCTCTCTCTCTCTCTCTCTCTCTCTTACCCTCACGTCGCAATCAAATTATATGCAACCCAATTGGAGAGGATTGAATACACAAAATACTATCAACGATTCGCTCGGATCGGATTCGATTCGCCGAGGTTCTATCGACGTTATTGCCACGCCTGTTATCGGCAGCCAAGCTGGCTGCTTCCGGTAATTATTTTGGACTTTACATGCGCGATTACATACGTTCGGCTATTCATAGCGTATCTGATTTCGCCAGTGCGCCAGCATTCTACGATAGTTGAGCAGAGAGAGCTTAACATTCGAGAGAATCGAGATGTTTCAGTAGATACATTGCGTCGTTCGATAAGTACGATAGATACTGCGCTGGGTGCCGCAAGTTTCAATATCTCTGAGAAGAGAGTTATCAGAAATAGTATTTGTGTGTATATATATGTGTATATCTATATTATATTATTTATACGACGCGAATCATTGGATGTCATATTAAAATTGCAGTAAAAGCTATTTTTTGCTACAGCTATTCCGGATTTACATCGTTATAATAACGACTGAATTACGTCAATTTTACTGAAGGATTCAATTAATTCCTAAATAGCTTCAGCAAAAATTAATTGCTATAGGAATTTTATAAATCATCCATTTTCGTTCCTCGGAACGACACGATCCATTAATTTTCCTGTTTCATCGCAATTTTTCAAGTAAAAATTAATCTAAAAGAATGTAAGATCAGCTCTTTCTTTGCAACTCTAGAAGCAATTTCTTGAGAAAAATAGGACCTATCCTTCGAAGTTTTTCGGTGTACGCAATTAACTGACCCGCGCAACAAACAACCAGAAATTCGATTCCAAAGCTCCTCACGAACTCTATCTCAAGAATCAGTGACATTACACCAGAAGAGTCTCTTCTATAATGAAACACCAAAATCGGGATACCGTGTCGGATCACGCACGAAACGGAAACTCGCATCTCAACGTAAAATCTCCCATTACGTAAGGACAATCTGGCGGGATTAACAATGCAGTTGCACGCCGATTAAGGGATGGGATGTCACATGGATGCGCATTGTTATGTAATGTAACGTGGCAGACAGGGCGCAATTTGTCAAGCACGTGTCAAAAATTATTAATATGCCTCTAACTCTAACGCTTCGCCGTTCAGTTAAAAATTCAGAATTTTACTCCGCACATGTCTCAACTACATATGTTTCAACAAATTCCGGTTTAACCGAGAGCTGCATGCTCAGGTCTGACCGAATGCGCGATGCGGAGATGCGGATCATCATGGATTCAGCTAAAGCGTTTAGTCAAAGTCGGACATTGGTGCTTACATGTTATATCGACATACATATGACTCCGCATAAATTCGCGAATTATCGTAGTTCCGGTAAAATCCAATAAAGCGAATGCAGTGATACGCGCTCTTATCGCAACGGAGGCTTGCGCAACGCGCGTGCCTCACATGGTATAATTCCATTAATGACAAATTAATACGTGTAAAGCTTCTACGCTCTGGCGTTTTTCAACGCGCGCGACGTACCGTGAAGTTATGCCAGTAAATTCCTGAGCGCATTATACACAAATCCTTTACCTTCGTAAAGACGAAGCCGGAATTTCTCTCGCTAAGAGTCTACTAAGAGGCTGGATACATGTACTATATCAGGGAAAGATAAGCAGCTTAATTTCGAACGAGATTAGTCCGGACGTTCAATCCCTCCTACATAGTCTTCTCTTTGGCACGTAACGATGCCTGGTATTCCCAGCTGAGGTTAATCTCGAGATTAATCCGGAAACGAACCACCTTGCTTCCATTTTTCCACGGTTCGTTATATTTTCAGTTTATATCGACAAGTGACGTATTTTTGGACACCGTTAAGCCGACGAGAGAGATGTCGTTTACACGAAGAGAAGAGAACAAGCTACCTTTATCTACTTTATCGTATGCGATTAATCCGTATTAATCCGTTGAATAAATGACGAGTTTAAATCCGCCAATCTTCGAATTTTATGCCGCGTTCTACCTATATTGTTACAATGTATTATTGCAATATTATATATTATAATATTTGGTGGAAATATATATGATGTTCAATTCGCTTTTCGAAAAGCTAAAATAACGAGATGGAATTATTTGAGTTATACGTAGCCTCGGAAAAACAAGGTTGAAACAGTAAAAAGAGAGCTCGCAATGTGTCTTTTGAAATGTCTCGTTAAGATTATAATTGCCGCGGATGAAATCTTCAAATCCAATCTGCTGCTTATGCATGCACGACGAAATTCGATCTGTCGTTCCTGAATAATTTCGCACTTGGTTCTCCTCTTCGCTCCGTACCACCCCTTCGATAAGCCGATAACTGCGCACGGTTTGCAGAATCCATAAATTAGACGCAAAGTTCGATTTGCGCTCTTTGCTAATCCCTTCATTCGCATACAAGAGGCTCGTGCATTATAACTTAGCAATGCATTTGCATGTCGCATCGACAAGACCCAACACTCAATCGAATTACGAGCAATCTCGATAGACGGTCTCTACAAAATATTTTTTGCTAGATATTTTCAATTATGTAAAGATCATTAATCTGTAGTTGATTATCTTCCTGAAAAGATAAAACTAATAGCTTTTTTTATTTAGTTTTGGACTGTTTATCTTGAGATATATCATGAAGATCAAGTCTCAAGATTACAAAGAAAGATCTTATATTTTATTTAAAGTAGATTTTTATGTTAAACTATTTATTTGAAGATTACTTAAAAAGACACTTAAAACTAAAGCTATCATATATTACGTTCTCCTGACAAAATTGAATAAACATACGCGACATAAGTGCAATAAACATGTTAGAGCTGGAATAGATGAAAGGAGATATCAAAGGAGTCTGATTGAATTTTATTCTTTGAAGAGAAATCTTTTCAAGAAATGGGGACCAGAGGTAAGATTTTATCCACCTCTCGATTTATTAAGTGTTCCTGTCAGATGCCTTTTCAAATATCATTTCTCTCCAGAGCGAGGTGATTTGCTTAGAAGTAAGAACGCAAGAGAGCAAAAATCCAACGACCAGATGTGGAAAGGTACATCTCATACGTGACACAATCGCACGCGCACACATTTGCGATTGCACTTCAGTCCCTCGAAAACGACTGGGTTTTCCAAACACTAGCACCTCGAATCCGTAGCTTTCATCGTCAGTCTACAAGCAAATAAATTTCCAACCTCGAATCGCGCTCAGGACCCTTTTTGTCCCCGTGAGTACGATAGACGGTGTAAAATAATGCGCTAATCTAGAAAACTTTTCTATTTATTGCGGGGGAAACTGTAAAAAGTTACCCAACTGTGTTATAGCTTATCCAACACAACTATCGTATCGCTTGGCATTCGTCTTCATTTGTGAGAATTAATTAATAAAAAAGAAGAACTTTTTACTTATGTTTCTTTCAATATCAAGTAAAATTTTGGAATATAATAATTATTATTATAATAATGTTCAGCACACGCGTGTCATTATAATATCATAAAGAAGTAGAACTCATAATTATTACATCAGATTTAGTTACCAAATTCGTTGAACAGCAACAACATATTATGCACATAAGGAACGAATAATTAAAATGCCAAAAATATTACGTTACGGAAATAACAATGGAAAATAATGAATGAAAGTATTTAAAAATTCACTTGTATTCCAGTTTAAATGGAAATTTTATTTTTCACGTAAACAGCTATTGATTTCCATATATTAACGCGCAAAAAATGCACGAAACAATATTTGGAAGAAACTTTTGTTCTTTGTGGAACAACACGTGTTTTTTCTGTGTAGCAAAACGTTACTTTACGGTTTATCCCGAATTAATTACCTAGGGTGATTAATGCTCTCCCGTGGTACAAATTGGCTTCCATTGTGTCCCACGACAATCCGAAGACAAATCCTTTTACGCGCGATACTCCTTTTATGATCATTTGCCACCTGCCCCCGGGCTTCCTATCGTCCTATTTTCTTTATCTCTCCTTCTCTTTCTCTCTTTGTCTTTCTACTACAGTTTTCTACTTCGCGCTCAATTCCGACGCTTTTAATAAATAAATCGTACCCGGGATTCTTACTGTTCGCTGTTTCTTCAAGAAACTCGCTAGCTATTTAACTGCCGGAACTCGGCGGTGCCGTACCCGAACTTCGACCGTTTTTCATTCGCTCGTTTTCGCCCGCGCCGAGATAAACTTTGTTCATTTTCCATTCCCAGTTGCAGGCCGCCACAGGGGGCATCGCGACAAAGCCGCACGAAAGCCTTCGGCACGCATATTAAACGCGCCTGTTCTTTCGCTAATCAGCACGGGGTTACATTGTACCGTGATAACATGGCGCTCGCTTTACGCGATTCATGGTGTTGACATGAAAAGCCTGCCCGGTTAGATTAAATGCACAATGTCCTCTAAAATCCCTACGATATTGTCGATGTTTATGATTGTTATTGATGTTTTATACGTTATAATATTTAGCAATGTTCGCGAATTGCCCGCAATTACGTTGTACCTCCACAATTATAAACTATATAAATATATTCGAGCTAATAAAAATATAACAAAAGTATTATTACTTCGAATATATGCTCATATTTAATGATTTCCTAGATAAACACACATATCGAAATATAACATGATTCCACCCGTGTAATCAAACAGAATCACTTATCCCATCGCAAACTGACAGAGAGTGAACACGAAATAAGTCACAACTATATGTCGACTACCCCGACAACCCGGGAACCAATTTCGTCACGAGAAAATTCGGCCGATGAAATGTGTCTGGATAAGATGTTAGGGGGGTTGCTGTTCTCGATTGCACATCATGCACGGGGTGCGCGCACGCGGAAGGGTGCGAACGTCACTGTCGGTCGATGAATGGAAGCCACCGCTAACAAACAAGGAAGACAAGGGGATCGAACTACTCGTGCATGGCGCGACATGAGGGCGAGACGGCGAAAAACTTCCGTATCCGGTATCACAGAGAGAGCTTCGACAACGACGAGCTGTCGCAAGCAGCTGGATCGTTCGCATGAACTTAGAGTGCCACAGCTGTGGATCCTTAGGAAGCTCGAACTGCCTTCCGCAATAAAAGGCGACGTCGTCTGCCGGCGCCATCGATGACGCGGAAGAAATTTTTTGATGGAGATAGTTGCCCCGGCAGAGCTTGCAATAGTCATCTGGGGATTGCACGATCCCGTCGTGAGATATCAAGGCGATCTCGAAAGCAGAGAAATACGTCCGTCTCATGTTGTGATCAATCTACTAACGAAGTTAAATATAACTTTGTTAGGTCACCAAACATCTAAAATATTCTCTAAGATTACTCTTGGAAAAGCGTATGAAACTTTTAGAAATATGTAAAATGTCTTTAATTAATATATCTCAGCGCTGTATTTATTATAAAAAAATTTCGAACTGATTAAAGACTGATTTAAACAAAAATTTATAATTTTAACTTAGTTTTCTGATCTGACAACATATGACAGTGGGAACGAAATTTTCAGCAGTCAAATCAGAATTCTCGATTTCATATTCTGTTTCTACAAGATGGAGAAGAAGGAAAGTCATGTTACGTCACATTGAGACGTTTCTCCTTTTATTTCCGCGCCACAAGACGATAATGGTCGTTTCAGATCGCAGATACCGATATCTAAAAGTGAAATCGTAGATGTAGCCCTACGCGCCATTTCGCGATAAGAGCGCATTTACCCTCGAAAAATAAATTTCCGAGGCGACTCGCCGATCCTCCCGATCAAGACTTTGACGCATGATCGGTTATGCGGTGCACAGCACAGCGACAGCGATAAAATTGACCTTAGAATTTGAGTACCAGCATCATTCGCCGTCTATGATGTCAGCAAGGTAGAAACGGAAGTTGGAGTTAGGTCCGACAATTTGTGCTATGACCCGTGTGGGAGCTCTTCGTCTCTCTCCTCATCCCCGTCATTCACGGATGTTCGGTCAATCGACCGTGCGCCCAGCGATAGATTCTTTAACGATAATCCTACGCTCGAGCTGACCGAAATCCCTCAAGAACCGTGATGCCTCTTACGTGGTCAGCATCTCATCGACCTCCTCGCCGTGTATCAAACATCGTCTTTAGTGTACCGTAACTTTACTATTCAATGTAAAAGCTACGACATTCTGGTAAATTAATAACGATGAAAGTAACGAATGCATGCGTCAATTTGCATAAATTAAAATTTTTTAATTTCTTTTCTGATATTGCAATTGCCCGATATAAATTGCGATGAGATAAATGTATGTGTGTGTATCACTGGAAGATTTTTCTGTTATATAAATATAGATAACCGTAATTATAGTTATGTATTAAATTAAATAATTATGTACGGAAAGAAATGATATCAGTCAATGATAGTTGATGGTAATTAATCTTCTTATTAATGCAAAATATTAATTGTATTTATTTCGTCGTTATTTCACTACACATTTTTCTCGATTAATTTAAGCAATATTGTAGACTTTTAGATTTTTACAATCGCGTTTACAATCAGATGGAAAAATATTGCATATTTAACTCAGCACATTTGTTTTATACTTTCGCAAAGTTCGATTGACTTTCATACATAACAATTTATTTATGTCGAATATTTATGACAATTTATATATGTACAATATTTATGACAAATAAAAACTGGACGAAATGCATTGTATTTAAGGATCATGTTCTTAAATATTTTGTTAATATATGTCTTGTATTGGCATTTTGCGGGCGTCGAAACGGTGAATTAAGAATTTTATTAATATATTATATGTACCAGTATATACTTATCTGTACTTTGATTTGTTAATAGAATTACGCGCGTTACTACTGGAATTCGCAAATATTATATTTAAATTAATTCTACAAAAAATTCCATCGTCGGTACTTTTATTTCTTCCAAATTTAACGACGCGCGTCATATTTCGCAGCTCAATCCACAGTTTTGATATTATATTTAAATTGGTTTCGCGCAAAATTGAACTCACAGAACACAGAATACTCTTTTGCTCTGACTGGCGAATAAACTCGCGCCGTTTATACATGCCAAGCTTAATGAAAAATCATAGATTCTGTACATATACATCGGATGGCAGAGCGGATAGAAGTGACCTTTCAATTTTTGTATCAAAAAATGAACGTTTCACGAGATATTTCGTATACGGCTCGTTTATTCGAACAGCCCGACAGATTCGCCGTTTGCAATACACGATTTTTACCCCTTCCTCTCTCACTGTCATCTCCAAATAATCCATTCCATAATGGCATTTACCATCCCCGCTGGACGTGACATTTTTCGATTGTCTCCCCGTTTCCTCCCTCTGACGATTAACTCCTGGCCGATCGACCGTGCATTATCGGAATTTGGCGAATTCCACCATATTCGGGTTAGATCCCATGCATGTGTCATCGCACGTGCTTGGGCAAGCAAGTCAGGAATATAGGAATATATAGGCTCGCATTCTCATGGCACATTTACTACTAAACGTATTGTGGTTTTCTGATTCTCATGTCATGTTGATCGAACGTGGACCTTCATTAGACAAATAAAATTAAAAATCATACATTTAACTAAATTTAACATTGAATATGATAGTACCAGTAATAAACGAAAATGAAATGAGAAACGAGTCACAAGCGCGAGCGTAAAAGAGAGGGAAGATTACATTCGAGTCACACAATTGATACGAAAGCGGATGACAAAGACATCGAAAATTGAACACCAAGTAATCGCAAGAATGTGATCAATCGAAGTTTTCGTAAAGAATGCATCGAGCTGGTAAAATAAATCGATAGAAGGATTCACGGGTGAAAGAAAGAGGCGACAAACGTTGAGCCATCAGCTGTTCGATGTGGCGTTCAGCGTTTAACGCGGTTAATTTCATCATGAGTTAGCGGTAATTTCGTAGGTTGCGTGTCCGACATGGTGAGCGTTATCCTAATCGATATCCATGATGTTGTTCCGCACGTTGACAGCCGTTAGGCTCGAAACAGTATGAACGCTCGACAGGAACCGTCGATGGGGTCACGTTCAGGGATCGTATCCTCGTCACGGAGGGAGGTAAATCGGAGTGAGATGAATTGAGCGATGAACACGAGAGGCGGGCGGGCGATTCACTTCGCGATAAATTTATCTAGCCGTCAGCAATTTCGCGAGCGGAGATCTTGCGATTTAAGATAGTTCGCCGTGGAAGCTCGCTTCGCCGAATTTTCATTCAATTGCCGCGCGGATAAACTTCCGTGTTTTCTGACGGATCACTACTTACTGCTCCGTCTTACAAATGGATTTATTTATTCCCTCGAAGATATCACCTGCAAAATGTAGCGTCTGCGTGTGCGATAGGAGCATCATATTCGCATTTCTCATTCGTAATTTCCTGATACAATTTGATGCCTGTGTGCAATCCATTTCTTACATTTCTGGATTACAATTAAAAATTAGAGAACGAGTAATGAAGAAAATAATTGTTAGTAACAGTGATTCTAGTTACATTTCTTATCAATTTTAAAAGAAGATGGATAAAATTCTTTTTACTTCCTTGTTGTAGATATTTTTTTATTTATCTAGTTTGCGTCTGTTTATAAATTTTTCTTTTTGGTCTTTTATATTTCTTTTATATTAGGCCACAGTTTTGCAAACCGTAAGCCTAGTAATATGATGCACTTACCGGTTTCATAGTTTTATATAGCAGCCAATTTTTTAAAGTGCAAATTCTATGCGACGGGAATAAAATGTGAAGTCAAATGTACGGACAAATATACGCGGCGGTGCATCCGAGAAGATAACACGTAACATATCGTTTCTATTAGCCGTAATATTATCGTGCAGCACGTTCGTCATCTTGAAACGCGCTACGTTCTAGTACTTGGGGTATCACCCTCAACGTCGAGAATCGAACGGCGTGCAAGGCGACCTACATGCATCGTGCGGTTTACTTGGACGGTGTCACGAATGCAGCCTGCCTATTGGCAACAACAGCGTGACACTACTATAGGCGCACCTAACAATGCGCCGAAACATACACGAGCGGCCTGTAAACGGGGTAAATACAGCCCGCAGGTGGTGAGTAGGAGGGTCGTAAGTGGTGCACGCGTTGCACGCACCACGCTCTCACCCCATAAACATGGAACCTCGATCCGTTTTGGTCACGCCCGGTACACGACCGGCATTGTCGCAACTGATAGTGTAAGCCACCCCGACGAGGATCTTCATGAAAGCATTTAATCTCTTCGATTATGTCGCGCGTGTTACGGACAGCCGCAATCGCGTATCTTTAAAGGATCGCCTGCCTCTTGACAAGATTGTGTTGATTTTAGTAATTTTTATTAGCACACCGAGTAGAAGGATGAGTAAAGTAGATAATGAATATTGTTTCGTTTATTAAAACGAGATAAGAAGTAATGACAGAGATGTTTAATACGAATTTGGGAAATATCCAATGTAATATCCAATTGTGTACTATTTTCTTCAGAAGAAAGTTCCGACGGAAAATATGTTCTTGCTGAAACAAATGTTCGATAAACACCGAAGTCATGAATACTTTTAGTATATGTTTCCGCATGCGGCTCGCCAATTTGCTCACTCATATCCGATATCCGCCGTCGAGCTGCACCTGAGGCGTTTCTCAAGCATGTAAAAATATTCCAGAGATGCACTTCCCCCCGAAAATTTCAACAACACATAAAACTGCGAGCGAGGAACATAATCTTGTATCCAGATTCTGCGCAATCGACGTAGCAGTTCGCTCGAGGAAACGAGTGGAATGTGTTTTGCCTCACGCCCGAAATTCTGCATAAAACAGCTTGAATAGCTGAGTTGTAGGTATGCTACGCTCAGAATGGAGGGATTAAACAGCCATTTTCAATTTCTTATTTTCGTTTTGCGCGCGTACCATCATTATTACCAAATGATGCATTAGTACAAAACACGCAGTGTCAGATCTAAAGTATGCATGTTAACATGTATTATGCAATTTCGAATCGCGAAAGAAAAAAGGAGATCCATTCAAGGCAAACTGAGAACAATGCAAAGTCCGAACACGGCAGAGAAGTAGAACGATAAGAAATAACTATGCAAAAAGAGAGAAAGAGATAGGGAGAAAACGTGATACCGTTGCCGTTCACTTGCTACGGTTATTACAGTCATGGACGTACGAATTTCGCGGACATTTAGGAAACGCGTGTATGCGGATTAACGTTCACGCCACCGACATTTGTGCGACGTGGTGAAGTTCCAAGGATGAAATAGCGAGGAGAAAATAGCGGCGAGATTGGAACGACGAATACAATCGTGAGGAGACCCTTTTCTACGCGCTGCACGTTCGTCCACTCGTTTGTAGCTTCACCGATTTTTCGTCGTCTTTCTTTCATTTTCTCCCTTCCGGTACGAGGAATCGACAAGGTACGCTCGTGAGTTCTACCGATTTTCCATCAAGATAGAGGTGAACGCGCGACGGATCGGTTGTTCAACTGGAGAAATGCGGTATGCGGATTTGCATAAATTATTCGCCGGTATAAATCCAGATCATGGGTGACTCCTTTCGCGCGCCGCGAGCGTCGGATTTGAAAAATACACGAAAATATTGCGAAGGCGATGACGAACATTTCGTGAGCTTTGCACTGTATTTAATTCTCCTTTATTTAACATCGATAAATGCAAGTTGAAGACAGTTAAAATAATACAAAGCTACACGTTAATTTTTGTTGTAATGACGAACATACGCATTGTGTCACGATTTCGCGTGATTACTTGAATGAAGTTTCAATATATCACTTTCAAAATTTTATTGACGTTTTTCAAAAAATTCTAGCACTTTTATATGCTTTGCGTACACACACCCAAACTGCTTGTCAATTTTTTTTTTGTACGTCCGAGTATTATTTTTCTATTGTACCATTTTGTATTATCTTTCACGTTACATACACGTCATATTATATATATTATATTGTGGTCATGTTAAAACTGTCAGTTATTTTCTATTGTATAATATTGTACAATGTCGATTGTCTTTAGAGAGGATTTAATCTAAAAATAGAATAAATCTTCTTATTCATCCATCCATCAATCTTGTTTTCTCATATTACGCTCTTTCCGATGAAAGCCAGAGTTTCTTTCTGCTCGTCGAACGGATTCTTCATTTTTGGTTACGGACAGACTGTAGATCGTCCCGGAGTGTCCAATATGTTCTTGTTCGTCGATATGCAACAGAGCTCGTATATCGACAGAGGACAGGTTTTCCGTTATTGACAGGAGAAATTGTATGACATTCGTATATCGTCCGAGACGCGAGGATTTTGTCGTAATACATTTTCGTAACCACGACTCGTGATCCATATCAAAGAAAATGATTGGATGAAAAGAAGATGCGTCTGGCGAAGTCACATTTTACGAAAAGAAATGTTGCCTATTTCACTTAAAGATACATTTAGAATTGAGAGAGAAGTAAACCGAGCATCGAAAACATCAACTATTCTCTCCCTTATTTTTCTTCATATATTAAGAAAAATAATAATTACCCTTTGTCCTCGTTTCTCTGGATTTGCAGGAAAAATAAGCACCGCGTACCTCATCTTAGTATTTTAATATTTAGTTCTTTAAAGGTCGCTTCTCCCTTCATCAAACAGAGAAAAACATGAATAATTCCGTTGCAAAATTCCGCACAAAGCACGTATTTTCTCTCACGATATTCCCTTGACGAAGCACTTCAGAGTCGCGAAATTCTCCAACGTTGTCATAACATTCATCTCCAGTGCGAACGTGACGACTCCCGAACACACGATTTATCGCTGCATCATTCATGCGAGGTACCGTTCATAACGCGAAATACGCCATGTATCGTCGCATTAGACCTCCCGGATCTGTCGCAGCAGCCACGATGCTATACTGCAATACGTACCGGAAGCGAGATCATCATCGTATTTCTTTCTCGTATCGCATACAAACAAGTCCTCGTGCAATGTACGTTTTTTCGATAAAATCAACGAGAAAGCGAATGACGAAGTGGAAAGAGACAGAGGCACATTTCATTCTTCACCGAACGCCGAGCTCAGGGAGCTCAGATTCGATCTACATTACGTAATAGAGGAGCCCGATTAAAAGGTGTGGGCGAAATAACAGGTGCCTGGCGAACAGGTGGCGTGTGTAACGAGTATCGCGCGGTTAGGTAGCGTTCGATCGTTGAAATTGGCGGCGGTGCCCGGTGGCCGGAAGGCCAATTTCGCCGCGACGCCAGTCGTGAATCAAAGCCCGTTGGGGCCACTTAGGCGACTATACCCGCGGTTCTGCTATACCGTAGTAATGCTGGCGTACGCGCGTACGCGCACAGAATCGCCGCCCGCAAAATGCCTAGACGATTGTGTGTACGCGTCGCGACGTCCGGCAATCCGCTGAATAATTACCCCAATTCAATACGTAATCACGCTACTTCCCGCGCAGTAGCCCCGAGTCCCTGCCGTCTGACCTCCCCCATTAGAGACATAATCCCATTTAAGCCGTCTCTGAGCATATTCTGCGGCGAGCACGCTCTGCCTGTGCTAGCTGCAATACGCTCGCGAATCCGATTGTTGTACAGTGTTGCGGAGCGTTTCTTTGAGGCATATCTCAAACGCAGATCGAGAGCACGTAGCTTGATGTAGTAGTAGATCGAGATATGATGTGAGTGGTACAAAGAGTTACGCAATTAATATTAACCGTTTGTATGGAATACAAACACGTTGAGGAAAGAGACTTGAAAATTGCGTGACAATATAAAACCTTTTGTTAGAGAAAGTGATTTTCATTATTCTTACTCATTGCAAGAATCATTATGAGAATCATTTTCGTGGGAATTCGTAATCATCGTGAGAATCGTTGAACTTTATTGATTCCGTACACCCACAGAAAAGATTTCTGGACTTAATGCTATTACTTTTTAATCTATCATAAAATAAGATCGCTATAGCGACAATCATATTTATTATTGAAAAGAAGCATATTTTTATCTTGAATAGAAAATTCTAAAATCTAGATTAAAATAATCTTGGTGCTATCTCATTAATTTTCTCAGAAGGATTTAGATACAAATTTGTAGCAAGTTCAAAATATTCTTGATTTAAGAATATTGTGAAATCTAAAAGACATCTTATTCTATCTTGTAAGAGAATTTGTAGAATCTGCACAAAACGGCCAATATTTATGTGTTGCAATCGAAAATCGGGAAAGTGTTTCTGTTATTTGCAATGAATAAGTGCAATACTCTACAAGAAATATTAAAAGATATGGAAATGTCTTATCTCGAATCTTATTTCTCAAGTAAGTATATTGTATATACTTACTTACATTTCCATATCTTTTAATATTTCTTGTAGAGTATTGCACTTATTCATTGTAAATAACAGAAACACAGAAACACTTTCCCGATTTTCGATTGCAACACATAAGTATTGGCCGTTTTATCCGAATAAAGGACGGCGCCGAGTCGACGAGCGACTGTGAGAAAATGATGCGTCGACATCGACAAAGCCTACTATAAAGTGGCGCTAATATCAAATTATTCTACATACAAGAATATATAAGCATAAATTTGTATATGTTACTCTTGTCTCAAGACAGTAAGACAATCTTATTTAATTCGAGAGAGAAGAATAGAAATTACTGATTTAAATTAAAAATTGTTTTATTTTCATATTTGTTATACTTGTAATACGATTAAATTAGTCAAGAATATTTTTCGTCTTGTTATCAGAAATCCTTTCTGAGGGTGCATCTGTCCCAGTTTTTCATCGGCAGTTCGAATTGATTTGATTGATTTGCTCACGTTGCTTATTAAATTATTCCCACCGGCGGCGTAGCAGGACGTCACTTTGGATCATTAGGAATGACGTTCCGTTAATTGCGATGACATTACATTAATCGCATGTCAAAAGCAAAGAGTGCCAATCAAACACGTTTAATCGCATCACGGCGGCTCTCCTTGACGTTCAATTTATCGAAATAATTTCGAAATATCCACCGCGAGCATGATCGAGAAGGTCCAATAATCTGGCCTCGGTAATCACCCGTTGCTCTCGTGCGAGTTTACAGCATTCTTCGCTGTTTCTAGTCGGATCCTAGCATCCGGTTTACAATCGCAGGCAGTAGTGCATTATTGGACATGTTTCTCCCTCCATGTTCCGATTATTCGTCACACGCTACGTGAATTATACCAAGCGCGTAACATCGCAACATCACGCGATCGCTCCGAATCGAATCAAAATATCACGGTGAACCGATTAACGGTCTGTCCTGCAACACAAATATTTGTCCACGTCTTGCTCGTTGATTCGTCCCACTCTCGGAGAATTCAAAATTAAAACGTTTAAAATGATTTTTACGCATCAATGAGGACTCTGTATCTCTGCAGCATTAACAGTTTTCGCACGCGTGTTCTTGTAATGGATTTTATTCATTCTCTAGTGCCTACGTTAGATATCTTACCGCAACTTACACTTACCGTAAATGGCGAAGTTATGTCACGCAATCTATCACTCATGTTACCAGTAGATGACCGAATATTTTAGGAAACGGTACATTAACGGTTCCATTAACGTAACGGGATAATAAATTATCTCAGAAAAATTATTACATTTTGGTAAAATTACTTTGGTAAAAAATATTTAAAACTTTGCAATTTATATATTTGTTAGATATGGTTCCACTTTAATTAAATAAAGATTCTTATCTTGTACAATACAAAGCGGAGAAGTGTAACAATTGTGATAATCCATATTGAAACGATCATAAAGAAAGCACGTCTCACAGCGTATAAATTAACTGGAACACTAGCCGTAATCGAGGTGATATAAAGTAATGAAAATTGTGAATGGCTTTGTAGCACACAAGAGAATCGTTTAAGTGGTACGAAACAGTCGCCGCTATCACGGAGGAACTTTATGAAAAGAAAGAGCCAAGAGTGTCGCTGAGGCGCTTTCTGGTCGCGAATATTAAAACGCGGTCACGAAAACATAAACTGGCAAGAAATAGTACATTGCGCTTGGGAATGTCTTAATACCAGCAGCGGGCGAATTAAAATATTCCCGTGATCCCGAGAATGTCGCTATCCCGAGTAAACGTAAATTCCAAGGATACGCACTTTCGAAAAGAAATTGAAATTATTACGATTCCAATAATTTTTGATATTACAAATATGGAAAACCGAAAAATGTAAATAACAATTTTTATAATTTTTAGCATTCCTTATGGTCGAGAAATTTGATGCCATATTTTCTGTAATATAAATGTTAAAGTAGTAATATGTTTCAAATTACTTAATATGTTTCAAATTAATTAATTAGGGGGACAAAAACAGCATTTCATAAATTATTTTTCAATGAGGTAAACGAATAATATCACTTTATATATGTGTTTGTATTTTATTTAAAAAAATGGATTTTACTTAATATTAAATTACGAAAATACATGAAAAAAGAAATATAATTTTTCGCAATATAATTTTTGCTATGAAATAGTCAATTCTAATTGTCTGTGATCACAGAATTCACAAATACAGTTTGTGATTTCAACTGCTGCGTTTCCATTTTATTCGGCGGAATAAACATAAAAATTGTTTCACGCATTGAAGCCAAACTTTCCACACAAATTTCAGTTTACGATTTAATATACAATATAGTTAAGTACAAAGATTGATGATTGAGTGCACTCAATTAAAGTTTAAAAATTATATACATTTAATAAATATCGCTGAATATTACGATTAAAGTACTAATTCAAGACCGCAGCAAAAGGCATGAATTTATCGTTCGTAAATCACCGGATATATCACGCTTTTCGCACCATTTAAAATGTAATCCCCTTTAATAATCCGCTTATTACGTACAGTAAGCGCTACTTTACATTTATCCGAGTTAAGCAGCGCATCATTTGCTTAAAGTGTTTTAACTCTTAGTTTCAATTATTTATTCAAAACTATTATTTATTTTCAAAAGTATTATTTATTCAAAAATATTATTAAAACTTGTTGCTTTAAATCTTTTTCTATATAAAACAAATGAAATGAAATATAGAGAAAATAAAATATCTGCAATTCGAGCAACACTAGAAATATGAGTAATTCGAGTAGAAATAAAGATAAATAAAATTAAATCATCTTTCTGCTGTTTTTCATTCGCTTCGAATAGAAACTGTCTTCGGATATGACTTGATAGAATCGTCTATTACGGATATTAGATCACGAATATTATATCGCAGATATATAGAAAAGATTATACATATATACGTAAAATTATGAGCAAGGTTTTCTTCGAACGTACCTGAGATATCAAACGCCAAATATTATCATTGTCGCATATATCGACTGCAAATAGTTTCTCTTTCATCTTGACTACAATTACATATGTATCAATCTCATAACAATCTATAAAATGTATTTTCCCATGATCTTGTATTGAATTTGAACGCGTTACATTGACATTGTTAATCATTTCATGGAAAGTAACTTCCTGCTCAGCAGGTGTTCGACTGCAGCATTAAGACCATCCTTCCAATGACCCGTGGGATTCTGGCCGTGCTCTTTTTTATCCAGCACTCCCAGTCCATTAGCCGATAGTTGACTTAATGCCGGCTCGATCATTCGATTACAGCGCGAAGGGACTTTGCCGCTTCGTTTTCGTTGCGAAAGTTTCGAGTTCCGCTTCTCGATTAAGTTAAAATGCAATTTCCCTTCGTTCTTTCTCTGTCTTCCATCTCCCTCGTCTCACCCGCGACAAAGATCGCCTGTGTTTCCTTCTGCCGTTTCTTTCCGCGGCAGCGTAGCTCTTCACCTTGCCAGAACGAAGTCGTGAACTTCCGGTGCAATCAGTAGCGAGGCTCCTCACCGTTATGACCCCTATTGTTCTTTTATTGCGCGAAATAGGGCGAGAGAGGTCGTGCTCGCGGCTAGATGAGGTCAATCAACCACTGTTCCCTGTCAAATGAAACTTGCTCGCTTCTTGTAAAATGGAACAACGGAATGCAAGGAAACAACCGAAAAAAGATAATGGCACTACTACGCATTTATTGCTATTTCTTTTATTTATGGATTCTTTGAACAATTTGAGATAGCTCTATCGCTCTGGCATTAAAACGTCCATAATGTTTAAGTTATTAGTGATTCAAGCTGAAAGAGCGTGAAGAAGTTAAGTCTGTGTGGTATAAACATAAGTATATGATAGAGTAGTCCTCGATTTTATTATATATATAGATAATTGCTGGTGATCTTTTTCCCTTTTTAAGAAGAAAACCTTTTAAGAGAGAGAGCAAATTTAAACTTGTCTTATTTATGTATTTAATAATACAGGTTAATTAAAAGAAATAACAGGAATCTAACGAAAGGCTTTATTAAGGAGGAGTTCTCAGATATTAGTTTACTTTGATACTTCACGATATTTCCATTCGGAAAACACGATTATAAATGTATCTAGTCAACTGTGGAACAAACCAATCAGAATAATTCTGAAGGTATAGCAACGGTGCCGAAACAATCCTACGAAATATTCAATCATGAAGCGATGAAATGAATATTTATAGTACAAGAAGTAATGAAATACCGTTTGCTCCGTATAACCTTTCGTCAAGTTTTATCATGAAATCTCGTGACCCAGTGAAAGAAATCACAGGAGGCAGACCGAAAAAGTAGCCACGAATGAAAATAATGGAAACACTTTTACTACACTCAGACACTTGAAATGAGATAATGAACAAATCTTAAAATACAATAATGAACCCGGTTGCTTAATTGTAGTGTCGTATTATATTCTACGAATTCAAGTCACATCGTAACTAACAAAGATTCTCGAAACGAGTTACATTAATGAGTACGACTCTTGCTTAATTAATTGCTTCCGGTCTTGGAGCTTGGCATAAAGATAATTGAAAAAAATCTGATTATACGGAGAAGAAACGAACGATAACATTTGCCCTATTTTATTAACATTGGCAGTCGCAGCATTCCAATATCGTCGCAAAAATCTTGCGGCGGAGTTAATAGAGCAGTTATTTTTAACACGTCAGACGCGGACAATTCCACGTCGATCAGAATTTCCGCACGCGGCAGCTCGCGCACGAATCATGTTGACGCTCGTGCGATAGGGTTCCGGGAGATCACGAGGATTCTGCACGGGAATTCCCGTAAATTTATAGCCCGGTGTAGTCGGTTTTTTAATGTCACTCGCGTCGCGATTTACGCGCGAGTGCATGAAACCGGGACTGCCGTCCGGTCGCTCGTCACCGCAAAACATGTTGAAAATCATCGGGCTCGTTGCGTTATCGATTCCCGGCTCCTATCCGGGTCCATCGAGCGATTGCTTATCGTACACGTCCGCTCTGATGCCCACGCGAGCTACGCACGCCCATTTTTTCTCATTCACTGACCATTCCACGCGATAGTCGACGTCGGAATAGCCAGTGGTGGTGTTGGCGATGCCGGGCGAAAGTTCAGTGATCGAGTCGGAGTGGAAATTCAATATACCGAGTGCGTTCTGGCCCCGCCATTCCGCGCCACATTTCGCTCTTTCTCACCCTTTGTCACTTACTGCTTTCCCTCTTTTGCGTGCTGATCGTCACTATCCCGATGAGCACTCGCGTAGCGTGCCCCCGTGCCGCCCGGTCACGAGTGACATTTCGTTTTATTGAAAAGTCACCTTTCCGCTCGTGGATTGGAAATTGCAGGTAAATTCTTTACGATCGGTCAGCAAAAGCTACAATTCAACGGTTCAACTAGGCTCGCAAACCGGGAGAGTGAGAATGAGTCGTTACGAGAGCGATGAACAATGCGCGATTGCAGGGCGCGAAAAGCACGCGCCTGCGGGAGGAAGAGGCAGTTTTTACTAGCTGCTGCGATTTTGCGAATGTTACTCTCATCACGGAATGATGGATGCGAGTACGTGAAATGTCTCGTCTGATGGCTGTGCCAATAATCTCCGGCTATTAACGTCGTAAAAACGGATTCTTGATTTAAGATATTAAAATTGTTTGAAATGCTTTATGTCTAATAAAAAAAAGAAACAAAGAAAAGATATCAAACTAGTAAAAATTATAAATATTCAATGAATAATGATGCAATTAAGATACCAAATATACTCGATTACACGGACGCGGATTGCATTTCATTAATTAAATTATCCTTTTTTTCTCTCTGCACATGCACAAATAACTCTCAATATTATATATCTTCTCGTCGCGTGCAGGATTAGGTGCATTGAATGCGTCGTATTCTCGAGCCAGCCGGCTCGAAAAAGAAACTGCAGACCGAAAGTGCAGAAGATGGATCGTTAATGAGGAGGTCGCTTAAAAGAGCTTCGGATACTCTTAGCGCACGAGCGCGCGCGTACACACAGGGAAAAAGAAGATTAAATTTTAAATATAAAGCTTGTGCTCCTGTGGATCGAGAGCGGCTGGCTGCCTCCTTTGACGAGCATGAAAAAACGCTGGACGAACACGCGCCGCTCTTCCCACTGCATTCTACATGCAAAATACTTTTTTAATTAATCCGCGAAATGTGCAGTTTAGAGCGACTCGTGCGTCGCCACGCCGCCGGAGTTTGTGTCTAATAGTAATGAAATTTCAATTAAAGTTTGTATTCTTTATGAGCGAACGCGGGAATGAACGAGCATTATTCGCCGATATGGACGATCATCAAAGCACATGCAGCAAATGGCTGTTACGCCCGCACTTAATTAGCTCCTTGCCGCGATATCGAACGGGTTGCACTTTCGGTGTGGCGACGACCGCCTGTATTTATCGCGTTAATTACCGAGCTGATGAGGGAGGGATGAGGCGAAATGCCGCTTCGAAAGCACAGCCTTTGCGTTTCTACATTTTCTCAGTGTTTCTTTAGCGTAAATATTACGTAACGCTGCGTGCGCCATTCCTTTTTCGGGAAAAGCGTAACAGAAAATTACGAATTTAAGCGAAGACTGGCACTTTTCATATGTTTTAATTTGCAGCATTAAATAAAGCGTGAGAATTAAAATGTCGTTACAAAGAAACCGCGCGCGTATTAAATTCAATGTAAAACAAACTTTTGCTATCTGTTAATTAATTCATTGTTCCGTTGTTCGTGTTTGTTCATTTTGTGTCTAAGTCCGTTTATTCGTTTGCTCGAAAATTATGTTTAATGTTATAATGGTCACGTTGCAAAATTTTGCAACTTTCTGCAATTTCTATGTTACCGCACGCGCGAACACTTCCATTAATATCCATTACTGGGACAGAAGGGTTTAGCTTTACTTTTGATTATTCCTGCGTGCGTGCGCAAGATGACCGCAGAGCGTGATTCCATGCTAGGGAGCTGTAATTATGACAGGAACGCGTACGACACGCGTTGTAACATCAACAAATGTTTAATCGGCATACTGCACAGAGGGCGCGAAAACCGCCACTTGATCACGCGGCATTGAAATTCCGTCAGATTTCAATAACCGACCCAATGATTCGCTGCCAATATCGATGCTCGGGAGTTGTTCAATTAATTTTCAACCATGCGTATGAATTATGTTGAATGTGCAGTGTTGATCGACGCGTGGCTGCCACGCTTATCGACCTTCCAATTAGCACCTCACTATAATTAGGTGCCAAGTAATGTACTAAGAAAAGGCATTTTACATCAATCGTTCTTAGCGTTTTAACTACATTTGCCTTAATCATCAATTTATTATGATAAGTTATTAAATATTTAATACATAGGTATATATACGGATACATCAAAGATTATATGAGAATATATAATTCGATGTTTTATTGAATCGATCAATATGCGAAAATATTATAAATAGGCAAAAATTAAAATTCTTATGCAACGATTTCACATTTCATCGTAAATGAAAAACATATTGTTCTCAAACCAAATCCAATTAAATCGAAATAAGTAAATGCCTTTTGAGAATACATCTAAGATGTTGCCTTTATTGCAATCATCTTTATCAGTCTAAGCGCTGTAGATTAAATTATCATTATAATAGATTGCATCGACATGTGAGCCGATAAATACTACGTACAAAAAGCTTAATGAAATGGAGAGATTTACATTGCAGAAACAGCGGTGTCGGTAATCGATCGTGCTTAAGCAGTCATCGAAGTCTCTTTTCGCGCGGTAAACTGATCGATTACGAGGCTAAAAAATTAATCAAGCATTTGACTTTATACACTCGCCTCTATTAAAAACGATAATTGAGGTAATGGAAGGTGGGTTGTTTTGATCGAAAGGCATAAAGGATTGATCGATGACGGCTTATTCCGTGGTCGCTTGGCAGATATTTCGTTTCGCAATAACGCCGGGCGGTACCTCTTTGTCAAACGAGGATAAATGCTGCAACTTGTCACAATTACATGTTGTGCACTAAACGCGTTTATCGACCTTTGTCACATTTCGCGAACGGTCGTTTCGCATTCGTTCGTTTAATTCAGCCGTTGTAACGTGTACATTGTCGAAAACGCACCTGCCTGCATTTTTAGCGATGTGGCAAACCAGACGACATATGATCGAGTCCAGCATGCCACCACCAACCTGATCGAGCCCAGCATACCACCACTAACCATAAACGCCATCCCGTTTAAATAGCGCATCAAAGTTTCAGCTAACAGTTCAATGAAAAACATACCACGAGTTTCACATCCAGTGTAAGGTTAAAGTTCAGTTTATGCATTGTTTTAAAGTTAATAATTGTTCCAGATTTTACGTTAGTGCAAAGTTCATGTCTAAATTTTTTTAAATTGTAAAACTAGCAGTTTTTCAATTTATTTGATCTGGTTTAATTCCAATTTTATTAATTAATTAATTCCAATTATCCAATAATTCCAATAATTAATTAGGATGCGAGATGACTTATAAAAGATTTTTTAAAAAGATAGGTTTTGCAGCGCTACGTGAAGCGCATCTTATATAATCATCATAATTTCTTGATCTACATTTGTTTTTCTTATTCATTATGTTACATATATACATATATATATTTATAATAATCTTCAATATTTAAGATACAGACGTTATAAAACCATTTTTAAATTCATAGATTCTTGTTATTTTTCAATATTGTCTCATTTGCCAATCTCTTATTTATGATCAATATAGTTTTTAAAATTCAATTGACAATGAATGATGCATGTAAAACCTGATTACTACGATACGTTTGGAACGGACTCATATACCGTGCATCCCATCGATCCTATGCCGTTACTGTTAATGTTTCATGTAAATTTTGCATAGAGATGCATCCGAAGTATCTGTCACAGCACGCAATTATATATGATGTAATAAAAGTTTGCGGGCACAGTCATATAACGATAAAGTTACGGTGGCGCATACGTACAAATAAAATCTGCATACCATTTTATTTATTAGATTCATTCCAGAATGGATCAATATTGAGGATGATAAATTAAAATGAATAATCATATATCAATATAAATTACGAATCATTAGAATTTTATGGCGCCGTGACAGAGCTATTAATTCTGGAATTTTAATGGATACGCGGAATCACGTTTCCATTCTCTAAAATAATGATTTTTACATACCATATCATTATCGGTAAATTAAATATTCAACCCTCATCATTCGAACTCTTAGTGATAATTATAGCGGTCATTTTACCATAGATATCGTTCAAAACGTGCTATTTCATTGAAGAGAACATTATTAGATAATTATCAGATAATTATTAGATAATTATCAGATAATTATTAGATAGTTCAAAATGTGCTATTTCATTAAAGAGAACATTATCATAAAATGTACGCGTATGCATATACGTTTTGTATGCATATACGTTTTGTATGCATATGTGTTCGAACCTGCATACTTCGACTTGATGCTCCTCCAAACTGAAAAGTATTTCTCACACTATCGCTGCTGGATTCTTTTTTGGACAACGCGGGTCTTTTTGCAACATGGGTCGAACGTTCCGGAGAACAAGTTTCCTTTCCGTTTCTCTCAAAACGAGCGACTTTTCAGGCATTGGCTTCTAGCGCGCAGTCGACGTGCCAGTCATAGTAACTCGAAATACGCGAAGTCGTGAATAGTTTCACCGTTTTTTTTGTCCTACTTACGTGCCGCACAATTCCTGCGGCCTCATAAATCTCTCTCGCCCTACGTCAGCTACACGGTGTGCCCAATGTAATCGTCCATTACGTACTAGACTCTCGTCGAACGACGACGGCACCTCCATTTGTCCTCCCCATGAGAGTGTATCGGATGTATCGTGAAGAAAGCCTCGTCGTTTCTTTGTTTCCGAGTCCATTCGCCTAGTAAGGATAGAAAGCAGCGTACATCGCGCCCTTCTTTTCTTACTGCGGAAAATACGGGAAGACGAACATTATAAATCTGCGACACTACTCCATTTCAACTAGAGTCTCCTCCGTACCGACATAATATATACAGCAGCATAAATTGCATGTGATGCTTATGTATATTATCGCGCGTGGAATACCGTTACTGTAAAGGTCGTACCTATTTTAGCTAAAGTCCCTGATTTTAATTAATTTAATTATTATCATATATTATATTAAATTAATTTCGGCTTCTGCGTGCCTTTAAAATTACAAGACTCGGAGATGCAATATTTTGCAAATACAAACAGATTCTTTTCTTTAAAAATATTCAGTATATAATTAAAATAGCTTCTATTTTACGTTTTCTGTATGAATATATTTTTCCCTCAAATCAGACAAGGAATATTCCAAGTAGATATATATATATATCTATTTGGAATATATATATATTACGTGACAGCACAACCGAGTTTTGAACAATTTATGTAACTTGTGCAGTAAATTGTGCAGAGAGATACCTCATAAATTCAAGAATAATTGTACTCTTTTTTCTAATCTTCCATTCTGTTATTTATATACAGTAGTCATGTACATCGATTTATTGTATTATTATATATATGTAAAAGCATTTATCTTACAAGTACCAATTCAGCTGCGTGTACGAAAAGAATAGCTCGAGGAGAAAGCAAAGAAGGAGAGAGATGAATTCTCGTCAAAGACCCATCTTATCTTCTCGCAACGCCTCGACAGGCAAAATATCAGCGAACATGATCGCGCGATAAGCTCGCACAGAACGCAACAGCAAAGGGCTGAACTGAAGATTTCCCTAAAAATTTAATCCACCGGCCGTGAGAGCGACGGCAGTGGGACGAACACTGGGACGAGCACTGGGACTACATTAATTAGACCCACAATTACGGTAATGGGAGAGTTCGTGCGTTGCAATTATCGTGGCACCACGAAGGCAGTTAATTAAGAGAAATTCAATTAAGCTCTTTCGGTCGCGCATCCGCAGCAAGAGGCGCAGCGCGTGATGCGAGCGTGCGCGCGACTCTCCCGCGTGGTCACGAAGCCGATTTCCCTGCGAGAAAATCCGATTCCGTACTTTTTTCGTAGTCCCCATTGTTCTAGGCGGTATCGTTAATTCTATGCCGATTCGATTGGCGTGCCGCTTGTTCAACGCGGATTTTTGTTGCCTCTTTTTTGCCACGAAGAAACAGAGGGACGGCCGGAAAAACAAGTAGTTTTACGGTGATTCTCCGTGATGAAGGTTGTTGAACAAATGATCCGTTTCAGATGCCAGAAAAAATCGCGTAATCAACCAGAAAATACGCTTCCGCATGATTCTAATCTGTCGTAGTATTATACGCATGATACTGAAGGATGACATTATCCTAATTTGCAACAGATATTTCGGGTGTCAACAATCGCAAAAATAACGCAACGAACCACTCGTTTATATCGAGTAATGAGGAATAACATTTGTGAGCTATCATGGAATTATTCTTTGTAACTAAAATAATTTTGCCATTTGCGTATACATGAGCGTCAGCTTGCATTGGCATCGTAACGTGAATATAATATACGTAATGTTTACTTGTGCATTCAAAAAAAGAAACAAGAAAATAATTATTACTAAAAGATAAATATTTAATGCGCACAAAAATGTCCTGCATATTAATACATTCACTTGTGATCAATTCTCCGAGTTCGGAGAACTGTTTTTCCATCAACACGCAATAAATACGATTGAAAATGTCGAATTTCCTTGAAATAGTTGCATTCCGTTTACTTTTATTTCTTCTTGATTCCTCAACACCGCGTTGAAAGCGTTAAGGTACTTGCGCGAGTTCGCTTCTAAAGGATTTTCGGACTTAACTTTACAACAAGAAACACTAAACGTTTCATGTCATGTACTCAACTTTCTCGCAGATAGTAACGTCTGACAATTCTACTACAGAAAGTAAAAAAATTTTTGTCGCAATTTTATCCTCGGGGTTTGCAGCTTCGTTGCATTTTGTTTTTTTAAATAAATTTTTCATGCAAATATTTACTTTTTTGAGGTTGCGATACGGCTCTTTGCTACGTTTATGTAATCGAATTTGATGTCGACGAATTAATTAATTTCCCTCGTCAAAGGAAACTCTGCACGTCACCTTACACTGACAGGGGAGTGTAAACCGTCGTTGCCTCGACGGACGGATCTGTCTGAAGCAATGGTGATACTCATGACAGGCACAAACGTCTTGTTAACGTCAGGCATGACGGGAACAGCGCGCCACGGCGATACGAAACTTGACAAAGTCAGTTTACACAGATACGAGTGTAAAATATGGCCCCTAAATTTGGACGTTGGCGCTACATAAGCATCAATCCGAGCGAAATCCGCATTTATTTCCGACCGAAGCTCTCTCTAAAGCTTTCTAAAGCTGCACTACACTCTATTATTAAATCAGAATATTAAATTTAATTAGGCTTGTAACTAACTGACTCAATTCTCCCAATAACAAAATTATACGGTATGACACTTTTGCGAAACGCGCATTTAAATTCTATCTAATGCATAACATCGTGTTTGCTTAAAAGCAGACGCCTATTTTCTGATTACTTTTTATGAACAAGCGCACGCGATAAGCGCGATTGCGTGATAACGTAAACCTTGCATTATTGGGACGGGGAAAAATGGGACTTAAAGGGCTCGTTAATATGAAGCGTGACATGAAATAAACAGCCGTACGATGGATGGGCTGTACGCCGTTCTTGAAGAAGAAAAAGAACAAGCTACTTGACAAGCTTCGTGAGATGGTTCGTTCAAAAGACTGGCTGAATTAAGCACTACAATGGAATACTAATTTGTCTGACATGCATCTCTTTTTCTCGCTATGCGGCCAAGCCCAGCTTTTTATCTTCTTGACGTGCATTTAAAACTTTTTTCTCAGTCATAATTAAATGTCATTACGTTTATGTGTGTATGTGCGTGGCGACAATATTACATTAAATAATTCTCATAGGACTAGATCAAGATCGTATCAAGTCCAATTAATGTAAAAGTTTATCGCCTTCTTTATAGTATCACTTAATTCTAAACTTGGTGAGACTAATTCGCTAAATATAAAATTATATTCTAAAATAATACACAATATAAAATAATGCAAGTGATGAATAAAATAATTCCTCAGTTAGGAGGTAAACTAGTCAAACTATTTAAATAATATATGAACATTTTAATAAATATATATATATATAATACTGTAATCAATATATAATTATTTTATATATAATTTTATTTAATATTATGTAATCTTACTTAATTCTTACTTTAGTTATATTATTTTCATTTTGTCTATTAATTATTGTTGTAATATCTGTCATAGAATATTGTATTATTAATATCACTGATTTATAATAAATAATATAACATACAATACAAATACTATATAATATATTTTATTATAAAATATTATATAAAGCTAAATCTGTGCAATGTTCAGCTCTGCTATATTTTCCATCCGTTATTTTATTTCGTTTATTCCCCATGCGGATTCATTATTTAAAATGGATTCGATTGTGAGATGCTCATGCAATTGCGTTCATAATACGCAAATAATAAAGCGAAAAAGTTCACTAAAGCATAAACAACGGTGCGCTCGTATTAAGAAATAAAATCGGACCGCTTTGAAATCCGTGAACAATATATTTCAATTGCTCCCGTCGCGAAATGCACGCATAGAATCGCACGAGCGAAACTCAGGAATAAAATGGAACAACTTATTCCTTACAACGATAAACAATTACCGATTGCATATTAATGAGATTATGTGCATTATAATTCTCGCGTTGTGTACAACCGATCAAATGGTGGCTCATCGATTAAAGCAGGGCTAAACGGAACTGCCGTTATACAATAAATTTCACTGAATTATAGCAGTGCGTTCATTTGATCGCGGATTTGATTTAAGCCGCGGCAGCGGCCAAATTGATTCCGACGGATTTATTAATTTAATACGGCTGCGATTGAGCGTCCTTAGCAAATTTCAGTTCTTCACCGAATCCTAGCCTAATTGATTAGTCTTTTAATTCCGTTAACAGAGCACACGCGAATGGAAGGCATCGCGAGGTCGTTAATCCATTAGTGCGATCCATCTCGACGCGGGTAGTTCACGTCGACAATGCTGAAACCGCGATGCAATGCACAAGTTAAATTCCAAGTTGGCAGTCTTAGCTCGCCGTAGAAGCGGGCTCCGTTCGTTCCCGCAGCTAATTAATCCAAAGTTAATTGACGCCTATCCCGTGGCGCCGTCCGGGCCGGATGCAAATATCGAGTTATCGGACTTGGTAGTAGGCACCAGTAATTTTCACGGGAAATCATTAACGTAGGATGCCGTCACTTTCCAGTGGATTCTAACTTCTGATATTTGGAAGCAGCAATTTTCGCTTTATGCCTTGGCAACGAAATGCCGATGGGTTGTAATATCGAAAAATCGATTCGCTAGCAACGTCCGCGTCGTTTGCGTGAAAAATTCGTTGTGTCATATAGTATGTGAATATAGTAGGTGAAATATTGTAGAATGAAATGTAAAGAATATAATATACATCTAAGAAATGTATAATATAGTATTTCGAATATGTACATGTATTAAAAATACATATACGCACGTACATGATTAAGAAAATGTTAACTCAAGATGAAAATTGTGGTTTAAAATTGATATCAGAAATTGATTAGATATTGATGTTTTATAGTTTAATATTCATTTTGTCATTGCATATTTATTTTTGATCCGCTTTAGAAAAGATACACAATAATTTAGTAATTTGTATTTAAATACATATAGATCATATAAATTATAGAAACATATTCATTATACTTTTTTTGCAGATTTGCACAATTAAGAAATCGAATAGCTACGTGACGCAAATTACTACGATCATCACTTGTTGATCAGTATAAATAGGTTGCGCAGCACAACAAAATTTGCTTTGCTAATGAATTTTACTCGATCGCGGAAATTGGTGGCAGATAATTATTGGCAAATTGATTAGGTCGGCTATTTGCCTGAAATAATCGTAACGCGCGTAGTAGAAAGAAAATTATCTTTCAAATTCAACACAAACACTATACAAAGGCACTATACAAAGTAACAATTAAACATCAAATCATCAATTATCGAATCACAGGAATAATTTTGTTCATAGACGCGTTTGTCTTTTTGCAACATAAATTATATGCAATAAGAGAATGCAGACTTTCTTGCTTGATCACATATCTCTTTCGGCAATCCTCGGAAAAAGTACTGAAAATCCAAATCTGGAACTCCGTTATTTTTGTCGAATCTCTTACAAAACTTTACCGGTGCGCTCTCGCATTCCGCCAAAAAAAGTGAAGACGAATGAAGAAGGCGGAAGTTTTCCCTCGAAACTGCAGAAGCTTGGTGGTTCGATCCGGAAAATCCCGACAATACCGAGAAGCCTACCGAGGTAGTTGACGGCTTCCGAAATCAAATTCGCGGGCAGATAGATGGGCAGACGCGTGCGAATAAAACCGGACATCCTGGCAATTCTAGCGAAGTGTGGTGGGATGTCGGAACGGTCGTTGTTTGAGTTCCAATTTGCGTTTAATAATTGCATTCGATTAATATTCATTGGAATGCAAAACGGTCCGATGAATCCAGCGAACGGGTCGTTCACACGCTCGCGCGAAAGGAAATGCGCGCCGGCAAACTAGCGTTTTCACGAATTTTCGGCATTCTCCCGTCGTCTGTGCAACTCTGATGACAGAGTGGACCAGGATAATAAATCGAGAGCAATAGCGTCGTGTTCTTCCCTGCATGCGCGGATAACAATGGCTTCATATCCACGCGCGCGAGGGACTTATTTATATGAGTAGCTTCGAGAATAGTCAGACTGCGTTACTCCGCTCTGCGGCGTTTTTTAAATCACCGTGCCTATCCTCAAGCGCAGGAAGGAATATAGAACGTTTCCGGCGAGAGAGAGAGAGAGCGTTCACCCTGCATAATGCCACAGAGCGTTTTCACGAGATTTGCATCAAACTCCGAAAGCGTATTCTCTGATGAATTTAGCGAATAATTTTTTCGTAGCATAAAGTTATGCCGTCGGCGCTATTCTTCCTCGCAACTCTTGAATTTTCAACGTTACGGACAACTAAGTCTCAGATTGCGACTCTGTTAAAGCAAACTTTAATAGAAGTTTATCGATGAGCTAGGTTTTGTTACCCATTTACCCCCCTACTTATTTTGCGCGAAGTTTTTAAAATTTAGCATTAAGTAACTTGCTAATCACGTTTTCAACACGAAGCACGTTTATCAACGAACAGTTTATGGAAAAGTTTGTCAAGGGGAAAGGTTCTCGAAGGACGGGAATTATCTTCCGCGTACACCAATCGCACGGCGATTACGCGACAATGTAATTCGTGTTGCAATATGCACTCAAAGGACGGAAAATATAAGAGAATTTTAAGAAACTGGAATTATAACGAAAACGTGGAAAATCCCCGGATTTGAGTGAGAGTCGATCCTGGAAAATGCTCCGGATCAGAATCTTATCTTTGAGAACACATGCAGCTGCGAACGCGCGCGCGCGCGCACACACACACACGCACACACATGCACACACGGGAATCACACACAAGTTGCACTGGGAATTGCGAATACGCCACGGGAGAGCAAAGCCTATTTCCAGGGTCGCGATTCCACAAAACAAAAGGAATTTACAATGAGCAAGTTCTGTTCGACGCCAAAGCTTCAATCGTAAATTGAAAACTTCTGTCCTTTTCTCTGAATCCGACTCGCCTCTTAGATACCAACTTCGCTCGCGCGAAAACTCTTTTCGGAAACTGTCGATTTCTCAAGTAGAAACACCACGAAACTGATCAGACCCGACAAGATCCTAGACTCGAGTGGAAGATTACGTCGCTGAGGGATTAGCACTTTCACATTCTCAAAAAGTCGATTGCCTCTATCTCTCCAGGCCAGTAGAAGCACACGATACAGATCGGACACGGAAACTTTGGCGGACGTGAATGGAATATTCAAAAGGTTAATCGATCCACAGACCGACCACTTTTTAACAACAGGCGATTTACACATCTTTATGCGTGAGTCTGGAAACTCGTAAAAATATTATATAACACGTCGGATGTCACATTTCTAGAAATTCCAGATGGAGAATTGTTGAAACGCACACGAAAAGTGAACACTTTCAAAGTCTTAAAGAGTGAATGCTATAACATAAGTTTCACGATCACCAGGAAATGAATCATGAAACAAATTAGATGTGACAGTTTTTCTGACTTTTTTAAGTAGAGAAAAAGTTACGATGCATTCAAGAAATAAATCCATTCACACTCCCTCTCATTCGCGGGGAACGTGCATCGTATAACTTTCGGAATCACTCGGTCTAAAAGCCAGTAGAAAGTCACGCAATAGGTCAGGCACACGTTCCTAGCGCAAGGAACGCTCCTTCTAACGAGTAAACGAACTGTGAATCTCACACTCACGAAGCTTCAAGGAACAAATAAAAACTATTTCTCTTTGATGTATCCTCATGAATTATGGAGGAGCAACAGAACAGACACTATAATTTCCTAGATGCGGGCCTAAGACAAGCGAACACCATCGCACTTTCAGAGGAAACGAATCTTCTGTACGTTCTCGCACTAGTCAGTAGAGATACCACGACATAAATCAGACACTTCAACTACCTGGACGCGAATAAAACATCCGGCGAATATTTACGGACGCACTCGCACTTTCAAAGAAGAAGTTCCTGTACCTTTCTGGATCAGGTCGATCTCGATCCACGAACTCGATCCGGAGGCTATCACTACTCCGATGCGAAGAAACTTTCCGCCGTTGGTCGTTCCTTCTCCTTCAACGTCGCTCCCAAGACGTTGATCCGACGTTCTCGAAGATCGCGAGAGGAGAGCGTCCCCTTATCCTTCCATCGATCATAGAATTCCGCTGATAAATCGTCACCGTTCGATCCGGAGTGTCGATTATCGCGCGAATGACGCGCGCATCACCCGCGTGGCCTAGCTCCGCGAGACGATGAAACGTCAACGAGTACACGAGTATACAGTGATACTGAACGACGTGCGTCGCGACGCCACCGACGGCACCGGCAGTTACGTACTGAGCCGAGTGACGGCGGAAGGCGAACTGGACCGAGCGCCAGAGACTGCCTTTGGCCCCGGCTGCGTGTTCGGTCTGGTGGCGGCCGTTTTCGCCGGCGACGAGGACGGCCACCCCGACGACGACGCCGACGCCGACGCCGTTCGTAGCAACCATGGCGCGACGCGGAAGCCGCTGGAGCGCCCTCATCTCTCCCACCCCCCGTCGACCCCGGCACCTCGTTTCATCTCGCTTCAACCCACCCTCACATCGCCCTTCGCGGCCGCCCAGTAGAGCTGGACCCCCACTACTCCTATCGATCCTACGGGAGAGGCCCTCTGGTGCGTTCCATTTGCCTCGTTCGAGCGGAGAATGCGAATCGCGCTCGTAGCATCTGGATCGTCATGAAGAAAGCCGAATAGGGTCGCAGCGGAAGGGTAGAGAGGGACAGTTGTCGGCGGGTTTAACTCTTTACGGAGTTCTTTCTTGCGCGAGGCGCGAGAAACTGGATTGTTAATGGATCGACCCTCGTTCATCGACGGGAAAAACTCGCAAAGAGCTTATTCGAATGTGGCGAACGAAATGCCAAGTAAATTAAGCGATACTAACTGGGCGCGATCAATAACAACGTGATCTCGAATATTATTAAGAAACGAGACAATTCTGATCAATTCCAATTGAATATTTCCTGGATAAAAGCGATTCGATATATTCATAATGTTTTTGAACGAACAAGAAAGTAGCAACAATAGAGCAATATCAGAAGCAACATTAAATATGCCGTACGTTTTGCCCAAGAATAATCAAAGGTAGAAAAGAAAACTTATGTTACATGTAGAAAGTTTTCCTTGAAACTGCGTTAATAATTAATAAACGTAATATTCGCTACTTGTAAGTTTGAGTTTCATTACGTGTGACATTTACGAAAATAAAAATGCAATTGCCCGCTATAAAATTTCTATTACCCTACGCGTGCTTTGCTACACGGAAATATAATACTAGACCAGTTAGAATAGATATATCGAGCGTGTCCACGTGTAAAGGGAAACAGAAAGGGAAAGTAGTAGTCCTTAGAATCGTCCCCTGTGTCACACGGCGGATTTTCCGATTATGTTCTCGCAGAATCTGAGCAATTCACCCCCGTGTATCATGACACGCTTTCCGATTATACATATGCTTCCGGGAGAACTTAAGCATATGTATATCGATCTCTGTATTCACATCGTACATTAGTGCTACGTGTGATTGCTTGATTTCCATTACACATTTGCATTAATTCTACGGTCCCGGTATTAAGCAAATTACACTCAGAAATGGGCCATCACATTTAACGATAAGCGTAGTGCTCTATGGAAAAGATAGAGAGAGAGAGAATTGAGAGCGGCTACAGAGAAATTAATGAAAGAATCATAATTCTGAATGTAAATCAAACGTAGAACAAATGTAGAACTTAATTGTCATATTTCGCAGCTTAATGTAATCGACAAGGAACGTACATGAATATTTTGTAGTCCATTATTCCGTACGATATTAAATTGTCAAAATCATGAATAACCGCGGTACGCTTTGTGCTTATTTCTTTGATCTCGACTACTTTATTATACATGTATTTCAACTAATATAATAACCATGAAATCTTTGAGGTAAAGTAAATTCTAAAAAATATTGTGTTTTGCGTAAGAAAGAAAGCAAACAAGAAAGTAGCAACTGATATAAGAGATAAAATAAATACCGAAACGCAAATTTCGAATATTATTTCAAGAATACATTTAATGCTTAAGGGACGTTTTGTAGCAGAGTAAATTCTGAGATATATCGCTACGACGAGGAGAAATTTCGTGCTTGGAGAAGGAATAAAAACGTAAAAGGCAGAGTTAAACCGTAACGTTATTATTTCTCAGTACAGTGTACGTCGGCGGAATCTTCGCAATGAAGTAAATTCCAAAATATTATATATCGCTACTAACCGAGAGATATTGCAGAATAGGAAAAAAGAGGAAGGAAATGGAACTTGAAACGCAAAATTGAGTCGGCGCGGGAATACGCAATATTATTTTCTTCATAAGGAATGCGTGTGTGATGTTAACGGACGCTCTTCGGTGGAGTAAGCCCCGTAATATAACGCTCTTAACCGAAAGAAATCGCAAGTTACAAAAAGAAGAGAACGCGAAGCCGGCGTGCGCGAATTTCCGATATTATTTTCCGAAGGAACGCGCACTTGACGCTAACGGGAGCTTCGTGGCTGGAGTAAATTCCGTAGTATACCGTCGCAGGTGAGAAAAGCCAGAAATAAAACGTCAGAATTTTCGCTAAACCAGTAGACTTTCGGTAGTCCGCCACGAAGAAATACCGGTTTGTAGCGGCACTCAAGCGAAAATCACGATCGAACTATTTGTCGAAGTATCTGGCACATCGTGAATCTGTCGAAATCCGTAATTCACTTTTCGAGTGACTGTAATTTTTTTCAAATTGTGCATGTAAAAAAGAAATGAAGAACTGTTCAGCAAAGTACTTTACAAGTTTTAATTTTACGGTGTCTTTTATATCTCTTTATACAGTTATCTGTAATGTTAAAATCTTGACGGATGCGTTACGGTATTCGTAATTCCCGCATAACGCAGCGTGTAAGCAGAATAGAAAATAGGATTTTCGAAAACATCGCGAGAACGCTTCCCCTGGATTCCTAACCAGGTAAAAAAAATAATTATAAGTGAATAATTGTAAGACTGGTTGCGCGAAGTGCATAAATTTTACATTTGCGTTGCTGTCGGTCATAACGGAACGGAGCAGCAGGCAAAATAAAGCAGTTTCCAAGTGCTGCGAAGTAGCGGACGTATAATTACAAAGATTTGAAATTTCATGTTTATTTCAGCGCGCGTGAAAATGGGCGAACTTTCTCACGCAACGTTCCTCGAGTTTTCCGAGTTACCAAAAGGCACGGAAACGACGCCGTAAAAGATTAAACCGCATCTTAATGTACGCTGTCCAACGGAGAAAAAAAGGAAACTAAAAATCTAGATTCAAGTAAGTTTGCGGTTGGCATTGTCGTCAGCAGCCTTTTGTCGATAGAATGCGGTTTTCTGTCATCGTGGAGTTTCTATTGTATCTCCGACTCTCCAAGGAAATGATGCTGCCAAAATGCTGTCAACTAAACGTGACATTTCCGAGGGGATTGATTAGAATATTTTAAAATTCTGGAAAATCTTGCATATTTCAAATGCATCAACTTGCAGTTGTATTTTTGTGAGATTTCTAACGATCGCCGACATTCCCACAGTTTTCAAAAGTTTTCTCTGGCATGATATTGGCACAAGTCAACCTGTCGATATGTCACAGTTGAGTGCTCTAATACCATCGAGCGCTGCGGATTATCGTGCTAGAGAAAAAGAATAAAATATCACCGACGAAAAAAGATCTAGCGCATCCACGTGTCAATATACTCGCTCCAATTTAAGAGCGTATTGATATGTAAAATACCTTGAAATATCTGCAATATTCCCATTCATTCCCTCTTGAATTAGCTGGATATCATTATAAAAAAGAAATAATATATTTTTCTGCCAGCATATGTTTACAGAATTCTTGATATTATTCGATTTCCGCTTTTTATTCTATTTCGTGAACCATCCAAATGAAATTTTATACGTGGGAAAATATATTTTGCATTTTTTTTGGCTACGTGTTGCTGTGAAGCCAGAGAACGCGATAGAGGATACTTTAAATACGAGGTTGTAATGTTATCCTTAAAATCTACGCGAGAGTGCAATTTCTCGGCACTCGTGAAATCTGTCGCGTTCGTTACGTTAGTTGCAAAAACGAGGAAAATGCAACGCGCTACTGTGTGAAAACTACAAATTGTTACACGACGGCTACTAGCCGGATACGGTCGAGAGATGCAGCCAGCCGGCTACGAAACGCGTTACACTCTAACCTGATTCCCGCAATTACTCTTCATTGGAAGAGAGTAAAGTTCAAAAACCCATCCGACGCAAAAAGCTCCCTTAAAGTCGATGCGCGTACGCGCGGTGCGCTGCTTTGCCGCGCCCTTCATTTCCCGGAAATGAAAATGAGTACTCTGCAACTACTGGCCTTAGTTATGCGACTTTGATGGCATTGATATATCACGTAACTCTGCAGGAAAGTTAATTAGAGTGTTAAAGTTGATTCTGTTTTACACATTAATACACACAGCCGCGTCAGTGTGCGAGGCACGTGATAAAAAGCTGAGATATGTAATTATTTCCAGCTTATCTAATAAATTTAAAATTAAACCTGAATTTTACAACGATGACTTACGTTCTTGTAAAACCAAGTGGAAATGGCACAAAATTAGCAGACACAAATAATTACAACTTAGATGATTAACGATATTTCAAATGTTCAATTTTAGAGAGAACAAGCAGGGAAGACGTTAAAAGTAAACTCTTCCTTTTCTCTACTCTCGCTTATCGTGATTGGTTAAGTTATATTGACTTGTCAGAGCTGTCGACAAAAAAGAACAAACATATGTCTACATGACTATATGCGGATCTTCTTATCTGTGCCAAGAGCCGTTGCCGCAGAAACAGAAAGTATGGTCAATGGTTGATACGATCACCCTCGTAAAGTTTCGGGTTGGCTGCTTAGGTACCAATAAATCTAAAAAATCGTGACAGAAAGGAAATGGCCCGAAGATTTCCAACCTCATCAGGCGAAAACGGGATAGTAATGTGAACAATGAGATATCTCAAACTGAGGACACACGTTCCTATTCCTATTTCCTGTGAAATTACATCGCGCTGTCAAAATTTTAAATTATATCATATTTCTCGCGAAAAATGTTCATTCCAAAATGTTTTTTTTTAATTGGATCTTATGGTAGGTAAGAGTGCGCGGTTAATAAGAGCTAATCTCTAATAAAAATTCAAAATTTGCAATAATAGTTGAACGCGTTGAGTAATTCCGCAAGCGTCGCTGGTTCGATCAGATGAAAGAGAAGTTCCGCGCGCGATTACGATGTGACACCTTATACATATACATATCCCTTCTATCAATCACCACGTCAAAAAGTATGCAAAAAGAAAGGGGCGTGCACCATGAAGTCGACGCAACAACAGGGTGAACGGCCGCAGTGAAAAATGACAGCGTAACAGCGAGATCGCTTGACTTTTGTGCTGGGATCGCTCCAGAATATATTCCCCGACCGCCGCTTCGCCGTTGACTCGCTCTGGAATTTATGCCGCGAACACGCGGTATTTACGGCAGGTCATTTCGTGAAGAAAGGAAAGAAAGGTAACAGCATGGCGAATTAGAAAGAAAGATTGAGCCGGTCGGTGGCACGAGGCGCACAACTTGCGCTTTTAGCGGTTCGAGCGCTTCGTTAGCGACGACGGCGCCGATGCCAGAAAGATGCAAATTGCAGCCGTGCGTCGAAAACCCCGCTACAAATGAAATTTGCAAGCCGCGATAAATCTTGCGGCAATGTGTCCATTAAGAGTTATAAGCGACGCCGGTTTCGCCGACACGGGTTCTGTAAAATCCCGCGAAATATCTTACAATGCGGCAACGTACCACGGCGCAAATATTAAAGCAAGATGACGATATATTTCTAGATGATCACGTATTTTCTTTTTAAATTATACACGATGAGAAGCTAATTAGAAAGGAATTCTTCAATTCGAACAAATACGCATATTCAGATTAAATTATTCATTAAATTCTTATCAGCAAATAAAATTTTTGGCAGAATAATTGCGTTGCGACAAAATAAAACATTTTCATGGTAAAAGCAAAGAGATATATTAATTTCTTATGGTAAACGTTAATAAAACGTTTTCGATAATGTTTGCTGCAAAAATAAGAATAAAAGTTCCTGTCAAAAATATCGAAAAGAGTTAATGCCGCAGGAAGTGCCCTTCTAAAATTCTTAAATTGATGGCAAGCGGAGTGCTGAATTCCGCCAGCTATGTTCGAAAGTAGATTCTAACGAAAAGAAAGTCTATAGATTTCTTTACTTATCGTGACTTTTAGAATCTGCTGAGCGAGTCCAGTCACACATCTCCTGCACGCTATATCTCGTCGTCTTGATCTTTTTTGTCTGCTACCGCTTTTATTTCTCCTTTATCTCAAATAAAAAGTTCATGGTGACATCGCTTGATTGCCGAATATTTGCACCCCTCCAATTAACAATCAAACGTCTCCGTGAGTTGTACATATAATTTGTTACAGGAACGTTAAAGCCAGATTACGCTGCTGCATTATTTCTACTTGTACGACGCATCTCGGCATTATCCGATTTCTGTTTTTTATTATATTTCTTATATTATTATAGTTATTTTATTATATTTTATTATATTTATCGTGAACTATATGAATGAAATTTTATACATGATGGGAAAATACATTTCCCATTTTTTCGCTTATGTGTAGCTGTGTAACCAGAGAAAGGGAGAGAAGAAGTACATAAATACGAGGTTGTAATGTTATCCTTAAAATTTCACGACAATGCGATCATCATACCTATGGGACACTCAAGTTTATCGGTTTTTTATGGAACACGTAGCGTCGATGTCACTCCAAAAAGAAACGCCAACGCGACACCGTAGTGTTTTACGAAGACGATATAAAATAGACTCGGAAATGGCAGCAGATACGCTTCACGCTGTCACGTTCTGTACAATTTATGCGGTCACAGGTGTAATTTGCGCAGCTTTGCTACAAGAAACAAAAAGATGGGAAAGAACAAGGTTGAAAAAAGAGTCTCTGTAAATCCGGAAAATTTTATTAAATTGTCGTTGGAGCTCACGATTATCAACGAGAATTAAAAAGTAAAGGAATGTATGTATCCTGGTAGATATCGAATATATCTGCACTCATATAATTATACAGTATATTGTATGAACATGGAAACTAATATTGGAATAATGAACGCTGGTTACGTGCTCAAGTAACGTTCCACTTTTTGATAATCCTCCTAAGTCTCATCGCGCAATGTGGTCGCGGGAGACACAACAACCGATGAGAGCAAAACATGTCGTGTCGGTCCTCCTCCAGCACGAAAGCGAGGATTCGGAAACAATGAATAAGTCGAATGTTAAACCGAACACGAATCTCAAGATTTCACGTGCGCGGCTCGGAGCCGAAACCGATTTCGCGGCAATTCAATTCTACGGGAAGAAAGTTGGAAAGGTGGAAGACATTGCCTAGGTGGGAAGACACAATTCGGACCGTGGGTGCGAGGCGTGCGGGGGATCCCCGTGAGGTCGGCAAAGTTTGGCGGAAGTGGAAAGTTCGACGATCGTGGCCTCGAATCTGCCATTAGATCGCAAATACGGCTCGGCCTATTCTCGGCAATCAGATTTCGGTCGGGGACGTTTCGGTAGAAGAGTAAACTTCAACGATAGCGATCTGTTGGAATCAGCGAATCGGCCTCATTTTTAGTATTCGATTATAGATAAGAGCGAGAACTCTAATATTATCGCGAGGAGTAAAAGTACGTAATAAAGAAATTCCGACGTGAGCTACTTTTTTACTTGTAACACGATATTGTACTGAAGGGAATTATGTGATTATAGAGGGAAGAAGTTTACCTGAAGTTTTCTGCTGAATCTCCAATTTTCTATTAATTTCTTTAATTTGCAATAATCTGCCGACCTTTCAAAGTACTTGATATTACCCTCATACATAATACATTGCGCATACACAGGATTAAAAGGCACTAATTAGCGAAAATATCATCGATAGATACATATTTATTAACCCAATAAAATCACTTGGCAAAGTTTTAATTAACGAACTCAGTTTATAATTCGAATGCACCGATATGCACCTAATTTGGAGGATTTAAGCGAGATATTAAATGTAATTGAACATTAAAATGTATTTCCCTCTGGTTGTGAATTATATTTTAAATTAAGTGATATTATCAATACTGTTTAACTGAAAATCGACATCTTTATTATTACACAGATAAAAACAAACATTTAGCACAATATCTTTTACCAAATTGAAAACACAGTATGTCAGTCAATTGATGGCTTTGATGGCTACTCAGTCGAAATCTCAATATTATAATGCTCTTAAAATTATTAAACTAATTTACAAAGGCGATCGCCCGAAAAAAAGGATATAATCAACGTCAAAGTTTAAGTAAATATTAAAGATTTTAAAGTTTTGCGCGACAAAGTTTTATAGCCCTTATGTTTTATCTTGACAGACTTTTCATGTAATGCAATTGTAAAGCTAGTGAATTATATCATCGTAGTACCTGAAGAAGCAAAAGGTAAATTTGTTATCGGTAAGACACTGTAAGAACATTTATTTCAACAGTTACTTGAATTTCAAACACAATTATCGAACTACTAATTGATCATATAATTGCACCGTAAAATGACTTATAGACGTGACAAAGTTTATAGCAGAAAACGTGTCACAAGAGAATTTCTTTTTGTTTCTTCGATCACGTTGTCTCATTTAATTGCAGAGCATAATTTAACAGAAAGAAAAGTCACGTCGAAGCATCTATCGCTCGAATGTTAATCGAGAGGTAGAACGAGGCAAAGAATTCCGAACTGTTGCTAAGTAGTTTTGTTTTGCTCGAGTATCGACTGGCGGAAGGGGCACTCGGGGTCGTCTGTGAAATTTTGTTACAAAGCAAAGTTCACGAGCCGGTAACAGGAATGGCCCGAAGGACGCTGCCGTAACTCCTCGGGAGTTTCGGCGGATCGAGAAACTTCGGTATGCTACGCCGAAAGTTGTCCCGCCGCTGAGAATACGACCACTTGCTGCTCTGCCCCAGCTTTCGAGAACGGCAACTTTTGCTTTCCGACGACGGCCCATCGTGCTTGTTATCACATGCCGTTCGACATTCGAGTTCGTTAATGATTCAATCATAATTAAGAACTTTTACAGACTCGTACTGGTCCATCGGACAAGTGTATATCCGTTGCTTTTCGCGGTTTAATAAAACATGCACTAACTCACTTTCTGTAAATTTTATTAGTAAAATATTATTAGTCAAATCTATGCTACAAAAAGATATAATTTGATCAAATTGCAATATATTAGTTAAATTGAGAATATCCATTTTTATTCGAAAATTTTTATCCAATACTTTTGCTAACTCCATGTATAATTCGATTATATATAATTTAAAATACAATTAATTTATTCTCGATCATTTTTAATTGATGAAATAATCTGCTGATCCAAAGACTTTGACCAATAGGTTCTACTTAACGTATTGTATCTTGAATTTTTAATTTAGTACGCTTTTAAACGGATTATGCTTCATGCAGGAACTGTTCATCTTTTTCTAATGGAAACATGTTTTATCCTCTTTAACATCTCATCTGTTGAAGTTACTTTCAAACTTTATATCTTAATTAAGTGGTTTCTACGAACAATCTCTTTGCCTTTAACTTTGAAAAGATTGAAACAATCATTATTTAAAAATATTTTTTATAAATATCTAATGGAGATATTTTATACATTTTATTAGAAACTGGTCTAGAAATATTTAGAATAATATTTATTTTGAATATCGGATATGTTAGATGCATGCATCTGAAAAATACACATTTAAATACATACATTCTGACTACGATGTGCTGTGAATAGTGTCAGACACATACTTTATGTCCAGAAAAGAACGCATTATAAAAATACACGTGTCTAGACACGTATTAAATATGCGCATGTGTGCAAGCGTAAACTAAACAAGATTAAGCAACCTCCAAGCTTTTTTCTGGAGTTATAGGACAAAAGTTTATTTTGGAGTAATTCAACTGTCGACACAGTCCAATTTACTAGAAATATAAAATTTTGTCATACATTAACTCCTCGCGTTTAATTAAGGATTTAAAAAATCCAAATTTTTTTGGCAAAATTCTTGGAAAACGCAATAAAATAATGAATAATTTTATGTTAAAACAGCAGATATATTTCCAATTTTTCTAACTGAGATAATATGTGATTTTTATACTAATCCTCACGCAGACTTTAGCCCTAAAAACAAAATTAGGTCATGCTCTCGATTCAGCTGTTTTAAATTAAGTATACTTCTTCAAGTGTACCCACATATATTCGAAATATGCTGTGCATTCTATAATACGTTATTAGCACAGCGACTCAACCACAAAAGCGAGACGCTGTGATAATTAAAAGCGGTCGCAGGAATGTTACACTCGTCGACAACGGGGAAGCGACTGCAGACGGACGAGCGGTCCACCGTAATGCAGCGCATTTTCTGTACCTGTTATAGTAAAATTTAAACTTTCCCCCGGTATTTTTCCAAGCCACATCTGCAGTCTAGCGCAGTTAATTGTAGCCCGAAGGGATCCGTCCTTTCGTTCGCTGTCCCGAACTTTTAACGATATTCAGCTCGATACCCTCCTGCGAAAATAGCGCGTGATCCCGACGAAATCGAGATATGCGAGAGAAATCGAATCGAATCGGACGATCGAAGTAAAAGGGATCGCGGATGCAAGCGATCCCCGTCGTTCCCACTTCCGGTGTGATGTACCGCTTTCATCGGTACCGCCCTCATATTACTCTTCGCCGAACTGGTTCCGAATGCATCCCGAATATGTGCGAACTTCTATCGCCTAACGCGATAATCTCTGAGTTAATTAGAATAATTGAGATTGGCTGGTGGGAGAATTAAAAGTTCGAGAAAAATTGTTGACGTTCCCGCGACAAGCTGTATTTCCAAGAAAAAAGTGAGCTTAACGAGAATTGCTCCGAGGATTTCCTTCGGTGGGTCTTTTGCGTCCCAGTATTTTTCTCGCGACGAGGATTTTCCTCGTGAGATGCTCGCCACACGCGCTTCCGCAGTGCATTACGAGAAATGTTATAAAGCTGCCCACCGTATCACGATGTTTTTAAACGCTCTCTACGTCAGTGTAACATTCAGTGAGACGCAATAGCGAGAGCGCTTTTGTTAATGTGTTAATCTAGGAGCACGTGAAAAAAAAGATAATTAATAAAAGTCTCGAATCTTTTCCTCGCTACGCTTGCTTTTATCATCGACAAGTGGCGGATACTTGGAGAATTGCTTCAATGTACAGAGGAATGCAGAAACGTACAAGTTAAGATTGATGTAGAATTTACATTGTAGCTATCCCGCACGTTCAGTATTTGCGCTCAGTATTCCGGACGCGTCGCGTTAAAGTCACGAAGGAAATGGTCAGATATATTGTAAGTTTATTTGTTTATACGTTTATTTACGTTTCCATCTTGTTCCAAGCTTCTAGCCCTACGCTTTTAATCTTGCTGTACTTTTAAACAATATAGTTGAATAACGTAATTGTAAGAATATATATATATTTATAATATATATATATTATATATATTATATATATATTATAAATATATAATATATATATTTATAATATTTTAATACCTTTTATAATTTCAGTTTTTAATCATTCAATATTTTAATAATTTTATATTAATACATTTTAATAATTCAATATCAAATTAAAATTTATATTGTTGCTGGCTAATTTGACTGTAAAATACAGAGTGAGGCACCTAAAACAGGCCACCTGAATATCTCGGCTGTTATTGGTGATAGAAAAAAATGTGTCAGACCAAACTTGCATAGTTTCGAGGGATACATAATTTGTTCTACATAATTTTTTATTAGGTGGACGCGTAGAGATCAAATGAAGGTCAACTTCGTTTTTTTAAATGATATGATATGTTTTTTTACGTACCATCTAGTAGAGCGTTTGAAGATGCGCACATTGATCTACGGGTCAAACTCATTCAAGGTCACTGAAGGCTAAAATTTCTAAGTGCTAGAACTTTTTCATTTCTGAGTTTACGGTATTTTCAATAGCAGAGAACTCTAGGCAATATAAGAAATAATGATATGAACAACTCAGAACTTCGTGGAAAAAGAAAACATTTCTAAGGTCTAGAACTTTTTCATTTTTGGATTTACAGTATTTTTAATAGCAGAGAACTCTAGGCAATATAAAGTAAATTATTTTCCCTTGCAGTTGGCCTTCAGTGACCTTCAATGATTTTGACCCGTAGATCAATGTGCGCATCTTCAAACGCTCTACTAGATGGTACGTAAAAAAACATATCATACCATTTAAAAAAACGAAGTTAACCTTCATATGACCTCTACGCGTCCACCTAATAAAAAATTATTTAGAACAAATTATGTGTTCCTCGAAACTATGCAAGTTTGGTCTGATACATTTTTTTTCTATCACCAATAACAGCCGAGATATTTAGGTGGCCTGTTTTAGGTGCCTCACCCTGTATACTAAAGTATCAGTTATTATAAAAATATAAAAATCTCTGGAAGAAATCGTAAATAAACCATATCCACTGCTTGAAGATTTTGCCTCAAGATCTCGAAATGATTCGGGCAACATTTACAAAGATGTTAGGATCTCAGGTAGTGGCGGGATCTCGAACGGTTCGATCTCCTGCATGTAATGTTACATGATTGAGAAGACGTGTGAATATCGAAGTCGAGATTGACTTCACGTTTGCTTTGGCTTCTATATTTATGCAACTCTTTCGATACCGACATGTACAGCAGTGCACATTGCGTGGCACGTGCATCATTGTATATTTAACGACACGAGAAGTATGTTGGAGTGGCTCGCATTTACGTATCTGAGGAGCGATCGCAGGTATTCCTCGTTCTAAGAAAGAACGATACTTGTACGATTTAAACACCGCGTATCTCTTTTTTCTGCACGCACAAAAAGTGTACTATATTTCTTAAAAAATTCTGTTTTTTACAATTACTTTAGCTCTCTGGAATTATGAATTACGTCTGAGAAAAGAAATATGTAAGTAAAATTTTGAGCAAAAGTACCATTAAATCCTATTGTTGTTTTTAAGCGGAGAAAATTTTAGTGTCTCTGTTTATTCGGTCGAGAAAACATTACTCTTTTTAGGAATTACTGCATTTTAGAAAACCGTTCATACTCGGCTAATTAAAAAAAAAAGAAACGAAACAAAAGATACATAATTACATAGCAAACCCGCATAATTATCACCGCGAGTATCGTGTCACCAAAACGTTTCATCAAGTAGCCGGTAAAAGTAACGCGTGTACATTCATTGTCCCCCTAATTACGGTTATCAATTTCCCCGTCGTCCTCTTTTCTGCAGGATCATTAATTACCACGCTAATAGCGCTCCGCTTGATGCAGGCCTATTTCCTTTCGCAATTTTAGCCGCGCTTTCATCGAGTGATATTTCGCCCCTCCCGCGTTGCTGCAGGGCAGGTCGGGAAAGTCAACGTAGACGACGGGCTAACGAAGTTTTAATTTTCACTTACAATTAGTTCAACGCACGCTCCACTGAGCTTTGTGCTCTATCCGTGCAATCAACGTGCCAGTAATTTTCATAAGCGGGAAGAGATATCGAAGAGTGGCAGCAGAACGGGAGGCAAAGAATATTAAGTGATACTGTGTGACACGCGAAACATCCTTGTGTCTTCAATTAGCGTGATTGGAGCTAGTTATTCGGTCATCATGTGTATATAAAATGATGCTCAGACGATGCTGAGAAGTACGCGAAAATTAGAGAAATTATCAGCGTGCCATAAAGTCAACGATTGCAGCGAACAAAACCAATCGACCAATTGCCCGAGCATGCATGCAGATGAAATTGATAGTAATCAATCAGTCAACGCTGGGATCAATATCACACATATCGTCGGATAATTGGCGAGTGAAAAATTAAGCCGATGAAGATAAAATTGATTTTGGATTATTTCTGCTGCAACTGGGTGTAAATCAAACACAGAAGTTTCGATGAAATAACTCTCGAAAAATTATGAGCTGTCGAAAACTTGGAATTATTATACGAATTAATATAAATAATATAAGTAAAATATATAACTTTGAACTATAGAACAAATATCTCTTAATTGTTTTCTAATACGCATAAATTAATTTGTTGTGGCTTACTAAGATACTAACAAGCGGCACTCAATAATATTGGATAGAATAAAATATTAATTATTAAGAAATGGCTGTAAACGGACTAGAAACGAGCGTATCGATGTACGCGGTACCATTATATTTGAATAATGCGTGTATTCGCATTTAGCTCATTGTCAGTGGATCTTCTTCACAGTGCAAACCGACTGCGAGCAGAAACAAGAGCAACACGTAAAACAGATACTGCCTCGAGCTTCTTTCCAACTTGTT